>NC_142517.1:47053333-47705000 GCF_057876585.1 Rhinolophus sinicus
TATCCCTAGCTAGTGTGGCATACTGTCTGTATTTGAGGATTTTGTCTTTAAATATATCATCCTTAAACTATCTCATAGATGGGGAGGGAGGGCTTGAGTTCTCCCCAGAGGTTACAAGTTACCACTGACAATTCTGTCAGTGTTGTGTATTAATCATGTAGGAAAAGGGAGGATTGTAGCATTAGACCTCAGTGAGTCTCACCTCTAAAGCACATAGCCTGGCTGCCATGGTTTGAGACATGAAGCCACGTGGGTTAGCCAGCATAACAATGTGTTTCCATTGTGTGGGCAGCACCATTTTTACTGTCATGTTCTTACCACACTCACATGCATATTTTATGAACTTACTGAATGCAATGTGTTCTCTACATAGCACATATGTAGTCTCCAAGCACATTAAAAACAGCTGCTTCCCGAATCCCTGTCTGCTTTCCCAGCCTATAGGCCTCGTTCCCAGGTCTGTCTTCCAAGACAGTTCCACTTAAGAAAAAAAAAAATGAATGAATTCTTAGCAAGTGGTATCTTGCTACCAGATCTCCAAGATGATCTCCATGAGAGCTCACTGACGTTGAAAGGAGTCTAACTTGTACACGGAAGAAACGGGAGCTAGCGATCTTCACTTCTTTTCAGATCCAAAGAGAAACCAGCTTATGGTGAGTACAGTAGTTTTGCTGCTAAAAATATAAACCCACTTGGTTCTGATCCGAGGCCCACTAGAATCATACCACCTTCATCCCAGAAGCAAAGAACGTTCCAGGAGCCTCCTAGTCACTGCTTCTGGGAGGTGAAACAAAAACAGGAAGCTAGGGAGGAAATATGCTGAAGTAGGGCTTTAAAAAGAGGAACTTTTATCCAACTGGGTGTGTTCTTCCGTCCCCAGAACACATGTAGTCTCCAAGCATAAGGTACCTCAGCTTTGACCACCCTGCTGGGATAATGCTTTAAATCAGTCCTCTCCATCAGGCCTCCTGGTTTTCCATGTGGCCAGCATGGCATTTCCATTATGCTATGTTCCAAGTTGGCATCCAGAGCCTGGGTGTTTCCGGATTTGGCCCGTGTTCAAACTTGTCCTTCCGGTCACCCTCCCACGTTCTTGTGTTGCTTCAGTGCCTATCGACTTCTCCAATAGATTAGAAACCCCCATGGAGGAGAGAACCATGTCTTACTCATTTTTGGGTCCCTTGCTATGCCTACCACGATGCCTGTCAAATAGCAAGTGTTCAACAAATGTTGGTGAAATACGTTTTGTAGTTCTTTCAGTGGCAATGCTTCCTATGCGGCTGGTTTATGGCTGCAGAAGGCTGCAGGCCCTGTGGTCACACCAGTGCGGGGATCAGAGCAGCGCTCAGTCAGAACTCAGCAGGAGGACCCTACATTTCTCCTGCCCACCCTGGAAAGAGTAAGGGTTGATTCATTGGAGCCCAAGGCAGTGCTAGAAGCTCCTCAGAATTACGCACCAAAGAGACAAATTTTCTTTCATCCTGAAGCTGGAGGGAAGTTATGGTTGCAAATTTTCTCCACGGTGCAAAATTCATTAGCTGAGAAGTCATGGTACAAGTATGTCTCATAAAGGAGACACATAATCCAAGGGCGAGCCCTGAAGGCCAAGAGGAGACAAGCTCTTGTAGCATGGTGATATATAGATGACTTGCAAGTAGGAGGCGGGTCACAGCACTTCCAACAACATAGTCTTACTGACAACAAAGCACAACAAGACCAGGAGGAAACACAATTTTTTTTTATGTGAAGTTGGAGCAACATTTTCCAACCTGAGTGATGGAGATTAAAGGAAGGCCTCCCTCGTCTATTCCGTCCCTCCCCAGCCCTAGCATAAGTTTTAGTTCTATACTCTAGGGCTTTCCTAAAAAGTCACCCCCTTGTGGTCCATTCCCACACAGCCACCCATTCACTCAATCTTTTTTTCCCCCCACACCATTTTTGCTTTTAAAATATTTTTGTTGCCTCCTGCCAGGGCTCTACCTGGCGCTAAGCATCCAGGTGGCTTGTCAATCATCAGCAATAGTCATGTTCCCGGACTCTAAAGGTGGAGAAGCAGAAAGAGTAGAGGGTCCTTGGTAATTACCTGCCTCAGAAGGTGTTATGAATTATGAATTCATACCCATCATACTGCTGTGATTAACCTCTTGCTAGCATATATCCTTTGTGTCATTAAGCTAAAATGGTTCAGATTCCTTCTTTACCTCAAATCTTGCTACTTTCTTGTTTATAAGAACCCCCTTTGTATTTCCTGTGTATGTATGTATATATGTATGCACATATGGCCATATGTCTTGTTTATTAAACGTACTTTGAGGGAAACCCGTATCTCCAATGTTTACTTGGTATGTACTGGGATCCCACAAAAGGGGTGGGAGAGAGAAGGAAAAATACCTGAGACATCCATGCTTTTATTCCAAGTACATAACTTTGTAGGTTTTTCATAAATCTTATGTAAGATGCCTTGTTAAAATCATCTTGGCCATTTTGGCAGACAAAAATCCAACAAAATCTGAGTAACATTAACCATTGTTTTCATGTCTTAAGTTAAATTTTGCTCTATACAGGTGCAAGCATACATGTATATTCGTCAGCCAAACTGGACAATTACCTTCTCTTCTAATTTGACCTATCCTTTCTGACCTTGTATTAATCAGATTTTTTTTCTGAAATTATGCTACATAACAAACAACCCAAAAAATCTCAGGGTTTCATAAAAATTGACATTTCTTTTACACTCACAATTTTGCATGTCTGCCGAAGTTTACATGATCTCATCTGGGCCAGGTCAATTTCAGGTCTGCCTCCATGTGCCTTTATTTTGGATCCCAGGCTGAAGTAGTCACAGTTACCTGAGACGCGTTCTTCTCATGGCGGAGGGAAGAAGCTCCAAGAGGCTGGCAGAAACTTATCAATCCTCTTTTAAGGCCTGGACTCACAAGTATCATGAAGCTACTCCCACCCACATTCCATTGGCCCAGGAAAGTCACAAGGCAAAGCCCAAAGTGACTGAGGCTAAGGGAGTATACTCCACCCCACACAATTTGGACAATGAAATAAATCTTAACTGCTGTACAAAGATCTAATCTACCACAAGTCTCTACAGCTTTATTCTTACTACGTATGGCATTTGGCTGAAATGCCTTTACTATCCACAAAGCTACCTGTTTAAATCTGGCCTGTCCTTCAATTCCCAGTTCAAATGTCACCTCTTCCATCAAATTCTCCCTGGTGTCATGGGGCAAATATAAGCATTCTGTTTTCCAAACACCATAATCCATATAGCTCCAATAGTGTTTATTATACATAGAATTGCACTGCAATCATAAGCCGTAGAACTTTAAAAAAAAAAGGGGGGGGGTGACTATGAACAATTCATTTTTTTATTACCAACATCATCCAATGCCTTTGGCATGGTTAATGCTCATTTTATATTGCATAAAGAAATGCATACATATGCATATGTGTGTACATGTGACTGTGTGGGGGGGCTGTCTGCATAAAAGAGAAAATATAACGTAATGATTAAGGGTTTCAAGTTCTGGCATCAGCCAGAGCTTGGTTCAAATCCTGTCTTTCCCTCTCCTTGTCTGTATGCCCTCTGGGAAGGTACTTGAACTCTCTGCCTCAGTTTCCTCATCTACAAAATGGAGATTATAATAATCTATGTAAAGGGTTGAGTACAAGACAAGCACTCAATAAGTTCTACTATTTATTATTATTATATGTACATTACAGTAATAATAAATGGTAAAATGTTATTTTATTATATACAATGTGATGGAAATATTTTTTAAATAAGTACATAATGACAGGGACTAAAAGGGAACATGTGTTAGGGTAGTAGGTTTGTAAGTAAAACATCCTCTTTTTGTATTTCCTTCAAGAATAATATGGTTTTATTTATGCAATTAGAGAATTAAACACTTATTTTCCTTGGTGTTTAGCCAATTCTGTTGTGGTTACACCCATATGGACCTACCGCTCCATAGAAATGATTTTTAAACAGATGCTACATGCCAGACCCACTATAAATGCTTTTTTCCTAATTCTCACAACAACCCTACAGAGTAACTACTATGATGCCCATTTTATAGATGAGAAAAGTGAGATCCTGAGAGGTTAAATTATTTGTCCAGGGCTCTGCAGTTAGTAAGTGGGAAATACGGGAAACAGTTATAAGGCCTGACTCTGAAGTTCAGACTTCCTTCTCCACCCCACATTTCTGTTCAGTCACTACTTCACAGGTAATTTATAGTGTGAAAAATAAACCAGTGGTACCCAGACAAGTCTTGGTTTCTAGTACCATTCTCCAATAAAAGAAACCAGAGCTCCTTGGAGCAATGGTTAAGTCTAGGACTGTAACAGGAAATATGTAAGATAAGCTTGGAGCATCTTATAGTGCCAGAAAGTAAGATAGTACTAAAAACATTTACAAACAGAAAACACGCACACTAAGAGGGGCACAAGAGCCACCTGAAAGGGCTTCCAATGGCCAACGCTAGAGCAACCTGAGCAACAAAGTCAAGGAATATTGGATTATAATCCAAAGTGTAAAATAAATATCCCATGAGTCCATACTAATATAAATAAAGGATTGAATAAAGAAATACATGGGGAGAATATACAAATTTCCCATGCAGAAAACTGCCAAATAATTGATGTGGATACTATCTACCCTCAAGGAGGTGGAGCATAACTCCCCACTCCTTAAGTGCAAGCTGCACATGCTAATAACTTCTTTCCACGGAGCACAGCATGGGAAAGGGAGAAAAGAGTAACCTCCCAGTGCAGAAACCTAACATACACGACCGCAGCCAGACGATCAAAGTCAACCTCAACACTGATGTCATGTTGGTAGCAAGCACACCTGATATGATGTGATGAGAATACTTTATAGTCCTCTTCCTACAAACCTATAACTCCATCTAATCATAAGAAAAACATCAGACAAATTCCACTACTGGGGCATCCTACAAAATGCCTGAGCAGTCCTCCTCAAAACTGTCATGGTCATCAAAATAAGGGAAGTCTGAGAAACTATCACAGCCAAAGAGCTAAGGAGACCTGACAAATATCAATGCGTGTAATGTGGTCTCCTGGATGGGAATCTAGAGCAGAAAGAACATTAGGTAAAAACTCAGGAAATCTGCACAAAACGATGAACTTCAGTTAATAGCATGAGTATCAATATCGGTTCACTAATTACGACAAATGTCCTACACTAATGTAAGATGTTAATGACAGGGGAAACTGGGCGTGGGGTATACGGGAACTCTGGATTCTCTGCACAACTTTTCTATAAATCTAAAACTATACTAAAACTAAAAGTATATTTTTAAAAAATACAGGTCCTGGATGTGAAGACAAGTTACAACTCTGGGATTATTTCCGGAAAAATCTTAAGAAAGTATCACCTCACAAAATGCTTGCACACTGTCACTCTGAAAGCGGACTCACCAACCCAGTGGATAGTCTATCTGGTGATCCTAAATGAGGGCCCTATGTGCCAAATCATAAAGCAATTCATTCCATGGGTATCCAATGATATCTACCAAAGTCCCCACTATTATATTTTCTTATGGCACACATTGTGAATAATTATTGGAGCAACTACCTGTTCAGTGTCTGTCTTCCCCAGACATGGGGAGTTCCAAGAAGGGAGGGACTCCTTTCACCACATTTCCCCAGAACTAAGCCGCATGACACCTACTCGGTGCTCAGTAATTATTTCCTGAATTCATGGGCTGCCGCTGCAGTCTAGAGGAACAATGATAAACATTGCCAACTGTGGTCCATGGGAAATGTCAAGCCTTGGCTTTCTGAAGATTCAGAGGCCATTGGGACAGACGTACCTTCTCTTGCAGTCTTCCCAATCTCTCTAAGACCCCAAATACCATTCTTTCTAAGTCTTTCAAGCAAAATCAGAGTGAGGAATTTTATCTCTTATTATCATATCTAGTCCTAGAAAACACTAAATTTTCCTAAATCCAAGGAAAGTATAATAAGAGCCACTTATTTTGGCCCATCTAAGCCAAAGAACTGAGCCTGTTCCAGGCATCACAAGGAAAACTTAGACTCCTAAAAACCATAGGAAACAGGTAGCCAAAAGCGCTTCAGGGAAAAACTGTGAGCATAAAACAGATTTCATTAGGGGCGGTTGGTATTAAGTCTCTCTGGTACATCAATCTTCATTATTGTTATTTTATTCTATCAGTGCGTTCCAGGTCACAGCAAGTTAGTAATTTTGCCATATCTTTCACTGCCTGGCTTTATGTAAGTGCTGCTAAGAATAAAATTAAGCAGTGGGAGAAAAACATCAGTTTGGTGTCTAAATTTAGAAAACTTGATGAATAAATCTATTAAATTCATTGTGGGGAAGAGAGAAGAGCAAATCACTCCTTATTGGAAAGATAAAATAAATAGAAAACAAAAGGTGATTGTCTTTATAATTTAGAACAACAGATTTAAAGCCCCCCCCAAACTTTTTTATTTACGAATGAGTGTATTGGATGATTTTGTTATGTTCATTCACGTAACCCTCAACCTGAATTTTTAAAAAGACATAATCCCAGGCAAGAAACCACGCAGAAAACAGTTATATAAATCCTGGATTCAGTATTGACTGGGGAGGGGTAGAACCTTTATGAGATCCTACGGATGTGACATAAATCATCTTCTGAAGATCATGGAAAGCAGGTGCCCCACACTGCACTGCAGACATCTGGCAGGCTTTTATTCTCACTCCACCCTCCCGCTCAACATCTGGCAGCCCCTTCATCCCTGTGCCCCACCCCCATCCCCAACTGCCTCTCAACATCTGCCACACACTTCTCTTAACCTCAGAAGCAAATCCAGTCAAAAGCTCAAAGCACAATGTTCCAAGGGTGGTGACCTGGAGTCACATGCTGGGCGGGGGTGGAGCAGGGTTTGTTTTTATTTTGTTCCCCTAAACTTTAAACGAATACACAGTTCACTTAGAAGTATGCTTTCATGTCTAACTGGATCTCACTGAGAAGCTTGTTTAAAATTGAAATCCACAGTTAATATTAACTTCTTAAAAAGTTTTATAATGACCTGGGAATTGGAGGATACAATAAAAAAAATTATGGGGGAAAAAAAATTTTTATGCTGATGACACGTGTCTTATGAGCAAAGAAAATTATTGCTGACTGGGAAAAAATGGACAAAACACCTATGTCTTCCCTGTAAAGTACAAATTACTTAAAGAAAGTGTCTGAAACCTAGTCCAAAAATGTTTTGTAACCTATTTAAGGAAATGAGTGGTATTTGAATTCCACCTTAGCTTAGAAATTCCCTCCTAGTGTCTCCAACACCTTATGGCACTTTCACAGAGCCATCTCACATGTGGTCTCCCCGGTTCTGAACAAGAAGATAACTTCCTGGTTAGGCTCTCCCTGAAACATCTCCCCTCACCTGGAATAAGTCACCTGATCTAGGTTTCCTACTATCCAAATTTTATCCTGGGCTATACCACTCTGACAATTTGCTGTTAACCATTTCATGGTATTTATCTTAGGGCTACACCTGAATGAGTCAACTCCCCAACAATTCCCTTCCTCCCTGCCCCCCACCCCAATACATTCACAATTATTTATTCCCTCCTTTCTTTAGACCAATCCCTATTCCTTTCCTCCAAATGAAGCTCTTTCATTTTCAACAGGAACGTGGATAACACCATGTAACCCTGAGTGTGCTAGACACAGGTGAATTCCTGAGGTGGTCTTAGTTTCTGATGAGGTAGATATTCCAAACTTGAAGCCACTCTGAGATTTGGATAGCTGCCAAGCTGCTGGATATATCACAGAGACTCTGCAGGCCAAAGGCCTATCAAAGCATTTTATCATTTTATTACATACTTAAATTAGTAATTACTTCTGGGACATTATTTAGATTCTGTTGTAGTGTACGTTTCTTGCTTAAAAGTTTAATATGTTTAGGGACTGTTCATCAGTTGAAATTCCTTGCACATGTCATTCTGTTTTGTTCCCTGTTAACACTTTATTTTGGTCCCTAAGAATACTATAAAACAAAGAGTTATATCAACATTGTTCTCTTTTGATTGTTACCTGGAGTGGGGAAATCTTTGCGCTTATTAAAATCATAGGGAACAGTAAACTAAGATAGGTTGGAAGCAGACTAGAATCATAAACAGTATTTGCATGTGAAAGTTATCATTAGCAGGATGAAGATGACATGAATAAAGCCTACAAAGAATGCAAAACAAGGTGAACTAATATACGTATTATACTGGAAAGAGCATTTGAGTGGGAGATACCCTGCTAGTGCAAGTTCTCCATTATTTAGCTTTGTGGTGTTAGGTATGCCCCCTCACCTCTCTGGGCCTTAGTTTCTCATCTAGAATAAGTAGGTTTGTCTACATACATTTTTCTTAACTTTCTATTATAAAAAAAAATCACTCACAAAAGTAGAGAGAATTATCAATATATCTTGTTTCATCTATACTGCCTCAATTTCCCCCCATTCTTTCCTGCTGACATTTTTAAAGCAAACCTTAGACATCATAACATTTCATCTGTAAATACATGAGTATTTCTGAGAGATAAAGACTTTTGCCTTAACTATATTATCAGCATTACATCAAAACAAAACACCAAACAAAACCAAAAACAAAAGAACAAAAACATTTCGCAATACTTCCTTCGATCCCTTCAACTCTAGCATTTCAAGGCCCAAAGCCTCTCACAAGCTACTAAGTCAGTTATAGCCACACCCTCCTAAAAACTGAAGCGTTTTTTACTCTGTTCTAGAAATGAGAAAGAGTTTTAGCATGTGTACCTAATAGCTCCACTGATCTCCAATTCTGGGCTCCCACCCAAACGGGAACATGAAAAACTTAGAGATGATTGAGTAAAGAGGCAACCTGAAAGTTCAGATGTTCAAAAGAAGGCAAATTCCTCATGAAACATTAAATAACTAGAATTGTTCTGCCCAGAAAGGAGACACACCAATTGGGTAAACTAGAAGCAAGAAATATTCATTCATTCATGCACCTTTTTCATTCATTCATTCATTCATTCATTCATTCAAGACATACTAACTGAATGCCTGCCTTGTGCCAATGACAATGGTAAGTGACGGGAATGCAAATATGAATATGACACAAAGTATCATCCACAGAAGTGGGGCAATAAGCTAGTCTCCATCTTCAATTAGGGAAAAATTAATAGCCGTGAGACTAGATCTATGCAGTGGGAAGGAAGACAAGCAACACATTGAAGTGAGATGTCAAGGGACTCTGGGAATCTCCTCTCCGAGACACGGGAATTTCATTGTTATTTAAGGTGGTTTAACTATGTATAGAAGATGGAAAATACTTTATCTTTCAATTCTAAGATTTTTATAAACACTGATATTTTGGCAAGAAAGGTATAAAACACAGAGCAGATACTATAATGATTATTTTTAACTGATATTTGTACCTGTCTGATATTGGGAATTTTCCAGTATGTAAGGGTAAAAATCACCTTGATTATTGAGGACTGCTTCTGTCTGAAATTGAAAATACATAACCTAACCTCACCTCTCCAAACAGAAGTCATAGATGTGTGAAACACAATTGGAAGATACAGAAACTGATTAACTCATTTCAATCTCCCCCCCCCCCACACTCTCTCCCCCTTGAATTCCTGCTACTGGGATATCAGGCTCTACGATCTGATAACTATAAATCTGTAAGTTGCTAGGTCACCACAGTAACTTTGGTATCAACAGCTTGTAAAACCAGTGACTAAGAAAGACCATGTGAGGTAACTCAGAAACCTGCAAAAGGACAGCCCTGGGTCAAACTTTGATATGAGAAATGTTCGTCCTGACTGACCCCTTCTTACTCTTCGCCTGTAGCCCCAACCCATGGCCTTCATACTGATTGGCTGTTGAGACCCTCTCTTAGGTGAGGCTCTGGCTCCTGACTTGCCATTCTTTCCCTGCCTCTCACTCACCCCAACAAAGAAATGCCCCTCCCCTATGCCCTATTCACCCAGAGCCATCCATTATCATAAACCAATTTTTAAAAGATAATGTGGGTATAAAAATAACTACACTTGTTTGCTCTCCCAGAATGTGTATTTTCATTTTAACATGGACCTCCTGAATACATCAGTTGTTCCTTAATGGAGAACGGGTGTGTCTAAGGCTGCATTTACAAAGGGTTTTCAGTGACATCGTCCAATTTAACCTAATTACCACGGCAGCCCTGTAAGATATATCATTTTACAGATTAAGAAACTGAGGTCCAAACAGATGAAGTAGCTCTTCCATGATCATCTAACAGTCAGAGGCCGAGTTATTTCTGATTTCAAATCTCGTCTCAACATCTGGAAACCTGAGCACTTACAGGTTCTCTGCTAGAGCGCCAGCAGGGCCATCCCCTGCTTCCCTGGGAAGGAAGCAGCACACACCTCATGCCGACCCTTTCCTGCCAGTCCTCTGGCTTTCAGATTCCAAACGCTCTGTTGTGTCGTTGTATTGTTGTAATTGTTGTTGTTGTTGTCACTATTCATTTATTTTGTTTTGTTTCCACAATCTCAGCACACTTAGGTCTCTTACCCTGAGACCTTTCATGGTGGATGTTTCAGACCCCTGTGACCCCCAAGTGGCAGAGAGGCTTCCAAATGACACCACAAAGGCAACACACAGCCAACCAAAGGCCAGCCAGCTCTCCACACCATGGTGGTCACATAAGAGAGCAAAGTCAACCACAGAAGAGGGAATGTCTCTGGTGCATGAATGGACAACTTCGGCACCCTTGGTTACCCTGGTCGGAGATTCAGAAACATTAAAGTACGGAGTCACGTAGATGCCAAACTGAGATGAGTATTACTGGATCAGCCAATGAGCGAAGAGAGAGGTAGTCAGATCTTTATAAAGCAGACAACGCTAACACATCTAGGGTCCACTGAGCTGCCTCTGGCTTTCACTATACACAGAACTTAAGTTTAAGGCAACCTAGCTAGATTCATGTATATCCAAATCTGTGTGATAACATACTGCCTTCTAACAGGGGCCCTATAGAGTGGGAGTCCAGATATCTGTGGTCTAATCCCAGATCTCCCTGGCTCTGTGATCCTGGATAAGTCACTTAACCTCATTGGGCCTCAGTTCATTCATCTGTAAAATAGGGGCACTGAGAAGGTTTGGACTGAATGAAAATTTCTATTTCTTACACTGCCCAGGGGACACTGTACTATGCTCTCTTCTGGAAGAACATAACTTTGCACAGAGACAGAAGGGTATATGCACTAAAGTTAGTCAACCTGGGTTCAAATCCTGGTTCTGCCACTTACTAGCCATGTGTCTTTGAGCAACTTACTAAACTTTTCTAAGACTCAGTTTTGTTATCTATAAAATGGAAATAATATTTATTGGGAGGCCAAATGAAGTAATGCATGCCAACTGATGAGGAGGATGCCTGGCATACAATAAGTGCTCAATAAGTGTTAGCAGGAGTGCATATTACATTTAAACATGTTTCTCATCCTTTACTGTCAACAGTCCACAGACTCATGTGCATCAAGAATGGAAATGATTCATTCTGCCTTTTAAGCTTTCTGGTTTCTATATAAACCTGGAAATATGGTTCTCCAGCTCAGAAATTCAAAACAGTCTGATTAAAAACTTCCTTTGCCTCATTGTGAAACCTCATTTGCTGTGATACTGCATTCAAGTAGCTATGAGCTGGCTGACGAAATACCCACTATGTGTCAAACACATCTGAAAGAAGGTAATTGTTTGAAAAAGACCATTGAAGCAAAACCTACATAAAGAAATATACTCCTAATTGCTTTATTATTGACGCTATTATTTTATATTATCGGCCCTTCGACACGTTATTAATATTAGTCCAGCAAGGCAGTGTGGTATTTTATGTTATCCCTGACCACATATTGTGTACATAATGCAGTGCAAACCACGGAGGCAGACTCAGATCACCTAATCCCCAGTGCCTGGGAGCCTGGAGTCGTGCAGGGAAGACGCTGCCTTCGTAAGCACCTACTCACCAAAGCAGGATCCAAGTGTCATAAAAGAGGTACAATGTTCCAAAAGATGAAAAAATTACCTGTGCCTCAAAGCAGAGGAGAATCAAGGAGAACTTCTTGAAGAAGGTGGAATTAAAACAGGTCCTTCAGTGGTGAACAGGATTCCAATGAGAAGAAATGGGTTTGGGGAGCAGCATCCCTGAGTATCTGGGAAGGATGACAGGCCTCCTCAAAGGCTGCGAATGACAAATCTGGAATCCCATTTTTTCAGTGTGTGAGATAGAGGGGAGCATGAGCACGCAGCCTGGAAAAGGCAAAATTAGGTGAGGGAAAGGTTTTGTCTCCACTAAGTTGCAGCATTATTTAGCAAACAACGGCAAAACACCAAAGCTTTCAAGAGCGAGGGTGCCTTAGGAAGATCAATCTGGCAACGAAAAGGCGATCTTTCTTCTGAAAGCTAAAACAGATTATTGAGGGCCTTTAGTGCTTAAATGTTAACGTGTAAGGTCAAATCTTCCTCTGGGAAGCAGCACTGCTGTATTTGCACCAACAGATAGCACACAGACACCTTGCTAGGGTTTGGTAAAGACCTGCAGGCATGTTGGACGAGAGCAACACTATCCACGCACATGATCGATTTCGCATTTCCCCTGAGAAAAGCACTGCAATCTGTAGCTCTCAAAACAATTTGTTTATACTCACATCCCTAGAAAGTGCTAGAGCCATCACTAATAGCGTAGTACCTGTTCAAATCAAAGCGTTATGTTAAAGTCTGTGGCCTTTATGTCAAGGTAGCAGTGAAGGTGCAAGGCCCATGTCATAAAATTAAATAAACTCACAAAGCCTATCCCCTCTCGAGTCCTAGATTTATATTCAGGTTGCATGATAAATGAAATGGGCTTGGTGGCCTCCGCCTATTGCCTGGGAACATTTGTTTGATTTACAATTATAGGACATGATTTGACATACTCGGTGTAATTAGTATTCACGGCTTAGGAGAATGCTCCAACAGTTAGAATTTTAATGTACCGACGGCAGCCCTGAATTTCTCTCTGTCCCTCTTCTCTCTCCCATTCCGTCCTCAAGGGACCATGCAAGCGGGAGATGTGAGTGAGCAAATCCAGATGTCAAGGGTGCTCTACACCGAAACAAGGAACAAAGTGCACGTTCCAGCCATGACTGTTCTGCGTCACTGGCAGAGGCTGCTGTGATCTGTGCTGCTCCCCAAAGCTCTTCATGCAACTGCTGATTACATAGCCTTGGTTTCACTTAAAGAATATTCTGGAAGAAGCCCCAGCTTAGAGAGGGGTACTGAGCATTTACCAGTGCTTTGCTAACAGTCATTAAAGTTATTACTCTTACTTAAATAAAGCAGGGCATAAATACACAGGAGATGTGGTAACTACTGCTCACAACATATGAAAACGTCCTCTGTTCCCAAGCGCCAAAGAGTTGGCCTGTTCACTTTAAATCAGCTTAATTCCTGTTTTAGGAGGCCTTGTGACAGTCTTCCAAAAGAGAGCTGCCAAAACTGTGACTATATTTAGTTGTTTGTTACACACCAACTCAAGGTGGTGCGTGCTGGGAGACACACAGAGAAGCAAAGAAAATTGGAGCTCATTAGTAAGGGAGGCCAGGAAAGCTTTATAGTAAAATTCTGGACTGGGAAATATTTGTTAGGGAATTTTGGTTGTGTTACTTCTAAGGACAAAAAAAAAAAAAAAAAGAAAAAAGAAAAAGAATCTAAGTTACAAACAAGCAATGTAAAACAAGTATAACAAGCAGCACAAACAAGCTAATTTTAAAGTTATAATGGACAATGAAGAAGTGATGATAAATAGAAAAAACCGACCCCAAACTCTGAGATAATGGATGAAATCTTTGATATATTGATCCTTTGGTCTGATATGGTTGACACACATCCCCTGACTCATAGCCTGAAAATGCAAGGGCAGAAAATTATTTTGAATTTTTTTTCTATCCAAGTCACATGCCATTTAGGAATCATCACAAGTTTCAACTGGGTGGCATGCAGATAAATGACCACTTCCTGTGAGTATGTGGCAATTAGAGCAACGCAGAAATGGAATCACAACTGACCTAGAAGACAAGGCGCAGTGTCTGCAAACTGCCGGACCAGATGAACACATTGCATTTAGTTTCTTCTCGGCAGTGACTAATTTTTATTAAATTGGAAGGCCCAACTTAAGCTTGGCTTAGAAATTGCTTCGAGTGCTCATTAGTGGTCTATGCCTTCATTAGCTATCATTGAAGAGAGGGAAACTTATACATTTAAGACCATCTACGCTACATTCAAAACCACAACATTTTATTTTATCCTTTGGTTTGGTGAAGGCTTGGCAGGGGGAGCAGTTCATGTTTTCCTTCATGTCTTGGAATAGAAGTAGAAACTAACTACATGTTGCTCTTAAAATCAGTTTAAAAAATAGTTTGAAACTAGTTAATAAAGTCACATAGCCATAGGTGACAACTGACCCCTAATTGTACCTCAAAGGTTGGTCACTGGTAGTTCATTTATACTTTCTTTCCCAATACACACACTACTCCCCCGACTCCCCACAATACCCCAAACAAAACATGCAACTTTTGAATTAGGATTTGTGGAAACGGCTAAATGGAGTAGCATAGATGAGTAAACAGTGCCACCTAGTGGACAGGAAAAGAAGAAAACTAGTGAACGGGCACAAATGGAAATTTGGACCAGTTGTCAACTTTTGGCCACATTTTCCCCTCACTCCAGCCCTCCATTATCACCCACGAGCAAATATGAATATCTTCTTCCCTCAAGAAGATACCAAACACAAATACAAACAAATAAACCAAAACATGCATAGCTTTTCCTCTCTAGTTTTCTAGTTCCCTACCAAAGGTCCTATCCAAATAAAAAGAACATTTACTGAGCATTTTCCATGAGACAATATTTTGCACAGTGCTTTACCTAGATCATGTCACACAGTAATCCAAACAGTCCAACTATTTGTTAGGGAGTTTGGGTGATTTTTCCAAGGTCATAGAGCCTAACTGTGATAGCCCAGGCAGTAATACCCACTATTTAACACCCTGCACACACAGCCCAAAGGCAAACAAAGAAATCTTGGAAAACATATGCAATAACACAATAATTAAATACATGTTAAGCATGTACAGTGCTCTTGTGACTATTTAAGCAATACAAAAATGAACTGACATGGATCCTGCCCTACAAGAATTTAGTCTTAAAACCTAAATTTGCAGTGTACTTTAGAGTCGACATAATTTCAACCTATCTTCACAGCCCTATAAGCTAATTATGCCCCTTACTTTAGAAATGAGGTTTTATGATTCACCAAGGTCAAACAGATAAGAAGTGACGGCTCTTCAGATTTAAAAGCAAGTTCATCATTCCACATCATGCTGCCTCTTTCCCAAATGCAGCTGCTAGAGATCCCTGGTTTTATGACAAGGGGTAGAGGATGAAGGTGGCAGAGAGCTGACTCAGGAACTAGTCATCATAGGAATCAAGGGTGGAATGTCCTTTCTCTCCACCACTTCCAAACCAACCCCCACCCTAGGAGGAATGACCGTAAGTCAAATCTCTCAACAGATCAGATTAAAACAAACTATTTCCATTCTGTGGGTCTCAAAAAATGAGAACTACAAGAAAACTTTCATAATCTAAAAAAAAAAAAAGGTATACACAAAAACCCCACAGCTAACATCATACTTAATCGTGAGTGACAGGACACTTTTTTCCCTGAGATTGGTGACAAGACAAAGATATCTTTTTTCATCACTATTATCTGAAGTCCAAGCTAGTGCAATAAGACAAGAAAAATAAATAAAAGGTACACTGATTTTTTTAAAAGGAAATAAAACTTTTCATTTGCAGATGACATGATCATTAATGTAAAGAACTCAAAATAATCTACAACAACAAAAAACTCCTGGAACTAATAATAAGTGAATATACCAAGGGTACAGGCAACAAGATCAACATACAAAAGTATTGCTTCCCTACATATCAGCAATGAACAAATATGAAATTATCCAACAATACCATTTACAATATTACCAAGGAGAAGAAAAACAACAAGTTAGGCATAAATCTAACAAAATACATATAGGATCTGCATGTGAAAAATTACCTTCACTGGGGAGAAAAAGCTTTCTGGTATATAAAAGTAGGTAACAGAATCAAGAATAAAGTATATTCTTCATCTAAGCAATTCGGTCAGAGATAAAACTCTAGATATCAAAATCCCAGGATTAGTAGCCCATCAGAGGTTGTCTGATCACCCTCTCCCTTCTATACTCTTCTAATAGAATAAGGGAAACATAATCAAGTGTGGCATACTCAGAGTCCCTTACTCACATAGGAAATCTGAGGAAAGAACTAAGAGGAGGGAAAAGTAACGTTTTTCATGCAAAGCTTTGATATTGTCAGATGGTGAAAAGAAGTAAATGCAGCATTTCTTTTGGCTCCAAGGACATGATGTTTTGCCTTTCCTCCCGAAGTTAAAATTCCAGATCTAGAATCCTATAAGGATCTTTTTAAATTAAGAGGTCATTTTAACTTGTTGAATGCAGCTGAGAGACACAGTTAGAGTTTCCCACTTACTTTCCACACTGTCAGTCCACAGAGAAAATTCATCTGCACAATCATGCATCGTAAGAACAAGGTGGATCTTGACTTGTATGATGCTTACTCTATGTGACTCTGTGCCAGGCACTTCCACAAGAGCTTTATACATATTTGCTCATTTAATCCGCAAACAAACCTATAAGGGAGGTGTTATTGTTATTCCCATTTTACATAGCTAAATATAAACTAGTTTTTTTTTAACATTGTAAAGTTTTTTTTGAAGTTTCCCTTTGGCTTTCATAACCTATAATATGTGTCAACTATGATATAATAATTTGAATCTTTCACAACATTTCAAGAAGCTATTATTTGTGAAAAGCAAGGTGTATTGGTGTTGTGGGGCTCTTGTGTAAGTAGTAGACAGGCAGGAAGTGTGACTCAGTTGAGGGGCATCTCTAAATTTAGTGGTGTGCTGGCCAGTGTTTAACTAGTAGCTCTAGATTTAAATAAAAGGAGGAATGGAGGAGAAAAGAAACCACAAAGAAAACCCTGACTTGTAGCTTTTGCCAATTTCCATGTTTCAATACTCTCACCATTGCTGATTACAAGGTTCACGGAAGTTCCTGACAATTTAACCATGGGCTTTCAACCAGACGGTGGGAGCTGGCTCTAGCACACTACTGCAAACTCCCATGAAGACAGGTTCCATGATTGTTTCATTCAAGCTAGCACCTACCACAGTGCCTAACAGTTAGTAGGCACTCAAGAAATATTTGTTGAATGAATGAATGAGTGGGTCAATAAGATGCAATTAAGTAAATTAGATAGAGGTAAGTATACTCTCCTCCATGGATTGTAACATAACTAGGACCTTGCTGCTTTGACATCATAGTCTCTATTCATCATGATGGTTGTAACTTGTGCTGCAATTTGTGGAGGGAGGGGAGTATTATGTCAACATTGTACCTTGTTGATCATAATGGAAGTGTTAAGAGATGTAAGACTCCTGCGTATGTTTTTTCAAAAGCAGTGAAAAAAGAGATATTAAACTTTTATCCAATTTAATAAAAAAGAATAATACTTATAATTTTTAAATATTATTATTTAATCTCCTATGAGAAAAAAATAGCTTTGTTATATAAATCTGAAACTCTAGCCTCTAACCCCTTGAAATAATAATTGAGACAATTATTTTGAAAACCAAATATTCTTAGGAACTCAATTGTCTCATTACAACAAAATAGACAGGGAACTAGCTCTCCACTACCACCAAATAATTTATTTCTGCTCCTGTCAATGATTTTTTTCTTGTAGTACATACTAGACAAAATGTCAGAAAGCAACTGGACATTCATCCATTCATAAATAAATAAACTTATTTCAATTTGTCTAATACCGATTGTGTGCACAAACTTCAAAACCTGTAAGACATGGATGCAGACTGTGTATAATACCATTAAATTTTAAATAGCAAATGAGAAAAAGTAGTAGTGCCCTAACATAACCAAAATTGAGAATCAAAACCATCTGAAGTATTTAAGTAGATAAGCTAGTGGCTCTCCACCTAGGGTTGCCAGGTAAACTACAGGATTCCCAGTTAAATGTGAATTTCAGATAAACAGTTAATTATTTCTTTGTGTAAGTAAGCTACTAATATTGCCATGAGACATACTGGTACTAAAAAAATGATTCATTGTTTATTTGAAATTCAGATTTAATGGGGCATTTGTATTTTTATTTGCTATACCTAGCAATCTTATCCCGAGAACATATTTGCTTGAAATGGCTTATAAGGGAGCCTGAAATTTCAAATAGATTCAATATTTAAAAGTAAATACAGAAAAATTTGAAAGAACTATTTTTTTAACTTTTAGTGTTGAAAGCCTTTTTAAATGACACAAAATCCAGAAGGCATGGAAGAAAAAATTGATAAGATCCATACTGTAAGAATCAAAACAATTTTTCTGCGGGAAAAAATAAGTCAGGCAAAAACCAAATGACAAATAGGCAAAAATACCTGCAAATTAAAACATATAGGGCCAATCTCCCACATATATAAAGAGTATCTACAAATCTATAAGAGCACAAAGAAAGATCATTTATCCAATTAAAAGTTCACAAAGATATGAACAGACCATTCACAGAAATGAAATAGATATGGTTCTTAAATAAGGGGGAAAAACAGATGTCCAGCTTCACTCATAGTAATAAAAATGAAAATGAAAACTAGATGAAGTCAAAGGTATTTTCATCCACCTAACAGACTGGCAAAATTCCAAAAGTGTGATAATAAACTATGTTGGTATACTGCATAAAAATAGCACTTTATTATGTTGCTGGTGAGGATACAAACGGGTAGAATTCTTATGGCATGCTATCTGACAGTGTCTATCAAAGCTTCAAATACATGTCCTATTGACCCAGCTATTCTACTTCTAGCAATTTTTGCTACAGATAAACAAATGCAAAATAAATTAAGTACAGATATGTTATCTGCAGCACAAGTATAACGGAAAAAAATCTGGAAACAACCTAAATGCTCTTCAATAAGGAACTCATTAAATAAATTATGGTACATGCACACATGGAATACTATGCAACTGTAAAAAAAAGAATTAATAAACTATTAATGTATTGATATGGAAAAAATCTCTATACTTATTAAAAATAAGATATGTACAGTATCTTACAATTTTGGAAACACTGAAACTATATATACACCAGGGATGCCAAAAAAAAAAACATATGCACATTTTAAGAAAGGAAAAAAATGTATTAAAATTGTAATACTCAATATATATTCATAACAAAAAATAAATACAAGTCACATGTATACCTTTTTTTGGCACCCCCGGTATATATGTTAGTGGTTACCTATCAGAGGAATAGGGATGGTTGGATGAAGGGCAGGGAAGGAAAGGAGTCTTTTAATGAATACTTTTTTTTATATATATTTAAAACCTGTGAAAGCATTAACAATTTAAAAAATTAAATAAATTAAATAAATTATTTTTAAAAATACATGTATTATGGTTATCCTGATACTGCTGTTATCCAAAAATAATAGGGCCTGGAGATAGTACACTCCATTTACTACATGGTCTGCCCTATTGGATGGCCATTTAGACCATTATCTCTTCATTTATTGAACCATTTATTAAACACTTACTATATACTCAGCTGAGTATACTTTTGCTGACAGCTTAGTGTACAGATATAAATAGTATAAACATGGTTCTGAGCTTAAAGTCTGGATGAGCTTAAAGTCTGGTTGAGAAAAAATGCTAATAGCTAATCTTTATGTAGAGTGCTTATTCTATGGCAACCACTGTGCTATGCATTTATGCAATTTATCTCATTTAATTCTCACAATAATTTTAAGTAAGGGCCATGATTTGAACTGGAGCTTGAAGGGTAAGATTTTTCCATAGGCAAAGAATGAAGACATCAACCCTGCAAATTGAGGAAACAGCATAAGCAAAGACGAAAAGGTAAAGATAGCTGGCAAATTTGCGTGACTGTCTCATCAGGTTCATGGAGGGATGAAGGTCTGAAAACTCCATTTGGAGCCTTAACCCCTAGGCTAAGGAGGTTTGGAAATTTATTCTAATAAAATAAGCACAGATCGTATCTGATACTTCCTCTTGCTTTTATTTGGGCCACTCGAGACTGTGGACTAAAGCTTTAGTGTAAGAATAGGACAGAGGTCCCAGAGTAGAATTCAGTTTGCGAAAAACTAGGCTGGCTCTCCCAGGTTTCTTGACGATGAGCACGTCAAGTTACAACTCCATTCAACAAGCACCTACTAGGAGCCAAGCACTGAGCCAAGTGCTAGAAACGCAAAAATAAACAAGTAAAGCACATTCCTTGTGCATGAAATTTTATAATTTAGCAGCAAAGAGAGACTATTAAGTGAGGAATTACAATTTAGTGACATCAGTATTTTGGTCTGGGAAGCACGCAGTGTGGACACAGTGAGCAGAAGCATACGAAGGTCTGACAATTAAGTTCACAAACTTGTTGCAACGATGTCTCTAACCTTTTCTTGACATCAGAGGGATCATTCATTATGAATTTGTACCAACTGGACAAGCAGTTAACCAAGTTGACTATTTGGAAGTGCTGAAAAGGCTGCATGAAAAAGACAAAAACGATCTGAACTTTTTGCCAACAATTCATAGCTCTTGCATCACAACAACGCACCAGCTCACACATCACTGGCTATGAGGGAGTTTTTAGCCAGTAAACAAATAACTGTATGGGAACACCCTCCTTACTCACCTGATCTGGTCCCCAATGAGTTCTTTCTTTACCCAAAGATAATGGAAATATTGAAAGGAAGACATTTTGATGACATTCAGGACATCATGGGTAATACGACGACAGCTCTGATGGCCATTCCAGAAAAAGAGTTCCAAAATTGCTTTGAAGAGTGGACTAGGCACTGGGGTGGGTGCATAGCTTCCCAAGGGCAGTACTTCAAAGGTGACCGTAGTGATATTCAGCAACGAGTAGCACTTTTTCTATGATGAGTTCATGAATTTAATTGTCAGACCTTGTATGACTTAGTGTACTGGAGTCCAGGACCAGTCCCCCACCCCAAGGAAATGCCTCTGAGACCTGAAACACAAGTGTAATTTACCAAGTAAAGTAGGGAAAAATAAGGAACACCATGTGCAAAGACATGGAGATATGACAAAGCACAGCTTGGAGAACTGGGAGAAATCCAGTGTGGCTCAAGTGTGAAGGACAAAGACTAGGCTTCATTCCCTTTCTACACTCTGGGTTTCTTTCACTGGCCCTGTGAACCGCTTGTCTCTCCCCCAACAGTCTTAGGAAACAAATGGAGAAGTAGAAGGTGAGAAAGAATTAGAAAAAGGTAAAAATTAATTGGAAATAGAAGTGAGGAGGAAAAGAAGGCAAGAGGAAATGACTGAGGAGACAAGAATGGAGAGGAAAGAAGGGAGAGTGGTGGGGGGACAGGCAAAGAGGTGATGTAACTGCAGGTATTCCTAAAACCTAGGGCACTGGTAAAGATTAAAATGCCCTGGGGGAAGGCGTGAAGGGGGGAGAAATTAAACTGCTCTGGAAGTTAAAAGAAGTAAACAGTGGGTATCCTTAACAGTGCGGGCTTTGCCTTCCTCTGAGTGTTCCTGGAAATGACAAGCTCAAATTCTGATAGCAGTGGAAAGGATTCCTTTGAGGATGAATTAGATGAAGAAAGTGTGATTCTCACATTGGTTCCACTTAATGAAGAACCTAATGAAGAACATCAAATGGAACCAAGCGTTTCTTCAACCTCAGAAGCCAATGTGAAGACACCTAGGACAAATGACAAACTTTATCTTCCTCAAAAAATAAATAATTCAAAGCTTGCCAAAAACCAATCCTCCCCTTGCCAACCATTTTGCCTCCAATTAAGAAAGTGCATTGGGACACTTTGCAGTATGGATATCAACAATTTGAATACCAATGGCAAGAAAACAGAAGTTTATCTGAGGCTCAAGGAACATGCTTTCTCTGAAGAAAAACAAGTGAGTGAGGAGTATGAAGAAGTGGAAAGAATATTCCTGAAACACCACAGGAGACCGCATTGCAGGCATGCTCAAGGAAATGCAAGTTGGCGACCAAGAGAGCAAGGAGTCAGAAAAGTTGTAAGATGAGAGAGAGCGGAAGGGACCAATACAGTTGATGTGACTTCAGCTCAGGAAGCCACGCTGACAGCATGGGCAAGAATTGCTACAAGAGCCATTCAACCTAAGGCTGTTAGTTCATGTTCTGTTTCTACTTCTGCTGAGAACTTTCTGCTGCAAACCTTTGGTGTCAGGTTATGCGTGATCCATGGCAGACCTCCCTTGGCAGACACAAAAGGTTGGATTCACCTGCAGTTCCTTCCAGGTCAGTCCTGGGTGCCTGACACTCCCAAGAAGATGATCTCTCTGTTCCTGTTATCAGCCTGTACTCTCCCCTACCCAGACCTAGAATATAATATGTCTTGCCCTGAATGTGTTAAGAGGAGTAAGAGGATGGAAAGATTAATTACAATATGAAAGGAGAAGCAATCTAGTTTGAACACACCCACATCATTTCTTTTAGATGGGCCATGTCTTAATAAAGAATAAATGGTGGAGAGCTCACAGCTAAAATAAATAAATAGATAGATAAATTAAATAAATAAATAAGTACGTAAGTAAATAAATAAATAAATAAATACTGTTCTGAGAACAGCAAAACCCAAAAGCATGTTTGAGAGAATCCTCAGAAAGGACCAGAAGAAAACAGCCACTGAGCATCCACAGTGCATACTAAGTATTTTCACACATGGTATCTCAATCTTCACAAAAGTCCTGCTAGATGGATACTATTGTGTCACTTACAAAAAAACTAAGGCTCTGGAAGACTCAATGAGTGTTCCAATTTTATATGGTTGGTGACTGAGGAAGCTGGCATTCGTCATGCCTGAGTCTACATGAAAATCTCTACCATTCAAGACAAGAGAATGGGGACACTTTCTTACCATTTTCCTCAAGTGCTTTCTTTGAACCTGGGAAAGGAGTCATCTGCATTCTAACATGAAACTCTTGAAATTATACATTATTAATAGTAAAATATATCTTTAATCTACTCGTGACTGTACACGTTATCCATGATAATAAAATCATGGGAAACAAGAAGAAAACAGATACATGAACTCTAATACTAACCCACAACTTCAAATTCAACTTCAATTTATACACAGACACACACACACACGCTGTAGGGAAGAAAAGAGGCATAGGCACAAGTGCTAAGAAATGCCGAATTAAGTTAGCTATTATTTCATCTTCCTGTGACATACATAATCCAAAATGGCAAAAGGCAAGAGAAAATATTAGAGCTGTAGATGGTCAGCTAATTATATAATCATCCCACTCCATTTTCTTTTTCCATAGATAGCCACTCTTAACTATTTGGTGTGTATCCTTCCAGACCTTTCTCTATAAATATAAATATATATGAATATATATTTATACACACACACACACACACACACACACACAGAAAATATATAAGTGTGTGCATATATATTTGATAATACACAGAACACACACAACATACGCTAATACATAGGGGTTTTTAACTATATAATCATACTATGCAAACTACTCAGCCCCTTGCATATTAAATAAAAAATATATCCTGGATTTCCCTGATTCCTTTAACTTGATGAATAATATTCTATTGCATAGATATACCATAATTTACCAATTTCCTTCTTAATGGACTTACAATGACTTCAGTTTCTATTATTACAAATCATGTGGCATTTTGCACCTTTGCAATTATACCCTTGTACACTATGTATTTCTGTAATTTAGCTTTCTGGAACTGAAGTTACTGGATCAAAGTGTTTATACTTCTTTTTTGATAGATATTGCCAAGTTGCCTCCAAAAAACTAAACTTTTTACTTCTTTTGCTAAAACTTCTGATACCTAAAAATTTTCTCATAACCACCACCATATATGTGGAGTCTCATGTTGTTACAAAAATCATTTATTTCTCAAATAGTTTTCTAAAAGGGCCTTCATTTTTTCCAGAATGGGTTGGGTTTTATTGTAAATAAATGAAAAACTGAGAAATTTTGAAACAGGCTACCTGACAAGCATTCCGTCCGAATCTCAGCACAGGCAGCAGGTTGGGCTGCCAGAAGGACGGGCTGGGGGCCCACACAGGCTCCCAAAGCCAGGCAAAGCCTGGGGTCCCACAAATGGTAGCAAGATCAGAAGGCAATTCTAGCGGCAGCCATCAGGCAGGGCCAGCAGTTGGAACTGGGAGCTTGACCCACGGAGGAAAAGGCAGGTGAGGTTAGTAAAGGCCCACACCAGTTTATTGTCATTCCCTCAACTATGTATTCAGCAACTACTACTATCTGCCTGGCACTACACGAGGCTTGAAAACTATACAAATGAATAGAGAGTTTCTCCCTAATGTTAGAGTTGCTCACACTCTAGCAGGAAACACTCTGTGTGGTCTTCTGGAACTCAAGGGCTCCGTGATCCCGCTTTTGCTCTGAGCCCCCTACCTTCACTCCACACCCCTAGCTCCCTTTCCTCTCTCCACACTGCACATCTTACACATCTTACAGTCCTGGTACAACAAGAGGGCGATGGCCAGAGTGTCAGGGGAGATGTGGTGAAACGTAGGATGTATCTTAGCTCCTCCAAAGTTTCTGGCCAGGGCGATGGAAAATCATCCGCCTTTGCCTCTTCCCCAGCCATGAGTCAGTCTCACTTTATATTTTTGGTTCGTTGAACGTGTTGAACATTTAAATACTTCCTGCTGTCCTGCGTGGCTTAGGACAGCCAATTTGGGACTGCCAATCACACTCAGATTTAGAGAATTTCAAAAAGCAAGTTCTGTGTTTGTATCCATGGAGACAGGGCTGGGGGTGGTTCACGTACTGCATGTAACAGGTAACCTAAAGCAGTCTCTGGGGAGGACCTCACAAGGTGACACTTCAAGCTTGTCAGAACACCTCCCTGTACCATTACATCGCCAATTTACAAAAGAGGGGGGACATCATATTTTCTTAGATAATTACACTGAACCGGCAGAATGACTAATCCATCCATTCAAAGCCATCGCTTGTATTCCGAGAGTAACCTCAGTCCCTGCTCAAGATCAGAGTTCAAGGCAGGCTAGGAGCTCAGCTCAGGGTTCAAGTGCTCAGTGCACTCCTCCCAAAGCCCGCCCCGATGTGCTTCAGAAAGAGCGCAGAGCTCTCAGTTAGAAAGTCTAGATTATTTTCTTTGCTCTGATACTAGGTATATGATTTTAGAGATTCAGCTTATTCATACCTTAAATGGTAAGACAATCAACACCCTTCTGGGCCTCAAAGAACAGCCATAATGACCAAACAAGGCAATGCATGAGAAAGTGCTTGGAGTTGCAAAGCGCAATAGCTACATAAGAGATGAGGAAGAGGAGGATGATGATCCTGAAGGAGGAGGAGGAGTGGGGGAGGGGACATGGCGAAAGTCCACCAACTGGATAAGGTTGGTCAGCAAATAATTCAGTTTTGTCAGAGGAAGTACATTAACTCTCAACTTGAACGCTTATTTCACTTATTGTTCTAAGGGCCAACTTAAGCCTTAGAAACCAAAGAGTAACCCAAACACAGTGTATCACTTTCTTGGGTTCAGCAACTCCTGAGGAGCTAGCACTCACACACAAAGTCACTCCACCCAGTGTAAGTTCCCCTGGATATACAAAAGTAAAATTATGAAAGCTTCAAGTGCGAGAATCATGAGGCCACACAAGTTGCTTAATCTTTGTGCTAAATAACTACAATTCCAAGGAGCAGAAAGAAAACAATCACACTCTCTTGCTAGTGACCCAGCTGTCCAGGTGAGTATGAGTTCATGTGAATGCCCACGTTATTGGGGAGTGGGCTGGGGTGACCTAGACAGACACTAACGAATGATCTTCCTTCGTGGAGTTCTCACTGCAAACCACGGCAGCCTGTTCCTCTTTTTGTTAATTGAAAAGCTACCCTCCTGCCTCAATCCTATGATCTCTACACTGCCCTAAAATACTGCAGATGAAGTCCCAAGGCCTCCTTAAGCTAAGATTTTTAGAATTGGCTTGCTTTCCTAAAGCAATGAGAGGATTAGAAAGGGTTTGAGGAAGATGGGGGGCTGTGAGTGGATGGGAACACAGATGTAAATTCCCTTGTATAAAATTATTGCATAATGGAACTTTTTGCAAAACCAGAGATTATGTAAGTCATAAAAAGCAACAATTCCAAATCAAAGCACTGTATTTGTCAAAGTAACTAAAATAGTTGTTTAAAACACACACGTGCGCGCACACACACACACATACTGTTTTCCAAAGGGTGATATTTTCTGCCTGAGCCCTTTCTTCTCACTTGGCAGCCCTGTTGTGTACACTATCTCTACAGGAATGCAGAAAAACCACCTGAGGGAGAAAATTACTAATCACTAAAAATTACTAATCACTCTCTCACACTAAACAAATCCCACTGGGAGGTTTTTAGTTACACGTCGGGATATGGGTTCTTTTTTTTTTTTTCCTCTCAGGTTAATGACACAAAGGCATACAAAATAAAAAAAAGGAAGCATGTCACATCTTAATATGCATTAGCAGGGATATTTTTACATGATAGCATCTAGGTCTCAGTCCAAAATAAAGGCAAAGTAGACTGAAAGTCTCTAATGCCCACCACTGGGTCTCTCAGAAAGAAAAGAGGTTAGAAAGAGAATTGTACTTCCCACAGCACTGAATGCAGGGCCTGTCATCCCCAGGCGGTGGTCCCTATCGTTTACGCTAACATTCAACAACCTTCTTTTCACATGATATTCAATTCACAAGCTCATCGGGTGCCTGTCATATATTATTTCATTAAATAGATTGGCGTGTTATTTATGGCAGTCCCCACCAATTTATATCATATCTCTGCACTGTTTATCTCATACTTGTTTATCTTTTACTGTTTCTTTAGTCCATTGTAAATAGCCCAGGCCCGTGTACCTACTTAGCCGATCAGAAGTTGCATGTATCCAGTTCGATGGTCATATTACAAATGAGAGAAATTAGTAGAAGCAGTAGAATTCAGAGTTTCTTTCATTTGAGTGTCCTTTGGGTTCTTTTCTTTATTGTTATGGTTTGGCTGATTATAAAACATAACACCATTCACAATAAAAAAAATGTTTAAGGGGGTCAAAGGTGTATAAAGTACAAACTGAAAGTCACAATAACCCCCTCCTCCAAAGACCGTTAATATACAAATACATTCTTTACCTACATAAATATAATTAGAGGTATAATATATATTCATCCAAGTGGAATAATATTTAAAACATAGTTCTATAATTCACTTTTCACTCAGGAATATATTCTAGACATCTTTCCATATCGATAAATATAGATTTACATCCTCCTTTTGAACAGCCACTGAGTATTTATTCCATTTGGGGTATATCATAATTCATTTAAATAATTTCCTATTAGTGGGCAAGTATCTTGTTCCCCATTTTTCACTCTTATTAATGAAGTTGAGATGAATAAGCTTATAAATTGTCTTTGAATACCTTTCTTATTTTCTCCTGAGAATAAATTTCTAGAAAAGGGATCACTTCATCAAGTCATGACCATTTTAAATTCTGAAATATATTTACAATATACTCTGCAAAAAAGTTGATCCAATATACCTGTATTCTCACAAAAAACTACCTATGATCAATATTTTTTATCTTCGCCAATCGGATAGATAATGATCAAATACAATGTCATTATTCTTTCGGGTGCATTCCTTTGTTAGTGAAACAATATTTTCAGATGACTATTTCATTAATGTGGTAATGAAATCTAATATTTTTTTAAGGTTAAAATTCTTCACATGCTATTTTAGACTGAAACTACCCCTTGCTTTTATTAGCTATTATCCGTTTATCACAACATTGAAGAATCATTCCCATTTTAAAGATGAAGAAGCTGAGTCCAAAAGCAGTTAAGCAGAGGGCTAAAAGAGTGAACAGTTGACAAGCCTCCTAATGCTACCACTACTTCTGGGGGCAATAAATGGATGGAAGGTACTCTGCTCTAGACAGGAAGTGGAAAGCCGAAATATTAAGTGACTCACATTTATCCCCATTCTAATCTGAGCCATATAAGAGTCTAACTGCATATACAGCAAAAAGCAACCTAACTGGCAAAGCATTTGAGTTTGTGTTCCAAAACTCCAAATTCTAGACCCCCTGTTTTGTGTGCTGCACTAGCACCTAAACTGCCCATAGTAACTGTGTTCTATGTTCAGTTCTTTTTCAATGTGTGGTTTAAAACTTGGGACAGATTGCATTCGGTGCTGAGAAAAAAAGGAGTGATTGAACCCCACTGAAAAATGAGCTACATCTAGAGGCAATCCACCTATGACCTGTGGCTCTAACAGTGCATGGGGTTAACCGAATGGAGTCTTTCAGTCTTTAATTTTCTAGGTGAAGGAAGAGCAACTGCCTGAGAAAGAAAATGCAGAAGAGGGTGTACGTCAGAGAGAAAAAGGGGAAGAGGGATAAGTGGGCATGTGTGCTCATGCACACATGTTAAAATTCTACTTCCTGGTGACATTTGCCATTTTAATTACATTTTGGCACTCAGAGTAATTAAGCAACATCTGCTAAACACCCTGTGGAAGAAGTGTGTCCTTCCCCCATCCCAACCCCCACTGGCTTTGTTTTTCCCCTCTTTATTTGGAGGCTTGTTGAGGCGCCCAGTCACCACCTGTGTGGCAAAACCAGCCTTCCCTCAAGATTGGCTGCTCTGCAACAGTGCACAGGTGTGTCCTGAAGCAATCTGGGCATTCTTGTTTTTCACTTAGGCAGAAAGAAAACAAAGAGGCAGAAGATTAAGTTATACCCAGGTACTAACAGATGAGAGAGAGAACATAAGAGAAACCATGTAAGCTAGAACCTTATGTAGATAAATGGTCCTGGAGGGTTCCTAGTGATATAACTGGGATCCAAATAAACTTAAAAATAAACAACTACAGAGACAGACACAGAAACCTGACTTTTGTGTGACAGCACCAATTAAATTTAGTTGTTAGGGAAATGGCAAGTCTATAGCAAATGACATTATTGGAGGGAAAGAAGAATAAATAGAATTGACGTGTATCGAGCACACCTACTGTGTGCCATACAGTGCTTATGCCAAGACGTTAGGTGTTTTTCTTGGAAGGTTGAACTTTGTTTCTAGGACAGAAAGTACATGAATCTATCAAAATAAGGCTCTCCGGCCTTTTCTCCTACCCCTCACCAGTTTGCTGGCAGTTCCTGATGCCTCAGATCTGCTCTTTCAATGTGAAAACATTTCTCTAATTCTGGCTCTCTCATACACACGCACATGTTGTGATAATAAATATGAAGATGCTGCATTCTTAGAAAAGTACTACACCCACCCAAGGATCACTGAGCCCTGTTGATATAATGTGTAAATCCAAGAAGATAATAACTACAATATTATATTGCATTGAAGGAAGGCAAATTAAAATCCTTAAAGAAAAATGGTTGTTTTTTTTTTCAATAGAGGACAGCGGGCTTCTTCCTTCTCCCCCCCACCATCTCTCTCTGTCTCTCCCTCCCTCCCTCCCTCCGTCCTTCCCTCCCTCTTTCCCTCTCGCTTTTAGGCCTCTCCCCCTCGCCCCCGACCCCCCTCCCCCTCTCTTTTGGGCTGACTCCCATGTTGCAATAACGTTTCCACAACCTTGGGCAACTAAAATACCAGTCCTTAGCTACAGAGTATTACTCATTCTGTGTTGAGTTTTCTCAGGCATTGGCATGCCAGGATATCAGAAAATCATAGAGAAAAGGCTAGCGTAATTAATTTTTCATATGTCTACAAAAAGAAAATATATTTTAAGTAAACAACCTCAGCCAACATAAATAATTCATAACAATATTTTAGAGAGGCTTCTCATTCAAGGGAAACTCACACTTGGTTTTGTTTCTGGGTTTTTTCATCCCTGAAGATGGAGAAGCTGATACCAAAACTGCCCTAAGACCATTTCTGGTAGAAACTGACTCTTGCTACCTGAACGTTTGCTGGCTGCTTCATACAGGCTAGGAGAGCGTGCGTAGGCTCAGCACAGAGGTGGGAAATTGAGGAGCACAAACACACAGGTCTCCAAGGATGCTGCCGTCACACTAATCACAAATGATATGCACATGGTCCTCCTGAGCCCTTAAAGCTGCTGCTGAATTGAGAGGCCATAGAACTGAGCAGCACAGGGTTGGGGGGTAAGGGGTGCACAGCCCTGTGGTTCGGAGCACGGGCGCTCAGACCACTTGGCTTCAAATCCCAGCTCAGCTACTTACAAACAAGTTATTTAATCTCTCTAAGTTACCATCTCTTCTTCTGTAAAATGAGCACAGCAATAAGACCTTCCTTGTGACTTGGTTAGAATGATTGAATGGCATGATGCCTGTGATGCTGTGGGTTGTACAGTGCCAGAGTCAGTGCTTGACAGATGGTAGCAGTGGGCATTGCTAGCCAGTGTCACCCTCTGGGAGAGGACACAGGACTTGCCCAAGGTCTCCCAGCTAATTAGCCAGAACTAAGACTCAGTTAAGTCTACTTCCTCTATTGCCACCTGTCACCTACCAGCTCTGCCATCACCAGGCCCAACTGATTTAGAGAAACAAGTCAGTTTCCCATGCAGTCCAGCCACACCCAGCTCTACTCACCCCACCTTTACTTCACCCCAGCCCTGCCCTGCCCTGCCCTGCCCTGCCTTCCCCAGCCAGCCCGGCTAAGTCTCTGTGGGAGGCTCTAGATGAGCCAGGCTTGAGCACCAGTCTAACTGGGTAGTGAGGCCAAGGTCTAAAACCAAAACCTTGACCCACAAACCCAGGTTGAAAACTGCTGCCATTGCCGGCAAAAGGCAGGGGCTTTCAAACTAGGAGAAAGGGGAGTAGAAACAAATAAATGATCCCCAACCAGCTCTTGCCAAACAGCTATGTAAGAGGTTTGTCAAGGTTTTGTTGACAATAGAAAGCCCAACAAACAAAATAAAAAAAATAAATAAATAAATTTCCACATAAGGGTGGAATGAAGGAAAGGCAAGGCAAGGCGCCCAGGCCACCAACTCTAGGGTTCCTGAGACACAGAGGCCGCGGTTGAGAAAGTGAAAAAGAGCAAAGGGAGACTGAGAGGGCACAGGTATGGGCAGAGAATGTCATGTTTGCAGCTGTCAGGCGCACACAGAATTCTGTATTCACAGCTGGGACCCTACAAGATAAAAGACAGACAAACATTGGGATGTGTCCACGAGACAGCCAGCAGGCTAGTGGTGAGTCTCAACACTGTGCAGGAGGAAGAACAGAGAAAAGCTTTTAAGGCATTTATCCTGGAAAAGAGACGTCTCGGATGTGTGATGTCAGCTTTCTCTGAATTGATGCTTTCTCAGCTAGCCCAACTTTGTCTCTGTGGCTCTTGAGGGCAGAGCTAGGCTTGGTGTGTGGGACTTATAGGCAGACAAATTTCAACACAATATGAGAAAGGTATCTCCAACTGGCATACAAAGTATTCTGGCAGTTGTCAAGAGGATGGTGGAAATCGTACAGGTGAGATTCCTGCATTGGGTAACAGGGGTTGGAAGAGCTGACCTCTGACACCTGAGGTCCCTTTCTATCCTGGCATGGCAAAGCGAGGAAAGTCAGCAAGCACACCCAGAGGTACTTTTCTTCAGAATTAATAGCAACTTATGTTTCCTCCCCCCCTTTCACCACTTGATATTTTTCTAAATAAGTAAATTGTTTTTTAATGCTCAGATTCAATAACATTTAGAGGCTGTTTATTAGCTTGGCTGAAAACAGTGGATTACCTCTCTCTCTCTCTTATTCTCATGTGTTGGAAACAGGGAAAATAAGAAGTAATTTAAAAGAAACCCACATTTTTAAAAAGGTCAAAATTGAAAGGTTCAATTATACACATTTCTAATTTTCCATTTAAGAAATAAAACTAAAAGGCAAACACACTGGAAAATGTAATGTTTGAAACATGTAGGACAAAAGGATAGTGTCTTAATATATAAAGAGTTCATATAAATCAACATGGAGACAATCATATCATTAGAAAAGAATGCAAAGGGCATGGAGTAGAAAATAATTAAAATTTTGTGTATGCACATATACATATACAAAACCAATAACTACATGGAGAAATGTTCAGACTCGAAAATAATCAAAGAAATGCCAGTTCAAACAATAATGAGACAGTATGTTGCATCTCTAATACTAGTTTCTACTTTTTTAAAATCAAATATCCAAACAGATCTGGATCCTATTTTTTATAGAATAAACACAGTTTTACATACAAGGGTGTTTGTTTCAGAGGGGGAAGGCATTCTGACCCCTTTCTGACGCTTGTTAGAAACAATGCCAATGGAGAAGTATAATCATAGTATGATTATACAAGACGAGTTCAGTGGGCAGACCCTCTTCTCATCTGTAGTTGTACCATTGAAAAAGAAGCTGGCGCGATTTTTGCAGAAAGATTTCTTTCAAGGATTTCATTAAGCATTACATGTTTTTTCTGCTGAAATGTAAAATTTATGTTTCTGAGAAAGGTGCAGACAGATCTTGGTGAGACATACTAGGAAACAGTAGATAAGAGTCACAACTTACTTTTCCCAGATCTTTGCAAGAGAAAAGTAAACATCATTAAGTGTGTGGCAAGTGTCAGGACTCTGTAGGCTTGTAACAGGAAATCCAGCCAAGGGTCTCTGAAACACAATTTCAAATAGCTAATTTCTCTTCTATATTGCTTGTCATATAGGTAGAATTTAAAAACACACAAACAAACAAAACCACTAAAATTCCACTCTAATGCCTATAAAAAGCTTATGTGAAAAGTTTTGTTCAGGTAAAGTTTCTAAGCACTAACTTAAAAAGGATCCCTGGTTATCTTCAAATTTCAGTGGTATGTGATTTCCCTGTCCCCCATCAGTGAAACAAAGTCAGGGGTAACTGAGTGGAAGACAGAAAAAAATCACTGTGTTGAGGAAAACGTGGAAAGAAGGGTGGACAACCTTCTCTGAAAGAAGTAAACTGGAACAGAGGGACTGAACGATTGTCAGGAAGGCAGGTATGATAGGTGAAAAAAAGGAAAAAAACAAAAGTATAAAAAAGGGAAGCAGAGAAGGAAATAGAAGAGCTGGAAGAAAGAAATGGAAAATTTCAGTAGAGCAGCTGAAGGAGTATTTTCTTTAGGGGTCTTCTCTGATCAGATAGTTTTCTGGATGTCCATCTCCTTGAAGGCAAGGAACAGTCAGTCCACTTTTGAATGCTCCTCCTTCCCAACCATCATTGCTTATTGAATCTTGTTGATTAGAACTGAATTTAAAGAACACTGAAGTTGTTCTTATATTCTTCTATAAATTATAATAATTTTTTATTATTACAAGGTACATTAATTGTAGAAAATTCAGAGAATACAGATGAAACAAAAAGAGTAACATAAAATTCACTTTTACCTATCTCACAGATAAAATATTAGGCTCAGGTATAGTCTTACTGTCGTTTTTCTATTGTTTTTGTTTACAAAATGAGAGCCAAAATCAATGAGCAATATCTAAATATTGTACCATACTTTCAGATAAATTTTAAAAAGGAAGAGTAGAAACCATTTGACATTTTCAAGATTTTTCAATGGTATATAAGGGGGATCGAATATATGGTGATGGAAGGAGAACTGACTCTGGGTGGTGGACACACAATGGGATTTATAGATGATGTAATAGAGAATTGTACACCTGAAATCTATGTAATTTTACTAACAATTGTCACCCCAATAAATTTAAAAAATAAATTAAAAAAAAAACTTCCAATTTATTGTTTCTTTAAAAAAAGAAGGATGAAATAGGACCATTTGTGACAACATGGATGGATCTTGAGATTATAATGCTAAGCAAAATAAGTCGGACAGAAAAGTAGAGAACCATATGATTTCACTGATATGTGGTATATAAACTGAAAACAACAAAAGAACAAGACAAACAAATGACAAAAACTCATAGACACAGACAATAGTTTAGTGGTTACCAGAGGGTAAGAGGGGAGAGGGGTGATAGATGAGGGTAAAAGGGATCAAATATATGGTGATGGAAGGAGAACTGACTCTGGGTGGTGAACACACAATGGGATTTATAGATGATGTAATACAGAATTGTACACCTGAAATCTATGTAACTTTACTAACAATTGTCACCCCAATAAGCTTTAATTAAAAAAAAAAGAAATAAAAAGGAGTCAGTCCTGATTTTGTACCTTTCTCAACACCAATGTACAACTAGTTAAGAAAATACCATTATTTTATAGTTTTCAGGGTAACAATTTTCATTTCAATCATTATTAGAAGCTGTACTGCATCCTAACACGTTTTTGCAAAACAGTCTAAGGACCTCAGGACAAACCTCCCCAAGAAATTATAAATAAACTGAGACCTGAGGGATATGTAGACTAGATACAAGCAAGCTGACAGGCTGGGCCTGTGACTATGGAAGCAAAGAAAGAGGATTCCAAGTAGAAGGAATAGTGTGCCAAAGATGGAGGAAAGGCTGTCACATTCTAAGACCTAAAAGGCTTCATCATGAATGGAAGTGGGATTCCAGGATGATGTGGCATGAGATGAGGCCGGCGGACAAGCCAAATCAGGCAGGGTTTCACCTCGTTCCACAACAGTCCTGGTGCAGTGCTTGTTCCAAATTAGAAATGTTAGCCATAGAAGCCATTTCTGTGTGAGCCATAAGCAATGTTATCTATAGGGAAAGCCACTGATCTGGAGCCTTCTCACTTGTAGCACTCTACCACAAAATGTACTATTGCCGCCAATGTGTGGCTCCTGCAAATTCTGTCAAGGTTGGTCAAAATCAACTACCAAGTGCACTAGCCAGTCGGCCCTTCTACAGCATTCCCTATGCTGCTGGCACTGTGCTAAGAGCTATGCATGAATTGACTTATTTAATCTGCACCATACTCATATGGGATAGGTACTATTATTAGCCCCATTTTACTGATTATAAAGCACAGAGAAGTTAATGAAGTTTCCCAAAGTCACAAAGCTGGTAAGTAGCAGAAGCAGGCAATTCCGCTCCAGCAGCCATGCTCTTAAGGATTACCCCACATCTTTTTCTCATGGGCATTACGTGCCTGCCATATGGCTTGGACTCTGCATCGGTGAGAAACAAACAAACCAGAGTGGGGAATGCACCCCGGTGACAAGAGGCCTCAGTCGGTATTCTGCTGCAGAAGACAAAACTATAGGGCAAGATCCTCAGCTAAACATTTCAGTAATACACCAACAGGTGTGCCTCACTCAGTGGCAACAAAGTGATAATGATTCCCTCTGGTATTTGTATAACGCGCTGTCATTTAGGAAGCACTTTCCCATATTGTCTCATGGCCATGGTTGTCACAACAACCTTGTGAAGCCAGAAAGACTAGATTAGCCTGAGAATCAGAGGGAAGTGACTGCCAGGATCATTAGCTGCGAAGCTCAGTCGCAAACCCTGGGGTCCTGACTCACTGCCAGAGGCTCCAAGGAGCCTCACAGCACCTGCCGGCCTTGGGGTGGAATCTTGACTGGGACGTCCAGAAACTACTTAATTTGCCATGTGACCTCTATGCCTCAATTTCCTCACCTCCAGAATGGGAATTGTACTGTCTACAATATACAGTTGTTGTGAAGACTCAATGAGGTAACAGAAGATAAGGCTCGCTCACCAAATTCTGTTTCCTGTCTCCTGTCCATTACGTGTGTCTCCCACGAAGAAGGTGTACGCTACCTTCTCTTTATAAATTCAGTGATCATTTAGATGTGGTGATATAAAGGAACACATGTGGTAGCCTGAATATTCAACACTCCCTTCTTCCCGTACCATTTTCACAAATTCACGTCTTCTGTTTGAGGTTTTCTTAAAGTAGGTCACTTAGCGTACAGCCTCCAGAAAATATGCATGTATGAGAGTGGCGTGCACAGACCCCCCCCCCCCCCCCCATATTTCTGAAGGGACAAAGCGCCTGTAGCTGGCTCAGCTTCAAACTCCCACGGCCAGAAACAGCCCAAGATGGAAGGGACCTGCTCCAGGATCCGTCCCCAGAGACACTACCAGACCACTGCCTTCCTGCAGCCCAGCCCAGAACGCAGGTCACTGAACACACTCTGTGCTTCCCCAGGCCCCAGGGATTCCACTGTCTCAAAAATAATAAAAGCCTGCACATCAGGGTAAGATGCTCCACCAGAGCATTTAAACCCCCAGGGACAAGCATCATAATCCTGCCACTGGCCCTTGGGCTTCCTTCTGGCAGCTGCAGCTGCGAAAGTTTGTTCTGTGTTCTCCTATAGAAGCGACCAGCAGAAAACGCTGGGAATTGAGGAAATTCACTGTCACCTTAAAAAAAATATATAAAAAAGAAAACATATGTCATGCTTTTTATGTGAAATAAATTCAGACACTGAAATGTCTGAGGGAGAAAATGAACCTTTGAATAGGAGCTTGCAGCAGGGAGAGAATGGAGGGAAAAGACCGAATTTCGAAAATAGCTACGTTTCTTTTCTTTCTTTTAAACACTGCCTGTTCAAGCAAGAATAAGCAGTCTCCAACAGTATCCTCCCCTCCGCTCTTCCTAGGGCCTCTAAATCTGGGGAGGAAGAAATGGAGTAGTTTGCTTTGCATCTTTCTGCTGTATTTTTGCTGCATTTGATTGCCCTGGTGGTGTTTACCTTACAAATGCAGCCTAGTTCAGGCCAGAGAGGAGGCAAAGCCAGTGAAAAGCACTCCGCGGGCTAGAAGGTGAGCAGGCTGGACATCGAACAGTGGAAGCCTTTTCAGAGGCAATCAATCAGAACTAGTGGTAGCTCTGGCTGCAAAGGATGCAGTGTTTGTTGGGGGATGGTTAGAGTACGCGCAAGGGACAGCCGACCTTGCGTTACAGGCAAGGACTCCATTATCTTAGAGGGTGGGCCGGAGCATAGATGGCCTCCCTCATTTCTGCCTCAACTGGAGCCTAGTTCGCCCTCCTTTGAAGGAGTAGGAGGAGAGCATCACTTACAAAAAGATCTAGAAGGTTTGTAATGGGCTATCACATTCTATCCTCCACCACTCCACATCCTACAGGATTCTCTCTATGGCTCTGTGCTTTAAATCCCATCCTTTCCAGGAAGCCTTTGTGGATCCCCCAGGGCAGAGCTAGGGCTCCTTTGGGGTCTCTCATTGCAAGCTGTTTCCTTTCATTTGTGGCATTTCACTATGCTGTATTTTAACTATCTTTTGACTTGTCTCTCTCCTCTCTCTGGCTCTAGCTTCCTTAAGGACAAGAACTGGCTTGTTCACTATTGTATTCCTGCACCCCATTATGGTCACTCAATAATTATCAGTTGAAGGTTGAAATTTGAAAAGAGAAAGAAAGATGTTAGGCATCTACTGACCAGGTTGGTCCCCTCCATCTATCCTACCCATCGCCCACACCCATTCATTGCTTTCCCTGAAATGCTTTGGGTCATTTACATGGGAGGAAAATGTTAGTATATGAGGGTGATTATGAGCTGTAATGGGTAAAACATGGGCTTTAGTGTCAGAACAGATCTGGCTTTGGATTCCTGGTTCTACCAACACGTAATATCTGTATTTTTTGTAATGTCTCTTAACGAACTTTCTTATTTACAAAGTAGTAGTAAGATAAAACTCATAAAACCTACATAAAGAACAAAGGAAATCAGCATGTGATAGGTAATGTATGAAGTGTCAGTCCATGCACTGCACTGCCCACTGGTTTTCCACTCCTGTACCCTCTACCCAGCTCTTCAAATGAGGCCCTGGCCTCTGCTATACCCCAACCTCTACAACTTCCCATTGCTCTCTGCCTAGTACCTATGAAACAAGGAAATTCTTGATTTTATTTTTTCAAAGGACCAGCTCCTAAAAAACAATAGATTTGGAAAGAACACAGGCTGAGTGGGGCCCCCTTCCAGTTCCTCCACTTTTGCCTCCAGGTCCTTCAGAAACAAAAGCCATCTACAAAATGAGAGAAGTGCAGAGAACAAGTTAGATGCTGATATACTCATATAGGCCAAGATCCTGCACCCTCAGACCAAGTCCCAGTAAGGAGAGGCACTGCTTGAGGAGGGAGATGACAGAACTTTGCATAGGTTTGAGGATCCCTGAAGAGAGGGACTTGTACACCACTTGTTCTAAAAGGTTCTACTGGGAGACGTATAAGGGGGTCTCCAGGCTGAATGAGGAGACACTGCAGGAAGGATACAGCACGTCTACTCCCTTGGTGGAGCTAATGAGAATGTAGTTATTTCTCAGGACACCGCCAATGCACAGAAGGATATGCCCAAAGATCAAACCAACCAGCTTTATTTCGTGGGAGACGGAACAAGATCTTAACAGATCAGGATCGAGAAAGCTTTCCATCCTCTCAGTCCCATCTATAGCAGCACATTTACAAATTTCTGCAGTTTTGAGGATCAATACCAGGAAGACGAGAGAAAGCCCAGATTTGAATGAGTTTATATATAAACCGACTAATGTAATCACGGAAGGAACTGAATTGACATAGATATAACTAGACTTAAGTTTTTTACATCAGAAAAAAAAGAAAATTGAAGACAAAATTTAAGTTCACTTTTAGAAAAATGAAGCTTTTTTCTTGGGCCTTGAAACTCATACTCACAACAAATATAAAGCACCTAAAATGGGACCTAGTACAGAGGAGGTTCTGAAGAAAGTAACTTCCTTCGCCTAGATTACCTTAATTTTTTATGCTACTATTTCTCTCTCTTTAAAGTCTGTGACATTTGTTGCTTGGCTCAAGAAACCAGCTAGGTTCACTTTGAGAATACAAACAAATCAATCAGCAGTAATTATAATATCCAACAAGTATAAAAGGAGAGCACTGACCTTCCAGGAACTGACGTTGTAATTAGTAAAACAAGATAATGTTTTCACATTCCCCAAGTAGCAGTGAGGGAGAAAAAAACGCCATATAAGACCTGTAGGTGGTACCTCCTATGTATATGCAGATTTCAACCACTCTCATCATTTCTACAACTCTCACCCTGGTCCAAGCTGCCATCTCTCACCTGGCTGCTGCCTAGTCTCCCTCCTTCCCACTCTCACCCCTACAGTTGTCTCTCTGTGTAGAACCTAAAACACTCAGCTTAAAATACTCCAAAGGAGCTTAATTCCCAGCACCGCTCTTTTCCTGAGAGTGAGCTAGATTCTAAAGAATAGAGTAGGAAAAGGAAAATATAGTAACTTGGTATCGTGGAGAAACCTGAAAAACCTACTTTAACCTAGTAATAAAAGTTAACATCACCAGTGAGCTCATATGGCTATCAGGTACTACTTGCTAAGATATGATGAGACATACTTTCCAAAAACCCACAGCCCTAATCTAATCACAAGAAAATTAACAGATTAATCCATATTGGAGGACATTCTACAGGATACCTGACAAATACTCAAGAGAGTAAAAGTCATGAAACACAAGGAAAGACTGGGAAACTGCCACCAACCCAGGAGACATGGCAACTAAATGCAGTGTGGTACCGTGGATTGGATCCTAGAACAGAAAGAAGACATTAATGGGAAAACGAATGAAATCCAAATAAAATTTGGAGTTTACTTAATAGTAATATACCAATATCAATTTCCTGGTCTTGACAAATGAACCATGGTAATTTAAGATGCTAGCAACAGGGATAAGGGATATATAGCAACTCTGTACTATCTTTGCAACATTTCTGTAAATTTAAACTTTTTCCTAAAAAGAAGTTTATTTTATAAACTCATGCAGAAATGTAATTTTCTTTATATTTCTGTAATCAACTTCAGTGTTTGAAACCCACTTCTATAAATGATGGAAAACTTTTTAGTTTTATTATGTTAGGTAACCAAGTTACCTCCAGAATAAAATTTACTTACTTTTCGTTTAAAAAGACAAGACTCAACTTAATTCCCACATTCCCAAAGCCATGGCCTAGAACATCCTATACGGCCTGATGGTGTGACCCCTCTTCTTTCCCCAGCATCTTTGCTGTTCTTGGAAGTGTCAAGCATTTTCTCACCTCAAGGCTTATGCATCTGCTGTTTTGAGAAACCTACATGGTGTCATTCCTTCATTTTTCTCAGCCCTCTACTCAAATACCACTTTTTCAGCGAGGCTTACCATCATCACACTAAAATCACATTCTCACCTTCATCCCCATCACTCCCAAGCGCCTTACCTTGCTTTATTTTTCTTCATATTTCTCATTCCCTAACATCATTCTAATACGGACTCATCTGAGGTGGGTTTTATGGTTTGTTTGGTTTAGGGGATTTTTGTTGTTGTTGTTGTTGTTTATCACTTTTTCCGTTAGGAGAGGGATTTTATCTGTTTTGATCACTGCTGTAACCCCAGTACTTAGCAGTTCCTCATACATAGTAAAAGTTTAGTCTGTTGAATCAGTGAAAATTAAATCTGTGCCGTTCTTTCAGTCCATCTCTCTTCAGGTGGCATTGGTCCACTTCAACAGGAAAACTAAAACTGCTTTGGGGCCCCAGAGATACAAATGATGGACATGTTTGATGTAAATAAAACAAAACCCCCTGCCTTGGACTAATTATAAGAAGCTATTATAATTAGCTCGTTGGTAAATTGATCACCAAGCTTTTGCTGCCTCAGGAGTAAAGTTTTCCCCAAATGATTCCGGCACTGCTGATAAGCCCATGGGTAATGGACAATATTCAACTGCCCGTAAATAAAGAAAATTACTTGCTTGGTTAAAATGCTAGTAAAATGCATTAATGAGACCTATCTTTTTAACTTACTGTCATGAATAAGCCATATTTCTTACTGCAATTATTTTTATAAGCAAATAGAGTCTATATACTTCAAACTACGCCCCTACATTAGGGAATTTTCTGGAAGGATGGAAATGTTCTGTATCTTGATTGGAGTGGTGGTCACATAGATTCATTGAACATGACACTTAAGACATGTACACTTAACTGTACGTAAATTCTACCTTGATTTTTTTTAAAGTATGGCCCTGAATTTCTTATAATCCCAATGTACACAACCCATGTTAACATTTTCACTGCGACGTTCATCCATAGTCGAATGATATTCCATGCTGCTGACTGTGGCATTTGACTTCACCCCACGAGCTCAGCGACCCAGAAAGGAAGTTTAGGAAAGCAGATGTGCATTTTTCTACATTTTTGTGTTTTTCAAGAATGAATAACAATAGGACATTTTTATACTTTAAAGTAATAATTTATTTTAATAAAATGTAGCACCTTAACTGTATTTACTTAAAAATATAAATACTGTAATTATTTTCTGTGGATTTTGACACATTTGGGAGAACTAACTTGAAATCAATTAACACAGTGAAAAGATTAAGAAAACCCAATTTATAAAGAGAACTGTACATGTTTATAGATAAGTCTATCAGTTGTGGAGGGGATATATATGCCATGGGGACTAACCTTTGAAGTATATTTCCTGTTTGGAAGTTTCTCACTAAAAAGTACTGTACTAGTATTTGCCATTATCACCATCAATATCTTTTTTTCAGTTTAAATACAAATCATCTTGAAACTATGTCACCCTTGTGAAATAAAATGCACAACAATAGGTAACAAAAACTATCCCGCCAATTCTAAATATAATTTTAGCAGCACAATCTTAACTGCAGGCAAAATTTACTTGAATACTTTCAATTGCAGGGAGAATTTGCATAGAGAAAAGGTAAATTGGAATAAATCCAGGTGAAACCCCTAATTTCTTAAAGGGGGAAATAAGGACACCTGCAGGTAATTAGAACAATTATTAACACAAAGGGAAACACAAGGTAATGAGCCAAGATATAAGCACTTAGCTCAACTCTGGGAGCAATACTGTGAATCTAGAATTTTAACAGTAAATTAGTTCTTAAAATTATTCCAATACAATAACTTTATAATATACATTTCTGTGTCTAAGTTATCAGATCATAACCTGTAAGCAACTGACATCAGATTTTCCCAAGAAGGGCACTTACATAAAAGCAGAATAAATATTTGCAACACTTCCACTTTCAATTTCACAAAGATAACCTAATATACTACCAATTGCAACATGAAAAGTTTTTTCGTTATATTTTTACTAAAGAAGGTCCCTTCAGGTAGGAATTGGATGTGTAACGCTGACATCCTTCCCCTCCTAAGTATTTGCTTTGGTCTTCAACCTTCCTAACGTTACTTATGCACTTCACAGCACATCTCCCATCTGAAATCACATGATCCATGCCTGTTGTCTGACTTGTTTATGGGTGGGCTCCTCCATTGCCATGTGAGCTCTATGAGGGCGAAACTTGGATTCTCTTGTCTTGTTGTGTGTCCCAGTGCCTACAATAGTGGTCAGGCACATAGTAGACACAGAAACCACCCAATTCAGCCACCCTAATGGTTTGTGAATACGCTGGGGAAAGGCTGCTGTGGGTAACACTAAAAGACCTATACTACCTCAGTCCCCAATGCAAGTGTGTGTGGGGCCACTCCAAAGAGACTCACACGGGGCGGTGCAATGGCCAGAGAAGCAGTGGACCAGGGGAGGCAGTATGGTGGCAAGAGGGTTTGAAGGGGGTTGGTCAGGGCCATGAGCAGTGAGGAGAGGGCCTGGGTTGGCTGAGGCTACGGAATATCATGCCCAGCAGATCTGAAGTGGGTGACCTGGGCAAAGCATACAAAAGCATGGCTTGTAGGCCAACGATGTCAGCGGCACAGAGGGATCACGAGGCTGGGCCTGGAGTAGAGCAGTGACAATGACACAAGAGGCAGTATGAGGCACAGTGGACTGATTCACAGGCAAGGCCAAAGGACATGTAGGGTACACAGGAAACATTGGAAGAAAAGACAGAAAAAATTAGTTATAATCCATCTGCAATACACAGTCATCATTACTTTATGGGCATTTCATTCCCAGTCCTTTTTGCTAGCCCACACACTACACAAACACATTACGTCCTAGGGAGGCAGTATAATTACTTCCCCTGGGCCCATGCACTGCTCACACCCGTTCCCCAGAAATGTTCTCCAGTGTCCTCATGTCTGCCCTCACTCTGTTCCTTCTGCCCGAAATGTCCTTTCCTTGGATTCCACTTTCCTTGTGATTCCATTCCACCTGCTTGTCAAAGGCCAGCTCCAGTGTTGTACTCATATAAATTAAATTATTTCTTATGTCCTTTTAGGAAATGGGTCTCTTTAATTAGCTGTATCTTCAGAAAGAGGCAGTGAGGTGTAATAGAAAGTTCTAGGCTTTGGAGTCATAAACATCTGGGTTCAAACCAGCAAAAATCACACTGACACAGCATCAGGTGAACTATCCACTCAGTTTTCCTTCTGCCATTAACCCATGATCAAAGGGCTAATCATATTTGATTAGTGATAAGTTTAGATTCTCTAAAGGCAGGAGGTGGGTTTCTGGGATGACTCCTTTGGGTTACCATCTGTCAGTGGACTAGATATAGAAGCTGACTCTGGTATCATTTTAAGTTCAACATTTTCGATACAAGACTTCTCATACCCTGTGTCAGGCGGCTGGCACAAATCACCAGGGCACAGGTGGGTATCTGTCTTGCTGCTTCAAATAGTGCTCTATTTGAAGGCAATGAAAGATGAGGACACCTTCTGGTGTCACTGTCTACCTGAAAGGCCCCCGGAAGTCCTCCAGCTTCTTAGTGTAAAAACACTAGGAGAGGAATCAGAAATTATTTTGTTCTTAGATGGTGCTCTGAAGCTCCCATGCTAGAGAGTATGCTTCAGGTCTTGACTTTGGCAGGCCAGAAGGCGTCCTGGAGGTCTACAAAATATACCAGATATGGTGAGCTGCCAGGGCCCTGCTGACACTGCAGAAATAGTGCGGAGGTGCCCAGAGGTAGCAGAGGCAAATGCCATAACTGCTCCAAATTCAGATGTCCTGATCAAAGCTCAGTTCTCATTATGTGAGAATTTCCTTGTGTGTGACTTGCCCTGTGGCAAGGGAGGTCTATACAGGCATACTAAGTCAGGCCTCTTAGAGCTCCTGGTAGCAGTTTTACTGGACTATCAGTGTAGATTACACAAGATGGACAGGTTTTGAGGGTCTTGACCAGTGAGATTCAGGTCACACATTAGGACTTTGGGTGATCCATGAGAGCAGACTGGTCATGATGACAATAATGATAATAGCTAATATTTTGTAGGCTTTCCATGTGCCAGACACTGTTCTGTCCCATGTGGGACATACTGTTATTATTGCCATTTTATAGATGTAGAAACTGAAGCCTAGAAGTAAAGTGATTTGCATAACTGCACACAATGAGTAAACACTGAAGGTGGGACCTAAATCCATGCAGTCTGAATCCAGAACCTACCCTGAAAACTAGGCTGGGAGCAGGGCCTGGGCAGTGCAGGGTGATGAGTGCAGTCTTGGTGAGAATACCCTCTACCTCACAGTGGTCAGTCAGCGTGAGAGACGTTGGTCAGAGATTGGAATAAGGGAAGAAGTAGAGGGACTCAGCCCAGATCATCAAAAACCATGTTCCTTAGCCCTTCGTAACACTAAGTCCTAAGACTCTGAAACTACGAATTACAGCTGGCCATTTTCCCACTTCTGGGCAAAACCATCATAACACTAAAGCCAAGATACACCAAGCACAAACCCAAATTTGTGCCTTAATGATGCTAAAAGTTTCAGGAAGTCTTCTAATGGAGGCTTACTAATCAGGAAGAAAAGTTCTATTTAACTCTCTGCTTCTTTCACCAAATAAAAGGCAAAGCATATCACCTCCCTGGGATCATATTTCTATATGTTCTGATAAATTGGACCTGCAGGAAAAAGCACAGCAATGTTTTTGAGTTGCAGGTAAACTGTCCCCAGAACAGCTATTGCAGGATTAGGGCAGCAGGAATGCCAGCAGGACCAGGTGTCCTAGGCTATGCACTTGAATATGAACTCCCTTGGCTACAACCTGAGGAGGAGGCCATAGGGCTCACTGCCACCGTGCCATGTCCCTCTGTGGCCTCTTGAGGTATCTGAGACCTAGAGTTGAGTCATCTGGTCCTAAACACCGAGGTACACCTTCTGAAGACACCTAAGACGGGCTCTACGCTACTCCCAAATCTGCTGCAATTGGAAGCCTGGGTAGGTCTTCGAAAACACCAGGATTGCAAAATTTGAGAATAATAGTGTGACATTGTCTCCCTGTGGCTTCAGGGTATTGGGATCAGCACCCATGGGGGAGATGGATCTGGGAGCCAAGGCAGATACAAAGAGCCAGGTCTGGGTGAGTGGGCAGAGAAGAGGACAAAATCCACAGCGCAAAGTTAACAACAAATAAAAGCAGTACAGGAAAGATTTCGAAGGTGGAGCCCAGGCGGAGAGCAAGAGCCTGACATAGAGACCTCTAAGTTCTTGCCACAGTAACTGTGGCTGAGCCCGTGGACAGGGAAGCCCAGATAAGGGCACTGAGTCTATTCAGACAAGCGTCCATAAACCCCAATTCATCCTCACACTTTTTCTGACAAAACTGGTATTGTCTTCCTCCATAAAAGATAAAAGGAATTTATGTTTGTCCATTCAAGGACAGATTAAGAGTTTCCTTTTACTTGGGGTTTATAAGTATTTAGGACACAGACCCTACATGTTTTATATAATTAGTCAACTGTTTCTATAGGTAATGTACACATAATGTCTAGGAAATATATACATAACACATCTGTGACTATAAGTATTTAGTTGATGAAGACATAAGAAGAGAGACATAGAGACAAAGAGAAAGAGACTGAAAACGACAGAGACACAGAGAAAAAGAGTTAGAGACTTTAAAAAATGGGAGAAATTTACAGATCTGAGTTCCACATGAAGGAAGGAACCAAAGTCTTGTTTGTTTTTTGAGAGGGGTGGTGCACTTTGGATTCGGAATGCCATGTCAAGAAAACAATGTCCACATGTCTGGATTATGTTTGGGTTATCTGCACCCTCCGATCTTAGTGCAACAGGATTTGCCAGTGGACCATGTCCCCTGGAACAAAGACGTAAAAAGGATGCACATTCCTTCACACACACCATCACACAGTGACCTCCAGGGTCCAAGGGCCACTTCTGTCTGTGGCATGTCCATCTCCTGTCATTAGGCTTCCATGCCATCAACCATGAAGAGCTGACTCACAAGGAGAAGGAAAAGAAGCTTTACACCTTGACCAATTAAGTAAAAGCCCCTTTATGGGTATATTTGCTTCAGTATTGCTGTTTTCCACCTTTATTACCCAAGGCTACACTTGACTACAGGTGAGGTGGAGGCTACCGTGATCGTAATCATTATGCTTCAGGATGTCATTATTTGTTGATATGTATGGAGTACTGGTCACTGTCTTCCTTTGCTAGATACAATGCATTTGGGTGAAGGGTCCTAACTGCTAGCTGATATCCCCACTCAGTGTCAGAGTGTCAGAGTGCTAGGGTATGCATGCTACTCTTTAGTGTGGGTCACTTGAAATGATAAATGTTAGAGGATGTTAGATTAGCTTTTCCTGAAATTCTAGCTTTCATTTGTATAAGTAAATGTCATCTGATGCTTAGCAAAAGCATTCAACTGAAATGAATAAGAATCTTGGGTTTCAGGCAGAAATCACCAATTGAGATAATTTGTGTCAGTGAATAAAGGTTGCTAGAACTCTTCCATTTCTTTTTTTTAAGAAGTCTAAGGCTTAGCAAATAGTGCCTATATGCCAATGAAAACATGATTAGTGAAAGAAGGATCAATGTACTGCAAGAAATTTTAATTTTTATTTTAATAATTTTAAGGAAATTAATTCATGAGAAAATTAGTTTAAAAGACAAATGAGTTGATTTCCACAAGCTGTCCAAAATCATAATCACCCATCACATTTTAATTCATAAGCAAAAATAATCTGACGAAAGTGTATATCCTTCATCACTGCAGACATTTCTCTCTGCCCTCATTTTCCCATCCCATTTATCTTTTCTAACTCACCAAAGTATGCAATTATTCATATGGAGAAAGGCTTTGTGACCCCCAAACTATCTTCTGAGAAATCCCAAAAGAATACATAGTGACACTGAATGCCTTTGCTTATTAGTTATTTCTGTAACCCACAATCAATCTATTTATTCTTTCATTCATTCAGAAAATATTTATTGACTAACTACTACGCCAGGCATTGTCTATGCTGCGAATGCAATAGGAGTAATATAAACAGGTTTCCTACCTTCATGAAATTTATAGTTTGCTGGGAGAGAAGATGCTAATCAAAAATCACATAAATAAATGCAAATTTTCGATTGTGGTAAGTGCTATGAGTAAAAATTACATGATCCGAAAAGAGGTTACAGTCAATGGATTTGACCTAGAAATAGCAGAGACTACTTCCTTAAGCAAATGACAATTGCAATCTATATAAAGATTGCAGAAGGGAGAACCAAGTTATAGGTAAAGGGACTGGGTAAAAGGGTACTAACTATACATGGAAAGATTGTGCCAATAGGGAATATGATGCATTTTAGAAATTAAAAGTACACCAGGAACTGCATTAGTCACTAGGGAAATGAAAATCAAAACCACAATGACCTACCACTTCATAACTATTAATATGGTTATGATAAAAAAGATGAGGACAACAAGTTGGCAAAGATATGGTGACACTGGAACCTTCTTCATACAATGTTAGTGGGGATGTCAACTGATGTGGCCACTTTGGAAAACAGAATTATTGTACAACCAAGCAATTCTATCCTTAGGTATATACCCAAAAGGATATGTCCACACAAAAATGTGTACATGAATATTCATAGAAACAGTATTTATAATAGCCAAAAAGTGGAAACAACTCAAATGTCCACCAACTGATGAATGGATACATAAAATGGGCTATGTCCATACAATTTGACATAAAAAGGAATTAAGTACTAATACATACTACAACATGGATAAACCTTGAAAACAGTGTGCAAAGTAAAAGAAAGCCAAACACAAAAGTCCACATTTCATTTATGATTCCATTTATATGAACTGTCCGAAATAGGCAAATCCATAGAGGCAGAACATACATTAGTAGTGGCCAGAAGCTGGGAGAGAAGGAAATGGGAATGACTGCTAATGGACTTCTCTTTGGGGTGATGAAAATGGTCTGAAATTAGTTAGTGGTAATGGTTGCACAACCTTGAAACTATATTAAGATGACTGAGCTGTACACTTCAAAAGAGTGAATTTCATGGTATGTTATACTATAAAAAAGTGAATACCAAAAAGAGTGAATTACAATTCTTTTTTTTTTTTTAAAGTCAGGATGAGAAAAGCAAAGAGGGTTATGAATAATATAATGTAAAATGAGGCTGAAACAAGAGCTAGGACCCTGATCTCACAGGGCCTTTGTGACTTAAGGATTTGTTCTTTGTTCTAAGAGTAATGGAGTCTTTTAAGGGGAAGGAAGATATTAGATTTGTGGTAAGAACCATCACTCCAACTTCATTATAGATAATGGGATAGAGAGGGCATGAGTGAATGCGACAAGGCCAGATAAGCCTTTGTTAGGAGTCCAGGTGTGAAAAGTTGGTAACATGGACCAAATGAGGGAAGATAGAGATGTAGAGAAGTAGATGGATTTAAGATTCTTAGGAAGTCATATCTATATGATATGAGTGTGATGGAGGGTAGTGTCAAGGATGACTCCAGGTTTCTGATTTGCGTAACAGAATAAATTATAATACCATTTACTGAGAAAAGGAACACTACAAGAAGACTGGCAAAGACAGGAAGACAACGATCTTGAGTCAACATTGAGTTGGAAGATCTTTCACGCGTCCTAGTAGAGATTTCAAGTAAGTTCATGGATATACAGGGCTGAGGCCCAGAGGAAAGATATAGACTGGAGCTAGACATTTGTGAGACATCTCTATGAGGCAATCATTAAAGCCATAGGCATGGGAGAGAGATGAGGAGAATAAGAAATGAAAAGAGGAGAAGGTCTAGGGCTAAACCTTGAGGAAATCCACTATCTAATGACCAAACAGAAGACAATGAACCAGCAAAGGATACAGAAGGAGTATCCAGACAAGTAAGAGGAAAACTAAGAATGTGATATCATAAAAGTAAAAGAAGAAATTATTTCAAAAAAGATGTGCTTGTGTTCTCCATATGTCAATCTTGTTTCGTGAAAAACATGTCCCATAAAACTGAAAGCAACAAAGGAACAAGACACACAAAGAAACAAAACCTGATAGACACAGAAAATTAGTTTAGTGGTTACTAGAGGGTAAGGAGGGAGGGGGGTAGGTGAGGGTAAAGGGGATCAAATATATGGTGATAGAAGGAGAACTGCCTCTGGGTGGTGAACACACAATGTGATATATAGATGACGTAATACAGAATTGTATACCTGAAATCTATGTGACTTTACTAATATTGTCACTCCAATAAACTTTAATTTAAAAAAAGTAAAAAAATAAAAATAAAATGAAATAGACTCAAAAAAAAAAGAAAAAGAAAAACATATCCCATGAGGAGAAAAAGGTGTCTATAGTCAAATCCAGTGGGAAAAACTGGATTAAGCAAAGTTAAGTAATTTTCTGTACTGAAGGAATACTCAAATTTCTTTTTGATCCTGTTAATGTATACTATAGTGAATCTCCTATGGCATACAACATACCCCAAACTTATCTGGCCATAGCGCCTTTTCTTGGGGTGGAACACCTACTAATATTGTTTGAGACACTGTCTGGGGAACACTGTAGGAGGCGTGTGTAGGTGGAGCTCAGCTGTCAGCCCGTCCTTGAAGTAAGCATCATTCTCCTCCGCAAATGACAGATTTGAAACACAGGTCATTTGTCCTTGTGTTTCACTTTCCTTTGTCCTCCAACACACCAGCACACAAGCCTGTTCAGACACGTCAGATCCCACTGAATGGTTGAAGTAACTAAAAATATTAAAACAGGGGGGTGAAGTGGGCAAGAGAGTGGGTTGATGGACATAAAATTTCGTGTGACTTTTCTCACATCCAAGGGTCAACCATCCAATAAAACACTGTATGGTAGGAGGAGGGTCCTCAGTCACAGCATCCTAGCTCCTAAGGTTGCTCCTCCAAACCTACATCTCTACTGGAGCATCTCTGCAGTGAGAACCTCCCCCTATCCGCAGCAAATCCTACTTACCTTCTAGAGAGGATCTCACCTCAAGTATCTTCCCTCTTTACCCCAAAATACCTTTCCCTGAACCCAAGGTTTTCAGTCTAGAGAAGAACATTCCCAGGACTCCAGGAAACAGACTGGGCAGCATTTGACACATGAGGCCCTAAAAAACAGTGTGGGGTTGGGGTAGGGGTGGGAGTGCAGATGTATTAATAGCTTTAAGGCTCAAAGATCACAAAGCAGTCCAGAGTGGTCCTAAGCATCCTAAATAGGCACCTTTTGGTATCGCACCTCCATCATACAACTGTTTAGTAGATAGCTGTTGAAACAGGAACACACACACACAAACTTCCCAACATTAATACTCCGAGGCAGTATAACTAGTAAAGGGAAAATATGTTTTCCTAAATTCTTTCACATCTTGCAGTAACAACCATCTCATAATGGAACTGGTAGTTGACATTTTTATGAAGGCCACTTCTTTAGTTAGTTTCTTTGCACCCCCGCCTGATTTAAATTGTACTCCCTGAGATCTGCGAAGAGCAATAAACCATCCCATTGTTGAGCCATATATCTTTTGATAATTACCAAACGACTCAGTTTATAAGGGGCCCCATCAAATTTTTCTTACAGTGGGAGAGTTTGATGCTGCTAAGAAAACATAGCCTTGGTTCTTCATATTCTTAGAAAAACATCTGGAAAAAGGAGTTGCAATGAAAACTTCTTCAACTCTTAAATGCATTAAATACAACTAAATTCACACATGTAATTTTCATGCATCATTGAATCTTCTCGTAAGAGATCGTTAAAACTCTGGAACTTCCTAAAAGGTGGCAATGGGTTCCATGTGCCATTTTCATATTTATAAATGTCTAAAAGAAATCATATACTTGGTTACCATAAAGGAGTCTATGATATCTGCAACATATTTCTTTGGTTTAGGTGGGAATTATAGCAATTCAGTGTTGAATATGCATTGTTTCACATTCATTACAATGGTAAACTGGTAGCTACAACTGTCTTTGCTTATTAAAATGAAAAAACTCACAATTATTTAATAAAATTTCATGGGGGGAAAAATCTTTCAAAATTTGCAGATCATGGCACAGGTGGGTGATGGGACTTTTGCTACTAACAATGTTGGAAACCACCTCTTCTGTGGTTTCACTGGAGTCCTCTGTCCCCTGAACAATGCATTAAATAAAACAGCTGCTTTCTGGCTTAGTAGTCACATAAGCAGGCGGTCTTCTGTGACAAATTTTTGTTTTGTTTTCTGTATTGGTGTTTACAGTTATAAACATGTCTTTCCTTGTATCTACAAGGGTGTAATTATTAGGTGTTCCAATTAAAGCCATCTAAGGACTCATCTATTGTTGCATGATTTGGAAAACATGCTATCTCTTTTGATGACTATGATATTACTAATTGGCTAACTATCATCATTGGAAAAATATGTGTCCAAGTACTTTTAAAAACACCTTCTAAAAACAAAGTAATTTGAAGTCTTAAAATGCATACGTTATTTACAGAGAAGAAGCATTTTTCTATGTAATTGTTCAGCTCCAAGCAATGGCAAAAATAAGCATAGGACCCCACAGGAACTGTGTCACCTTGTCGACTTCTGATGTTTTTGTGACATTCCCTCCAAGCTCAGCACCAGGTATGTGTCTGTCAGCAATGGTCAGCTAAAGGATTAGCTGACACAGCTCTTCACTCTATGGGTCACTGGCAGAACAGACAAGTTCAAATATACAAGATGTTGGCTCTAGCTCTTCCTGAATGCCTTTCCTACTTCATTAAGCTTTGAGCATAGCTGATTGTGTCAGAAAATAATGCACATTGGCACTCAAAAATATAAACCCACTGCTTAAATGCAATGGATCTGTGTAGGAATAATCTAACAGACTGATTCTCAAGAAAGAGTTGTGTAAGGCTTAGATAAGAAAAGATTTCAACTATGTTTCATTTTGAACTGTGTTTTATCCACACGACCATACAATTATGACACAGCGGTAGACACAAATGGGGTCACAATATCTGTTCCCCTTCCCTAAATCATACCCATGTATGCAGACAATATCAACAACAATTCATCAAAATAAATTATGACCAATAAAATATGTTTGGCATTTTCTCAGCACATCTTATAAGACAAGTGTTTGATGTAGTACCATGGCATTGTATTACTCTGGAAATGATTGAGGAAGCCCAACAAATAGAAAAAAAGATAAAAGAAGCGTGACTTATATAAAATGAGACAATCCAAAGGCTAATGTTAAACTAAAACTCTTATTAAATGTCATCGGCAGTCTTCCTTCCATAGACAGACTATTAAATATGAGACTACCCCTGAATTCTGGGAGACAGGAGGCCCTGTCTCCCTCGTGCATCACTTCATCCCGAGATCCTGGAACTTGTTGGTACTCATACATACTTGTTGACAAATAAGTGGAGTTTGAAAGAATCTTAGAGAATCTCTAACTTCATTTCACAGAGAAAGAAACTGAAACTCAGAAGGGCAAAGTGATTTGCCAAAGTCCTAAGTACCTGGCAATCGAACCACAGATACGGTTGTAGTGCTTCTACAACATCTTGCTAGTGTTTCTTGGAGGAGGGCCTCATGCTCCATCCTCCAAAGAAGGTTTTCATCCTTTTATTCCAGGATTCTACTTCCCCTGGAAGCTACAGAGTTAAAAGTGGCCACCCCTAATCTGAGATACAATTTAATCTTAGTCCACATTCCAGTGGCACCGGAATAGTTTCCTTTGCACTCAGAACTGCCCCAATTTATGCTCCTCTTGCAGTGATAATATTTGCTGATGAAAGCAGAGGGATGGGCTCAAGATGATCCTGCCAATCCAAAAAAAAAGGAAATCAGTGTGAAGATGAAGGAATTTTAAAAGCCATTTTCGTAAAATAGAAAGTATAATTGAAAGCCAAGGATATATTTAGACAAAAAAATATCTTATCCCAATGCCTAGTTTCCATAGTGTTGAAATGTAAGCTAAAGTCCTTATATAAATAAAGGGAGTCATTTCCTTTCTCATTTTGAATGTGCTTGAGTGGTAATGACAGAAGATTCTGTCATCAGAAAAAAAAGAATATTACCATTTGTACAGGGTTTTGTAGTGGAAGGATACCACTTTATAAACACAAAATTGAATGTGAGAGATATAAACCAATGTATAAATTCTATAGCCTGTAAGAAGGGATTTAACAACCAGCTATTGACTTATAGCCAAAATAGGTATGTCCACAAACCTGTGGGGCTGGATTCAGCCTTTTAGGACAATGCCAGTCAGACCCAAAGGGAGAACATTCCCTCCCATCAGTAGGAAGTGCCCAGCTGCATGCCGCTCTAGATGAGTGCCATTCAGACCAGGTCAAACACACATCCTGAGCTCCAGGCCCTTACAATCAAAGACAACTCTTTACACAACTGAACCAAGTAGCATAGGAACAGTTAGATACACATAAACCAAAGAAATCACCACATAGGTCGTAGTATATCCCCATTAATCCCACTTACACAGGGTAGATATGTTTCACAGAGAAGTGATGGAAAGGGGAGAGAAATCGTGGCATTTACTTATGCAAACAGCTTGAAGCCTGAAAGAGTTGGGACCTATTGCAAGAGTATTCAGGATGACATCATGACAGTTACTGGGCATTCCAGAAGACCCTGACTGCAGGGTATCTGATGTGCACATGAGGTGAGGATAGTGTAAACAGGAAACAACAGCCTAGAAGACCTCTCAGGAGTGAGACGGAGATGATTTGACAGGTTACTAAATAAATTTGCTTGGGAAGCCTGAGGGTGTGCGGCTACGGGGAAGCAGGGAAGACGGGAGAAAGCAGAATAGGCCATACATGGAAAGGACTGCTACGGCCCAGGTAAAGCGTTTGGTCCTGACCCTGCAGAGAACAACCACTGGACTCCTAGTTTACCTGCAGATACATTTGAGAATTCAGGAACAATATTCACTTTGATAAGCCTGGTTCCCTACCCAGGCTATAAGCACTTTGGAGGTAAGAACAATTATCTCCTGTTTCATTTTCATTTACACATATTGGGGGGTGGGGGGGGAAGCAAAATAGGAAACTCAGACACGTGGCCAGACCTGGGAACGTAGGAAAATCAAACCACCAGGCTCAGGAAGTGACAAGGTCTGAACTGAAAGGCCACTCCAGATCCAAGGAAGCTCTAACAGTCCAGTTATTGTCACCCACAGGTGTCCCTAGTCCCTTAATCTAGTGTTCAGTTGCAGAGTTGTAATCAAATACATCCCTAAAGAAATTTCTACTTTCTGGAATGATGTTTGCAAAACACCCTCTACAAGACACTTACCATCCCAGAAATGGCTGGGGCTCTTGTCTACGTGGCTCTATAAATGCCTGTTCTGGCCCAGAGGGCTCTCGGTGCTCTCCCCCAGGTGTGCTCTGCCATGCTATCACAGGGGAGGGTATCACATGTGCCTCCCTCCCCACCTCTCAGCCCCCACCTCCCATAGCACTGTGGCCATAGAGTCCTAGGTATGCCCTCCGCATCGCCTACAGGCCCACCACCAACAGATTCAATGGTCTTGTTAGAGCTCATCAGTCTATAAATACATAGTGTTAGCTCTTTTTCCTTAAGTGTGATAATATGCACATACGAAAAAAATTTTGATGAAAAAAACTTCAATGGCTGAATTATCTTCTTTCCCCTTAGTTTACTGTTAGTAAAAAAAATGTGCTTCCATTAAAAGCTATCTGGATAGCTAAAGGCTAATCTATTTTAAACAAAGGAAGTGAGCTTAGAAACTAGTAAACAGGACGAAAGTGGGTATTTTAAATAAATTCAGAACTAAAGCAAGTGTATGATATTTAAAATTCTAGATGTCAAACTCCATTTTTCCAACCCTAAATTAATTTTTTTCTAGGACCAAAGTTTAAAAAGAGAAGGCTTTACTGTACATCTGTACTTCACGGGGGCCTTGTTATATCACAACACTCTTGTGTATTGCTGTATACTTAGCAAATGCCCAGTGAGCAGAAGGAGAAATAACAGAATTTTTTCTGTGATTAAACAGAATCAGTAGAAGCACAGATAAAAGAATTTGACTCTATATTAAATTTTAAAACATGATCATTGTTTCTGTGCAGGAGGGTTGGATGTGAATAATTTGGTACAAGTCCACATTTTACTTAGATAATTTGCCCACAATCCTTGCCTTGACCCTCCCATTTGACTTAATAGGTATACCAACTTTCAATTTCCGGAACAGCAGATTAACACAAAGATTAGCCTAAATACTAGGGTAATGTTCAAAGTAAATTAAAATACCAAATTACAAAATACAGCACTACCCACTGACGAGTTTATTCCCTTTTTAAGTCTTGATTGTACCATTCTTGATTTCCTAATTAACCAGTTGTCACTAGCAAGAGAATGTTCCTGTCTCCTTAATTGAATTGAACATTTAACATCTCTTGGATTACAGCAGTGACTTTCAAACTTCACTGATCATCAGAATCAGCCAGTAGATTTCTTAAAACACAGATCGCTGGGCCCCACCCCCAGTATTTCTGATTCAGTAGGTCTGGGGTAGGACTGGAGAAATTGCATTTCCAACAAGTTCCCAGTTAATGCTGATGCTGCTGGTCCAGGGATGAAATTTTCAGAACCACCAGATTAGAGGATGTTATTATTGACCACTAGCTTTCACAGACAGAAGAAACTTCACTACCCAGAACTACCAGGATCTATGGTTTTCCAATGAGTATTTCAATAATGTTATTGTCATCTTCAGCAACAGGCTGGTAGGCCAGAGGCAAGCAACTGCTGAATCTGCTGAGGGGTTAGGAAGTGGGGATTGGTCAGTTCCATGGGGTAGAGAAAGGAATCTAAGATAAACTAACAAAATCAAGTCAACCATAACTTAAGTTTCCCCAACTCTGAACGCCATTAGAAGATATGCCAGCTAAAGACCAAATCTGAATAATACCTTACTTTGAATACCTGACTTGCCTGGTTGAGTGAGGGAGTCCAGGGAGTTGTGGGGCGGTAAGGAATGGGAATCAAGTCAGGGAGACGGCTCGTCCAGAACAGAGTAGAAATAGTGTGAACACTAAACCCAGGCCAGATTGTTCCAAGAATTTCACTAGACTGAATAAAGAAAAGTGTCTTCCACAGGTATTGTAGGTGTTTATGATGTAACACTGGAAAAAAATTGAAAATTCTGAATATCCAGAAGTACCTGTAATATATCACCTGGGGAACTTTTCAAATATACCAATGTCCAGTCACCACTGTAGACCTTAAATAGAATCCCTAGTGATGAAACCTGAATATTAATATTTTTTTAAAATCTTCTAGATGATTCTGATTGCTAGAGGATTGAAAATCACTGGTTTAGAATAACAACATTGCATGTTCATGGTAGTAAATAAGGAACCAAAGACGAAAAGTAGAACCAAAAGATAAAAACAAACCCAAATCAATAATTAAAAAAATAAAAACTTCAGTAAACTAAACAATTTAAAGACAAAGAAAGGTACTGGCATACTGGACAAAAATACAAAGAGCCAAACATATGCTGTTTACAAGAGACACATTAGAAACAAAGTAGAAATCTATTATTCCTGAAAAACAGAAATCTGGAGTTGCTACATTATCAGCCAAACCCGAACTTGAAAGCATAATTAGAGATCAGAGGGTTCCTACATGATGATAAAATGCTCAACTGCTCAGAGTAATACAACAATTTTAAGCTTATATGCACCCAAAATAGCCTCAAAAAATATAAAGCAAATATTGATAGAACTACATGGAGAAATTAACAAATCCATGCTATATTCAGAAGTAATTGCCTATTCAAGAGATTCTATTAAAAAAAAAACTATCTTATGCAAGTGGTCATTATAATCAGTTGCTCTGGACCAGATAAACTTACACATAGTCAGAAAAGTGGCATACATTTTTTTCCGTATGGATACAGAGTGCCAAACATATCCAAAATTGGGATGAAAATTTAAAATCTGAATAATCTACTCAATCTTGGATACAGATATCTTAGATGAAAGGTAATTTTCAACAGCAGTTTGGATTACTAACCACAGCATCCTAAGTATACTCCCCGTATCTTTTATTCTTGACCTATCATGCAAGGCTGCAAAGAGCACCCTGTTTTCTTTTATAACTCTTTTTATAATCTTGCTCATAATTTATAATAGTATTCATAATACTCTTTATTGTTGTATGTTGATTTCTGTGCTCATTCCTTCACTGTCTCTCTCTCCCATAAACTATAAGCCATGAGGACCAGGACCAAGTCTATTTTTCTCAACAGCACATACCCTAGCAATTAACAGAGTATCTGACAGGCATCTAATAAATGGTTCTTAAAGAATATAATCAGAGCAAGAGAGAGACTAAGAGGCTCAATGCCTGCTAGCTAACTAAAAGTTTACACTGCACCAGAAAACAATCAACTCAAGTTTTGTTTCAAAACATGAAGCAAAATAACCACAATCAATTCAATGGACAAAGAAAAAAACATTTCCCATTTTTTATTCTCTGCCAGATTAAAATACACCTTTGAAGCACATTAGAATGAAAATACTGAGATACCTTCAACTGCCATAGCAGAAGAAAGCCCGGGAGAGGATAGTGATACTGTATTTTAGCAAAGCTATGATCCACTCTTTCAAAAAGGATCAGGTCTTAGTGAGTAGACAAATCTATTTATAAGCTTTGTCGTGGCAACCAAACATAGTGACAACACAACAACAATTTGGTAAGGTGATTATATATTCTAAGATACTACTGAGAAAATTTTTAATTTTTATTCTTTCTTTCTTCTGGAGGAAGTATATACTTTTTATAAAAATATAGGGGGGACTATGAGACAAAAGAAAAGTCAAGACAACTTGGACAAGATGGGGTCAACTGAGTTACACGAAGGCAGAGTAAACTGAATTTTACACCAGCTCACATGGGAAGCTTTGGAACAGATGAATCAGTTTCATACACTATTCTTGTTTGGCAAAAGTCTTCCTAACTGTATACTTTATATAGAAAAAGACAGTTATTCTTCCATTCACAAAGAAAAAGGATATATGCTAATGTTCCTTAAGTAATGATTATGCATTAAAAAGGGCTAAAAGATAGGATTAGCATAAAATACAAAGGGGATAAAATTTCAAGTATTTTTTTCAATTTTTCTGCTGGGAACTATTTACAGAAACAACATTTTAGTGTGGGTAACATAAAATAGTGCCTTGGACATCTCTATATTGTTCTTATAATTTGGGCTAATATACTATAAGATACAAAATGTCAATAATGGAAACAAAATTTATTGACTACACGAACTCTTTACTTTTTGAAACAACTTCTAACCTCATTTTCACTTTCATTTATGTATGTTTATTTGTTCAGTTTACGTTCAAAACTGACCTTGTCAACTTCCATTTAAGTTCTTACTTGGAATTTCTCTGTCATGGTTCATTCAAGTATAGAAACACATGGAGCATTTTTTATTTGTCCTTGTTGTGTGTTGATGTGTGTGTGTTGAATGTGTGTGTGTGTGTGTATAATAAATCCTATTAATACTGCTTAAAAATGCTTAAATCTAAAATCTATTGATACCATTTACTCAGTAACTCCTTTCTGCTAAAGAAAAGTCAAAATTAAATGACATCAAGTTGAACCAAGACATTTATAGCAGCATGATATATAACAGTATAAATTCATGCATGATCTCTGGCACATATGTCCACTAATGGCAAATGAATAAATTGATTGCTTATGAAAGGAAGTGCTTTCATTTTTGCAAAGATATTTAATATGTGAAAATACTGATTAAACATATTGATTGATATACTGACAAAGACTGAAAAATATATAGTAAAATATTAAGTTTTTATATTTCTATATTTACAAATTTTCTACTATGAAATGTTTTGTTTGTTTGTTTTTTTAATAAAGGGGAAGAGCAAGTTATTGAGAAGGAAGAGAATGAGAAAGAGAGGGAGGGAAAGAGGAAAGAGAGGAAGCGGGGAGAATTTCTTAGAGTTATTCCTTCCTGTCTATGCTCATTTGACCCCCACTGAAGTTCAGTACCTGGTCATGGCACCTCTGCATTGCTGTATGGCTCCAGCATCTCTTCCTCCCATCCCTCCACCTGCTGCTGCCAGATGGCTCTTCCTCTGATCAACACCTCCACTGTGTCCGGACTTCCCTGCAGAGAATGAAATGAAATTCACACTCTCAGATTCTGTTAGTGGAAATATATATTGGCACAAGCTTACAGTAAAGTAATTTAACAAAATATTATCAATAACTTTAAACATATTCATATATTTTGGACCAAGACGTGTCCTTTCTAGTAATTCCTCCTATGGAAAAAAATCAGATTATTTTTTAAATCATCCTCATGGTAGTGTCTTACATTAGAAGAGAAAAAAATACAGCAACCGAAAAGTCCAACAATAATAGACTTAATAACTTACAAGAAGATCACAAAATGTGGTATTATGTGGCCATCAGAAATCATGCTTCCAAAAAATAAACAATGGCATGCAAAAATGCTGATAACGTATGGTTAAATATAATGCTAGAAGCAAGTTACAAAAACGTATATATGTTTTAAATAGAAAAGTAGATATTTGCCTAGGGAAAAAAGCTACAAGGAAGTATAGCAAAGTAGTTATCTCTGGGTGGTAGAATCATGGGATATTATTCTTCTCTCCTTTGTTTATGTCTGTTTTCCAATTTGATGAAGTATAATAGATCTACTTAATCAAGCTTGTCTTTCATGACCCACATCTTCAGGTCTCCTCTTGTCCCTCCATGATCTTTCCCTTCTCCACACCTTTGCTTACTTACACTGATCCTCATACCTGGAATTCTCATCATTTTGTTTTCCAAGAGCAAGTTTGAATCGCTCCCTCTCTATAAAGGTTTCCCTGGATATAATGATCTTTAGCCATCACTTCTTCTCTCTGGACCTCCGTCATTCCTCAGTAGGTGGCATTATATGCCACTTACCAAGGGCATGGATTATCTCCTTTAATCCTCAAACCTCCCTGGGAGACTTACATTATTATATCCATTTCGTTGGTGAGGATACTGTGTGATCCAGAGCGATTAGGTAACTTGTACAAGAACACTGTTTCATTACTCTTTAATTATTTCATGTCTTTACATGCTTTGTCTCTCCACCAAGATTATATGCACTTCGTGTTCAAGGATCTTATTTTACGCAACAGTACCTGACTTATCTGGTACCCAGGAATTACTTTTTGCCATAATTGTATTTTCCAAACAATTGTTTGCTTTAATTATCAAACAGTATTTGTGTTAACCATGTTTAGTCATTTTAACAATTTCCTGCCTTCTTAAATTGAGTATTTTGAGCATAATTAACTTTTTTCTAATATGTATTATCAGTATGAATATCACTTACGACCCAATGCTGTAACATAGTGATGCTATCAGAAAATATTGGGAAATAGAATTTGCCCTTAAACCAAGTGTCAGCCATAGAATCCTAGTATGTGTTACATTAAGTGTTACCAGTGAGATACATGTATCTAGTAATTCCTTTTCTCTTTTTCCCCCTATTAAAATGGACAAATGAGCTCATTTTAACAAGTATCATGTCTATGCATTTCCAGTTGTATCTGTCTGTTGATAACGGGAACTTAGCACTGAAACACAACAGCTGGGCTGACTGTAATTGAAACTAATGAAAAGTGAGCAATTTAAAGAATGGGTCAGATAACAAAAATCTGTTCTATTTCAAGAATCCATATGTGGTATTTACATTTCAAATCTCCAGTTAAACTCTCAGGTAGGTATAGGTAAGTAGGTAGGTAGACAGACAGACAGATAGGCAGACAATGCATTATATATTATATACACTCAGACACACACACACAGTGCAAAGTTTACTGCTTACTGAAAGTCTATTCACTCATTTGCTGAAAGATTAGATTCAGAGTTTTCCAAACTTGCCTTATGATTATAATTACATGAGGTCCCTCTGAAATACTCACTTTAACATTTTGAACTATTCATATTCCAGGTCTTTCCTCAAGAAATCCTGATTCCATTGATCTGAGTTGAAGCCTAAGAATCTATCCTTTTTTAACAAGCATTCTAGGTGATTCCAAGGTCTCTCTCAAGAAGTTAATGAATTTATGTTTGCGGGTAGTCTAGTCTCTGAGTCCCTGAATATCAGCATCCTTTTTTTTTTTTTTCCATGAAGGAGAATTATCTTGGCTACACATAGGACCTTCTCCCTTCATTGGACAAATGGTGAATGATCATAAGGGCCAGTTCTAGGAGGTAACAGGAAACACACAAATCCTTTGTCCTCACGGCACTCATCTTCTGGTGGGAGAAAAGATACAATAAACAAATACACAGGAAAGCAGATAGCAATAAGTGCTCCATAGGAAGTAAAACACAGAAAGGAGATAGAGAATGACCAGGGAGGGGGAATTGCTATTTTATTAAAATACAGGGAGTTAGAAAAGGCTTCCTTGGTAAGACAAGAATTAAACAAAGACCTGAAGGCAGGGAGGACGCCACATGGGAGTCCGGCAAGTGACTCTCCAGCAAGGCCAAGAGCAAGAAGGCCACTGTGGTTGGTGAGCTGTGAGCAAGGGGAGAGGAGTCGCAAATGAGAGAAGGAAGGGGAGAGCCGCTGAGATGAGAACCACTACGGGGGTTTAAGCACAGAAGTGATGCCATCTGACCAGTCTTTGAAAAGGTTCCTTCTGGCTGTTGTGTGGAGAACAGACTCATGAGTCGGCTATTGCAGTAATCCAGGGGCAAGATCTGGGTGGCCTGCACCAGTGTTTGGGGCAAAGGTTCACAGGTTTGTTTCTTTTTCCTCTCGTATGAATTAGATGACAATAATCTTATCTCAATCTTCTATAGATGCCATATTCCACATTTCAAAGAAAAGAACAAGGCCTGTCTGACTCTTTTTACATTTTTACATAACTCCTTTGTTTGGAAGCTTGTAAGACTTTTCTGTTTATCCTCGAACTAAGATTTTTTTTTAATGAAGCAGCTAAAGATGTATTAAGTGGGGTAACCAAAGGACAGAGACGGGTTGTCACAGATCAGAAAAACACAAAGCTGGGAAAAAGAAAACTATTGGAAGCCCTGGGCCTGAAACACAGGCAAATGGATAGGGGCAGAAAGTCAGCTTTCAAAATCTTTCCTTGGGCCTTCCTTACTTGGCTGCAGGGGGGCTGCCCTTCCCCCACCAGCCTCAGCTCAAACCAATTAACCTCAGATCACAGCCTCCAAGCTGGACTAACATCCTACACATCACATGCTTTTACTCTCTCTTTCCTTTGCCAAGAAAAAGATGTGGTAAGATTTAGATTTGGAGATAATTTCATTGGCTACATATGTTGCCAACATTTAATTTCTATATATCTACTTCCATTTCTATTAATAAGCATCTGTTCTAGATACTTACTTAGTACTTAGATAGATCTAAGTATCTATTCACACATATCTGTGGCCCTGAAAGAACTTGGATATATTTATTCAAATATATAAGTAGAAATGCTGCTTTATTTAGATGCATCTCTTGATTTTTTAAATTTCATATTTGGCTAAAAGCTGAGTTCGTGTCTATAAAAAGTTAGTCTCATTTTGGATGTAGACAAGGAAGAGCCTTGAAGAAATTATTTATGTCTTGTGCTATTTGGTTGGGGAGAGGCGGGGCTAAACAGGGAAGCCTGATTAAAGTGAGACAAAAGGCTCCTCCATCTACCATGGAGGGTGAGTGAATGCATAGCCTCCAGAACTACGTCAAGAAATGAGCAGCTAGTCTAATGGGAGATCACTGCATGAAAGTAAACGATAATATTTGATAGTGATCCACAGAAAGACAGAAGTGCAATGAAAACAAATAACTTCTTATTTTATTCTGCATGTCCTGCCCTCCTCTGTCTCCTCGACTACTGGGATCTGTCTTGCTTTCACTCTTTCAGTCACCCAGAATCAACATTTTCTCTCCCACCCATTCCATGAACATCTTCATCTGCTATTTCTGTGTCTGCAGGTGAAGAAACACTTCAATGCATATAATGTGCAGCATAGGAGGTACATAGGCATATGCAGTTGTGGATGAAGCTAAGTGCCCAAGGAACACCAGGAGGACACGAAGACCTAAAGAACCAGGTGGGTGAAATGCCCAGTCAGTGGACAGAAGATGAATAAAATCCAAAGTGCCACCTGGAGTACAGATGGGGACCAGGGACAAGAATGATCTTCCCAACTCAAACAGAAAATAGGAAGGCTGTCCAAAAATGGGGTGGGTGGGGGAGGGGAGGTGGGCAGGGAGAGTGAGCAATGCAGACAGAATCATGACCAATGAGCTTCTTTCCTACAGAATGGATCTAAAGCAGGTGCAGGCACAATAGGGGATTCCCATTGTCACGCAGGGTGGCCTGTGGGGTCTCTGCTCCCGCTCTCCACACAAAAACAGGATGTGTCTAGGCCAAAAAGGAACACCCACAGAGCCATAGGTAGGGGAGTCATACCACTATAGTCTCACTGGAGGCTGGATTCATACAACGTGCGACCTACTGTCCGCTTTTCTGCCAACCGACAGACTCTCTGACTTCCCTCTACTCTCCTCGACTCTCCTCGACTCCCCAAGGTAGCCGCAGCAGTTATATTAGTGGCCAATGACTCAATGGTTACAGCTGACGGCCAACTAGCCACAGCTGATGGCCATCTACTACCGGAGCCAGCATCCCTCCATGTGAGGCCGAGAGCCTGGAAACTGCTCTCTGGGGCTCTGTCCCCACACCCATTAAATGTTTATAATATGTCCAACCAGTTCTAGTGAGAAATCTCAAAGGATGCCACGATTTTCAACCTTAAAATACCCTTCTTCTTCACTGGTACATTTGTTTGTAAGAATAAAGGTACAATAAAATACTCATGGTGGAGAGTATTTGATAGTAAAACGGTATCCCAGGGGTATCTTCTGGTGCTGCATTGTCACCTTGTGTGGAACTTTCTCCCTCTCACTTCATTCTTCATTAGGTTGGAATTGGGATAAAAGAGCAGAATGGGTCATAAGGTCCCGTTCCAAGTAATTAGAGAGTTTTTTTCTTTTATCTAAATGTGCCTTGTTAAAGTATATCAGTGTCAGCCAGGTTAATTGGAACTTTAATACATAATTGATGTTAATTTATGGCCCTTTTTGTTCCAGGATGCTACTGCAGACCTTAAAGTCAGGATACAGTTTTCTTGTTATTAATTATATACAGAAAGCCAATATCCCCTTTGAGAAGAGACCCATGTCCTCTGTAGCTTATTAAAGATACAGTGTGTCAGCCATAGGTCACTTTTACTGAGTAAGTTCTCCCCAAATTCCATATTACTCTGTAATAACATAATACACTAATCACAGTAAGTGAAATTAAGAGTTTTGAGCTAAGGCTCAAGCATGCTGAACATTAAAATGTTTAACACACAATGTTAAAATATATTCTATTTCTATGGACTCACTGTATGCCACAGGCCACAGAATCCTCGTTTCATTTTGGAAATCAGTACACCATCCTGGAACCCAAAATATCTTCATAAATATAAAGGCAATACTGCCATAACTGAGGCTGCTATGAATACAGAGTGCCAAATGAAGCCTATGAACTTTGGATTTTCCTGCAGTTTTCACTGCAGTTCATTGTTTTGGAGACAGAGCAAGAGAAATGGTGTGTCCCAAATCCAATAAAAAGACCTGTGTTCTAAATGTTTTCCACTGTGAGAACCAATGCTGCCTTAAGAATTCAATAGACAAAAGTACAGAATCATGCAAAAACTGTAAGCCACCTAAGCCCATATGTTGCCCAAAGTGACTTAACCAAAATTGAGAGAAAGTCCAGCGTATGTACTGACTTGCTGAATAGCAGCTCTAGATATGCTGCCGGTTAAAAGATGCTAAATTTGCCAATTTCACCTAGTGACTATACCATTTGAAAGAGTGAAGGATGGATGACTTTATATAAATCTAATGCACTGGATTTTTCCTGGTATGTCACTCTTTCTTGTTCAACTTAACAGTGGCACCATGTGATCAGATATGACATAATGTGAGAAACAGCAGGGGTGTCCCACAATGGAACATGACACAACATGATGTGTCAAGTTTCTTTTGAACCTTTCTTGGGATCCAATATCAGCCGAAAGGAGGTCATTTTAATTATCAGATGATTAATTAATTAGACAGTTAATTGTCAGAGGTAGATGAATCCAAAGACAATGGGGTTCTGCACATGCATGTTTGTACACAGAGGGAAACGTGACTTTTTTAAATCTACCAACTAAACGAAAAGATACCGAGGTTTAAGGATATTCAAGGAACATGCAGGAATAGCTACTATGTATTACACCAGATGCTGTGTCAAGCACGCTCCGAAATAGAGAATCTTTCCTGCCCTCAAAAAGCTGATGTTCAAGTTAGAAACACAATGCCTTTCTAGAAACAATCTGGACATTTAGACATTGCTTGCTAAATAGGTATATAGTTTTTAAATCAACAACAAAGGAATAAGTTCTAAAGGAATGAGTAAAACAGTATGACCTACACTGCACCGTAGTGCTTTGCCACCATTGCTTTTTAGGGGAAACTACCACATTCCAGGAACAAGGTTGACTGGCATAGCAAAAGTTTTTTTAAAACATAGTAACGAAACCCCAGCGTCAAACACTCTTATGAGTTAGGTATAAACCTAAAAAAAATGAAGATCCAACGTAAAATTTTAAAAGCATCAGTGTTTTGAAGTTATTGTCTACTTTTTTATTTTTTGGCTAAAAACGAGATTCAGGATATGCCAAATACTCAGTTTCACGTTTTTATCTAATGAAGAGTATTTTACCTGTGGGACACCTAAGTCCCCATTTCTCTTGCTTCCAGGAAAAGCTGGAGACTCAGAACCCTAATGTAAGGGACTGTTAATATTGTAAGTCCCTTTACACATATTTAGAAGGATTTTGTGTTTGTTTAAACAATCTGTGGCAATTAATGCATTATACAGACTCATTGACAAATACATTTCTTATCTATTTGCATTAGATTCTGTCCTAAGCATTATACAAAACAAAAAAGCATGTAGTAATGATCTGCAATCTAATACGTAAAGTGCTTGTCATCATTCTAAATTAATGAAGAGGTTTTTGTTTGATTTTTATCCCCAACATTTGTAACTAACTCTGTTGACCTTTCTGGGTCTCAGTCTCTTCATCTGCAAAATGAAGATGTATTATACCCACTCAGAGCCCAATGACTGCCAAGAACTTCTCTAAATCATGTGTGCTGTTTTTTAACCATTCTGTTAAAAATAAAAGATAACCACAATGTTAGAAGGGGGGTTTAGATAAGAGCTATAGTGTGCCCAGTTATGTGAGCCAAGATGGTAACGGCTCCCAGGCCTTCATTTCGATGTAGCTAAAACAATTGTAATTTACTGCCTTTTTAGGATGCTTTTCAAAGCAGTGTTATGATTGCTCCTCCCCTTTCCCTCACATTCATCCAAATCCATCACCAAGTCGGCACGTCCTAGCTCTGAACATACCTGGACTGATGCATTCTCTCCATGTCTAGCACCCCCGCCCTACCCACGTCCTCAGCATTTCTGGCTGCAAATGACTGCAACGGTGTCTTCTCCTGGGCGTTGCCTCACCCAGCCCACCCCCCACACGGCCACAAGCATGATGTGCTTTCAACACAGCTCAGTGGGTCTACGTCAGCCCCTTTATTTTTAATTGATCATCTTACTTCTTATTTCACTGAGAAAAATAGAAGCAAATTAAACAGAATTTCCACAAAGCTCCGCCACCACATCTACTCACATACCTGCATCCACACCCTCCCATTCTGCCTTTCTTCCTGTTACTCCAGGTGAATGGTTTCCGTTCCTATCTAAAAGCGACCCTTCCACTTACTTGTCTTCTAGATCCCATTCCTTCTTCCCTACCTTATGGCATTGCTCCCATGATTCTCTTCTCTCCGGCATCACCAGTGTCTCCTTTTCTACTGAATCATCCGGTCAACAATCGTACACCATACAGTTGACTCCTGAGCGCTGGGGTTCCGGGCCCCACCTCCACGCAGGCGCACAATCGAACATCGGGGTATAACTCTTGATTTCGTCAATCGGCAACTGCGCATCCGCAGATTGAACCAACTGCAGGTGAAAACAGTATTTTCAATCCCCAGGCAGGGAATCCACAGCTGAGAAAGCAAAACTACTGTTCTCAATCCAGGGTTGGTTGAATTCACGGCTGCGAAACTCACAGATTTGAAGGGTCAGCTGTATTTATTGAAAAAACATCTGCCTGTGAGTGGACCAGCACAGCTCAAACCTGTGTTGTTCAAGGGTCAACTGTAATTTATCACATCATAAAAAGAAAATTCTCCCTAACCCTCACCTACTCACCTCCCTAAACCTCTACATTGAACTTGATTCATGCATTCAGCTCCCCATATATCACCTCCATGTGGATGTCTAAGCGGCATCTCAAAGATGACATGTCCCGGATAGTGGATGGGGGGAGGAGGGTTCACACAGTGTGAGGGATATAAATGATAAATGTGTAAGTATTGCTTTGTCTTGTGCACCTGAAACTAATAAAATTTAAAAAAAAAAAATCGAACTACCAGATCACCTAGCAATTAAACTTCTGGGTACTTATCCGAAGAAATCCAAAACACCAAAAGGATATATGCATCCCTATGCGCACTGCAGCACTATTTGCAATATCTAAGATATGGAAGCAACCTAAGTGCTCATAAATAGACAAATGGATAAAGACAATGTGGTACATTTATACAATGGAATATTACTCAGCAATATAAAGAATAAAGTCTTGTCATTTGCGAAAACATGGCTGGACCTAGAGGATATGCTAAGAGAAATAAGTCAGACAGAAAAAGACAAATACCATATTATTTCACTTATTTGTGGAATCTAGAAAACAAAATAAATGAACAAACAAAAAAGAAACAAACCCACAGATACAAAGAACAAACTGATGGTTGCCTGATGGATGAAAAAGATGAAGGGATTAAGAAACACAAATTGCCAATTATAAAAATAGTCATTGGACATAAAGTACAGCATAGGAAATATAGTCAATAATATTTTAATAATTAAGTATGGTGTCAGATAGGTACTAGACTTATCAGGGTGATCACTTTATAAGTTATATAAATGTCTAATTACTATGTTGTATACCTAAAACTAATATGTCAACCGTTATTGAAAAGTAAAAAAATAATTTAGAAAAAGAAAAAGAAAAAAAAATGATGACATGTCCCAACTGTACTCCTAATGTTCCCCACAGCTTGGCACATTTAAGAAGTAGCTAGGAGTCTTCCTCGTCTTAGTGGATGGTAACTCCATCCTTTCAGCTGCTCAAGTCAAAACCGGACTTCTCCCTTCCTCATCAGCAAATCTGTCATTTCACTGCACCTACTTTTGGACTTTTCACCAACCATACTGCTACCCCCCTAGGCTAAGCCACAATTTCCCATCTTCTAAACTATGCAATAGCCTTCTAACCAGCCTCCCTAGTACTTCCACCCTTGCCCCCCTTCAATCTATTCTCCACACAGCAGCCAGAGTAATCCTTTGAAATTTAAGTTAGATGATGCCTCTTCTCTATTCAAAACCCTGCAATGACTCATCTCATGTAGAGTGACAGTCAGAATCTTAGAAATCGTGTACTATTCCCTACATGAGCTGAGCCCCAGTTATCTCTCTGACTTCATCACCTTCTCTTCTCCTCTTTATGCATCACACTCCAGCTATACTGGTCTCGTAGCTATTTCTTAAACATGCCAAGAATGCTTCTGCCTCAAGATGTTTGCACTTGCTCTTCCCTCTGCCTGAAAAGCTCACTCCGTAGAGAGCCTCAAGGCCCACTTTCTCACATCCTTCAGTTCTTTGCCCAAATTCAGTTTCTCAGTGAGGCCTTCCCGATGCCTATATGAAGTTGCACCTTCCCCACGTCATAAACCAGACACTGTATCTTCTTGCCCTGCTTTATTTTCCTCCATAGCACCTACGTCATCTAACACACTCTATGTTAGTTTTTTGAGAGCAAGGAGATTTTTGTCTGTTTTATTCACTGCTGTACCATCATGCCTAGAATAGTGCCTGGTCTACATAGGCTGTCAAAAAGTATTACGGGAATGAATGAAAAATGTGTTTTAAGAGCTAATGCCTTTGGTGAGAGTACAGGGCAACAGTTACTCTCATATTCTGCTGATAAAAATACCAGTTTCAACAATTTTCTGGTGGCTAATTGGACAGTTAGAATGCAAACCCTAAAACCATAAGCATTATTCAATGCAACAACTACACTTTTGTAATTGAGCCAAAGAAATTATCATGGATATGTGAAAGGAAAGTTTGTATAAAAATGTTTATTGTAGCACTTTCTGCAATAGTAAAAAAATTGGGAACAATTATAAAAGTCAAACAAAAGGGGCTTGGTAGGATAAATTATAGTACAGTATACCTATATGATGGAGTTTTATTCATCTAGTCATGATAATACTTTAGAAGATCATATAATGACATACAAAGTTGTAATAGACACCATATATTAAATTAAATTTTGTGAAAATGATTGGAAGTAGATATCTGTTTATTTCTGTGTGATGGAATTATATATAATTTTCTTTCCTTTTGTTATAATGAATAGGAATCACTACTATAATAACAAAGTGTTGCTAATAACACCCATTAACATTTACTGAGCATTTATAATATTCCAAAAACTTCATATGTATGATCTCATTTAATTGTCAAAGGAGTACTATGAAATATTGTCTTCGTCTGTTCAGCTGCTATAACAAAAATATAGACAGAAATTTATTTCTCACAGTCTAGACTCAGAAGCCCAAGATCAAGGCACAGATTGGTGTCTGGTGAGAGGCTGCTTCCTGATTTATAGACATCATCTTCTCACTGTGTCCACACACTGCAGAAGGTCAGAAGGAGCTCTCTGGGAACACTTCTATAAGGTAACAAATCACATTCAGGAGGGTTCCACCCTATGACCTAGCTACCTCACAAAGGCCCACACTTCCAAAGACCATCACTTGGGAAGTAGGTTTCAATATATGAATTTTAGGGGAATACAAATAGTCAGTCTATATTAGCTGATTATCCCCATATTGCTGCTTTGGAAATTGAGGCTTAACGAGTTTAAAAAATTTGTTCAAGTTCCCACAGTAAATGGCAAAGCCCTGATTGGAACACAGTTCTCTCTGACACCAAAGTCTGTGCTCTTCATTATTACAGGGGTAAGATAGACAAGAAGTGAAATATTCTTTTTTCTCTCATAATCCAAAGCAGACATCTACTCAAAGCCAACCAGAATAGGGACCACCAATTTCTGATTCTGAATTTCTATTTGACTGCATCCCTTCACTCTGCTAGCAACTGCCACAATCCCCTAACTTCTTTCTTGCCTCCCCTTCCAAAGCAGCAGCTTCTCCCATCTTGGCATTCACCTAGTGTAAGCTGGCACAGAATACCATGAGTAATTACTGTGAACATCTTAGGACGTACCCAAGCACCTCCGTGGTTAGGGCTGATGAATTAGGAGACTCCAGAATTACAACCATAAATAGAATATACAAAAATGAAGGCTATTTATACTGTGTCAACTAAAGATATGCTTTCTTTATTGAGCTCTCTGACAGCACTAAGTAGGAACTTAGCAAAATGGGTAGTTGGTTTAAAGGCAGTGATTAATCATTCCTACTGAAGAGTGAAGAAAAATTCACAAGATGAACCGACTATTCTGTCTCCATGTAACTATAAAAGACCACCAACCATTCAATTACTATATTAAATATGTAACAATGACTAGATTCAAGAAGGAGAAAATATTCATTGTGGTGAATGAATGTTAAGAAAATACCACTTCGAGGGAGGGACCAAGATGGCAACTTCAGGGGCTCCTAGAACCTCCCTTCTCCCATGGACACACCAAATGCACAGCTAACACAGAGTAATTCCCTCTGACAGAATTCCAGAAAGTAACTGAGTGCCTCCTATCCATAGGGTAAATGAGAAAATACCCACATCTAAACAGGTAGGAAAAGCTGAAACAGAAACCTTGCCATATGACTCTTGCCATAAACCTCATCCTCCACACAGCATATAATCAGGAGGGAACCCCCAACTGCCAGCTTCTTCCTGGGGAGCAAAGGGTAGTATCCTGTCTTCTAAGGATCCCATCCAAGGGATGGGCCTCAAAATATCTACCTCTGAAAGCCAGTGGGGCTTGGGTCCTTGAAACCCATAGGAGTATAGCAAACAAAGAAGCCGTTCTTAACAGGAACATAAGTGCTCACCACTTTTATCCCTCCAGGACTCAGATCAGAGAGAGTAGGCAAAAATTCCCATCTCCCAATTTTTCCCTGGAAGGGGCTTAACTGCATAGTTTCGCAGCTGTTGTCTAAGTGTCTGGCTTCTCATCAGCCTCCATCTAGGTGCTGACTAGGATCCTCCCCTTTGGGACACTGACAGGTCTTGGCACACCCTCAAATATTGGCTGCCACAAAGAACAAAGATGGCAACTAGGACAATCACAAAAGTTTGAGAGACAACCAGGAGCTTGGGCTGAGCTGATTGACGAGATTTGTCTCCTTCATGAGACCATTCTGTCAAAACTGGGAGAGGTGGTTGTTTTATTACAAAAACCAACACAGACAGTCAAGGAAAATAAAGAAACAAAAGAACTAGAAAAAGAACAAACTATTCCCAAAGCTAGTAGAAGGAAGAAAATAAAGATGAGAGTGGATGTAAATGAAATAGAGACTCAAAAGACAAAAGAAAAAATTGATAAAACTAAGAGCTTTTATTAAAGATAAATAAAATTGGCAAACCTGTAGCTAGACTAACAGGAAAAAAGAGAGAAGACTCAAATAAACAAAACTCAAAAATGATAGAGGAGACATTACAACTGATAACACAGAAATACTAAGGATCATAAGCAATTGCTAGGGACAAATACACACAATAATTTAGATAATCTAGAAAATTCCTAGAAACTAGGACCTAACAAAATTGAATCATAAAGAAATAGAAAATCTGAACAGATTTGAATCAGTAATCAAAAACCTCCTAACAAATAAAAGTCCAGGACCAGATGGCTTCACTGGTGAATTCTACTAAACATTTAAAGAAAAATTAATATCAATCCTTCTCAAACTTTTCCAAAAAATAGAAAAGAACGCCTCCAAACTCATTTTATGAGCCCAGCATTACCCTGATACCCAAGCCAAACAAGCACACTACAAGAAAAGAAAATTACAGACCAATATCCCTGATGAATATAGATGCAAAAATTCTCAACAAAGCATTAGCAAACCAAATTCAACAGTATATTAAAAGTATCATATACCATGATCAAGTTGGATTTATTCCAGAGATGCAAGGATGGTTCAACATCCATAAGTCAATAAATGTAATAGACCACATTACCAAACTGAAGGCTAACAATTATATATGACCATCTCAATAGATGAAAAAAAAGCATTTGACAAAATTCAAACTTATTTTCATGTAAAAACTGTCAACAAACTAAGTATAGAAGGAACAAATTCAACGTAATAAAGGCCATATATGACAAGCCGACAGCTAACATCATACTCAGTGATTAAAAACTGAAAACGTTTCCCCTAAGAAACAAGACAAGGATGCCCACTCGCACCACTTTTATTCAACATAGTACAGGAAGTCATAGCCCGAGCAATTAGTCAAGAAAAAGAAAGAAAAGGCATTGAAATCAGAAAGGAAGAAGTAAAATGGTCTCTCTTTGCATATGAAATGATATTATATATAGAAAACCCTAAAGATTCCACCAAAAAATTGTTAGAACTAATAAATTCAGTCAAGTTGCAGGATACGAAATCAATATACAAAACTTAGTCCCTCCCCTGATCCAGTTGGCTCCTTATTTTCAGTAAGATCTCAAGTTCTCTGTGAGAAAGACCTTCCCTACTCATAGAGCATCAGCCAGCACCTTACCACACATGTGACACTCTCTGGCTTGCGTTTTCTTTACAGCACTTTTCACCATCTAAAATTGTCCTATTTAGTTGTGTCCTTATTTATTGTCTGTTTCCTCTGCTGCAAAGTCAACTCCATGAAAGCACCAACCATGCCTGTATTGTCCACTACCTGTACTTGGCTTCAATAAATATTTATGGAATAAGCAGATGAATGAAAGGTAGGCAGAAAGAAGCATGTCAGTGTTGATGAGTTATCCAAGAGGACTCCAGAAACTCAATGGGCCTTGAAGGACAAGGAGTGGTAAACCACTCAGAATCTGACTAAGCTGGCTTTCCTTCACTGTTTCTTTCACTGGGAAAGGCTATCTCCCTCAACATCTGCAAAAGTCAAACAAGTAACCCAGAACTGTTAAATGCTTATTAAATTTAATAACTTTATTTTTAAATAATTTCACACAATGTATATCACTTCTCAGTAGAAGCTGTAAGAACTAGTGTGAGGTTGAGAGGTTTTTCAAGTTCAGGCCTTCAGTGTCCCAGATAGATTGTTCTGTGAGGTCTGACACTTAAATTCATGAACTCGTTTCAATGATGTTACTATCCTTTTCTTGACATCAGAGGAAGTATTCATTATGAATTTATACCAGCTGGACAAACAGTTAACCAAGTTGACTATTTGGAAGTGCTGAAAAGGCTGCATGAAAAAGTTAGACAACCTGAACTTTTCGCCAACAATTCATGGCTGTTGCATCATGACAATGCACTAGCTCACACAGCACTGTCTGTGAGGGAGTTTTTAGCCAGTAAACAAATAATTGTATTGGAACATCCTCCCTACTCACCTGATCTGGCCCCCAATGACTTCTTTCTTTACCTGAAGAGAAACAAAATATTGAAAGGAAGACAAAGGAAATATTGAAAGGAAGACATTTTGATGACATTCAGGACATGACGTGTAATACGACGACAGCTCTGATGGCCATCCCAGAAAAAAGAGTCCCAAAATAGCTTTGAAGGGTGGACTAGGCATTGGTGACGGTGCATAGCTTCCCAAGGGGAGTACTTCGAAGGTGACTGTAGTGATATTCAGCAATGATGTATGTAGCACTTTTTCTAGGATGAGTTCGTGAATGTAATTGTCAGAACACGTAGGTCTAGAGTAACGACAAAATCAAGTAGAGCTGCAGGTAACCCAAACCAGTGTTGATGTAAAAAGAAAGAAAGATCTACTCCAATAAAGCTCTTTTCCCATCTCTAAGCCTCAAGCCTAACCTTATAAAAGTACATGGGATGTGGAATCTTCTCAGCTTTTGTGACTTAGACCAGTTTTTGCCTTTTATAATATATCATGCTTTTATTTCTAGGAATACTTACATAAAGAAATGTAAGGCTTAATCTTTCTCCCCATTAAACATCCATACTCCTGAACTTTTTTTTTTTTTTTTAAAGCTTGTGTTAGGGAAGGGGAACAGGACTTTATTGGAGAACAGTGTGTACTTCCAGGACTTTTTTTTCCAAGTCAAATTGCTGTCCTTTCAATCTTAGTTGTGGAGGGTGCCGTTCAGCTTCAAGTTGTTGTCCTTTCAGTCTTAGTTTTGGAGGGCGCAGCTCAGCTCCAGGTCAAGTTGCTGATGCTAGTTGCAGGGGGTGCAGCCCACCATCCCTTGCGGGAGTTGAACCGGCAACCTTGTGGTTGAGAGCCCACTGGCCCATGTGGGAATCGAACCGGCAGCCTTCGGAGTTAGGAGCATGGAGCTCTAACCGCTTGAGCCACCGGGCCGGCCCATGCTCCTGAACTTGTAAATCATTACTACTTGGAATAGTTGCACCCCATTCCCATCCCATGTCCCTAACATTATGTCATTTCAACCATAACCAGGAAGAATACCAATGGGTATTATATGTTCAGTTAAAATGAGATATAGTCGGAAAATCCTAAAGAAACAAAGACCCTTTTTCTATTCATGTGTTTAATAGTAATGAACAAGAAAGAAAAACCACAAATGGAAGAGCAGCAAGAAGCATTTGTTGCGTTGTTGTTTTGGAACTAAGGGGTTGACAGATCTTTCCCTCGTATGACAAGAGGTCTTGAGCCTAGTGTTTGTCAGACTGAGATTGTGATAACTTTTTAATTGACACATTATGTCCTGAAAAAAACTCTAAGGGCAAGGGAAACTTAGTAAATAAGAGAAGGAAAATGTGCTATATAAAATACATAAAACTGCCTCAAATCTTAGATTACAGAGCTTAGAGCGAATTAATTTGTATATGTGGCAAACAGTGTCACAAATACTTATGAAATTATTTCTTTTTACTTCTGGAGATCAAAAACTACTCAAACACACACACATAAACATACATACTTTGTATGTGGCAAAAGGTTAAGTCCTTATTATGTAAAACACAGTTTACAAATTAATAAGAAAAAGACTGCTGGGGCAGCCGGTTGGCTCAGTTGGTTAGAGCGCAGCGCTCATAACACCAAGGTCGCGGGTTCAGTTCTCACATGGGCCAGAGAGCTGCGCCCTCCACAACTAGATTGAAAATGACTTGACTTGGAGCTGATGGGTCCTGGAAAAACACACTGTTCCCCAATAAAATAAATTTTTTTAAAAAAACTGCTATCACGATAATAAATGAACAACATGAAAAAAGCAACTGACAAACTAGAAATTCAAATGTCCTGCTAATATTTATTCATCTTTCATTCATTCAAACAACGAATATTTATTGAGTACCAAGTATGTGCCTACCATTACACAAGACACCAGGTATATGGTGATAAGCAAAAAAATGGCCATGCTCTGCAAGAACTCAGTATAATGTTAAGCCTGACTAGTAACCAACGAAATTCACATTAAAATGGTATTTTACCTATTAAATGCCTTCAATTTACATCCTATAAATTTGGCAAGATACTCTAAGAAGTTTAAAATTTTTCATATGCCTTGTCTTAGTTAGTTACACACCTGGGAATTTTCCCTAAAGGAATAATTAGAAAGATGCAAACAGATTTATGCACAAGAATGTTAACTGTGGTACTTATAATAGTAGAAGCTGGAAACTACCTTAGTATTCAACAATTGATAATTTTTTCTAAAAGTATTTAATGTCATTAGAAAATTCTTGCCAAAAAAGTGTTCCTGAAAAACACATGATACAAAAATGGGCTGAATGTTAACGTGATATTGATGTTTGGATATATGTGTATTCTACATTTTTTTGCAGTTAAAGTGTTAGTATAATATTAAGAAAACACCTTTTAAAATAACCAGTATGAATGTTTTGATAACAATGCTACCTTTTAAGTTAATTGCTAAATATACCATCTGAACATGTTTTTTTTTAATGTTCACAATTTGGGTATATTTTGGAGCATACTGGGGCTAAGAAAATCCTCCTAATGTTGGAAGCAATACAAACCAATCCTCTTAACTGCTTGAGCAATGAAATGCTACTTGATTGTTTCAGTTGCTCTTGAGGGAAGGTTCAAAGTTAAGCTCGACATTCACCTCTGCCTTTATAAAAGAAACATAGCCTATAAAATCATTTCAAGCCCCAGACCACCAAGTTTGACTCAGGACTGGGGTTTTCTCTGTTTTGCTCTGACACAAAAATCCCCAGCCAACCCGCCTTCTGCAGATGGCAGCCTCCAGCGCGAAGCCCCGCAACTCCACTTCCTGCCTGGGGGAGGCACCTCAGGCCCTCGCCGACATTTCAGAGACCTGTTCGAGCCTTTCCTTTATGGCTGAACGTTCTTATTTACTAAATGTTTATTTAGCTCTCTGAGGACTCAGAACTAATCACTGCCACTTCTCTTTAATAATAAATGGTGAACTTCAAATGCGGCAGAACTCAACCGACTAATCAGTGCTCGCCGGGAGGTGCAGAACTGCAACCCACCAGTGGACATGAAAGACTGAATATTTCCTGTGCCAGCTCACGGCGGCCCAGAATAAACTTACACCAAGTGGGATGGTGTGGATGCAGCCGCCCCCCGCGCGCCGGCCGCGGGAGCCCCGCATCCATCTGCCCACGGCCGGGCGGCCCGCCCTTTCCCCTTTCGCCTCCGGGACCCTCAAAGCGTGTCGCTCTGTCCGCTCCACAGTCGGGGCTGCGGCTCCCTTGGGCTTTTAATGCTGCCTTTTAAATTCGCTGTACAGTTGGAAACCAATTAGCCCTTTCCGTTTGCTCGGGCGAGCGGCGGAGAGGCGAGAGCGCCCCGCGCGCCCCTCGCCAGCGGCAATGCGTGGGCCCTGCACAGTGGGCTCCCCGGCCGCCGCGCCTCGCAGCGGCCAAAGCGGGTCAGCGCTGCGGGCGGCGTTTACGCCCGCGTTCCAGGCTTTGGTCTTCAAGGTCTTTTTCTTTTATTTACTAGGAAAAGTAAGGGTCGCCCCTTTGATGGTTTCACTGTATAATGTGAAGTGTAAGGGCTACCCCATACGCTTGTGTTCCCATCATCTCCCACCTGCATCCACTGCTGATCTGGAAATGCTATCCGGCCTTTGGAAATCTTGAAAGACTTTTGTCCCAGACACAGGGATAAAGATACTGAATATATGTTAGGACATAATTCATATTTATCTAAAATTCTGTTTATCCATGATGTACTGATGTAATTTGAATTCTATATTGCCCATGCTAATGAAGGCATGAGCATTTGAAGTACAGCTGACTACAGTTTTCTGATAATCCACACTATAGCTTTAAATGAGAACTATACTGTCCCCAAATTACTCCATCTTTTGTATAATTATAATCATATATTGTATGTATAACCTTTTTTGTGTAATGGAGACCAAAACAGATCTTAAGTGAAACTTGTTTTCATATTTAACACATTTCGGTTACATTTTTAAACGTGAATTAATTCCGACTAGGTTGCTAGTAATATAGGGATTGATATTAAAATACCTTTGCCTCGTTCACACAGAGCCCTGCCAACGTAGTTTTAACTTTGCCTACTTAATCATCCCTAGGTATAGAGCAAAGATTGTAAGCGCTCGTTCTCCAACCCCTCGCTCACGGCAAACACGGGGCATTTCAGTGATGAGCTTCGAGTGCCTCTCTGTGGAAGAAGGTGAGCACTACAGTTTCTCTCTTAACAGGTGAGCGCGTTGCTGCTGCTGGTTTGGGAACCTTGTAGTTCTTTACCTTTGCCCAACATCAGGTCGGATGTTACTTTTCCGTTAACATCTGAGTTGAATCTCATTTCTTTCCTTCCATGGAAACATAAATATTTGTTGAAAATAATGAATGCATGAAACCTTTTGTCTCCTCTCCTCCCAAAGTTTTCCACCTGATAAAAGGCGAGAATGTTTTCCTGCAAAACCCATAGCTGTGTTAGCCCCCATTCTGACATTTAGTAGTAGATAGGATGAAACGACAAGGACCACAAATAGGTGTTATCTCGTGTCCCGGAGGCTGCCATAGAAGGATACAGAGGCCAAGTGTGAGCTAAAAAGGAAAAGAATGGTGTGATGAGTGAGCAGATGCAGAAAGGAAGTTAATCACTCTGTGCCCTGGGAGCTGCAACCTGCATTATTGATCTATCACAGTGCTGGCTATTGGCTTATACTCACGGAGTTTATTTGTAAATTTATTTCAGACTTTGTTTTTATCTCAAAAGTCAAAACAGTATATTCATCATCTCCCTTTAATCCTGCCAAACAATAAATCCCATGTTTATTTATATTTATAAATTAAAGAGCTCTCTACCTAATTAATGCTATTGCCTCTACCCTTGTTTTCTAGAAGCTGACCGGTTCTGTCCTTCATATACTGTTCTATTCCACAAATTTGCTTTGATCTGTGTGCCTCCATGTGCTAGCGCTTATGAAGCCCATGAAGCTTGTAAGTAGGAACAGGTAGAGGGCGCTGTTAGTAATTATGATGGCATAAAGTGGGCAAATTGGGACATATGGTCACCCTGCTTATAAATTCTGACGTTCAAGGGCCAGGGTCTCTATGCACTCCAGAATGCGATGAGTAATTACACCTGATAAGCTCGCATCTTGATGAATTCCCCTAAATAAATGTTCAGAAACAGTGTATGTGCTGCCTAGTTATTCACTCTTGTTTGCTTGACAGCAGATCTAACTACAAATCTCAGACTCTTTGCAAGCTTCAAGCTAACTCCTGGAGGAAACTTAGACACCTGCCACAGAAAGTTTCCTACTACTAAGTCCTCAGAAGTTGAGTACAGAGATGACATTTTAAGTACCCACAAGCACAGAACAGGCATGCTTCCACTTTATACAACTGATATGTCCCTGAAAAAAGTAAACAGCAGGTGAATCACATTCTGAATTCACTGGTGAAAATGGCTAAATAATGAAACCTTGGAGTGAAGCTCCCATTAAAAAAATAACTTTTTAAAATGCAAGTAATTGTTTTATAAATCTGGATTTTTAAAAAAAATTAGCTGACTTTTTTAAAAATAAATTTTATTGGGGAATATTGGGGGACAGTGTGTTTCTCCAGGGCCCATCAGCTCCAAGTCATTGTCCTTCAATCTAGCTGTGGAGGGCGCAGCTCAGCTCCAAGTCCAGTTGCCGTTTTCAATCTTTAGTTGCAGGGGGCACTGCCCACTATCCCATGCGGGAATTGAACCAGCAACCTTGTTGTTGACAGCTTGTGCTCTAAAAACTGAGCCATCCTGCCGCCCCTTTGGAAGCTCAGAGGCAGCTCGTTGTCTTCAATCTAGTTGTGGAGGGTGCAGCTCACTGGCCCATGTGGGAATCGAACCGGCAACCCTGTTGCTCAGAGTTCACGCTCTAACCAACTGAGCCAACTGGCTGCCCCTAAATCTGGATTTTTGTAGCGTTTGTTTTCTTAAAGCAAAAAGTGTGGCCTAGAACTTTGGTTTCCCTCAGAGATGATGAACCTTTATCTGAGTTATATGTTCAAGTTGTACTTGAAATGGAGATCTTCCATTAGGATGCTTTTAACTGCAAGTGACTAAACCCCATATCTGTCTTATACAGTGAAGGTGATGGATGCATTGGCTCGTAATACTGAAAATTCCAGCTCAAACCTGAAGCAAGACTTGCTCCAGAGGCTCCAGTACTGTTGCCAAAGTGCCAGTTCCTTTCCCTTTTTCTGCTTTATCTTCCCAGGTATTGGCTTAATTCTAAAGGTGGATGAATGAAATCCCCAACATTATCATAGCTGCATGAAGGAGGTAACTCAATGTTCTCTAAGAAGGAATAACAGATGAAAATGGCTGAGTTGTTTGATTTGAGATATTTTTTCATGAAATAATCTATAAATTAAACAGTATTTAAGAAGAAAAATAAAAGCTTTGTGTGAGCCTGTTGAGATCCATGATGGAGAAACCTGTCCTGCCTTTTTGCTACTGTATTGTATTTAGTGTGGTAGTAAGGGGAGGCTGTGGTGAATACCAACACGTACCCCAAGCTTCACATATTGCACCAGACCGGTAGTGCTAGGAGAAACCTTAGAGAACACTTGGTCCTGCCTCTGTAATGTACTGGGAACATAACTGAGACCTAGTGACAAGGAGCGAATATAAACTTCATTTTATGAGATTAAACAGACGCCTTAAAATGGGAATGGGAATCAAGTTTCTGCACACCCAGACTTATTTATTTGTCAAGAAATAGCACCTGCAATTCAGAGCCTTACCTAGAATTTCAACCACTCCAGACCAACAAGCCCCCCCCCCCCGCCCCCGGTGAAGACTCTTGTGCAACTTCAGAAAGCAAGCTGGTTCTGATACCACAACTTCTTCTTGGCCTTAATATAGTGTTTTATGAATTGAAATATGCAAAGGATACATTGTATATTGTAGGAAAATATAATCGGTATATCAGGCTCATGATTTCACCAAGATTATTGTTTAGGATGTATCATTGGTATTCTGCCTATACAATCCATTTTTTAACCTGAAGTATAGGATTCAGAAATACCTATGAACATTCTACCTAGTTAACTTTATGCTTGAAAGCTATATTCACAGAAAAGCTTTGAACGTGCTGGATATTTATGAAGATTTAAGAGAAAATTTTTATAAAGCTTTGAAGACTTAATCTCATTGATGTCAAGCCATTGATTTCTTTGCTGTTTTATTTAACTTTTTTAAGAAATGGGACTCATTGGCTTTCACTCAGTAATGATCACACTCCACTATTTGTTTTGCGAGTCTCTTCTATATGTAATCTTTAATCTGACAGATTGTCACATGACTTGTGCTGGGGTTAAAAGATAATTGCTCAGGCCAGCCCGGTGGCTCAGGTGGTTGGAGCTCCGTGCTCCTAACTCCAAAGGCTGTCGGTTCGATTCCCACAGGGGCCAGTGGGCTCTCAACAACAAGGTTACTGGTTCAACTCCTCGAGTCCCGCAAGGGATGGTGGGCTCCACCCTCTGCAACTAAGATTGAACATGGCACCTTGAGCTGAGATGCCTCCCGGATGGCTCAGTTGGTTGGAGCACATCTTCGCAACCACAAGGTTGCCAGTTCGATTCCTCGAGTCCCACAAGGGATGGTGGGCAGTGCCCCCTGCAACTAAGATTGAACATGGCACCTTGAGCTGAGATGCCTCCCGGATGGCTCAGTTGGTTGGAGCGCTGGCTCTCAACCACAAGGTTGCCAGTTCGATTCCTCAAGTCCCACAAGGGATGGTGGGCAGTGCCCCCTGCAACTAAGATTGAACACGGCACCTTGAGCTGAGCTGCCACTGAGCTCCCGGATGGCTCAGTTGGTTGGAATGCGTCCTCTCAACCACAAAGTTGCTGATTTGACTCCCGCAAGGGATGGTGGGCTGTGCCCCCTGCAACTAGCAATGGCAACTGGACCTGGAGCTGAGCTGCACCCTCCACAACTAAGACTGAAAGGACAACAACTTGAAGCTGAACGGCACCCTCCACAACTAAGATTGAAAGGACAACAACTTGACTTGGAAAAAACGTCCTGGAATTACACACTGTTCCCCAATAAAGTCCTGTTCCCCTTCCCCAATAAAATCTTAAACAAAACAAAAGTCATATATTCTACCTATTTAAAAAAAAAAAAGATAATTGCTCATTTGAACATTCTAAATCTAGGCTCCCATGGCAAGTTTACATTCCATGACAAGATAAAGTGAATGAGAAGTTCATTAAACTGAAGCTATGAGAAACATTGTTTGATCATGGCAGTTTTATTCTCTTAATTACCTTGTTTAATTCTGCTGAAGAATTAATTGTAAATATTTTAAACCTTATTAAAGAAACACTTAGAAAAAAGCCTCAAATTTCTGCTTCTGGCAGGAAGAGGGACTAAATATTCTGAAAGGTCCTCCTACCACAAAAGAAGAAGATCCTGGATAAGCCATCCTTTATTGCATTTCTAAATTTGCAAGAAAAAAGGGGAAATTTCCAGATATTCTATCCAAAAATAAATATTTAAAATGCAGGACAATGAGCAGTAATAAAAAGGGAAAGTGGACTGGCATAAAGCCAAAAGCCAATATCAGAGCTGTAATAGCTAGACTAAGTCTTGGGCTAGAAACAAGTACAAGAGTTGAATCTAAGAGTCCCACATTAAGCTGATATCTTCAAAGGGAACTAAAATGTTCCAGATCAATAGTCTCCATGTTTCCTAGTAAAAGCAAAAATATTTTCTGGAGAAAACCATCCCCACTGTATTCTCACAGGATTCCCACAGATTAAGGGCCAGCAAATATTAAGTCAAAACCAAAATCAGAAAATACATGTGGAAAGAAGACACCACTACTGCAAGTCATCTGTAACCACAAACAGATTAAAGTCCCCAAGGAATTCATATTTTGAAATTGTCAGACACAGAATATAAAATTGCTATATATAAACTTTAAATAATTAAAGATGTGTTCACAAAAATGAGTAATCATTAGGAGACTGTCAAAAATATCCTGCAGATTTGAAAAATAAAAACAAAAAGAACTTTTGGAAATTAAAAATATTGTTGAAAAAGAAAACTTAACAGATGACTTAGATTGCAGGTTATAAATCAATGAAGAGATAATTAGTAAAGTGAAATATATATATGGAAAAAATCTAGGATCCTGTATAGCGAAAATAGGCGATAGAAATTATGACAGATTGAAAGATGTGGAAAGATAGAATAAAAGAGTTTAATATACATCAAGTCAGAAAATAGAGAGAATGGAGGCACTACAATATTTGAAGAGAAAATAACCAAGAATTGTCCAGAATTGATGAAACATATAAACTCACAGGTAAAGGAAGTCAATATATAACAAGCGAGACAAATAAAAAGAAATTCACAACACAGAATTTTTTGTAAAATTGCAGACCACAAAAGACAAAAAGAAGATTTTAAAAACAACCTGAAAAAAAGGAATGATGATTAGACTCTCAACAGTAACACCAAAATACAAAAGAAAGGAGAATAATAACTTCAAAGTGTTGAGAGAAATTAGCTGTCAACTTAAAATTATGTATTCAACAAAACTGTCTTTTCAGAAACAATGAGAAACAAACAATTTTCAGTGGAACAAAAACCTAGAGAGTTTGCCACCAACCATAGGAATTTTTAAAGACTGTCCTTCAGTGAGAAAGAAATTTATTAAAGGAGAGTCTGAAATGCAAAACAAATAGTAAGTAAATGGGTACAGATGTGGATAATGCTAAAGATATATGTGCTCCAAAGTTCATTGCAGCTTTATTTATGGTGGCCAAGACATGGAAACAACCAATAGATGACTAGATAAAGAAGAAGTGGTATATATATATATATATATATACCACTTCTTCTTTATCTATATACCATAGAATACTATTCTGCCATAAGAAAAGATGAAATAGTGCCATTAGTAACAATATAGATGGATCTTGAGATTTTTATGCTTAGTGAAATAAGTCACACAGAAAAAGTCAAGAACCATATGATTTCACTGATATGTGAACAAGGGAACAAGACAAACAAATAAAGAAACAAAAACTTATAGACACAGACGATAGTTTAGTGGTTACCAGAGGGTAATGGGGCAGGGGAGGTGGTAGATGAGGGTAAATAGGGTCAAATATATGGTGATGGAAGGAGAACTGACTCTGGGTGGTGAACATGCAATGTGATATATAGATCATGTATGACAGAACTGTACACTTGAAACCTATGTAATTTTACTAACCATTATCACCCCAATAAATTTTAATTTAAAAAGAAAGGTGTGGATAATTCTAAAATGACATCATATGTATGAAAAAAAGAAAAGGACAAGGAGGAGGAAGAAGAGACAGAAAGGAGAGGGGAGAGGAGGAGACTTAATTTACAGTGTTTAAAAATAAAGTCAGAACTAAAGTTATAGCCTCTGATAGCATCTGAATCAGAAGTGAGTAGCTAATGGAAAGTATTCTAAGAAAAAGGGGAAATTCCCTTTTACTTGTACTTTTGCATCCTAATGAAATAGCTTTGTACTTTTCAGGAAAACATTGAACATATTGACTTACTTTAAACTTAAATTTAATATGTATGCTAGACTTTCAGTGTTAATTACTAAAAATAAAACAAATTATTTTTAACTAGTAAAGGGGACATTTTGGTTAAGAAAAATTTTAACTGAAAAATGAATTTTAAAAAGGCAAGGGGAGGAAAGAAGCAAGAGTGAAACAGATGTGGGAAACTTTACACTGATAGAAACAAGTCCAAATATATCAATAATCACAATAAATGTAAATGAATTAAATACATTAAAAGAAAAATATCAATTTTTCAAAATCTAGCTATACAGACTATAATACTTATATCTAAAATATAAAACTTTAGGTAGGTTAAAAGTAGAAAGACTAAAAAGTAAATACCAGGAAAATACCAAAATAATGCAGAGATCACAGCATAATTAATATTAGGTAAAATGGAATGTAAGAAAAAGTATTATTGGAAATAGAGAAGGTTGCTGTATAACAATAAAAGTTTTCATTTATTATGTGATTATAATAATTTTTAACTTGAATGCACAAAATAAAATTGCCTCAAAATTATTGTAGGATATTTTAGCACACCTCTAGCTATTAATAATGGTTTAGAAAATAGCAAATTAATACAGAGAAAGAATATTTAAAGAATATGTACAACAGGATTGCTATAATTAACATTTAAAATTATGTACCTAACAACTAAAGAATACACATTCTTCTCAAGCTCACAAGCAATTTTTCCAAAAATCAAGCATATGGCCATAAAGCAAGTCTCAACACATCTCAAAGAATCAGTACAATAAAGACTACATTCTCTGGCAACAGTATAGTTGAAATGTTACGGGACAATAATACAAACTTGATGGAAGACATCAAGCCACACATTCAGCAAGTTCCATAAATCCTAAAAAGGATAACTACAAAGAAAAGCATAACCAGCACATCAAAGTAGAAGATCTGAAAACCAAAGACAAGAAGCAAATTTTACAACCAGCCAGAAAGAAAAGACATTATCTTCAAAGGGGCTAAAGTAAGATGAATAGCCATCTTCTTAACAGAAACCATAAAAGTTATACGACAATATGCTAAAAAGAAAATAACGGGGCAGCTGGATGGCTCAGTTGGTGAGAGTGCAAACTCTTAACAACAAAGTTGCCGGTTCAATTCCCACATGGGATGATGGGCTGTGCCCCCTGCAACTAAAGATTGAAAACAACGGCAACTGGACTTGGAGCTGAGCTGTGCCCTCCACAACTAGATTGAAGGACAACGACTTAGAGCTGATGGGCTCTGGAGAAACACACTGTCCCCCAATATTCCCCAGTAAAAAAATGTTTTAAAGAAAATAATAGTAAGCTAAAGTTTTATATTCACCAAAACTATCCTTCACAGATAAAAGAAAAATAAAGACAGTTTCAGACATACAAAAATTGAGTGAATTCATACCTAGCAGATCTGCATTAAAGAAAATGATACAGGGTGTTCTTCAGGCAGAAAGACAAATAATCTCAGAAGGAAGCTCAAAGGAGGAAGAAAAGAAAAACAGATAGGATAATATATGGGTAAATATAAATAAATATTTACTATATAAAACAAGGATATTGCTTTATGGGGAAATATATATGATTATGTATTATATATAGAAATGTACATATACATGAGTTAGTGTACACACATATGTTTCTTTGCTCTGTCAACTGAGCAGACTTAAAAAAACAAACAAACAACATTTCGATAGCAATGAAGACATCTAGCACCCAGATCTTGGTTTCTAATGCCATTCTCCAATGAAAAGAACAAGGGCTCCCTGGAGAAATGGCTGGCTAGGACTAAGGGAAGAAATGTACAAGACCAGCCTGTAGTATCTTGTAGTGCCAGAAAGAATGGAAGTCTTTAAAAAATAAAAATAAAAGTTGGTGGGGCTATCTCAAGGGGGTACATACAGGAGCTAACTGAAAGAGCTCCCAATGGCCAAAGCTAGAGCAATTAGAGCAACAAAATAAAATAGTATTGGTTTATAGACCAAAGTACAAAATAAATATCCATGAGCCCATACTGATATAAATAAATGATTGAATAAATTAACAAATACAGAAAAAAATATTCTAAAAATGAATTCTAACTATACTGTATAGATACTCCACCTTTAAGGAGGGAGAACGTAACTCCCCAATTTAAGTAAGGGCTATGTGTAGAAAATATCTTAAACTGAACAACAAATAAAGTACATTTCCAAACATATGGGTTGCATACAAAGCCAATGGAAATTTTTAGATTTAAATAGTTATGTTAGAAAAGAGAGTGAAAATCAATAATCTAAGAATTTATTCTCACGAAGCTAGAAAAAAAGAGAATAGCAAAATAATCCCAAAGAAAATTAAAAGAAAGAAATAAAAGCAGAAATTTATGTAGTAGAAAATAGACATACAATGTAGAAGAAAAAGAACACACAACTTATCAATATCAGCATTGGTTTGAAGAGGAGATATCACTATAGATACTACAGATATTTAAAAAATAATTTAAAAGACACAATAAATAATGTATGCCAATAAGTTTGACAATTTAAATGACATGGACAAATTCTTTGAAAACATAATTTACCAAATGTAACACAAGAAAGAACAGAAAAATTTTCTTTATGGGAAGGTTTTTACCTATATATTCAATTTCTTTAATAGATATAAGACTATTTAGTTATTTGTTTGATCTTTCATGAGCTTTGGGCACTTGTGCCTTCAAGGAATGTAACAACCTGAGTTGTGAAATTTATGAACATAAAGTTGCATGTGATATTCCAATTATCCTATCAAAGTCTGTAAGCTTGGTAGTTATGGCCTCTTTTTCATAACTGACATTCATAACTTTGTCTTCTCTCTATTTTTCTCAGTCTGACAGAAGGTGTGTCCTTTTAATGGATTTCCTCAAATAACCAGTTTTGATTACATTGTTTTTTTTAATTAAAGTTTATTGGGGTGACAATTGTTAGTACAGTTACATAGATTTCAGGTGTACAATTCTGTAATACATCATCTATATATCACATTGTGTATTCACCACCCGAGGCAGTTCTCCTTCCATCACTATATATTTGATCTCCTTTACCCTCATCTACCATCCTCCTCCCCCCTTACCCTCTGGTAACCACTAAACTACTGTCTGTGTCTACATTGATTTTTTTTTATTATTATTATTGGGGAAGGGGAACAGGACTTTATTGGGGAACAATGTGTAATACAATGTGTACTTCCAGGACTTTTTTTTTTTCCAAGTCAAGTTCTTGTCCTTTCAATCTTAGTTGTGGAGGGTGCTGTTCATCTTCAAGTTGTTATCCTTTCAGTCTTAGTTGTGGAGGGCGCAGCTGAGCTCCAGGTCTAGTTGCCGTTGTTAGTTGCTAGTTGCAGGGGGTGCAGCCCACTATCCCTTGCAGGACTCGAGGAATTGAACTGGCAACCTTGTGGTTGAGAGCCCGCGCTCCAACCAACCGAGCCATCCGGGAGGCAGCTCAGCTCAAGGTGCCATATTTAATCTTAGTTGCAGGGTGCACTGCCCACCATCCCTTGCAGGACTCGAGGAATTGAACCGGCAACCTTGTGGTTGAGAGCCCACTGGCCCATGTGGGAATCGAACAGGCAGCCTTCGGAATTAGGAGCACAGAGCTCCAACCGCCTGAGCCACCAGGCCGACCCCTCTACATTGATTTTTGCTATTGTTTTCCTGTTGTTGTTTCACAGATTTCTGCTATCTTTATTTTTTCCTCTTTATTCTGCTTACTTTAGGCTTAATTTTCTCTTCTTTTTCTAGATTCTTAAGATAGAAGTTGATAAAGGACATCTTTAAAAACCTTACATTTAATATAATACTTAATAAAATCACTGAATGCCTTTCCCCCTAAGATCAGGAACAAGACAAAGATGTCTACTCACTGCTGCGATTCTACATCATAATAGAGAGCCGATGGAATACAGAAAGAAAAAGAACTAGAAGGCATTATATTCGAAATAAATAAGCCAACCTTTATTTGCAGAAGACATCATTTTCTACATAGGAAATCATAAAGAATCTACAGAAAAACTAAACTATGAGTTTGGCAATATTGCAGGATACAAAAATCAATATAAAATATTAATTGTAATTTTATATACTACGAGTAAACAATTGGAAATTGACATTTAAAAGCAGAATTATTTATAATAACATCCAAAAACATGAAATGTTTAGGGATAAATCTAACAAAATAGTGCAAAAGCTGTATACTGAAAAGTGTAAAGCAGTGCTAAGATAAATTAAAGAACTAGATGCACTGAATTTACAGATCAGAATATTTAATATTGTTACATTTTCAATTCTTGCCAAATAGATCTACAGATTCAACACATTCCCAATTAATATCCCAGGAGGACTTTTTTTGTAGAAATAGACAAGCTGATTCCAAAATGTACACGGAAAAGAAAAAGACCTAGAATAACCTATTTTCCTACCAGCCACCAACAGAGACCCTATACCCAAGTTTTATACTACTTTATGGTTTAGAGTTTTCCCTTAACTAAATCTATGAGGTTGGTACAAAAGTAATTGTGGTTTTTGCAATTGTCTTTAACCTTTTAAACTGCAATTGCCAACCTACTATTTGTTCTGTTCTCATTGCTTAATTTATTGTACATTGAATGATTATACATTCTTTAAACTGCATAAAATCACATTTTATTATGAGCAATAGTTGACATCAATACATTCAATTAAAATAACTTTCCCATCTTGACTGGCTTGTTGGGAAGAATCAAGAAATTCACATGTCAATATGTGAATTTACCAAATAATCCTTTTGCTAGAAAATAAAAGTGTGAATCTGTATTTTCTCACTCATAAGCAGTGGAAGTAATGAGTGCATTTTTTCCATGTATTTTTTTGCACAAAATCTTTGTGGCCTTCATTCAACATCTAATCTTTTTAAAAATTTTTTTCAGTTACAGTTAACATTCAACATAACTTTATATTAGTTTCAAGTGTACAACATAGTGGTTAGATTTCCATATTTTTCACAGCAGCTTCTGTCACTAATATCTGCTGCTCTTTATATGATGTTTATATGAAGATACATACCAGTTATTGTAAGCTCTATCAAAAAAGATTATAAGTAGAGCATGTGTGAACAAACACCTTAAAATATGAATAAGTGTTTTTAAAGCACTATGTATGTTGTTTTCTGTTATGGACTGAATTGGGTTCCCCCAAAATTCATATATTGAAGCCTAATTCCCAATGTGACTATATTTGGAGACGGCCTATAGAGAGGTAATTAAGGTTAGATGAGGTGATAAGGGTGAGGCTCAAACCCAATATGACTTGTGTCCTTAGAAGAAGATGAGACACCAAGGAATCTGGGGTGGTAAGGCCATGGGAAGACACAGAAAGAAGGTGACTGTCCACAAAGCTAAGGAGAGAGGAACCAAACCGGCGGGACCTTGATCTTGGACTTCCAGCCTCCAGAGCTGTGAGAAAATAAGCCTCTATTTTTTAAACCACCCAGACAGTGGTATTTTGTCATGATAGCCTTAGCAGACTAAGACATAGTCTATCAAGCATTTGCCACTAGTTTTGGTTTTACCTATTTCTGTGGATGTTTCTGTAAAATAATCCCTCCAAACTCATGTCATTTGGCCTCCTCACCCCTTACATTATCCCATTTGTTTGAGGAGCTAGTCATCTCCTGTGTGCGGCTTTCCTGTATGTGGTATGTCTCCAAAACCTCCCAGGTTAGGTTTCTGCTGCAGCTATTTGATTAGCTCATTTTGCACGTTTCGGGGTTGACACAGACCATCACAAAGGCTGCTTGGCCAAGGGATAGAAATCAATAAGGAGGGAGACAGCAGGAACGACAGGGGTTGGGTTCAGAAACCTTGCCACACAGTGCGCTGGCTTTGTTGAGCTTCATGGCACAGGCCCATGTTCTGTAAACTTTTTATCTGCACACAAATTGCATTTCACAGCATACTAAAAGGGTGGGTTACTGATGCTGCATGTGGGAGGCATGTGCACAAATCCTGTTATCAGATAATAGGATTACCATGCATGCCTCCTGAGCATGCTTTGAAAGTTAACTCCTAAATCTACATATACAGCCACGGGCCAGCCATTTTATTGCACAACAAATAAAATTGCTGCGAAATCATTTTTAAAGTTACTATTATTTTCCTCATTATTTCTGTCATTGTTTCTGAGTTGAGCTGCAATAACAGCCATGTCCAAGTGAGCATTTTCTTTTTCCCACATCCACACCATCACACCTCAACCCACCCAAGTAACACAAAATTATTTCTTAATTATTTGTTCTGAAGACCACAGGAAATTATACGAAACTAAGGAAAGAAAATCAACAGAAAAGAAAATGCCAGGTACTTTAGCAATATAGATGAGGAGTCTTCTTCAAAACTTATAACCAGAAAGTTATTTTAAATGGTTATTTACCATACAGGGTGTCATCGGCTTTGATTTGACCCTTTTACTTAGTCTTAGCTTATGGATAGCACAGGTGCCGGTTCAAAAATTTCAAAAATGTGATGTGCATGACTCTGCCCTCTTGCGGCTAGGAGGACTTCATGCTGTGCTTCAGCTTCAGCGCTCGGGCTGAGAAAACTGCTCTGCCTGGGAAGGCCAGGGACGTGAGCTCAGCCCCGTGGTGATGACGATCGAACTCCCTGAACCAACCATCAGAATGCCCTGATCCAGCAAAGATTTTTCTCTCAAATGTGAATTTGTTTATTTGGAAATTATTCAAGGGGTACAAATAAATCTCATTTACATGTACATTTAACAAATCATTTTTGCTGTAAATTCTTTAATGAACAATACAAAATAAAATATTCAATTCAGTGAATGCTATACCTGTTTCAGGTCACAGACGAACACTTGAAATCTAGAGTATCCTAAAATATCTAGGTTGTACCATTACCTCGTATGCAAGATGAGTCTAAGGAGAAATTGCGAAACACCTAACGTTATTCAATACCAACACCATTCAAAACCCTCACGGGGTCCTTTGACCAGTCAGAGCCTCTCCTTCAGCTGCCTTTCTAACTTCCAGATTATTCCCACTCACCCTTCTTTCGCTACCTGCCCTGAATCTCATTGCCTCAGGATTTTACTTTAAGTCTATATTGGAAAAGAGTATTCCATTCCATACCCCTTAGAGGTGTCACACTGCTGTATTCATCAACGTAGGTTTAGATTCTAATAAATTTTGCAGCTCACCACCTTCTTGATTTGGCCAAATCCTGGAAATGCCTTGACCCAATCAATCACTTACCCCTCCCCTAAAAACTCTCTTGAATTTTATGGTAATTCTCTCCCTGCTTTACTTTATAGTTTTACTACCCAAGTATAAATTCCTAATCAATATAATTTAGTTTTGGCTACTTTTGAACCTTATTTAAAAAGAGTATTTATAAAATAAGGGGTTTGAGGGGTTTGAGGGGTTTTTCTGCATCTAGCTTCTTTCACTCAAAATTATGTACATGAAATTCATCTATGTCCTTGTGTGTGGTTGTTGTTCCTTCATGTTTTTCTTGCTGTATAGTATTTTATTTTCTGAATACACTATAATTTGTTTATCTCTTCTTTTGTTAATAGTTATTTGACTTGTTTCCAATTGGGGCTATTTTAATCAATCCTGCTCTAAATATTCTTGTATTATACCTGAATCCTGGTAAACATAATTTCTTCAGGGTACATACTTAGGAATTTCTGGGTCATAGTATATGCAAATCTACAACTTTACTGGATAATGTCAAATAGTTTTCTGGGATGGTTGAATCAGTTTACCTCATTCCACCCCACCAACAGTATATGAAATTTCCTGTTGCTCCACATCTTCACCAACAGTTCTTACGGTTAGAATTTATATTTTACCCAATCTGATGGATATGTAGTTATACCTCTCTGTAGTTTTAATTTGCATGATCTCGATTATGTACTAATGAGTCTGAATGTCTTTACATACATGTTTATCCGTCATTTAGACATCCTCTTTCGTGAACTCTCTGTTCAGGTCTTTTCCTCCATTTTTCTATTTGGGTGTCTACTGAGCTGTTTTTTCATTATTGAATTGTAGCTATTTATATATTTGGATGTGAGCCTCTTGTCTGTTAAGTGTGTTGCAAGTGTTTTCTCCTCTCTGTGACTTTCCTTTTCCTTCTCTTATATGTCTTCTGACGCATGTAGTAAAATTTAGCAATCTTTTTTCCTGAGCCTTATTTTAAATTATCTTTTCCTAGCTCATGAACATAAAGATAGTATTGTAGATTACCTTCAAAAAGCTATATCGTTTTGCATTTGACATTGAAATCTACTTTCCACATAAAATTGACTTCTGTCATATTGTTAATTATTAGTCTTCTTTTCTTTTTCTTCTTTTTTGTTTTGTTTGAGGTGGGGGTGGGGGGTGGTCATTGAATTATCAGATCCATAAACATTTACTTAAGTTCCCTTTATTTTATTTCATTAAGTTTTATAGTTGTCTTCACACAGGTCTTGCATATTTTTTTATAGTGTACCTAGGTACATGACTTCTTATGCTATTTTGAATGGTATCTTTCATTTCCTTTTCTAAGTATTGGTTGCTGATACTGAAATACAATTAAATTTTATATTGGTTTTGTATCCACTGTTCAATATGGTTATACATTCTAATAATGTAGTCACAGTTTTTTGGATTTTGCATGTCAGAATCGAATCATCTTTAAATAATGACAGGTTTTTTTCGTCCTTTCCAATCCTTATAATTCTTATTTATTTTTCTTTCCTGATGGCTCTGACTGGGATTTAGCTAAAATTCTGAATGGGAATAGTAATAGGGGGCATCCTTATATTTTCCATGATTGTCTCATTTGTAAGCATAGGATTTTAATTTATGGTGATGACTGGGAGATGACATGGAGAGGTTAATGGCATTGAAAGAATGGCATTACTTATATTTCCTGAGAGAAAGGACCACACCATTCACACAGGATCACACGAGGAGCACCACGTGTAGTGAGGAGGCAGAATACAAGGGAGGGAAAAGCCTAGGCCCAGAGCTCTTATTTTAGTTTCCGTGGGAAAGGCAAGGCAGAGTACACAGTTTAGGATTAGCTAGTTTAATAATAAATGTTGGACTTTGGACTAGGTAATCTCTAGGTAGCTGCCTGGTTACTGGCCTTGGGATGATTTAGGCCAGGGGAAATATTAGCTTAGTGTGTGAGAGTTAGATAAAGCAGGTGATTGGCTCACACATGAAAGGCATGTTCCTGTAAGTTATTTACTAATTTTAGGAATTAGCTAGCCCTGGGAAGCCAGCCCCTCCTCAGCCAGCAAGATTTCAAAATATCATAAGATATAGAAAATTTAAAATACAATTAATACACTGATCTCAAAAAGAAAGCTTCCAATGTTTCATCACTTCTGTTTTGTTTTATTTTGTTGTTTTGTTCTAGATGTCCTTTATCCTTAAAAAGTTCTTTGCTATTTTTCTAGGAATCGCAATATGTCATTAAATTTTTTGTGTTTTTGGTATGAGGTTGTTCATATTATGTTCTTACAATCTTTTTATATATTGATTTATTGTTTAATTATCTTTTCTCTTTTTTTCTTGATAAGTCCCCCAAAAGTTAATTGATTTTATTAGTCTTTTCAAATAACTACATTTTCGCTTTGTCAACCTTTTTTATTGAATTTTTTCTATTTCATTAGTTCGTATTCTCGTCTGTTTTTATTTCCTGCCTTCCAATTTCCGTGGGTTCACTTTTCCGTTCTTTTCTAACTTCTTGAGATTGACAAATCGCTAAGTAGTTCTCAGCCTTTTTTCCTTCTTAATATATACATTTAAGGCAATACATTTTCTGCTAAGTACTGGTCTAACCTTATCTTAAGAGATTTAATTTATATCATTTTCTCTATTATGTAGGTAAAAATATTTTCTAATTTACATTGTCATTTGTTCTTAGACCTATGGGCTATTTAGATGCATATTGATTAAACATATGGGGATTTTTATCTTTTTGTTATTGATTTCTAGCATAAATACACTGTGTTAGAGAATATATTCTGTATGATTTCAGTTCTTTTAAATTTGTTAAGACTTTCTCAGTATAATGTTAATTTTTGTAAATATTCTACATGACTTTGTGAAGTGCAATATGCAACTATTGGTGCAATACTCTATATGTCTATTTGGTCAAATGTGTTAAGCATATTTTTCGAATGATTGATATACCTACTGCTTTTTTGTCTCCCTGCTTTATCAATGAATAAAAAAGATGTACTGAAATCTTCCCTATGTTGGTGAATTTGTTTCTCCTCATAGCTCTGCCAGGGTTTGCTCTATATATATTGCTGTTGTTGTACTAAAAGCAATGTAGAATGCAAATGTAGAATTGCCATATCTTCCTGGTGAGTTTAACCTTCCATCATTATAAAGTAAAGCCCTTTAGCTCTATTACCGTTTTTTTCCTAAATTCTGTTTTATCTGATGTTAATGTCGCTGCTCCAGTTTTAAAACAAACTGAGCAGGGGGTTAATATTTTACTTTCTATCTTTCTATATCCTTATCATCTTTTTTGTATGGGTATATTGCTTGAAAAATACATATATATCCAGTCATACGTACAATTTTTTAACTGCAGCATTGAGTCCATTTATATTTAATGTAATTACCATTGTCTTTGGGGTTATACTTACTATCTTACTGTGTGTTTTCTATTTGTCTACCAGCTCTATGTTCCTTTTTATTTCTCTCTTCTCTTGCCTTCTTGTGTAGTAAATTTGTATGTGTGTGTCATTTCCCTATTAGTTTGAAAAATATGACACTTTCAGATTTTTAGATTTAGATACTCTCTTTAGATTTTTTTTAGTGATTACAATAGAATTTACAAAATGGATTAAACTTACAAAGTCTAATGTATATTGAAAAATTATTTGTAGAAATAATATAAGGCCAACAGCAAGATTATAATATTCCAGGTGTTATTTTTTATTTGCTCCATTCAGGCACCTGGAGACAATAGCAGTCAGTATCACCTTGCTTGGGGTTTTCTAGGCTCCCCCTATGACTGGAAAAGACCACACAAGATCTGATTCACTTCTGTTTCATGTCCCAGTCCAAGGAGTAGTGGGGGGGGGGGGTGTTATTTATCAAGACACACACCCTTTGCCTGCCCTGGATCCCAATTCTGACACCCCCTAATTCAGTGAGACCTCAGCTCAGCCTCAGGGCTACCTCCTGCAAAAGTGATCAAATGATATATTCCCATTCTGAGCTCCCATCCTCTGCCACATCTCAGTCTAATAAGAGTTCACCATGTTGTTTGCTCTTTGATGCTGTCATATTGTGATTTATAATAAATATATTTTTGTGCTCCTATTTCTAGCACAGAATTTCCTAAGTGATGAGAACAACAAAGGTGTCTTTTATTATGTTAATGAGGGCTTTTGAACTGCACCTAAGGATGGTGGCTGGTTGCCAGGGGAACCAACCACCTCATTAGAGCCTTGATATTTTCAGAACCCCCCTCCCCAACTCAGGGAAGGGGAGTGGGGCTGAAGGTTGAGTCAGTTGCTAATGGCCAGTGATTTAATCAGTCATGCCTATGTAATGAAGCCTGTATTAAAAACCCAAAAGGACAGCGTATGGAGAGCTTCTGGATTGGAGAACAGAGGGAGGTTCTGGGAGATGGTGTACTTGGAGAGGGCATAGAAGCTCCTTTCCCATACGTTGCCCTATGCATCTCTTCCATCTGGTTGTTCCTGAGTTACATCCTTTTATAATAAGCCAGTAATCTCGTAAATAAAATGTTTCTCCGAGTTCTGTGAGCCACTCTAATAAATTAATCCAACCCAACGTGGGGTCATTGGATCTCCAATCTGTCAGTCAGAAGCACAGAACTTGGACTTGTGATTTGCATCTGAATTGAGGGACAGTCTTGTAGGGCTGAGCCCTGAACCTGTAGGATCTGACGCTATCTCCAGGTAGACAGTGTCAGAATTAAGTTGAATCATAGAACACCCAGCTGGTGTTGGAGAATTGCTTGGTGGTGTGGGAACTCACACACACACACACACACACACACACACACACACGTATCAGAATTGCTGACCAGAACCTTTATTTAGATGCTTTTTAGAAAACATTTTAATATATTTCATTCAGCTCTTTCATTCCAGGTCTTTAGAGATTACTGCTTGTTACTGTCACTGAGATTCCTGGAGTTACTTATAACCTGATTATCCATTGAGCCAGTACTGATTGAGAGCCTACTATGTGCCTGGCCCTGTTCTAGGCTCTGGAAATTCAGCAGTAAAGTCCTGCCCTCTTAGAGTTGACAATCTAGTTGGAGAAAGAGAAGATAAGCAAGTAAACATATCTATATAAAGAGTGAATGGATTGGCAGATGAAAGAAGTTCAAAGCAAGTTCATAGGCCCTGAGGCAAGAGAATGCTTGGTTCATGGTGTAACAGTAGGGAGGGCAGACTAGTAAAATGTGGGTAACAGAGACAAGGTCAAAGTAGCCAAAGCCAGATGGTGGAGGAGCTGGTAGTGTTTTAGTCTAGGTGTAATAAAAAGCCCTTGGTGTGTTTTGAGTAAGGGAGACACTGGAAATGATTTGTGTTTGTATTAAACTGCTCTAGCCACTTTATGGAAAAGAGACTGAATCTTTTCTCTGATTCTGACAACACACTCCAACAAATTCCTTTTCCTTCCTAAATTAGCTATAGTTGTAAAACCAAAATAAATAAACAAACAAACAAATAAATAAATATTAACTAGTTTAACTAGAGAAGAGACTACATAGAAATGAGAGATATTTCATTAGATTTGGTGAAAAACAGTGACAAATCCTATTCATATTCCAGACTACGAAATTAGTAGCCCTTGGTATGTAGGACTCCAGCCCTGCTATCCTGGGTCTGGCCTCCCCAGGTAGCTTGCTTCTCCTTATTTGATACAGCCACGCCTACATCAAGAGAGTGAGGAAAGTGCTGCAGCCTCAGCCCCAGGCTGTTCCAGGAACCAGCCACATCCCTGAAACAATCAAGATCCTGTTTTCAACCTAGATCTCCAGTCCTGATTTCTCCCGCCTTCATCCCTAGAGGGGACTTCGGTATCCTCTGTCAACCACTGCTTCAGTTGAGGTCACCTCTGTCACCTGAGATGTTCTCAGAATGGAAAGAGATCGGGCAAGGGTACAGCAGTTACAGATTGCACAAAATATGTACCCACTAAGTAGTAGTTGAACACCCACTCAATCTCACTGCCGCAGAGACAGCACGCTAATAGGCTGGCCAGAAAACTTCACAGAGTAGTTTTCTGACCACTCTTGAAAAACGGAGGAGTAAAGCATGGTAAAAACTCTAATGAGCACTGTTCACCATTCCTAGATTAAGTGTCTGAATATAACTATCCCAAGATGGGCCATGAAGTCAAAATAGCCATTTTATTCCCATGGATGGTAACATTTCATCTTCAGAATCCAGCATCCTAGCTATTTCAGCTATCCAGAGTTCAGATGAGAAAGGTAGAAAACAAAAAATTATCCAAAGACCTCAAATAAATTCAACAAGGTTTGTTCACTAACACCCATATCTTTTACTCAGAGGAGAGCCCCTTGCGCCCTCTTTCAGCCTTTCTTTTCTCTTAGTGTACTCACATTTCTCTCGGTTCTCTCTTATTCTTGTTCTTTTATCTCTTAGTTATGTTACCGGCATTCGGGTTCTTGGGTTTCTCAAGATAGAAATCGAGAGGAAACCCCAGAAAAATTTTCCAGGCAAATTTCATTAAGCTTATGCCTGAGCACAAGGGAGGCACAGCCCGGAGGAGAGGAAGGAGGTGACTTGGGAGCTGGGCCGGCTTGGCTGCTTTTATAAGCTAGGTACAAAGCAGGCTGAAGCAAAGGGGCGGGCTTTTTGAAAACGGAGGGCTTTCTTTACCCGTTATGTTGCCTGGTAACCATGGTTGCACCTGCCCTGTGGGGCAAAATGGCAGATTGCTCATTATCCCCGCCCCAAGAATGTTGTATAGCGGTCTAACCTTGATCAACTGTGCATGCAAAATAGTGCTTTTGACATCTGTATGGAAGTAAACAGTTAGAAGGGAGATAATAATCAGCTATTGCTGCATTTTTGTGTAAGGGATGACAGGATGGTGGCATTCTTGTGGTCAGCTTATCTAGCGTTTTCTCCTGGCCATCTATTACTGCAGCTGGGGCCCAAGTCCCTCTGCTGTCTCTGTTATACACAACATATTGATAGTAGAAGTAAGAGATGGGCTACCGTATGAAATGCACAGAAAGCAAACAGAAAAAAATAGTCTGACATCAAGATGCCAGAGTAAAAATTTGAAAATACAGATGTAATATCTCAAAAAAATATGGCAGTTTGGATTAATTTTGGATTAATTTTGTGATTGGGCAAATGGCACTTAGATGTGTAGATGTGATCAAAAACCATCTCCATCTTTGCGTCCCGGATTTGACTTCATTTCATTTTTAAGTTTCATGTTGTGACCTTGGACCAACTTCGGTGTTCTTGGCAAGCATATCAAAGCTTTCTAGTTGATGATTATCTGTGTTCCTTAAAAGGTAGCCATAAATATTGTGAGCAACAGCTGGAATGGCATGACAACCAAGATAAATACCGAGCTGGTAATAGTATGATTGTAAACAATCATCTATCATAAGACCACCAGGAGGTATGGCCCTTGGAGCTACTGAATTTTTCGTCTCTTTGCCCTGTCAATCATTAGTACCCAAGTTATACTACTTAAAAAGTACTGTAACAGGAGTCTAGTAGCAGAGAATAATCTGTCTAGAATTGCTGGGTCATCTGTTCCTCTCTGACCCGATCTTCCCTAAATAAATTACCCTATAATAAATTATGTTATATTCTATGGAGTTGTCTGCTTCATTGTTCAGTCTGAAGATTCCTTCCCCTTGTGGTGGCTATTATACCTTTGCCCCATCGCCAGACAGCACTACAATTGTCAATTACAGCATCAGGCAATAGCTGAAGTGCATAATGATTTCCCTTAAAGATCAAGAAAAAGTTAATTTTTTTTTTGAAAAGGGCAAGAAATGTGTATTACACTGTAGAAAGAGTCCCACTAAAACATAATGAAGAATCATTTTTAAATGAGGGCATGTGGGAGTATAACTCACCTATTCCGAACCATTATTTTACTGTAGTCATTTTTTCTTGTCTTCACATGGTGAATAGATAACACTTTATGATGCCGTATGATCATGTCATTAAGAAATCGGGCTCTAAAACAGCATGGTATTGGCAGAAAAACAGACACATAGACCAATGGAATAGAATTGAGAACCCAGAAATAAAACCACATAAATATGGACAGATAATTTTTGACAAAGAAGCTAAAAACATACAATGGAGGAAAGACAGCCTCTTCAATAAATGGTGCTGGGAGAATTGGATAGCCACATGCAAAAGAATGAAACTGGACTGCTATTTGTCACCATGTACCAAAGTTAATTCAAAATGGATCAAAGACTTAAGCATAAGACCTGACACAATAAACTGCATAGAAGAAAACATAGGTACTAAACTTATGGACCTTGGGTTCAAAGAGCATTTTATGAATTTGAATCCAAAGGCAATGGAAGTAAAAGCTAAAATAAACGAATGGGACTATATGAAACTTAAAAGCTTCTGCACAGCAAAAGAAACCATCAACAAAATAAAAAGGCCACCAACTGAATGGGAGAAGATTTTTGCAAATAGTGCCTCCAATAAGGGGGCTAATATCCAGAATATACAAGGAACTCATGAAACTCAACAATAAAAAAACAAACAACCCAATTGAAAAATGGGCAGAGGACTTGAAGAGACATTTCTCCAAAGAGGACATACAAATGGCAAATAGACATATGAAAAAATGCTCAACATCACTAATCATCAGAGAAATGCAAATCAAAACCACAATGAGATATCACCTCACCCCAGTCAGAATGACTATCATCAACAAGACAAATAGTAACAAATGTTGGAGAGGCTGTGGAGAAAAAGGAACCCTCATACACTGTTGGTGGGAATGCGGACTGGTGCAGCCGTTATGGAAGGCAGTGTGGAGGTTCCTCAAAAAATTACAAATAGAATTGCCATATGACCCAGCAATCCCTCTCCTGGGTATCTACCCAAAAAATCTGAAAACATTTATACATAAAGACACATGTGCTCCAATGTTCATTGCAGCTTTGTCTATGGTGGCCAAGACATGGAAACAACCAAAATGTCCTTCGATAGATGAATGGATAAAGAAGTTGTGGTATATATATATACACAATGGAATAATATTTGGCGGTAAGAAAAGATGATATAGGAACATTTGTGACAACATGGATGGATCTTGAGAGTGTAATGCTGAGCGAAATAAGTCAGACAGAAAAAGCAGAGAACCATGTGATTTCACTGACATGTGGTATATAAACAAAAAAAAACCAAAAGAGCAAGACAAACAAATGAGAAACAGAAACTCATAGACACAGATAATAGTTTAGTGGTTACCAGAGGGTAAGGGGGGGTGGGGGATGGGAGATGAGGGTAAGGGAGATCAAATATATGGTGATGGAAGGAGAACTGACTCTAGGTGGTGAACACACAATGGGATTTATAGATGACGTAATACAGAATTGTACACCTGAAATCTATGTAATTTTACTAACAATTGTCACCCCAATAAATTTAAAAAATAAATTATAAAAAAAAAAAAAGAAATCGGGCTCTGAAATCAGATTGATCTGGACTCAGTTATTTAAGAACTGTATGATTTTGGACAAGTTACTTAACTACCCTGAGCCTAGGCTCCTGATATCTAAAATGAGATAATTACGACGTCCTTCATCAGGTTAGTGTGAGGCTGAAATAAGGTGAAGCACGTGAGGCACTTAGTCCACATGGTCACTGCTCATGATCACTTCTATCATCTTAGTGCTGGAGGTAGTGTCACCTAATGGCTATGGACTCTGCAGCCCAAATGCACACTTTTAAAGTTCAAATCTTGACGTGGCTATTTACTGAACTGTGTGACCTTGAGTAAGTTACTAAATCTCCCTGTGCCCCCATTTCTTGGTCTTTAAAATGGACATAGAGAGTGTACCTATCTCGTAAGGTGGTTGGGAGGATTAAGTGAGTTGATGCATACAAAGGGTTTAGATCAGGGCCTGGCACACGGAAAGCACCAGTAAGTGTTGGCTGTCATTGTTATTAATGACTGACCATACCATTTTTACGAAGGACTTTCCTCCTTCAATTCACTGTGACTTCCTAGCTTCATCCTCCACTGGCAATCATGTCATATACAAAATGCTCTCGTGTGCATTGTGCCAAGTGAATCTTAGGATGTGCTTGTGACACAAATAGGAAAACCTGATACAAATGTATATAAATGCCACACACATATTTGTCCAAACAAGTGTTTCACTGAATCAGGAATCCTAGTATCAAACAATTCAAGTATCACATTACATAACGGTAAATTTTGAAAAAGGAAAGAAATTAACTGTGTAGTTACAAAAATCGTTTCCGTATCTCTCTAATTCAAGGGGAATTATAGCTGCTGAGTCTAATACAGTGAAACCTAGTCTACATAGGTGCAATTCATGCAATTTAGCATAAGATGGCGCCAAAGAATGTTTTACTCTGTGGTTCTACGCATTGGACAAGGTGTTTCAGCCTCACCAGAAAGTCTAGGAATACAGTAAGAGCTTCCAAGTTAACTTGGGCATTCCCAAGGAGCCTCCGCTGTCAGCAGCTTTCGTGAAGCTTCTGTGCCTCACCTCCTGAAGTTACTTCATTCTGGGTAAGATTGGGAAAGTTCCTCTACAAAAGCATGCCTGAAAGTAACCTAACCTACAGTTGTACTAATTTTATTAAACTGGGGTATATATGTTTGACACCTGCCAGGGAGCTGTGCTGTTTTTCCTTTGTTTTTTTGGTTTCATGTCTGGTAAACAAAAGTAACAGATACACAATACAGGAAACTCATCCAATTTTAAATACTAGAAGATAATCATTCATAATACCACAATCCAGAGATAATCATTAACCTCCTGCCCAAAATTTCAGCCTCCCAAATTCCTTATTTCTGTCAGAGGACCAGTATTTTCCAGTTGGCTAAATTCACAACATTTGTGGGATTTTATTCTTTCCTAACAACAATAATAATATCCACCTAGCACTTTGTTTTAACTGTTTAAGATCTGTTGCACAACAACAACGTGAATATACTTAACACTACTGAACTGTATACTAAAAGTTGGTAAAAGTGAGATGGTGAATTCTATTCTGCGTTTTTTTTTATCACAATTTAATTTTTTTTTTAAGTTTTAAAAAGAAAATAAACCAATAAAGTATTTAACCATTAACATTTTGATGCATTTAGTTCAAATTGATTTAAGCAATCCTGTCCATAGTCTAGAGAGGCAGTAGAAAATGGGCCAATAAGCAAGCTCGTACTAAGGAAATAAATAAAAACAATCTGTGACTTTGGGAGTCACCGGGCACGTGTCCCAAGGAACACGCACCAGGCCTAGTGCTATGGGTAATAAGAGGGCAAGATGTATGTGGAGGATGAGGGTAGACCTTCAGCTGCAACCTCAACTTCTCCAACGACTTGGCCACAGGGGCCATGTGACCCTCAGCACTTCTTTAGGAGGTCAGATGGTGAGCAAAACTGGAAGAGTCCTAGGTTAGTCATTGGCACCACAAGAATTTTTAGAAATCTAAGATGTGGGAAATAATGAGACAAAAGTAAACGAGTTGCTTTTTTCCATCTGGATTTCAGGTGGGGTTGGAGGTGGGGGCATTTAAATGATTGACAGCTGGAATTCATACCAAAGTGAGATTATGGAATCTGCTAGACTGCTAGAGGCAGACTGCGTGGGTTCAAATCCTGGCCCTGCCACTCACCAGGTATATGGCTAGTTATGCAAATCACTTCATTATTATGTTCCCTGCTATCCTCCTTTGTAAAGTGAGAATGATAATGGTAATAGTGATACCTCATAGAACTGATAAGTAAATTAAATGAATTAATATGCATAAAACTCTTAGTTATGGCACTTGACATACAGAAAGCACCTGGTAAGTGGTAGCTATTAGGACAGATTTTGGAGGGCCTTGAAAATTGATCTGAAAAGTCTGAGTGGTAAGAAACAAATTCAGAAAGGTAGGATGAAGAGAAAGCACGCTAGAAGATCAGTGTTGACCTAAGAGTGGGCTGGAGGGAAAGACAGAAATAGAGACTCTCTCAGTAAGTTGAGCTTTCAAGGATTTAGCCTGTGGTGGTGCAGGAGAGAGCAATGTCTGTGAGAAATTAACTGTTTACCATGAGGAACAAATGTTAGCAGGTTTAGAAGTGGAAAGAGCACCCTACTAGGAGCTGGGTGACTTGGGCCCGGCAGGGACTCCACTCGCTATGGGATCTTAGGTGAGTCACCAAGTCACCCCTCCCAACCTCCAGTTATTCCTCTGTCAGTCTAGAGAATATCTCTAAGGCTTCCCTTACAGGGTATTAGGAGAAGAAAATTGCATGGTTTGCATGAAAATATTTTTATAACAATAGAAGTACTGGGCTGTCCGACTGCTAGTTGGTTACCTATTTCGTGCCATCTGTAACTGTTTTGTTCTTGCCTGATCTTTTTCAATTCTGAGAACATCTCAGGTGACAGAGGTGATCTCAACTGGGTGACAGAGGACACCAAAGCTCCCTCTGGGGATGAAGGATGGATATTATTATTGTTTTTATTAGGAAAGAATAAAATGCCTCAAAGGTGAATTTAGCCAAGTGGGAAATATCAACAAAAATTTCTAACAGAAATATGGTATTGGGGAGGCTGAAATTTCGGGAGATAAATGAAATTTTTGAATTATGGACTGGAAGTTTTTGGAAGACTAAAGCTAAAGAACTGGGTTTAAAACATTTGATATGTAGTCTTCTACCTTGGAATTAAAGGAAGAATTCAAAATGTCCTATAAAAGTGACATAACCCAAAGGATTCAACAGAGAATAACAATATATAGATGTACCAATCAAAACAATAAAAGAGCTAAATTTCCCTGTTAAAATGACAAGGATCATGGAAAGGATTTTTTTTTTATTCCATCATTTGTTACCCTGAAGAGACATAATGGAGAACAAACTGAACCACTCCAAGTACAGGCTGATTTCTGGTTAAACAGATAGATCACACACGAGTACATTTATCACCTTTCCATTTCAAGTCCTCACTAAAATGTCAGTAAGTGAGGAAAAAGGTATAAATCTATCATAAGGCAAAGAGCATAGGAGAGGAGATACCAGTAAATGTAACAAATTTTTACAAGATAAAAAGCACATTGTTTTAGTAAAGGGGGGAGAGCTATGGAAACTGTCTGTAGAAGGAGACCCCAAGGAGAATAAAAACTGATTTGCCTTGTAGAACCATTAAGAAGCTTAGGATTGGGAGACACCAGGCGCCACAGAAGGTGGGAGATGCTGTGAAGTTCTAAAACAGAGAATTGGTTGAAAGTCCATACATGGAGCTTTGGACACCGCCCCCCCCCCCCCCCCCATATGGTTGTGATTCAAAGTGTTTGCAGGTGATGGGAAGGCGGTGGAGCAGGGGACAACTGCCTGGGCAAGCAATAGTTCTGTTTTCCTATTGTTTGTCAAATACTCAGAGGGACCTGTGCATTGAGGGAGTGGACTCGGGATTCAAGGTCAACACTGCCAGCCATGTCTTCCCAAAAAGAGGCGAGAAAAAGGGATGAGCTCCCTTCTCTGAAGCAGTTTCCTAGAGAGTGCCCCACCTTGTGAGTGCAATCCTCTCTCCACTCAGACCCAAAAATTGAGGAGTAAAACTTCTCAAACATTCAGAAGGATGATGAGGAGGAGAGAAAAGAAGGTTCACAAGCAGAGGGTTGGAAACAGCAAAATACCGTGTTGTTATTGAGCATTGGTTTGAATGCACATAGGAGTAGCAGTTAAATACCCCTTTGACTGATTTAATCTCTTTGTGTTCAGAGGTTTCCACCTTAATGCTCACCCAGTAGCAGAAGCCTAGAGAAGACAGTCACCCCTGATTTGGGTTTGTGATTCAAAACACAAAAACTGAAACTTGGAGACAGAAAAGGAAAGGTGGGAACCCACCACCCCTCCAGAAACCGGAAAGACAAGGTGTGCCTCTGTTTCAGAAGTGAAACAATCTGAGAAAAGGAAAAGTAATTGTCTGCTTTCCATGTTCTCCTTATTCTTCCTATGTTGGTTAAGACCCTAGAAAATAATTGGTGACCTGAGCATCTACCCGTATCCTAGCCCTATTACTTGCACATGGCATCAGGCAAGTGCTTACGTCTTTGTGACTCAGCTCTCAACAATAAAATGCACAGAACAATATGGAAAAAGTGCATAGTCACTAACAGGACAAGCTCCCTAACGTAAGACAATGCCTCCCTGCTAATTAGCTGATGATCCTGGGCCATTCAGTACTTAACCTCTCTCTCTGAACCTCAGTTTCCTCAACTATAGAATGGTTATAGCAGCATCGAAGTCATAAAGTCATTGTGGGGGTCCAGCGAGATTATAAGTATAGCAAAGCTTTGGGGAGAAAACAAAACTTCATCACATGTAAGGTTCTGTGTGAGTTTCCTGTGGCTGCTGTAACAAATCACCACTTGCTTTGGGGCTGAAACAACACATCTGTTCTCTAACAGTTCTGCAAGTCCCAAGTCTGAAATGGCTTCTTAGGGCCACATGAATGTGTCGGCCGGGCAGTGCGCCCTCCAGAGGCTCTAGGGCTGAGTCCATTTCCTTGCCTTTTCCAGCCTCGAAAGCATCATTCCTTTCATTCATTTTCAGGGCCCCATCCTCCATCTTCAAGGCCTGCAGTGTAGCATTTTGCTTCAGTGTCAACTTGCCACCTTCTGTGTCAAATCTCTCCCTGCCTCTTTCTTAAAAGGACACTGGTGAGTGCAGTTAGGGCTCACCTGTATAATCCAGAATAATCACCCCATCTGAAGATCTTTTAACTTAATCACACCAGCAAAGACATTTTTTGCCATATAAATTGACAATCCCAGATTCCAGAGGTTAGGACCTGGATATCTTTGGGGCCATGATTCAGCTTACCACAGGTTTTAGCTACATCCTATGCTTCCAAGAGGAGGAAATTCCAGTGATTTACTTTTAAACTCATCCAGTATATTGAACATAAAATGCCCCTGCCAGCCAGGCTCCCCCGTAGCCTGTTTCCCCCTGGCTTTTAACCAGCTAACTGGGAAGATAGCTCTATCCTGGCCACAACAAGCCAAGAAACGAAGTTTCACAAGCTACCCTATCATAGGCTTGTCACCCTTCCATCACAAAGCCTGGGAAAAGGGACACAGCTAGCCCAGAAGATTCTCCACAGGTGTTGCTTTGTCACCTGTACTTTGCCTGCCCAGCTGGAGCTATTTGCAAATGCCAAGAGTGTGAAGGCAGGCAGCGGAACTCCAACAAAAGTATGGGAAGGTTTCTTGCCTCTGGAGTACAAACCTGGAGGTCAGCCAAAGCCAACACCAAACATGGAGACTACACACTCTTTTCCCTTGGCCAGGGACAGGGGTATCAGAACCTCTGGAAAAGCATTACTTTTTAGACAGCACCATCTGGCATGGTTCCCTGTCACTAGTAATTAAAGATTTTTGTTTTAATTCGGCATGGCTTATGTCATGTAATTTCCAAGCCATGTAATTCTCAAGTGTTGGCAGTATTGTACACACTCGGCAATTCACTCAGTGTATTTGATTGGCTCTACAAGCGAGAGAATCAGGAAGCCAAGGAACCAGCATTTGTTGAGGGCTTACTATGTGCCAGGCACTATATCAAATGCTTTACTTAGATAATTTCATTTCTTACAACAAACACATCATGCAAGTGAGGAAATTGGGGCTCAGCTAGGTTAAAGGTTAAGTCACTTTCTCAAAATCATAAAGTTAATAAGAGACAGAGTCTGGAGTCATACTAAGGGGTTTCCCACTCCTAAACAATTGTTTCCCCACTGTATCGCTCCACCTAAGAGAAGGAGAGCTAGAAAGCAGCTGACCATGGCCACAACTCTGATTTGATTTGGAGTTCCTCAATTACTGGCAGCAGATTCTTCTTTATAGTCTTAATATCCTAACCACCAAACCAACAGCTAAATGACAAGTAAATAGCACACAAGTGAGAGATTGCTCAGCAAACTAAAATCTAATATTATTCTGCTCTGTATGCCTAACTGATTGCTTTATGGGCCCGTGGTCTCCAATACTTTTTGATTATGCATCCTAGTCAGTAAAAATTTGTTGAGAACACACCCTCAACAATGTATATTTATTTTTTATGAAGTATATTCAGGCACTATCCATAGAAAAAATACACAAAGTAAACATCTATAATGTGAGATTTTAGCAATTAGAATTCTGATATTTTCTTTCCACATTTGAATGGGTCAGCTTGCGTCATTGCGGTATGAACAGTCCACCTGGAAGACCACAGTTATGTGCAGTGACTGTTGAGATACAAACTCACTGCTATATACCAAGACTCATTCATCTACATCTAAGGAAACCCCAACAATGGTCAGAAATGCCTATAATAAAACATTAACTACTTCTGTAGCCAAAACACTCAGGTGACTCTGCAGTATCTTCCACATGGCCAAACAGAACCCTCCCAGATCCCTTCACGCCCAAGTGGAGCTAGAGTCCCTGGACACATTTGCCTCGCTCCTCCCTAAAAGTTCTGATTCCCATAGTAACTATGTTCAAAAATGGTCCTCAGCTGAGGAATATACCATTGAATCTGATTTTTGCTTAAACTTTGGCCATGAAAAATTGCCCTGAATCGGGGGTGGAGAGTATGTCAAATCTGCATTATGTCTATATTGTAGGAGATTATTCGGTCACAAAAGAGCATCCATTCTCTACCACACTGAGTCTAATTTATGTTTTCTTGTCAGGAACAAGTACCCCTGGGTTTGTCTGTCCTATGGGATGTCTAAAGCTCTCCTCCCTGAGTGAAGAAGCTTTCTGTAATGTCTTTGTAAGTTACCCCTTGTCCATGGCTTGTCTGAGCTAAAGAGAGAGGCTGGCCTGGCAGGTTGGTCTCACTAACAGGGGTTTCTTTCTCCTGGACCACAGATGAATGCAAATGAACCCACTATACTGGGCAAAGCAGCCTATGTAGTGTGTGTGGTCTTGGGGATGAAAGACTGGGGGAGGAAAAGGGTGATTATCTGGGGGAGATCTGTTCAAGAAAGTAATTAAACAAGGAGAGTCTAAGATAAGTATCACAACTCAAAGTTCAAATCCAAAAGCTCAAAGAACTTGGGATTTCCAGCAGAGCTAAAATTTCATGGGCCATCTGGGTGAATACCTCAGAGGAGGCATATTCCTTCAGCTAGCTTTTCCACGCTGAGACATGGGTAGAGAAGACCAACTCCAAGGTGAAATGAATTCCCTGGCTGTCAAACTTTACTGGGTCCAGAATCACGTGGGGACCTTGCTAAAAATGGTGGGCAGCAGCAACCTACAACACCCTTTAGGAGTCATCTTACAAGAATTATGTCATAGATCACAAAATTGAGTTTACATTATTCCTATAATAATTTCTAATATCACATTATATATTTTTTGTTTCATAACTCATGGCTCAAAAACAATACATTTCTCTAACATTAGAGTCAGGCTTAATGTTTTAAGACTTCAAGGGAAATGACTAATAGGGTTGCCAAGTGATATTCAGATCTGACAACAAGCAAGAAAAGTATAGACTTCAAAATAAGAAGAGAAGCACTGAGTTGATAGTAAACACACTATTGTAAAGCAAACGATAGTGGTGAAATCTGTCTGGAAATGAGGATTTACTTCAGTTGTTTCATTTCTAGTGCAGTGATACCCAACAATGAAGAGACCCATCAGGATTCAGCAATGACAAAGGGTTTGAGCTTCATGTTTGGTTGGTGTTGAAGGAGGTTCTGAGGACAGAGTAAACCTCCACCACGTCTTTTTGTCACATTTCTGCTCATTGTTATGGGGATATGGTATTCATTGTAATACGGATTTCTGTTGGAATTCAATTTGTTTCCTGTTGCTTTTTCTATACTAATATTCTGTGAACAATTTGATTTAACTGCCTCCATGACTATGATATTGACATTCCTTCCAATGCAATAATTTATTCCTGTACTTTTCCTAGTTTTTACTGAAATATTTGTTTGGCTACATGTCTCCCTATATAGAAACGTATTCAAATTTATTTTATCTTGCCAATTACTTTGTGCCCATTTTTATTGATATATTTACTCTGTAGAGACTATCAGAAATTTATTCTAATGTATTTCATATTATAACTCAACTTTTTAGTATTAGCATTCAATAAAATATAGTCTCATTATTGGCTTTTACAACACAACATGTAGAGTAGGGGATTTAATTTACCAGTTTGGATGTTTTACTCTCTTCTGGGTACCAGTATTCAATAGTAATCAATATATTTCTTTAGAATTATGTACTTTTTTATTTTTCCAGGGTTAATAAAATATTATATATTATATACTGTATTTTATGAATAAAACTATCTTTTCCCCTACAAAAGCCACTTTAAATTCACTTTTAATACAAGTTTAGAAATAGATCATTGAATATTTCCGATGTTGCAGTCAATCTTACATGGGTTATTTTATTGAATTCTTACGGAAAGTCTAAGAGGTAGGTACTATCATCATTCCTATTTTGTAGATAGTGGAACTAAAACTCAGTAGATAGTGGAACTAAGACTCAGCAGAGGATGTGGCTGGTCCAAGTAACACAGTAAGTAAGTAAGTGGGCTTTGGGAAGAGAACCAGGACTTCTCCAGCTTTGATACTATCTACAACCTCGTCTGCCTCAGGGGCCCCTCCTAGTTTCTATTGTGTACATGGGCCAAGGAAAGGAGCAGGTGGAAATCGGAGACCTCTGTTCCGTGTGCTATCAACAGTGAGTAGAAAGAGTCCCAAACAGGGGTTAGACCACTTAGATTCCACTTCTGTCTCTAATTCACCACTAGTTACCAAGGGAAACCAGAGAAGTCAGTACCTTCGCTTGTCTTGAGCTTCTCCAAAGTACAAAATAAGTATCTTGACTGAATTCTCATTGAGAGCTTGCCAGTTCTAAATGTTAGGAATTAATTTCCTTTCCATGTTTGTAGGTTCAGGAAAGAGGTGTTGGAAAGCCAAACTTCTTGTAAGCCTGTTTAGTCCCATTCTTACAGCATTCTGATATCATATGCCTTATTCAGCACTTACTATACACCAAGCATCAGACATTCTCTCATGTAATCCCCAAAGAACTTTAAATGGCCAGTAGTATGATTCTCATTTTACAAGAAAGGAGACTGAACCTCCGATACAGCCAGTAAATAGCAGAAACAGGAGTGGAACACAGGTTTGTCTCCCTCCAAAGCCCCTGCAGAGAACCACCACACTCGCCTGCCTCTTCCAGCCATGCTGTGCATGGGTCCAAGAGAGGGATGAAGGAGATGGAATGCACTGGCAGGTGACTCTCCCTCTTCTCTGTCTGTGGCTACAATTTTGTGCATATGAATGTGTATATAGTATGAGTTGTAATCTCTCCAAGCATCCCACTTCCTCCCTCTTCCATCCTCCAAGGCAGCTAAGATGAACTGCATTAGAGAGAATGCAGCACAGAGGACTTAGAAGTCCTGGGTTCTGTCCTAGCTCTACCACTTATATGGTTTGGGCAAGGACAGATATTCTAAAATATATCAGTAAAATAGGATTGAGAATATTTTCTCTCCCTGTCTCACAGGACTGTTAAGAAAATCAAATTTATTCTTTCATGTCTTGATCCATTGAACAAATATTTTTTGAGTGCCTAATATGTGAAAGGTACTGTTCTGGATGCTGGTAACAAAATGAACAAAATAGGTAACACCCTACCCTCATGGAGCTTATATTCCAATAAAGGAAAATAAACAAAAAATGTGAACAAATAAACAGGTTAATTTCAGACTAAGATAAATATTGTAATTGCAGTAAACAGTGACTAGGAGAAGGGAGGCCATTTTAGATGAGGATGGGGAGAGGACCAGGAAGGAATCTGGAAAAGGTGACATTCAGTTCTAGCTATGAAGCATGTGAAACAGGTAGCCATTTAAAGAGCATTCAAGGCAGAGAGAACAGTCAAGTGCAAAGATCCCAGGTGGGTTCAGCCGAGCGTGTATGGGGAAGAGAAGGAAGGCAAAGGGCACGGGATGGAAACGAGGACAAAGAGAGGCATGTAAGGAGGTGGTTTTTATTCTAAGGGCAAAGGAGGGTATTAAAAGGTTTGAAACTAAGTGGTGACATGATGTGGATAATTTTTAAAAGAGATCTTTATGGCTGGTGTGTGGAGAAGAGATTGGGGGTGGAGGGAAAAGTCTAGGAGACTAGGTTGAAGGCTATCGCTGGAGTCTGCCAGAGAGAAGATGTTGGCTTCGGCCTGGGTGAGGCTGGGTCGCCGCGGAGAGGTGGTGCACAAGGGGAAGGGTGGGATCAGGATGACAAATGAGACAACAAACCTGCAAAGGATTGCTCAGCTGTCATGCGCTGCATGTACCAAGCTAAAGAATTATTGTTAGATTATGGTTTGCTGGTAGGAGGATGTATGGCAGAGAAGATTCCTGCTGGGAAAGAGGTAGAAGTACAAAAAGGGTGATGATCAGGGACCCTAAATATAAACTTCTCTTCCACAATTTCCTTAAGTCTGCCCCTGCTATATGAAAATTCTGTTTCATTTGGTGGTTGCCAGAGGGTAAGGGGGGTGGGGGGTGGGGGGTGGGAGATGAGGGTAAGGGGGATCGAATATATGGTGATGGAAGGAGAACTGACTCTGGGTGATGAACACACAATGGGATTTATAGATGATGTAATACAGAATTGTACACCTGAAATCTATGTAATTTTACTAACAATTGTCACCCCAATAAATTTAATAAAATAAAATTTAAAAAAAAAGAAAAGAAAAAGAAAATTCTGTTTCAAAGGTTTGAAATGAGGGAGCCTGACCAATTCCCAAACCATTTGTGCCTTTTTAAATATTTTATTATTTCACTGAAGTTCTTTTTTCATGGTGAAAAAAACACATAACATTAAATTTACCATCTTAACCATTTTGAAGCATGGGGTTCAGTAGTGCTAAGTACGTTCATGTTGTTGTGCCAACAGATCTCTAGAATTTTTCAGCTTGCAAAACTGAAACTTTATACCCGTGAAACACTAACCCCCATCTCCCTCTCTCATTTATGTCTTATTTTGAATGTAGCTTCAAACACCTCAATGCATTCTCCACAAACTCAAGCTTCATCACTTGGTATTTGTCTTTCATATTTGAAAATGGCACTGAAATCCATCAATGTCCAATAGATCCAACTTCATTGGCTTTTGTTTTCAAAGAAGATGACTCATTAAATTAAAATCTATGAATCTAGTGCTGATGACTTGGTGTTTTTCAACAGGGTGCTATTAGCATGTTCAGTGGGACCATTCTTCCCTGCGCTGCACTCTATATGCAGTCAGCACAGGACATTTAGCACCCCTGCCCTCTACTCCACTGAACACCAGTAGCACCCCCAACCGTTATGACAACCAGAAACACCCCTCACATTTCCAAACACTCCTTGGAGAGTGTTGACCCATCCCGGCAGAGATCCACAAGCTGTGCATTTAGTAGGACCCCTTGACCCTGGGGAATCGTGTCAATCATGGTCATGTGACCTAATTTAATTATATCATCACAAGTCCATGATACAGACATGGTTCCAGCTACTTGTTTTGCAAGACATCATTATGTTTTCCCACGCTCTCTTCTCCTACAAGCATCAGCTTAATTTTTTTTTTTTTTGGGGGGGGGGAACTGCAATTCCCTTGAGCTCACACTTCTTAGAAGTCACTATCATTAAGGTCTTAATAAGAGAGTCCTGCCCTGTTTGCTTACCTGCTCACCCAGTCCTGCCACCACTTGTGCTTTTTATTTCCTTATATAGATCCAAGAAAGGGTGTGTCCAGGAGCACAGAGGGTGCTAGGAAGAGACAGGGTTAGAGGGGCATGCATGCCAAATGAGTGTTTCCAAAAGGGAGGGAGGGGCTGGTTAGGGGCCATCACCACCATCACACCATTGGCACAGACTCCCTTTGCAGGGCAAAAGGTATTGCCTTGAAGAATAGTCCCGTTTTGTCACAAAGAGAGAGAGAATACAGTAACTTTTATCAGACAAGACACAATGAGTCACTCCTACCCAGCTGGTTTCTCAGGTTTTTCTGGCATTGGGTAGTTTGATCTGATAGTAAGAACCAGAAACAGAGTACCTCCTGACTCTGCTTCTGATTCATTGCAAGGCTTTCTTCTTCTTGTGATGAATTTATTACTCACCAAAGTAAGCCACAGCCACCACACTTGATAATTGGCTTCTCTGGGATCCTCCCAGAGAAAGGAGCATATATATTCCACCGCATACAATTATGAAATTTGTCACCTCCGACTATGTCTATACTTTTACTTCATATAAGCGATGACAGGTTGTATGTATCATGTCATGATGAGATTGCATCATCTGCTTCTTGTTATGACAATTGTCCCATTTTCAATGAAAGCTACAAAGCTAAGGTGTGCATCAGACTGAGTAGCCTTTTATTTTTTTATTTTTTTTTCCTAGCTCAAACATCAGTTTACAGTAACATAAGCTTCTGTGAAGTCTCACGGGGAGAAAAGCAATTTGGACATCCCCACTGTAACTCGATTCACAGACTGTTGAATGCAGCAAGCACCTCATGTTACTATCTTATCGATCCTGGAAACACCTGATAGATGCCTCACCTCCTCTCCATTCGGCCTCCGAGAGTCTCTCTTTACACCGTTTTTCTCATCCTTTCCACCAGTCTCCGACGGGGGATGTACTGCTTCCTTTCCCATCTGCTCTCTCCACCACTGTCTGCCTTACCTCCTTCCTTATTCAGGGGAATCCTCTCTCCATAGCTTCTTCACTCCCTTCTAATTCACTGGCCCTTTCTTCTGTCTGCCCTCTGAAACAAGCCTCCTCTGTTCTAGAAATAAAACAAAGGAAACAAAAAACAACCTTGGCTGAGCTGCTCCATTAGTTAACTCGCCTGTTCCTTTCTTTCCTTTCTCTGCCAAACTTCTGTTCTCCACCCACTGCTTCCACTTTTGTATCATCCATTCCCTTTAATCTAGTTCCACCTCCAGAGTTCCAAGGAACCCGTATTCTCCAGTGATGTTCCCTTGTCTCTCTGCAGTTCTCTGCAGCTGGCTGGCTATCCACTGTTCCAGAGGTTCTCTTTCTTTGAATTTCAAAAGACTTCTCTAACCAGTCCTCCCATCTGTGTTTTCTTTATTCTCTACAAACAGTCCCCCCAGAAATCTCACCTACACTCAAGTCTTCAAGCGGCTCAATTCTTGTAAGGGTACTTACAAGCAGCTGGGCCTTCCCGAGAGCATGCCCCCGTTTCACAGACTTTGCTCCCTGAGCTGCAGCAGGTGGAGACTAGATGTCTGGCAGGGGAGAAAGGCCTGATTCATTCCCAGCCCTGTTCCCCTTCACATTCCTGTCCATCAGCCCATTGCTCGTTCTACTGTTACAGACTTACCTTTCCCCTCAGATCATCACATTGTTTCATCTTGGCAGCACATTTACTTATTGTATCTTGGATCCTGAGTTTTCTCCTGAGGTTTACTCGACATTTTAACTACCTCCTAAATATTTCCATTTTATTCTCCTCTTATCACCTCAAACTCAAAGCCAGAAAATAAAGAGGAAAGGACGTTTTAGGCCACATTAGGGTACAAGGATCTAGAATGCCAGACTAAAGGAATATAACTGTATTATATAGTCATGGGAGAGTGCATTGGACATCTGTCGCTTTGCCTACCCAGAACCCATCTCCTCACCTTGTAATTGCGCCTTTATTTCCTACTGGAACCAAGCTTTTCCCCCACTCTTTTTCCCACTCTTCAGGGAATGGGGGAGAACATGGTATTCTTTCTGAATTCAAATTTCTGCCGATGGGACCATCATTCTCTAAGACTCAGTGAGTCTCTAAATTCCAGTCATTTTTGCTTCCTCTTCCTATTCTAGTTACCAGGCCCTCTTCCTTCTTCCTCCATACTTATTTTTTTTTTCCCTTTCTATTTCCATTACCAGCATCTTGATTTCTGTATCTCATCTGCCACTAGATTAGTCCTTATAAAACCCTGCTCACAAACACTGATTGTCTATATTAATCAGATGTCAAATAAAACTCCCAGTTCAAACCAACAAATTGAAAAAGAAATGTTTTGACACACACCTAACCAAAAGACCAACAGTATCTGCCTCCAAGCATGGTTGGATCTAGGTATTTAAGCGACGTCACTAGGAATCTTTCTTCCTCCATCTCTTGGCTACGGGTTGGCTTCATTCTCAGGCACACTCTTCTTGAGTGGAAAACAGCCACCACTACCTGCAGAATTAAGCTGAAGAAATTTAGCATCATTAGCAGAAACAGAGTACTGTTTCTCAATTGTCCAGCAGAAATCCTAACACTGACTCTGATTTGCAAGACGGGGGTCATAGACCCACCCCTGGAGCCTGGGTTGATGTCAAGCCACTGAACCCAGCTAGATCAAGAGTAGGGAAAAGCTTGGCTCCTATAGAAAATAAAGGTGCTATTGCAAGATGAGGAGATAGGTTCTGGGGAGGCAAAGGCAACAGATGGCCAATACACTCTCCCATGACTATGTAATACAGTTAAATTCCCTTAGTCTGACATCCCAGATCCTTGTACCCATGTGGCCTAAAACTTCCTTTCCTATTTTCTCACCCCCTATTAAACACAAGACTTCCACTTGAGCCAATCATTTCTTTCCAGCTTTGCTGAGTTAAAATTGACATATGACAATGTATAATTTTAAGGTGTACAACATACTGATTTTACATATGCATATATTGCAAAATGATTATCACAATAATGTTAGTTAACATATCCATCACCTCACATAGTTACAATATTTTTTTGAGCCAGTCTGAACTATGTGTTATCCTCTGATCTCTCCATGGTCTTGCTATCTCTACATCTTTGCTCATGCCACTACCCTTGTCACCTCTTCAAATGCTACCCATCTTCCAAACTCAAGGTTAGTACACTCTCTTTTGGGCCCACTTACCCAACCAGATTGCAATGATTAATACTTTTATTCACTCAACTAACATTTATTGACTATGAGCTAGTCCAAACAGAATGTCACTCAAAATTCAGAAGTAGGAGACAGTGTCTGTTGTGAGATTGTAGACATTTAGCCCAAAACTTGGTAAAGATGAAAAAAGCTGGTATGAAAGTGAATATTTATTGAGAAAGAAAATAAATTACAACTAGTTACAAATTTTGAAAATTTGATACATCACAAAATCATAAGATCCAAAAACAATATTTTTCATTCATTAACTGTCTATCATGCCTCTATAATGCGTGTTTGGTATAGTTTTGACTATAGATTCTTTGATAAGCTCTTCATTTGACAATTATTTTGTAACATTTCCTATAAAGAAAACATAAAGATAATTTAGGGTTTTCTCACTGAGGCTTTTTGCTCTTTATTATTGATGTATTACAGAACTTACTTCAGCTTCACAACTCATATTTGGTAATGTCATGTCAATATTTAGGATGCTGTCAAATTTGGGGAAAAACGCCATCTTCAAGTATTTTTCTATTTATGATTTATTTATGATCTTTGGAAATCTTTTCACAGACTAGCTTCTGGCTCCTAATATTTTAAACCTTGTTGCTCCAACATACTGCCACTGGTACCAGTCTGTGTGGAACACATACCGCTCATGATGACAATCTGTCCCTGCACTTTTGGGTGGAGAATGGCATTGGAGAGGTTGGTAGGAATGTTTTTAGAAGCCTTTTCACATTTACACTGGGATAGCTAGCAATAATTTTACCCATGGAAGAGACAGTGAACTTTGTAAATGTATCTTACTAAAATCTCCACTAAATATATTTGCACCTCGCTTCTGTCCCTGACCTTTTGTGAATAGGGGTGACCTTGTATGCTATGTTAGACTGAAGTTACTGGTGGAATCCAAAACGAAAAAAGACAAGAAAGAGATGGGGAACTGATGCAGCCATATTCAGGGCAATAACAGCTCCCACCACCACTTGAGACTGAGTGTAGCACCTAGGAATCAAATCCCGGGTCTCCTTCCAGCAGCCTTCTTCCCATATTCTCCAAATCTGATGCTCTTTATTCCAAGGCATCTCCTTTCCCAAAAGGGAACACCCCAGATCAGCAGCAACAGGTATTTTACTGCCAGAGTTTGTCTAAGCACCTAGACCAGTTCCACCAGTCCTTCCCAGTTCAAAGAACTGTGAATGCAAGGGAATTAGCCAAAAACATGCAAGCGAATACTTGTAGGGACAAAGAAGTGATGCTGAGTAACAGTATAGTATCCTAAATGGACAAATGTAAAATTCTAGTACCTGTTTACTAAATGATGTCTTCCAGACAATAAGTGCCTACATAGACTAACTGTCAGACTAGAGTGGCAGCTGCCACCCACAGCCCTACAACTGATCACGAAGGGCATCAACTTTTCCCCCTTCCCTTTAACTAACCTGAGAAAAGTTGCAGTTTGTTCAAAAAGAATTTTTAATATGTGAAAAGCAAAATAGAGCTCTGTTTTTAGTGTTCTTTTTTTAGAGCTGAAACTCAAATTTCAGGTGCCATTCATTCCCCTTGTGCTTCTGACATGGAAGACACAGACCTCAAAGAACTGTGCCAGGAAAGCCTAGCCCAGACAATCTGAATTTTTTGAAAACTACAGGCCTCCATCCTTGATCCTTAATCACTCTTTTGAGTGGCTTTAAGGCCAAATATGTGGTTAATATAAAGGTGAGAGAAATAGTGAACTAAGAAAAGGAGCTAAGAGGTCTCCTCCTGTTAGTTCGATGAAGTTGAAATTTTTTAAAAAAAAGAAAAGAATAAATGTGGAATACTATAGCTGAGCCAAAAATTCTCCAAATGCTAAAAAAAAGAAAGAAAAAAAGAACAACAAAAAATCCAATTGCTTGCAGAAGTACAAGAAGATAAAAACAGTTAACATTTATTGAAAGTTCTATGTGTCAGCCACTATTTTAAGGGCTTTCCTTGTGTTTACCACATCTTTATGAGTTGATGGTAAAGGCTATGTATTAGCTATCATTAACTCACTTGGCAAGGTTGTAAGGGTTAGAAATGGTGTGGGTACAGTGCCTGGCACACATGAGGTACTCGGTAAATGTTAGCTAATATTTGTTTCTAAAGAATTCTTGAAGGACCCTGTACATTTTAATATACAGTGATTCTTTATTCTTAGGTGGAGGAATGTGATAATAATTGCCTCTAGTTAGTTGTAGAACTATCTGTCTGAGGAGGGAATGAATTTCTTTTGTGTGGCCCTGGAGAAAGCGTAAAAAACAATGGGTTGATGTTGTAAGAAGCTGGTAAAAAGAAAGGGAGAAAAAGAAGAACAGAAGAAGGACATTAGGAGCAGCCTTAGAAGTAATGAGTTCCCAGATGTCTATGGGGCTACTGTAGAATGGGCAGGACAGACCTTTGACAAGCATAATTATAAGGGTAATTCAAGCATCATACAAGCTTGCAGATGGGATATTTTTAACCACTAGCTTAATACCAAGTCTCACCTCAAATCCACCCAGATGGCTTGAGATACGAAAGCTAACATTATGGAGACTTTTCACCAGGCCTCATGCTACACAGGACAGTTTTCTACAAAATGGAGTTCTCATTAATGAAGCAAAGAATAAGGCTGGTTCCTGTATAAACCAACAGGTAATGTCCACACTGTTGATTTTTTAAAGCCCCTTTAAAATTAACAAGAAAGTAAACTTTCCCCTATCAGCCCAACATTCCCTGAGGCCAGTAATTCAGTGACACACATATATATTTTTTCCTTTCTGCTGCCAGAAGACAGTGGATAATATTTGTAAAGCTTTAGGGAGTTCATTTGTTAAATGAATGTAATAAAGTAATATGGAAAATGCTGGATATTTTTTGCAAAGTAAAGAACTGTTCCGCTTATTATAGAGAATTCAACACTATAAACATTTTATAAATAAAACACTAAAGAACTATAAAGTGCCATTTTTATTATTTTCAGTCTCATTCAATACATTCCTTGACAAAGTGAGCTTCATTATAAAACCTAGTTTTTTAAAGTTTTTTTTTTTTCATTATAAAGAACCAGCTTAGAGGTTAAAAACAAAATCTATGTTAGCTAGATAAGATATATATCAATATAAAATATTTTACAAAAATATTATAAAAGTTCATTATAACATAGTCTCTGAGTCACACTTCTGATTTTCATTTGATTTAAAATCAACCTCTAGTCAGGCATTTTGTAAACATTACACATTTAACTCATTAATATGTAACTTAGCATATAGTATGGTATACTGAGTTGTAACATGAGTTGGTGTTAAGGCCTGACTATCTGGTTCAAATCATGGCTCCACCACTCACTAGCTATTAACCTTAGGCAAAGTACTCAAACTTCTGTGCCTCACTTCTAAAATGGAAATAATGAATATCCAGCTCATAGGGTTGTTGCAAGTTAATACAAAGAAAGCATAGGCATGCAGTAACGAGTCAGTTATCGTCAGGTACCACTGTTACTAGTATAAATAGTAAAGAAGTAAGAAAATGCATCACATTTCAGAAAGATTGACTGATGCTGAATTAAAATACAATACCCTAAATAACCAATTGGAAAATTCTAATGCCTGTTTACTAAATTATGTTCTCCCAAACAATAAATACCTATATTGGCATGAAAAATTCACATTTTATTTCAGAGACATAGATTTCTTGTTGTGTCTTGCATGCAGACATTGAGGCAAGCAATACCTTCTGCTATATACGTGTGAGAGTGTAAGTGAGTGTGTAGGTGTTGTTTAGGGGGTGGGTGTGTCTCATGGCAGAGAGTCTCATGACAGAGTTCCATGTGATGCTATAGTAAGGTTTTTCTACTCTGATGATTGAGATCACACTTAATAGCTCTTTAAGACAATCACATTTGATAACACATGGTGAATTTTCTGAAGCTTCATTATTATAAGAAGCAAATATGTTAAATATATCATATGCATTACTTTTTAACAAATGAATAAATAACAGTTATCCATAAATAATTGGTAGGGTGGATTACATACTGTGATCATTTACAATGGTGCCTCATTCTATTAAAAAATTAGTAACATTTACTAAGTACTAAATATGTGTCAGGCATAGTTCTAAGTGCTTTACATTTGTTTTTTTCCTTCTATCCTCACAACAACCCTGTGAAGTAGATATTATCATCATTTTATGGATGTTCTGAGAGGCTAAGTAATTTGTTCAACATCAAGCAGAAATTAAGATTCAAAACCATGCACTCCGATTTCTGAGCCATTATTATTAACCATCTCATCATGTTGCAAAGAGATAAATTATTGGTCAACTCTTCACTTTCCAAAAATAAGTTTCTAAGAAGAGTTTTATTAGCATATCCTAATACTTTTTATTTTTATTTTATTTTATTAAACTTATTGGGGTGGCAACTGTTAGTAAAATTACATAGATTTCAGGTGTACAATTCTGTATTACATCATCTATAAAGCATATCCTAATACTTTTAAAATATGATTTAATTTATAAAATTCTGTCTCACACACATCTCAGGAGCACATAATTTGCATAAGATTCTTTTATTAGTTCACTCTGGAAAATGACATATTGTTCTCCTTTTAAAATGATTTTCACCTTCAAGTTATGTAGTTAAATGCCATTAAATCAATCTATACATGGATATTTATTTAATATACCTAAAATACAAATGTAAAATACGCAAATCTAAAAATATGATTATCTATTTGGAAATGCATATATATAAAACATAGTTTCCTGTGCTAGAGAATACTGCAGGGTACAAAAATTATTTCAAAAGACTGTGATTATTATCTTCAAAGAAAAAAGATAAAATATTGAATCCCTGAAGTGAAAACAGAATGATATATATCATATATACCAGATATATGATATACATATTTCACATATACATACATGATACATATATAGAGCAGGAGGAATGTTTAGTGATATTGCAAAGCAAATGCTTTGGGAATCTATTTATCCCTTGGACACCAAGTAATGAATGTCTTTTCCTAACATACAAAGTTTGAAATGCGTCCACAAGCTGAAGTAAGAGAGGAAATGCCACAGAAGAACACAGATCAGACCTAAACCTGGGCTACAAGTTCTTTCCAGTCCCAGGAGGTCCTGGAAATTTATATCACATCATATATTTGTCTTTAACATAGTTTATAGTAAAGTATCCATACAGAACTTTCATTCTAGAGTAGATTTAATCAAACATAAATGACTTTATTTTCTTCATAAAATCCCAAGATAAAAATCTTTTTGAGGGACTGGTAGGACCTGTGTTAAGATAATTTTTTTTTTTAATTTTAAATTTTAATTTATCCAATTCTCCTCCTCCAGTCTCAAGAAAGAAGGAAAGTCCTTTGTAACTTCTTACATTAGGAATTTTTACAGAGCTGCAAACATATATATATGAAGTCAGAGGTGCTTCTGGTCTTTTGAAAAACCTAAGTCTATAGAAGACATAACCCTGGGTGTCTTGGAGAGGAAGAAGAGAGAAGAAAGTATTTTTAAAATCAGAAAGGAGAGAGAGATGAGATTCTGGGAGAATGGCGAGTGGACAGGAGAGACCTGTTACATAGCTTGATAGCAGTGTCAGCTTCTAGTGCTCCAAAGGAGGACAGACTCTAGGCACAGGGGCCCAAAGCCTCCCCCAAGACTCTCCTTCCCTAGGCATGGTCCAGAAGCAGCTAAGCCCTCAGAACACACTGATGAGACACAGACATGTCAGCAGAAACCAGAGTGGGCCGCTGGTCACTAACCAGAACTGTCAGTATCTCCCCAGGATCTGAGCACAGTTCTGTGGCCAGAGCCACTCAGACAGTTGAATGAATTATCTGCCTGTTCTGCAGGATGGGGGCTCAGAGTCAGATTTCAGTAGATTTAGGGAAGATAAAGAAATGTGATATTTCCTGCACAGCTGTTTATGAACTGAAATTCATTCCCACAACAGATAGGTAGGTATCTACAATAGATGGATACCACCACCTTTCATAGACACAGTTATGGTGCTCAGAAAGGATAAACTCAGATATTCATCCTGTCTTACAAAATGATATCTTAACAAGTTTAAACAAATAAGTGGAGTGGTTTCTAAAAGTTACTTATGGGAGCAGTTATCCTATTTCTACTTGTTTGGGAATGTTATCTAGTGAATTAAGCTTCAAAGTATAGAAAAAATGGTAATAGAGGAAAAATTGGTATTAAAAAATTATTAACTTTGATAGTTCAAATATGAAACATATCTGTACTCACAGTATATATCATGGGCTCTTCAACAGACTTAATTAAGAATCTTAAAAAGGTAAAATATTTGCCTCTAAGAAAGATCCTCCCAAAAGATTAAAAATCTGTCTGTGGTTCCAGCTTACCTCTTACTGCTTAATAACATTATACAGGAATGTAATGTATATTCTACATGGGTCAATTATTAGATTTTATTTATTTTGATCTATATGGAATGATTGGTGTAATTATTAAAATCTATACTAGAAACTCAAATATTTCCGTTAATGTTTTCATGCCTTTTAAACTTCAAAGTACATAGTTAGGGAGTTTATTAACATAGCAAAAAAATTAAGACATCATGATTAGTGCAAAAGACAAAATATGAGATACTGTGACAGATCCAACATGGCAGAGTAGGTAAACACTGTACCTGCTTCCTCCCGTAACAAATTAAAATTACAATTAAATTATAGAACTATCAACCTGGAGAGCCATCTGAAGTCTGAATGAACAGAAGTTTTATAACTAAGGATATAAAAAAGCTACATCAAGACTGGTAGGAGTGATGGAGACACGGAATTGGCTAATCCCAGACTTCCATGTGGCGGTTGAGAACAAGGGATATCTCGGCTACAGAGGTTCCCCCCAGAGGAGCGAGGGACCCCATCCCCACACTGGCCTCCGAAGCCCAGAGTACTGGTGCCGAAAAGAGGAGCTCCCACAACATCTGGCTGTGAAAAACAGTGGGGATTCCGACCACCCAGATAGAAACCCAGGCAACAGGAAACCCAAGCGTCCTCTTAACGAGCCCACACACAGACTCTCTCACTCCCAGGCACTCACCTTGGGCTCCAGTGGAGGGATGGTGGCTCAGGGGAGTTGAAGACATATGGAGAGCTGACTGAGTTGTGTGGCTCGGGAGGAAGGCTGGAGGACTGTCAGCATTTTCCCTGCGAGGAGTCCTCTTCCCGTGAAGCCAGCAGGCAGCCGCCATCTTTAATGTGTTCAGCCCTCCCCCTATGCTTACGACCAAATCTGAATCTGATTGGTCTGGTGATCTCCCAAGCTCCACCTGCTGACTCATTGGAACCCCACTCCACCCAACTTCTCCAATACTGGTTGCACTTTCTCCAAGAGGAGCCAGCCCCATCCTCACTGTACTCTTTCTTGGAAAGCTATCAGAGTCTGACAGACCCCAGGAGGGCGGCAACTGGCCTCAGTGTGCTCTGAGACTTTTGCTGAGTAGCTCCAGGCTCAGCACTGGCACCAAACCAGAATTTACATTAACCTGGTGACCACAACTCTTCCCACTCTAGTGATTCCCTGAGACCCTGCCTAACCCAACTTGCATATCGCATGAGGCTTTATTAGTGGCTGAACCTTAAGGGAGCTGGCAGGTGGCAGTAGGCCTTGTGGTGTCCTCGCATTTTGTGGAGCTACCCCAGACCTGGTACTGGTGGCAGACGTCCTTGGTTTGTAGCGTGGCCTCTTCTACGCACCTCCAGAGTTAGCACAGGCAGTAAATAACTGCAATCACTTTGTAGCTTTTACCAGGTAGTCCCGCCCAGTCACAGGCAGTGGGTGACCTGGATATATACCGGAACTCATCCCAAGAGGCCCCAGAACCTACGTACTTGGATGTTGGCTTCAGACCATAGAGAACACTGTTCAATTAGCCCTACAAGCAGCACACCCAAAGGACGGTCTCAACAGGCACCATAGCCCACTGGGGCTAATCGCACCCAGGGGGGTAAGCCCCACACACAGCAGCCTACAAGCTGTGGACATGGCAAAACCCCACAGCCAATAAGCCCGAGGGTCAATCCCACTCACTGATGTGCCCAAAATAACCAAGGCTCAAATATAACAGGAGGGCACACACAACTGCACAAAGAACACTCCTGGAGCACCCGGTGTAGGTTACCAGAGAGACTGTGCCACTGGGTCCCACAGGCACCTACTACATGAGGCTACCTGGCCGAGACTGGGGGACATAGCAGATCTACTTAATACAGATGGAGAAACAAACACAGAGAGGCAGCCAAAATGAGGAAACAAAGAAATACATCCCAAATGAAAGAACAGAAGAAAACTCCAGAAAAAGAACTAGACGAAATGGAGGCAAGCAACCTACCAGATACAAAACAATGGTTATAAGGATGCTCAAGGAACTTAGTGAGGATTTCATTAAAGAGATAGCAAGCATAAAAAAGGACATAGAAACCATGAAAAAGAGCTAGTCAGAAGTGAAAAATATAATAACTGAAATGAAGAATACACTAGAAGGAATCACCAGACTAGATGAAGCAGAGGACTGAAACAATGATTTAGAAGACAAGTTAGCAGAAAACACCCAATCGGAACAGCAAAAAGAATCCAAAAAAATGAGAATAGTTTAAGAGACCTCTGGGACAACATCACATGTAACAAGATTCGCATCATAAGGGTACCAGAAGGAGAAGAGAGAAAGCAAGGGATTGAGAACCTATATGAAGAAATAATGATGGAAAACTTTCCTAACCTGGTGAAGGAAATAGACATACAAGTCCAGGAAGTACACAGAGTCCCAAACAAGATGAACCCAAACAGGCCCACACCAAGACACATTATAATTAAAATGACAAAGGTTAAAGACAAAGAGAGAGTCCTAAAGGTAGCACGAGAAAGGCAACTAGTAACTCATAAGGGAGCGCTCATAAAATTGTCAGCTGATTTCTCAACAGTACCTTTGAGGCCAGAGGGATTGGCACAAAATATTCCGTGTGATGAAAAGCAAAGACCTACAACCAAGGTTACTCTACCCAGCAAAGCTATCATTTGTAACCACAGGACAGACATAGAGCTTCCCAGACAAGAAAAAGCTAAAGGAGTCCAACACCAAACCACTATTACAAAGAATGTTAGAGGGACTTTTTTAACATGGAAAAAAAGATCAAAATTATGAATAAAATGGCAATAGCAACATACATATCTATCAATAATTACTTTCAATGTAAATGGATTAAATGATCTACTCAAAAGACATAGGAGGGCTGAATGGATAAGAAAACAAGACCCTTACATATGCTGCCTACCAGAGACTCACTTCAGATTGAAAGATACACAGAGATGGGAAGTAAAGGAATGGAAAATGATATGTCATGAAAATGGAAATGAAAACAAAACAAACAAAAAAGGCTAGAGTAGCAATGCTTATACCAGACAAAATAGACTTTAAAACAAAGGCTGTAACAAGAGACAAAGAAGAACCCAGTAATCCCACTTCAGGGTATTTATCTGAAGAAATACAGATGCTACTTCAAGGGAACATGTATGCATCCATATGTTCATTGCAGCATTGTTTACAATGGCCAAGATGTGGAGGAAGCCTGGGTTCCTGTCGATAGAAAAATGGTTAAAGAGGAGGTGGTACATATACACAATGAAATATTGCTTGGCCACGGAAGGGAATTGGTTCTTGCCTCTGCAGCAGCATGGATGGACCTGGAGGGTATTGTGCTGAGTGAAGTATGTCAGACAGAGAAAGATGCAAAGATATTTTGTTTATATGTGGAATCTAAAGAACAAAATAAACAAACAAAACAGAAACAAACTCATAGATACAGAGAACATTTTGATGGTTGCCAGATGGGAGGAGGAAGGGGATGAGTGAAAGAAAAAGGAGAAGGGATTAAGAAGTACAGATTGGTTGTTACACAGTAATCATGGGGATGTAAAGCAAAGCATAGGGAATATAGTCAATAGTATGGTAATAACTATGTTGAGTGCCAGGTGGGTACTAGACCTGTCAGGAGGATAATTTCTTAAATTATACAAATGTCTAACCACTATGCTGTACACCTGAAATTAATATAATATTGAATGTCAACTGTAATTGAAAAAATTAAAAAGGGAGGAAAGGTGAAGGGTACTAAAAGATTCAAATCTTCAGATATGAAACAAATAAGTCATGGGGATATAATGTACAGCATAGGGAATACAGTCAATAATATTGTGACAGCGTGGTACGGCGTCAGAGGGTCGCTGGACTAAACATACTGATCACTTCTTTAGGTATATAAATGTTGAGTAACTATGTTTACACCTGAAACTAATATATGTTAGCTATATTTTAATTAAAATCTTTTTAAAAAGATATGATATTGTCTCTTGATCTAAAATGAAATGGATTTCTTGATCAAATCAAGAGACACATTAAAAATGAAACATAATCTGTTCATGGCAGATAAACTAAAATTATTAAATAACCTGAAGTTAAATTTAATTTCCCATTCCAGAAGTACAAATACTGTGGGGTTTTTTACCCCTTGCCATTAGTAAGCTAGGACGGAAGGAGGGAGGGAGGGAGAAGCTGCCTTTCCCTAACCATCTTGCAATCTAGTTTAGAGAAGAAATACACCTGAAAAGCCTCATGAACAAAGCAAAGCAATGACATGCTGGGTTCGATGCCACGATCAGCTGATAGGAACATAATTTCATTAAACAGGCTGCAAACTAAATAACCACTTTATGTTTGCGGAATTTTTTATCATCGTTTATTAGGTGCCAAAATATATGTCAATATCAAATAAAGGGCAAAGAACCTGAAAAAGAATTGAAGTCAGCTGGAATTGGTCATCAAGGAAGTGGTTCTCTACTGATTTCATTGCAACTCAAGGTTACCTTCAATGTTTTCATGTCTCTCTTTTTGTTTGGTTTTGTTTTCATTTTCCACTCTTTTTTTCACTTTTGTCTTCTTCTGGAGCAGTAAAAGCCAGTAGGCCCATGTGGTTTTGAAGTAGTGCAAAGCATTCAGGCAAAAAGACTTGCGTTTGAGGCTGACCTGGGTCATTCCTACTTGCTCTTGGGCCAGGGACTTAACTTCCCTTGTCTCCATTTCTTCACAGGTAAAGGAGGGCCAACCTCTCAGAGTGAGGATGAGGGAAACAGCAGTCAAGAACCCAGCATCTGGTACAGGGTGGCATGCAGTCAGTGGTGCCCATTATTCTTTCCCCTTTGGAAAAAGGATAGAAAGAGAAGGAGTCTTTGTTTTAGAGCAGTTTTTCTCAAATTTTAACATGTATACGAAACATCTGGAAATGCTGTTAAAATGCCCCTTCTGATTTAATAGGTCCAGTGGGGAGAGTATGAGATTTGACAATTCCAATGTTACTGGTCCTTGGACCACATTTTGAGTAGCAAAGTTTTAGAGGTAAATGGTAATGTTCAGAGGAGAAAGATTAATATGTAGAAAAATAAACCAACATTTATAAGATGCCTACTGTATGCCTAAAAATGTATATATAAATACATCTCTTTTTTTAATACTCAAAATAACTCTGAGAAGTAGAGTATTTATGGTTTTATTGCCATTTTACAGAGCAGGAAATTGAGCATTAGATGCATAGGAGATCTTTGTAAATTCAAAGCTCACCGTCACAGTCCACCTGAGAGAGGACACAGCCAGACACAGCAACAAAAGGAGGTAAAGACAAATGAATCTAAGTGGAAGAGAAGGATCAAGTAGGGGTGGACATCAGTGACCTGTAGAGGGAAAAGTGAAGGGGCTCAGGGGATTTTGGGATGCATTTAATGGTGAAAGCAAGAGGGCAAGGGCAGTAAGCCCTGCACCCTGTCTCTTTCTCCCACACTCCTTCAAAAGCTAAAATAGCTGCTGTTCAAGATTCAACCCTTCATCTTTCCCTTCAGGTCAGCATTGACAAAGCACTAGTGCAGTTGCCATGTTCCATGCAATAAAGGAATGGATCTTGGCCAACTTTTACTTCTCTTAGTTATTTCTGTGGTTACCAAGATAAGAAAGAAACTGCAAAGAGAAGGTCAAAAGGAGGACAATCAAGTACTGCACTTCTGAAGGGACTTTTTCAACCACTGAGTTTAGCAAAGAGTTCATATCTAATCAAAGTTCCACACTGCCCTAGCAAACAAGAGGTGGAGCCAAAGGTATGAGTCCATGATTATAATGAGGTCTAACCGGTGATAATCATATGACAAGGACATGCTGCCATAAATGTCTTACTGTAAGGCAGCAAGTATTGCAGTGTTTGGGGTCTGTAAACTGTGGTTTCATTAGGGAAGACACAAAAAATATAACTATTTTAATACACTCCATCCTTAGTTTTCCAGATGACACACTTAACTGTTTTTAAGGCATCATTCAGGAGTATAGCAATTTGTCCCCAAATTAGTAAATTTCTTCAAAAGTTTTCATGAGACCCATTAATTGTTAAATGCCAAGAATTCATATAATATGTTTTATTACACTACCAACTTCTTCCCTGGAGGGTACAGGATCTGAGAGGAATTGCATTGGATGAGTCCCCTTCCTTATTTTCATGGATAGTATCTGGCTATTTTGATTAAGGAATCAAAATAACACCAGGAAAATGGTCAAAAGAAAAGCAGAACAAGATTTATGAGCAAAGAAAAGCAGAACCAGCTTTAGTACCATCTCTATATAATTTTATTTCATCTTCACAAACCTGTGGACTAGGCAGTGATATGTTCATTTTATTGATGTTAAGACTGAGATTCAGATAAATTCATGGACTCTGGCAAGTGGCAGAGTCAGGATTTAAAAAGAAAAAGCCAAGGCTCTTCTTACAAAGGATGTGAGGATTGTGGCAGAAAGTGGTAACTGCCTCCCTGTATCAATTCTCCTCTCCTTCCTTAACGGAATCCCTGTCACTTGGAATAAAAATCTATGTTTCCCAGCCTTTTGCTGCTAGCTGTGGCCATGTGCCTAAGTTCTCTCTCTCTCTCTCTCTCTCTCTCTCTCTCTCTCTCTCTCTCTCTCTAACCCATCATGTGCAGATGATGATACCTATTTATGGATTTAACTGGTCTCAGATTCTAGGATTTTCCTTTTATGATGAGAATGCCAGGGGCAGTACTACTTTTTAATAAAAGAATGTGTGCTCATGTTTTTTTTGTGTGTGTGTTTTTTTTAAAGAAACAACTATGGAAAATAGTTCATATACTACTGAAGCAGTAGGAGAAGCTAGACAAAATCCATGAAGCAGAAATAAGCTTCAAAAAGGCTCTGGTGAAAAAAGATAAGGTCCTTCAAAAGAATAACTAAGTTTATAAATGGAAAGGTCTAGAGCACACGTGCAGCATTCTACAGGCTTCAGTTGCTTAACAAAATTGATGCGAGTTCTATTTGAAGAAACGCCAGATTATTTTGAAACAAATCCAAGATATCATAGCATTTCTTCGACATATATTTCAATATGCATCACTTTTTATTTAAAAAAGGACTTTCCTTTTTAATAGTCACAATCAACCCACCCATCCCAATCAAGAAAAATTCCTTAATACTATTAATACCCAGTGCGCACGCTTTGCTTTCCTTATTGTAATTATAAAACCTTTTTAAAAATACTTTGTTCAACTCTAGATAATACAAACAAGGTCCATACATTGTTACTGGTTGGTATATACCTTGAAAGCTTTTTTCTTTAATCCATAAGTTTTCCCTGGATCTCTTTTTTTCTTGCAATTTTACTGTTGACAAAAAAAGGTCATAGTTTTGCAGAAGTCTTCACTGTCTAGATTTTGCTGATTGAATATCCATGGACTCAGTGAACATATACCTCTAGCCTGTGTACTTTCTGTAAATTAAAATCTGAAACTTCATCATTTTTAGATTTTTGTTGAAGGACAAAACTACCTCCTAGATGTTTATATATTTCCATCAGAAGTTACATGTCTGGTTATCTCCCTGAGATACAAGCAGCCATGATTAAGCAATGCCTATATCGTGATATTCTAATTCTATTATTTCTTCCTAACTTATTGGCTGTGAAAGATAAAAGAAAAAATTTTCTACTATGAAAGAAAAATTTTCCCTCATTACTATAAGGTTATTCTGAGGTACAGGTCATAATAGGATCATTGACTATTGAAACTATGCTTTTATTAAAATTTTAGTAATTAAATTTTATATGTTTGACATTATATTGTAGAATCAATCATTGCTCACTACTGTCAGCTACTAGATTGTGTCTATAGTCTCTGTACTACACATGTATGTCATGAAATAGATGCTAATTTTCAGTTAAGCTTGATGAAGGAATGTGGTACCTAGTTTATAAAGATGATCAACCAAAATTTTAATATACCCCTCTATATTGATTATTTACTTAATACCAATGTCTTCTTATTTTGGATGAAGAGGTAATGAATGTACTCATATTCATGTATAGCATCTCTTTTGAATCATTTTCTTGGGACAAATTCCTCAAAGTAGAATTAATGAAACAAAAGACTTTATTATATCTATGGCTGTTCTTTATTGCCATATTCCTTTACAAAAGGATTGTATTAATTTACCCTCAAGAATGAGTACATAATTTCACTTCAACATTCACAACTGTTATAATGAAAAGACACATTTTAGTTACGTTAATAGACATGAAATGCTATCTTAAAGTTGCTTTCACTTGCATTCCTTTGATTATTATCAAAGATGAGGATTTTTTTCCATGTTTGTTTACTCTTCAGTAGAAGAGATACTTTTCTTAAACTATAAAAAGGCATTTCTGAACAACATATCTATATAATGGAGCAGGGAATTTCAGAATCTGAATTCTCAGTTTTCACAAATTGGTTTATAAATATTTATGGTTTTAATTTCCTTTTTTGTACAGTTAAGCTGATTATACTTTATCCACAACAGAAGGCTATTCAGAAAATTTGATAAGTTTACATACGTTAAATTCTTATGAAAGCGACTATATCCAATCATTATTTTAAGTATTTTTAAAAGTTTAACTTTAAAATATGAATTTAGCATTACAAAAACAATGTTAATCCAAGATCAACTCTGAATTTTCTTACATCTAATTATATCCCTGAATTTGGGATCAGGAATTTACTCAGATTAACAAAACTATTTGCTTCTATACATTCCTATTTAGGAAACAAAATGGAGTAGATATTAAGTTAAAGGGCTTTTTTTGTTTTTTTGGTTGTTTTTTAAAAAAACAGTTCTTCTGGGAAAAAAATCAATTTATTTAGCTAATATTAATTAACACGTAGGGTTTCTTGAGGATGGGAGTAGGGGGTGCTGTTTTGGAAAGGAAGCCTCCCTGAGGGTTTGAATATATGATGACATTCCTTCCCATTTTTTTCCCAGTCGGAAAACCCAGCACATTTAACAACCAATACGGTGGCTGTCCAGATACAAGTCAATGTACTGCCTGCTCCCCTGGGAAGATGACTTTCCAAGCCAAACTTGGCCCTGGCTAATCTAGAGACGTGACCAAGAAGAGAAGGCTGAAGAAAACATTCACAAAGTAGTTACTAGCTGGATCTGGCTCTAGCTGGACTTGTGTACTAGTCGGGGTACTCAGTGTCAAGCAACCAAATTGACTCGAACTTACTTGAAAATGACAGGGATTGTTGCTTATCCATTTTGAACAGTGTACGGGCCTTAGCAATTTTCTTGACCCATTGAGACACAATCACAGTGAGAGAATGCCCAGATGAAAATGATTTTATAGAATATTTTATATCTCCCATGAATTCTAGGAAATTTAATCAATTGTTTTCCCTAGTAAATAATAGACTGCTTCTTTTAATTGGCACCTTAGTGCCCAATTACTAAGCATGTTCTTTAAAATAGCAACTAATAACATACAATTAACTTTTGAAACCAGTAAATTTATCAAAGGCTTAGGCATTAGGAAACCCTAATTTTAAACTTAGCTTGTTAACGATACACTCTACTTCCATGCTCTTTATCTCTTTCATTTCTGAAACTAATGTAAAACTGGAAATAATGTCAAAATAATTAATAGCTAAAAGTCCAGTAATTACTCTATAAGTAGTACATGGGATAAGGAGATAGTCTCAAAGAATGGGAAATAAGATTGCCCTCGGGGTATTAAACCAAAATCAACACTGAGATGCACCTTAAAGAAACAAAAAAGCCTGCCACCCAATTAATATAGTGGTGGTAAGAATGAGAAAAACCTGGTCTACCACAAAAATACAGGAAAAGGAGATTCACAGTGTAAATGTCGGTAGAACCCCCAGTGAATTTGTAAGCGTTTTGATCACAAAACAGGGTGAATTGGTCGGCCAGATGGCTCAGTTGGTTAGAGCATGAGTTCTGAACAACAGAGTTTACGGTTCGATTCCCACATGGGCCATTGAGCTGTGCCCTCCACAACTAGATTGAAGACGAGCTGCCACTGAGCTTCCAGAGGGGTGGCCGGATGACTCCCTTGGTTAGAGCATAGGCTCTCAACAACAAGGTTGCTGGTTCAATTCCCACATGGGATGATGGGCTGAGCCCCTGCAACTAAAGATTGAAAACGGCAATTGAACTTGGAGCTCAGCTGTGCCCTCCACAACTAGATTGAAGAACAACTACTTGGAGTTGTTGGGCCCTGGAGACACATGCTATTCCCCAATAAAATTTATTTAAAAAAAAAAATATGGTGAATGGTGCTGCCAAGTGCCATCTAATGGAAAGGCAGGGATCTTCAATACGGGAAGTGGCATGACGAACCTTAGTAACAGTGTGTGACAAGTTTCAACTTGCTTGGTGCAGTCGGATGTGAGCTACGGTTGAGCAAAAGTGTGTTTTAAAGTGTGCCGTACATCATCCTCCATCATGACAACGCTCTGTGTCACACATCACTTCTGGTAAGTGACAATTCTGTCAAATAAAAACATTATGGTGTATCCTCATCCACCTTATTCACCGGATCTGGCACAGTGTGACTTCTGGCTGTTCCCCAAAGTCAAAATAATTCAAGACATCGAGACAGCCATGACAGTGCAACTAAACTAAACTCATGACTTCCAGAAGTGCTTCAGAAAGTGGCAAGATTGATGGGATAAGTGTGTTCAATGTGATGAGGAATATTTTGAGGGAGATTAATGGCAATGTGTCTTTTACTGTAATAATTTTTTTTAAATTTAAACATTCACCGTATTATTTGATCACACCTCCTATCTTGAGGAAAGGGAACCCAGCCACCTTCTAAGTATCTGGTCTGCCTGGTAGGTTATTTCCTTAGAGCAGAGATGTGTGCACTAAGCTCTCTTAACATACTGCTATTAAATGTAAGTCTCTCATAAATACCTCCTCTTTTAAGCCTATACTCCTCAAGGCTATCTTCTGATAGTTTGGCTTCTTATGGGGTTTCCGTTCCGAGAATGAGAGGAAGGAAAAATAAACAATGGACTCCTCAGTCTGTGAAGCTTTTATTTCTCATTGCAAATGAATAAAATACCTTTCTGGTTTCATATGTCAGTTTTTTGTGAGGTTTGCTAACTTGAACATCCCCAGTCTGATCAACTTCAAAATACTGATGAAACATTTTCTAATCTGTGATGTATGGAGCAGGTTGTATGGAACAATGAGTTCTTCAAGTCTTCTCCAGATAAGCCCCTCTGCACTGATGAGTGTCAAGCAAACTTTTTCCATTCCAAAATGTACATACCTTTACTGGTGAGCATGGTGCTCCAGGCCACACTTCAGAATGTAAGCATAATGGTGGATGCACAGGGACCAATCACGTCCAAAAGTTAACTTCCTTTTCTGTCTCTTTGAGGTAAAACAGACCTCACTTGCCCCATCTCCCTTGAACTATATAGTAGCAAATACAGCTCCTAGCACATAGTAGGGCCTCAGTAAATATGTATTAAAATGATGGCTTCTCTTGTGCATGTTTGATTGTCTCTCACGAAGGCTAGGAGGCAGCTCACCATTCTGAGAATATTTTTATGACTACGTATGACTGGACCATTTAGTCTCACAGTGTGGCCCTAACGTCAACAGAACTTCCCACAATTTGGGGCACTTTTTTTTTCTTTTAACACACACTCCTCCGGTTCCCAGGGAAAAAAAAACAATGCAAGAAAATGAGGATAACAAAACCATCACCAGCTCAGGCCCTCTCCGGGGTACTTGCTAGAGATTCAACTTCTCCTCTCAGGTCCCTTCTGTCTCCCATCAGGGTCCCACGGGATTCCCACACTCTCCTTGCTCCAGCCCTCAGCAACCACAACAGCTCCTACCAATTATGATCTCCCTGGGTGGAGTAGTGAGGAACAGCTCCAGCTTCAGGTGTGTTCTTACAACTTTCTGAGCTCAGATCCTACCTGCTGCCACCTTGCACCTGCAGAAAGGTGCCCGTGGAGCAGCCTGCATCCCTCCCTAAATGCTACTGAAAGTCCCAGGATTAACTATCACCAGCGAGCCATGCAGCCACAGCCTTAGAGCACCAGGTGTGGCTCAGGGCCCAGGAGAGATAACAGATGAGTACCTCATCCCTGCTGCTGCTTTGGGGTGAGGTTGCTTTGTGCTGCTGCCGGCTGACTCCTCCACTGGTCCCAGGGGTTTCATACAGAGCCAAAAGCCCCACCATGAACTTGAATGGGTCAGCAAGAGATAGGCCCAGGGTGCTGTTCCAGAAAGAGAGCCAGACTGGGGCCTCCATTGAGACACCTCCTTGGCCCTGCCCCTGATGCCAGGAATATTTTCCAAAGGTCTTCTGCTTATTCCTTCTCCAAATGCTATGATACGTATGGATAAAATATACTGCTTCTCTCAACACATACAGGGTATTTCTGCTTTTTCCCTAGTAAATGTTCCTGCTTTGGTGCATGGATATAGCATATTTAATATTGGGAGACCTACTGCATTTTGTTAAATAAAAGTGAAATTTGTAGCTGGCAGATTTGTTAATTCATGTGTCAGTGCTAAGTAACTGCCTTTAAAAGATACATAGCACTATAATAATAGCATTCGAATTTCCTTTAATACTAAGGATAGGGTTGTATTAAGTGACCTGGACATTTACGTACGCTAAATTGGAGGCTGGCTTTTTATCAGAATGGAGAAAAAGACATGGAGATGAGACATAGAAGTAGAGAAACAAAATATAATGCAAAGGGTTTTTCTTTTTTTTTTTGCCTTTGGTATTTAGATTTTGGACATTATTATATAAAATTTGGACAAAATTATATTAAAAATACATACAGTTTTATTGTTTTATATATTGTATATAAAAATGTTACTTTTGTAATTTACAATTCTTGGTTAGACTGAATATCAAGGTTGCTATTTTGGGGGCCCACTCATAAAATGAATAAGAATGAATACATATAGAGAGATGATCACAAAATTCAACATTGGCTAAATTAGCGCATATAGGCTTGTTGGCAGAATAAGGAAAAGCGATGCCCATCATCCTACTACTTAAACACATATTTTTATGGCTGGGAACCAGTTCGGTGAACAGTATTCTCACAGCTTTAGGTAAATATTGAAAACATTATGAAATTTAAAATTCACTGTGCAAATAGTCAGACACAGGGCACAGAGTTCCAAAGCTACTCATGTTGGGCCTGGGAAGTCAACATCAAAAGTCAGCTGACATTTTTTAGTACACTGTAGTAAAGAACAGGGATTTTAACCTGAGAGGGACCTGGGTTTGAATCCTGGCTCCGACACTTGATTTTGGGCAAGTCACTTAACTTGTATGGCCTTATATGAATTTCCCCACCTGCAAAATGGGAATGATTATATTTACATCCCTACTAACAGTCAATTATTTAACAACTGGTACAGCTTCGGCACTAACCATTCAGAATAAACTCTGGCCTTAGCCCTGAAGCAGGGTCCTAGAGGGCTGCTGTGCCCACTATTAACTCTTTAGTTTCTAGATTAGAGGACAAGGCTGATGGGTCTGCAGGAGAAGAGCTGGGCAATCAGGGAAACAGGGTGGGGAGGGCACCTGGGGAATTTAGGGCAGCAGCTCTCCACTGCCCGCTATGAAAGTATTTCAGTGTTTTAACAACCAGTTTGGCCATCTGGCCATGTAACCTCATTATACAGAGCTGATGTGAGGATTAAAGGATAAAATATAGGTAAAGCACTCAGCATATATTAAGCTCAATAAATGGTATTTATACTACTACTAATAATAGTGTCATGACAGGAATAAAATAATGCCAACTTCAGGACTACAGTGAGGATTAAATAAGAAAACGTGTTATTTAGTTCAGGGTTTGTCTCCTAGTAAGTGCTTAACACATAATAGGCATTATTATTGATATTATTATTGCTGTTACTATTATTATTATATAATGTCTGATGTGTGCATTAATTTGGATTCAGTGGATTGAAAGATCAATCAGGGCCAAGCAAATATTGCATATATCACAGCTTTTCTAGCTACTAAATGATTACTGCACTCAGGTTGTAAAATTATGGAAAATAATATGAAAAACTAGTGAATAATTTAAAAAAAAACAGAGTTTTTCTTTTTCAACTCCTACAAAACATCTTACAATCTGGGAATACACCTAGCTTGTCAAATAGCGCAAAATAAAATTAAATTCATAAGTGTAATTGCATCTGACAAATTATTGACTGTAAACCCAGAGAAAGTACAATATAAAGTGACAAAATGATCAAATGAATTCTAGCATCCTTGAAGCAACTTCAATTTTCATTGTTACTGATAACTTAAAATTCAATGGTATATATTTTATCATTTCTGGGAGTTTATATTAGAGAAAAAAATAATGTTTCTGGCTAAATTAGCAAACAGGTAATGATTTTTCCTTAATGAAATACATCAGCTCAAATCTTGAGAGTCTTCTGAAAGCTTTCCCAGACTGCTCAATTTAACAGTTCCTCAGACTGTGGTTACGCAAAATGAAATAGCTATTTTAAAATCCCCTGCTTATTTTTCTTAAAATAGACATCCAAAACAGGACATTTAATGGATTTGGGGTTTGTGGGTTTTGAGCCTCAATGGTGTCTTGGAACTCAATATTAAAGCAATTAATTACCAAATTGCTATTTCATTTTACAATGACTTAAAGTCTCCAGGGTATAGTTAGTGGTCTAGTGGTTTGGAAAATGTGAGTGAGATGAAGTGAAAACTCTACTGAACTTATCCACAACTAAAATTAACAGTATTTTCTTATTAGCAGCTTTATTTTAGGTATGACAGTAAAGGTCAACAGATTATTTATTTTACTCCACAAAATAACAATCTTCCCCACTGTTATGAGGGAGCGGTGTCCGAGGGCATCAACCACCCCCGGAAGCCCAGAGCCAGAACCGAGGGTCTTACTTTCAATTTTGATTCAAATTTATTTTTTCCACATTTTGATGGTAAGCTCAAAGTTAATTTTCATTACCAATGAACCAATATTATATTATACCACATGTTCTGTTATCGCTTTAAAAGGGATTTTCCCATTCAAGTCATACTAAGAGAACAGGCTGCCATCACAAACTCTGTTTCAACAGAAAAAAAATTTTAATGGTACTGATAGGTAATCAGATGCACACCATTAGTAAACATACAATGCACGTGTATAATTTTCTGGCTTCTGTTGATTCACTAGCCTTCAAAAGGCTCACTCTATCTGAATGATGAAATAAAGACAATTGCTTGCAAAGAAAGAAGACGGCACCAGTTGGGGATATGGAGAAAATAGGTAAGAGCAAGATATTGATGAGCTACTATTCTCAACAGAGATGATATTGTTGGAGAGAGAAATACAGAGAAGCAACACAGACTTTGAGAACCCCCAGCACTGCATATTCCAAAACATGTCTTTTATTCCACAATTCTTTTATCTGAGCACCATATTGAAGAGATCGCCTCACTTACTACTAATTAAATTTGTTATGAAGAAAAACTGGATTAGTCACAAGAATGTGTAGTGTTTAATAGTGTGATTATTGCATCACAGTTAAACTGCATCTTTCTAGATGTAGCCAAATTTAATTAGTTTAAGTAAGCATACTTGTACTGCCAGTCTAACAATCAATAGGAATTTGAGCCAGCTGAATAAAGAAGAATTAAAGAGCAAGCTATATTTGCTCACCTTGGATATTAATAATGATATTAAATAAAACATTAAAATTAATGAAGCATTCAAGTTATATTAAACCAGATGATCCACAGCAGCAAATGTCCCACTTTGAAGAACGCAGATGTAGTACATACTTTCTGTCATTCCCCCAGGTTGGATGCAGTGATGCATCGCCTCAGACTCTGAGCCAAGAGCCAGGGAGAGGCTGGGAACTGGAATTCTGGGGAAGAAGAGAAATCCAAGAAAAAGGCTTCCAGGTTTCAACTGGAAACAAATTCCAGCTATATGCTCTGCAAAGAGCCCCAATGAGAATTGTTAAGACTCTGAGATGTTCGCTCATCTGTCCATGATCTGGCCCTCAAATAAGAATAGGCTATCTCTGGAACTGGACCAGCACACTCAGCCCAGTGCTGAGGACCATAAGGCATGAGTAGGGGTTAGTAATGGAGTATCAGTTTTAGGGAATCTAATGGGGACAATATTGAAACTACAAACTATCCAGAGTTTGAAGAGCAACTTGATAAAACGTAACAGATGGAGCTAAAACTGATAGATGCAACCTAAAAACTGGCATCTATCCCAATATGCTATTTAATTAACACAGAATAACAGCTGCATTTTCTTGCCTGACATAGCAAAACAACTCAATAAAGTAAGAACAAGATGCCATTCATAATTCTAATGCAACCTTGTGGCGCTCTCATATTCACTGAAGTTGTCATTAATTACTGAGTGGGACTAAGTCCTATGAATTAGACTTCACACACATTACAATATTCACGGTTAAATTTATTTACATCTTTCTATACTTAAAAACAACATATAGAAAAATAATACAGAGGAAAACATATCCGTAGTGTGTGTTTGAAAAGTTGTTTACCTTTCCTATTATGATCGTGAGGGAGTTTTTCCCTTTTTCCCACAGTACAGTGGAAAGTCACGGAACAATGCATCTAACAATAATCTCCCCTTTATTTACAATGATAATATTGATCCACCTTTACATGATTGAGCTGAATTTCTGGTCATGCTGATGATACCACTTAGTTCCATGCTCCCTCTTGTCCTATTTTGGGACTAGAAGTGCAAGCTATGGTCATGGGACAGAGTTTTCCTCTGTGTAAAGAGGAAGACTAATAATCATCTCTAAGCGTTGAACCTACAATTTTAAACTCATTAATACCTCTGGAAAAAAATCCAGTGAGCTACGTAATAAAACATGCACATATCACCTGCCCATATCTTCCCCTCTGGGCAAGCGCATACACACATCCATGCATAAATATACACGCACACACTGACAACCATCACCCCTGCTCTGTGTGGATGAGCTGCAAGCTCCTTTTCTGCAGACAGGGTGTTTCTTCAAGCAACGTGACTGACTGATGACTGGCAAGAAATATTGCCCCATCCAGAAAAGTTACCATGCCTCAGCTGAGTCATTGAGGACCTGGTCAATGAACAAGCAGGTCTTAAGTTGGAGGTATCAGAACTGAGAAATTTCTAAACTTTATCTTCTATGGACCCTCTTTATTCTATGTACCTAGAAATTTCCTACCTAGGTATAGTTAGTACATTTCTGAATAGTTTCACATGTAACATTTTTATGACAGACATAACATTGTGTTGCTGTTAATAACATAATTCTAAGACAGTGCCCCAGGTCTTAAACTATGAACTTGAGGGCAAGGTCTGTGGGAATGTTAATCCAGGCATTTATTGCAATGGCTAGCATTTGCTGAATGCTCAACAAATACTTGTTGAATAACTGAATGGTGGCAGAAGAGATGAGGTGGAGGGAGAGCCCCAATCCAGCATCTGGACCAGAATAGGACAGACTTTAATAAGATTTTATGAATGGGTCTTACAAAACTGTCAATAACAAATTCAATGTAATGACAGATTTATTACATATTTGACTAGGAATTGTCTAGAGGAATCAATTTACCTCACCAGGGTAGCAACATTAAGTAGTCTGTGAAGTCTTTGATTAAATCAACATTGTGAAGAAGAATGCTTCTTATGTCCTTTGTCTTCACCTAGTAAGTCATGATCTTATTTTATCCCCCTTTTACTCATGAAAGTTTAATTTACCACTCCAGAATATTCCCTGATTTCTTAACTGTTGTTTATGTTTTATATTCACTTAAAAGTTGTTTATATTTTAGAGTAGCTGGTAAATCACAAATATTTAGCTCTTGAATGTCACAAACGGAGTCTCTGCCCTACAGAAGAATAGTGTCAGAAGACAGACATTAAATAGATTGCAGCAAACAATTACATGATCACCAGCGTGCAAAGTACTTGGAGAGGTTCAGGATACTGGGAATGCTTTATGGGGAGAGTGCACAACAGCTGACTCAGCACTTGCTTGGGGCACCAGCACTGGTGGGAGGGAGGGAGGGAGGGAGGGAAGGAGGGAGGGAGGGCGGGAGGAATGGAAGGAAAGAGAGGGAGAGAGAGAGAGAGAGAGAGAGAGAGAGAGAGAGAGAGAGAGAGAGAATACGGTAGCATGTGAGAGAAAGAGAGAGAATAGGAGAGAGGGGGAGAGAGAGAGATAATTTGAATCAGAAGACAATCTAGAATTTATTTAGGATCTATACGCTTATGTTTTGTTGCACGTCATGTCAAAAAAAAGTAAATGTTTATTTCATACTCCTACTTTGTTTTTGAATTCATATGGGGGGCGGCCAATAGAATCTTTTATGTGCTTAGGGTTTATAAATGTCTTAACCTAGCTCTGCAAGGGGACCTAACCTTCTCTGAAGGGTAACTTATAAGCTGAGACTTAAATGATGAAGATGAATTAGCTGAGTAAGAAGACAGAAGATGTGAGAAACGATTCCCAAACAGAGGGTACATACAGAATGTGAACTGTCCCACAGGTGACTGAGGCCACAGTCCTGGTTCCATTCATCTATTTCTTCTCCTCTGGAGGGAATCATTTCCAAAGGCAGACTTATCAGATCCTGTCTGTATACATGAGGAAAAGCCATGTTGCTGTGAGAGTCATGTTGGGACATTAACCATAGCAGTCACAGTGACACAGATACAGAGTTCAATTTCGTCTAGCTTTATTTATATGACAGAAAAATTTTGAAAACATACTATGTGCCAGGCTAAGTGCTAGGGATACCCAAGGATGTCTCCTGCTCTGGGTTCTTGTAGATCTACTGCCAGATCTCCGTGCTCTCCAGTTGAGGTCTTCCTCTCACCTGACTCCCTAAGAAGTGTGGCTTCTCCTCACCCCAGAGCCCTTCTTCTCAGGCAACCCGAACACGAAGGAAGCAACAGGCTTTCTGCCTGCCATCCAGGATTGCCCAGGATTCTGCCCCGTTGCACCCTCACCTGCTCTCTGATACCCCCTTGCTGTTATTACCATGACTCTCCCACACCCTTCCATAGGGGTAAGCTATTACCAAAATCAGACGTTCAGGCTAACCCCTTGTACAAACAGCCACTGTTCTTCCTGTTTCCCACTTTTCTTCCTGTCTCTTTAAACTAGTATTTCTCAATACTCACCTTCCAACCCATTCTACTTCTGCAATCTTAATGAGCATAGTTCTTGATTCTTCTCTTTGACTCAGCACGTTTTCTTCTTGCTCACATTGTTTTCCTCCTTTCACATAGGCTGTACCTGGCTTCAGCCTTTATTCATTGTTTTGTTTCCTTCCAGTCAATCTCCTACTCATACCAATGAACATTTATAGTCATTGTAAGGTAGTGAAAAATACATACGCAATTGTGGTATAAAGGACTTCAAATTACATAATCTTCAGACTAGATTATTTGGGGTTCATTGTTATATCATCTTAAAACCAGTCTTTATGACTTCTAATAATGAATGGTTATCTTTTACTTCCCTTTATTCCTTCTATTCAAAATAGATTGAAGATGGCTTACAAAATATATACAGTATAATAAGATATTAAGGAAGTGGAGTAATCAACCAAAGGGAAACTAAGAGTAGACAAATAAGTCAGGGTAAAAATAGTTCACAAAATGTACACTGCAGAGTCTGGGAACTTGCTGTAAGTAAGCTTCTGAATTTTCAAACTACCAACACACAATAGAAGGAAGCACATTCAATTACACAATTCAAAATGCTCAGAAGATTATAAAGCAAACTAGTTGCACAAGAGAAGCACAGTCATATGTGGTAATGAATTTCTGCAGGCTCTTATTACGAGAACACAGTGAGATGAGTGAGTGGCGTTCTCAGCTGCACCTCCACAGTAACAACAGTCATGGGGTTCCTGAGGCTGCGCCTCCACCACCCCTAGACTTCAGGTGCTCATATGATCCTGAACTGCAGCCCAGTAGAAGTGATCACGGGAGGGGTCAGAACAAGTCTATGTAAAGACAGATTTGCGGCCATTTTTCTTAATCTCAAGATAAAATTTAGATCACCTAAGTAGAGTGCATAGTCTTCAGGAAATCCTCCATTAACACTCCTTCTCCCAACGGATCATGTCAGCAAACCAGACAGGTGTGTTGGCAATTTAGGGCATATTCATTTCCATTAGCAGTCAGCAGAATTGGGGATAGGGTTAACGCTGGTTTATCCAAGTTAAGGAAACAGAGGGGAACTGAGGAAACATTTGTGGGCTAAGCCAGGATTTTCCCAAAAAAACAATTTTAGATCCATTCTAACATACATATATATACACATATATATATATACATATCTATATATCTTTTATCTGACATATATCAGATATATGTCAGATACATATGTCAGATAAAAGGGCAAATGCCAAGACTTTGCCCTTGAACTCAGATGTGATGGTTAAGCCTAGAAAATCTATGAAGCAGCTGTTAGTAAATACTTATCTGTGCAGTCATTTTTTCCCCCATTTTTTTCACTGTGGTAAAATACACATAAAATTTAACATCTTAACTATTTTAAGTGTACAGTTCAGTAGTATTAAATATATTCATAATGTGCAATCATCACCACAACCCATCTCCATAACTCTTTTCATCTTGTAAAACTGAAACTCTATACCCATTAAATAATAACTCTTCATTCCCCCTTTTCCCAGCCCCTGACAACTACCACGTTACTTTCTGTCTTGAAGACTAAGACTGTCTCTAAGATCTAATGCAGTCATTTTAATCAGGAAAACACACACACACACACACACACACACACACACACACACACTCTCATAAAATACCTAATCTCAAGCAATGAAACTTCCTCCTTTCCTCCATAACACAAAGTGTTACAAAACAAACGCCTCTAGATGGCTAAATAATTTGATCTATTGTGTAGCACATGAAACCAAAAGTTGTCTTAAGTATTGGAGACTATTAATAGCAGTTTTGGTTTTGCTGCAGCTGCTCTGAGGCCATCAATCTTTCCATCAGTAATTCCATCACAGGCTGCTTGTCAATTTAAGCTCCTCCTCTCTAAGGACAAGTACAACTAAGTCAAAAAGTAGACAAGTTCACTTTTCTGTTTTTTACAAGAGAAATGACAGAACACTGTATCTAGTACATGCAAAAAGTAGTATCAAGTTATTAAAGGGCAACTTAAAAATAAGGAAGAAGGAAGGTGTAGAACATACTTACGCTTTACATATTTGGCTTTTTAAGAAAAAGATTGTTTTTGTGGGTCCTAACTCCCATAGCGGTTTTCAGTTTCAGTTCTGTATATGTAAATAGTGAAAAATTAAAACTAAATTGATATAACTTAGTCCACCACTGATAACTGTTTGAGAAACTTTCAAGAAAAGTTGCAAAAATGTAATGTGGTATATTCCTAATGAATTTCTTCACAAAGTGATAAAATATGTAATCCTGGTCAGTATTGGAAAAAGCTTGCCTGAAGTCTGTTTTTTCTTTGCATAAAGTCTGGTCTATAAATTCTGGAAGGATAAGCAATTACAAGAAAACTGCTTTTTAAGTGGATTATTTTATAATATACTAGATTTATGATATTGAGAAAGTAGAAAATTGCCCTTTTAAAAAATGAGATACAGCAGAGTCAGTGCCCATCTGACGACTCTGTACCTATAGAAATAATTAAAGCAATGGATTGGCACGTCTCAGTGTCCTCCAATCAGACACCCTTGAAGAGTTGTGCCCCAAGTCCGAAGAACGGTGACCACCGGTCTTACTCTATAGCTTAGAATCTATGGAAATCATTCAGTATGCTTTGCTTTATTATATCACTTCGATATTCCTGAACTAGATATTTTGTCCCAGCTACTCAGTTATTGACATTAAATTATTAATTCATTTAACAAATATTTATCAAGTACCCTTTAGACACCAGCGGTACCAAAATGAATAAGCCAGGAATCTTGACCTTAACAAGCTCACAGTCTGTGCTTTCTTTTCTACTGATGGTCCGAGATGTTCTGATGCAGAAAAATATCCCTCTTTGTTTTGTCTGTGTTACACCTGAGAATCTCTATTACACCAACCTAGGATGTGCTTTTCCTGGGAATGAACACATCTCACAAGTGTATCAAGTACAGAAGTATAGTAACAAGTTTACTCAACAAAAAGAACCATATTTACCATGATTCAGTGGCTGTTATGTGCTGCTGGTAAATTTACTCTCTTGGAAGGTCACCTCACTTGGAATGGTTTAAGTTTCAATTTCCTTGTCTATTACCAGAGCACAACTTCCTATAACATGCTTTACTTTTGGCTGTTTGCCATTTCAGCACTTTTGAACTTAGTGCTTCACACTAGTAATAATTTCTACCTGACCACTCTTATCTCTCCAACCTATCACATAGAATGTCTGTCGGATAACGTTCTAATTTCATCATGTCATTTCATTGTTCAGAAAATTCCAGGGATTGCCCGTTTCCTGTAAACTCTTGTGACTAGCCAGAAACTCTCCCAGTACTATGCCTCACCTCACTTCCCAAACCCACTTCTTATTACTCCAAATTACGTAGTATTATGTTGGTGCAAAAATAATTGCAGTTTTTGCAATTTTTTTTTTTTAAATCTTTTAAACCGCAATTACTTTTGCACCAACCTAATAGTTGTACCTTAAACATCTTGAACTTCCTTTGCTCTTTAAGGATTTATTCCTGCAGTTCTTCCTGCTGGAAAGCAACCCCCTTCCCCTTATCCTCCCATTTCAAATTGTTTAAATTCAGCTGCTTTCTTCTGAACTCTCCCCAATTGCTATTGCCCATATCAATTTTTTTTTTGGTAATTATTGGCTATTATCGGTATAGCTCTTTAGGACTTAATCCCATACTGGATTAATCCCATACTTGGATTGTTAGTTAACTGATTCCTTTCTGCATCTTCTCTTTCCAATTAAATCGTGAACTCCACCCAGAGAGAAGGGGCTCACCTTAAAAGTTGCATGTGTGTGTCTCCTCCTACTTTTAGGTAGTTGTTATGCAGACATTTGGCACACAATACATTTAAGAAATAGCTGTGGAATGAATGAATTACCACTGACTCCAAATACCTTTTTTTTCCTTTCTTTTATAGCTGGTGCCTGTCTTAAATTCTGTGTATTCCCAAAGCAAAGCTTTTCAAACCTTTCCAACCACAGCCGAGAGGAAGAAATTCTTACTGTGACAAAACAATACATATTACTTACACTGTGCTATATATTCTGATGCTTTCTATCTTATTTTTCAAAATACTGATCATGATAAACTAAATTGATTTCCTCATCACTAAAGGGTTATACTTTATAGCATAAAAACACTCTATGCTCCTTGAATTAGGATGAGGTATAGAATATTGCTCTTGAAGAATGCTTAGAACAAAACAGTGCTTTGTGTGCTTATTCTTTTCCTGACAGTTTGAGTTAAAATTATGATCTTTACACAGTTATCTTGAGATCATTTCTCACCATATTCCACCATAGCATTTAAAATCAATTCCTCCTCCCACATCAACCTTTTGAAATTTGGAACACAGTTAAATAGTAACTCACAAAGTGTCCTCTAGATTTCTATTTCTTATGTTGTCTTCACAAACTTTAGTGGCATATAAATATAAATTTCCAGGCCTAATTTTAATCAGACGACTTGCAGGTGAATAAAAATAGGTATGGTCATATTTTTGTATCTTTACATATCTTAAGAGCTTGCATGAGCTTTGTTACATGACCATCCAGAATCTGAATCCCAGCTTTGCCAAGTTACTTAACCTGAACAAGTTACTGAACCTGAGCCTTTATTTCCACATCCATACAATTGGAAATAATATGAACTTCAAAGGGTTTATGGGGGTTAAATTAGACCATGCAAGTACAGAGCTTAGGGCAGGGCCTGGGACACACAAGCGTCCCACGAATGGTAGTGATGTTTTATCACTGTAACAAATAAGTAAATGTATTTCAAACTTCCTTTTAGTGTCATAAAGCAAGGTTCAGTCACAAGAACAAAAGTAAGATTTTTTTTATCTTTAAATAGCTAATTTTTGTGGTTGGCTTATTTATAATATGAAATTCTACTGCTGGTTTTATAGATCACAAATATCCCTAAGGAAAGACTCTATTTGTGGTGCTGGATAATCATTATTTAATAAGGAATGTCCATTGAACCTAAAAGACCATATATCTATATCTATATATATCTATATCTATAGATATAGATATATTATATATATCATATATATTATATATAATACATATAAAAGACCATATATCTATAGATATATGGTCTTTTATATGTATTATATATAATATATATGATATATATAATAACTTGCCTAGTCATACTAATCTCATTTAGATGTTTTCACTTTATAAAATGTTTTTTAAAAAAAAACAAAAATTCCTCATGCACTGTTGGTGGGATTGCAAACTGGTGCACCCACTATGGAAAATAGTTTGGAAGGTCCACAAAAAATTGAAAATAGAACTACCTTGTGACTCAGCAATTCCACTTCTGGGTATTTATTCAAAGAACTCCAAAACACTAATTCGAAAGATATATGCACCTCTATGTTCATTGCAGCACTATTTACAATAGCGAAGATATGTAAGCAACCCAAGTGTCTGTCAACAGACGGTTGGATAAAGAAGATGTGGTACATATATACAATGGAATATTACTCAGCTATAAAAAAGAAAGAAATCTTACCATTTGCGACAACATAGATGGACCTAGAGGGTATTATGCTAAGTGAAATAAGCCAGACTGAGAAAGACAAATACCATATGATCTCACATATATGTGAAATCTAAAGAATAAAATAAACCCCAACAAACAAAACAGAAACAGACTCATAGATACAGAGAACAAATTGATGGTTGCCAGAGGGGAGGGAGTTTGGGCAGCTGGGTGAAAAAAGTGAAGGGATTAAGAAATACAAATTGGTAGTTACAAAATAGTCACAGGGGTGTAAAGTACAACATAGAAAATATAGTCAATAATATTGCAACAACTATGTATAATGCCAGCTGGGTAATAGACTACTGGAGGGATCACTGCATAAATTATATAAATGTCTAACCACTATGCTGTATACCTGAAACTAATATAAAATAATATTGAATATCAACTGTAACTAAAAAAAAATAACTTAAAAAGGAAAAATAAACACCAGAAACTCTTGTGTGTTGAATGATGTGTGCTTTAATTCAGTAAAATTATTGCACACCATACATGTATGTAACACTCAAGATGTCTAGTGACTGCTTTTGAACAAAGCGGGATTTGGCACTTTATTTCAGCTTCCCAAAGCCCTGCTCCAGCTGCTTTTACATTCCTTCTTACTTCTATTTATCGTTCCTCATCTTACCGAAGTCTTGCTACTTCTAGTGTTTTTGATTGCAGGAGTTTGGCAGTTAACAGTAGTAAACAACTATCTTTCCATAAAATATTTTTCACCCTAACCTGTTCCATTTAGCATGGCAAAACAGAATATCTTGTCTATTCTCCCAGAAACACTGGTCCAAACTGGACCAGGCACAGGGAAATTGTAATCCCTTTCAATTTTGTAATCCCTTTCAAAATCACTTACAGGGAGTGATCAAGATTCCCCAACTCAGTCGTCTGCTAAAGAAGAGAGCTGCGTTTATGCATTGAGACTAAGGCTTTGACAATCTAATTGAACCAAAAGTGGAGACCTCAGGATTAACCTTCAGCCACTACTCTTGAGATTGTCGCGTATGTGTGTTGGGGAGTGGGGGAACCAAAGGGAGTAAAGGGGCAGAAACAGACCTGCAACAGGAGATAGAAACAGAGGAGTCGGCCAGAAGCGGCAGACTCCACGGACATGCAGACACACAGTCCCGACTTAATCCTACCTCTGAAAAGGGGGGAGGGGGCAGAACGCAACAACCACTTTCGAGAAGCCCGCACCTGTCCCCGCCTGCTGCTGACCTCGCCCACACGGCTGAGCCCAGCACAGGACAGGGGCCGAGAGCGCGGAGAGCCCGGGTTCGGGCAGCCCCTTTCGTCACGTCCGGGGGCCGGGCCGGGGCGCCGGGGGGCGGGCCCGGGTGGGGCCGGGCCTGGCGGGGGTGGGGTTGTGGCGGTGCTTCGGGTGACAACGGTCAATAATGAAGGTGGCTGCGGCGCCTCGGCAGGCTCAGCAGCACCGGGCGGGGGCGGCGCCGTGGCTGCGCCTGTAGGACCTCGGGGCAGAAGCGGCGAGATGGGAACCCGGCTCAGGGAGTGAGGTGGCGGCGGCGGCCAGCAGAACTTCAGCCAGAGGGGATCTTCCGCTCACCCCTCTGGCTGATCGGCCTCCACCTGCAGCCCCTCGGCCCCCGCGTCCCGCGGGACCGGGACGGCGACAGTGGGGGCATGTGGCGCTGGGTCCGGCAGCAGCTGGTAGGTGCCTCCATCTCCTGTCCCGCCCGCGCGGCCTCCCAGGCTTGGGTGGCCGGGGAGGGCCGGCGGAGCGGAGCCGCGAGGCTGGGGCGCGGGCGCCTGGCTAGGCCGCGGCAGAGGCGGGCGCGGGGGCCGGAGCCGTGAAGCCCCGCGCAGCCCCGCTGCGCGACTCGCCTCCAAGCCGCGGCCGCTCGGGCGGCGGGAGGTGGCTGCTTCCTGCCCGCGCTTCTCGGTTACTCGCTCCTCCTCGCCGATCTTAGGCGCTGCGGCCAGAAGCGGGGGTCCGGAGCGGGGTTGGCGTCCCCCGAGGAAACGGCGAGGGAACGGCGAGAGAGTAGGCCTTGGGGAGAGGAAAGAGGCTTGCGTTTCCTGTCTCTAGCAATTTGGGACACGTTTGAGTGCAGAGAAGAGGGCAGGACTTGTCTTCAGCCCCCTTTCGTCACTGATTTCAATTAGTGTCACGATTCAGTGTTGCGTTGATTATCCAGGAGGAGGGGACCTTATCTCGTCTAACCCCTCTCGACAAAAGAAACGTTACCCATGGCCTGGGTGAGGGAAAGAAAATACTCCCAACACCCTCGTTTAGTTTCGGAAAAGATTTGTACGACAGTTACGAAGGACTACGTTTTCCTTCTTACCTTGCCCGCTCCCCACCCCCAAGTGAAACTTTTGGAATGTAGGCCTTACTTTTTTCCGTTCTTCTGAAGGCAGTTTGAGCGAGACAGGTCTGGAACCAATGGAATATCTGGAGGAAAAAGAAATCTTAGAAGAGGGTAATTTAAGGCATATCAAAAGCGCCACCTTTCTCAGAATCAATTCAGAGAGAAAAATCTGTCCTGCCTCCTGGCAACTACAACAGGAAGGCAACAGTGGCATATTAGGACAGAAATTGCTCCTGGCTGAAGAAGCCCAACCTTGTCTCTATTTTGAGGTTTGTTACTGGGTGCTGCTAAATTTCTAAATCGCACAAATTAAGTGCTTCTACAATTCATTGGTTTCATTTACTAATTAAAAAGGCAATGAAACCAAAACGATTTTTGTGAGACTAAAGCATGGATAACTCTTCTCCTGCTGTAGAACAGCATTTTAATGTTAAGGCTAAGAGGTATACTATTTCAAATCCAATCTTCTGTTAATTCATTTTGCAGTGGACATCAATCTCAAAAAAAAAAAATCTTATAAATAAAACTAGACTGCTTGCATCTTTCTCAAACAAATGTTGGTTCTCTGTCTTTAGCTAATTGTAAATTCAGATATCCCAGATATATAACTTATTAGGAAACAGAGCTAATGATATCAGTATAATACGGTATTATGGTAATAGTTCGACTTTGTTTCAGTAAGCCATAGAACAGTAACTTGACTCTGGGAGTTAATTATTACAGGTCTGATCTTACGCTTTTGATTTGGCAATCTTCATGTATAGAAAAGGCTTATTTCCCTGATGGTGTTTTTGTATGATAGGAATATCATTCTAAAGTGGTTCTCTTAAAGCTTTTCCTAGTAAATTTAATAAGACACCACTTCTCAATGTTAGGTATTTTTGTTAACCTGAATAAAATCCTGGTTGTGTAACCACTCATCCTTAATATAGACAATTGGTAATGTTTTTTTAAAATGGCTTCATATGAATACAACTGAAAGGAAGGGCAGGAAGTTGTGTGGTTAATTTACAAGACAACTGCCTCACCAGGTGGTTAACAAGCTGAACAAGTTGCTATGCATAAAAAATACTATCTCTGACATTTAGCTGCCCACCTCACTGGCTTTATTTTTAAGTTATCAGATCTTCTAAGTATGTAATCAGACCTGTGCCAGTGTAGGACTTTGCGTCTCTGATTAACTTTGTACAGTCACTTAAATTATACATTGAGGATAGTGGATACACAGAGTAATAAAAGTATGTTTTACTATCCCAGTTATAAACAGTAGCTCTAGTTACTATACCAGGAATTACTTAACTCAAAGTCTAGTTTAGATAATACTTCCATTTGCTCGATGGATTGAGTCACCATGTGTTTTAGCAATAGGTTCATTTTTAAAATTCAGATAAGTGAGACAAATTTGGGGAAATTAATAAATCACAAGAACAGGTTTTTGGAGTCATAAACACTATTCATTATATGAATCCTGATTTTCAACAATTTCTCTTCTCTTGCCTAAGAAAATTTATTGTCATTTTATTACAGAAACAACTTCTGTGCTCTAGTAATTTCTCTCTAATTAAAGAAATATTTGACTCCCTTATCTCCACAAAACATTTTCACTATTTGACATGGTGAGACAAATCAGGAGATTGTCAGAAGTTTGATGTTTTCCCTTGTGGAAGTAAAGTGAAAAGATTGGAATATCCTTTCATTTTTCTTTGTCTTTTATTCTTTTTCGATTCACAATGCTAGTTATTTCACACTAAGACTTTCTTATGGTGTTTTTCTGGTACAATTAGTATTATCCATAGTGTACCCATTTCTAACAGCATATTATGTGTATTAACCAATTAAAGATGACAGCACCTTGATTATAATACTGGAAATGCCATTAGCTACTCACTGTATTCTAATATTTACATTTGTATGGTAGTCGTTGACTACATTGGCTATTAAAATTCTAATTTATTAGATTAAAAATTAATGCGACTATTAGCTACTGTCACAAATCAGAGTAGAACATTTTTATTATCACAAAAAACTACTGGACGGCACTACTTTATACACTTTTAAATGAAAGTCTTTGTAAATACACGTTAGTTGATTTGTAATATTTACAGGGCAATGTAATGCTATGTTTTTAAAGCACTTACTTTGTGCAGCCATTATAATATTCTAAATGCTGAGGATACAAATGTAGGTCGTTGAAGGCCTTTTTCATCTCTGTATGCTCAGTCCCATACAGTACTTGACGTAGAGTAGACATTGGATACATGTTTGCTGAATAGGTGACCAGTCCGGAAGAAAGCTAGAAAACTGTGATTTTACAAAAGTACAACTTAATGTTGTCATACTAAGATACCATTTCTTAAATTGTTCCATAAATGTAGTCCCTTCAGATTTGTATTGGCAAAGATGGAAGGGCTGGTAAGATTGTCTTTTGATTCACTGAGAAAAACGGGATGCTCTTAAAACTCTCTTAACTTCCTGTTCTCTCATCAATCACACTCACCAAACTTGCTTTTAACTGTACTTAATTCTTCCCTTTCCACCTGTCACAAAGGAGGGTGTGATTATCCTCTTTTTAAGCTAACCATTTGTCCTCTTAATCCCATTCTCCACAGTCCCCATCAATTATCTGTACTAGTACATTTACTCTCTTTTCCTTCAACCTGTGAACATGTTCAAGCCTCCCTCTACTATTTTAGTTTGTCTTATACCTGCAAATGTCAAATTGTTTTCCATTTTCTTTAAAAGAAAAATCGGTCTGTTCTGCATAACGGAACTGTCCGATGCATTGAAACATGACTAGTTCAAACAGGATTTCAAAAAGAGTATTAAAAAAAGAATGTAAAATATCTCAATTTTTTTATATTGCTTACATATTGAGATAATATTTTGGGTATATTGGGTAAAGTAAAATATTATTACAAGTAATTTCACCTGTTTTTACTTTTAAAAAAAGGTGGTTAACAGAAAATTTTAAATTATATATGTGGCTTGCATTTGTGGCTCATGTTATATTTCTACTAGTGCCACTGTGTTTCTATGTAATACATTATCTAAGTCTAGATATCTCCCTCACTAGACTATACACTGTAAATATCTTAGGACTGGGCCGTATCTCGTTCTTCTTTATATCCCTTGAGCTCACGAGAGCAGCTGGCCCACTGTAAGTACTCACATACCAAATGTTGGTTGAATACATGAATGAGTGTCAGATTTATTTCAGTATCAGTTTGGAAGTACCTGCATTCTTTGCCTTTCTCTCAAGGACTGAATAAAGAGTAGGAAAAGGAAGCACAGGCCTATGGTGGTATTATTTTGGTGTGGCTAAAAGTTTTAACCTCAGGAATTAATGTTTAAGAACCTAGATCTTTGAAGATTTGCTTCTATCCATATATTCAGACATATTCCTAGATACCCAGTTTTCCATTTGGTTAGGGAGCATTACAGGAATCCCAAGTATCCCGGCAGCACTGAAGTTAGGGGACCTTGACCAGATCCTCCAAAGAACCTAAGGATTGCCATTATTGTTATTCAGTATCCCTTCTATCCCTGCGGTCTGTTTTCAACATAGCAGCCAGAGTGATCTTATTAAAACACAAGTTAGATCATGTAATTCCTGTGTTTAAAACCTGCTAAGGATTTGCTTTCTTGCTCAGAGTAAAAACCAAAGTCTCAACTTGATCTGTATCATTCCCCCCTCCCACCCCACCCTCCAACCACTTTTCATTTCCCATCATTCTTCACTCACTTGCTTTATCCACACTGGCAGCCTTGCAATTCATCAGAAGTGTCAGGCATACAGTACTTCACTCTCAGGATCTTTACCCTGGCTGTTACCTCTCTGCCTGGAATGTTCTTCCTCCAGTTATCTGTTTTTTTCACTCCCTTCAAGTCTTTATTCAGTTGTTACCTTATAAGTGAGGCCTTTTCTGGACATCCAATATAAAATTGTAACCTTCCCCAGTACTTCCCTATCCCCCTTCCCTGCTTTATATTTCTCTTAGCACTTACACTATTTAATATACTCTACAATTTTCTTATTTGTCTCATTTACCTCATGTAGGTAGCGATTTTGGTCTGTTTTTAATTCTCCATGTATCAAAGACAGTTTCTCAATTCTACATCCACTTTAGGTAACACCATTTCTCTCATGTTTACATATTAATTCACTCAGACATTTTCTGAACACCTACTCTGTGATAGCATGTTGCTAGGCTCTGGAATGACCAAAATGAACCCCTGTCCTAGACAGCCTTCTCGGCGGCTCTTCTTCCCTAATGGATATTTACATTGTTGTCATTTTTTTCCTATTACAAAAAAATGCTTCAGTGACCATTCTTATGTTTATTTTCTTTATTTTATTGGAATACTTAGAAGTGGAATTGCTGGGTCATGGGGTATAACATTATGACGTACTAGATATTGCCAAATTATTTTCCAAAACATGAGAGTTCCCCTTTACCTACATCTTGGTCAACACCTTGTACTGTCAGACTTGAAAAAATTTAGCAATCTGATGGGTGTGAATTATATCTCATTTTGCTTTGATTTGCATTTTCCTGATTGCTAGTGAGATTCAAGTATCCTATATTTCATTCATATGAATAGATTACCCGTTTTTCTATTGGATAGTTTGACTTTATTAGTTCTTTCTGTAATCTGGTGCTAATTCTTTGTGTCATATGTTGTAAATATCTTCTTTCAGTCTGTCCCTTGTATTTAACTTTGTTGATGGTGTCTTTTTTGGTACAGAAATTTTAAATTTATTAGTAGGTAAATTTATTAGGCACATGATTTCTGCTTTTTATTACTTGTTTAGGAATTCCTTTCCACTGTCAAGATCATAAAGCTATATTTCTAATGTTTTCTTCAAATTGTCTTAAAACTTAGTTTTTCAACATTTAGGTCCTTAATGTATCTGGAATGATTTTTATATATGGAATAAAGTAGATAATTTATTTTCTTCCATGTGTACAGTTGATTGACCCAATGCTGTTTATTGAATAAGTCATCTTTTCCCCACTCATCTGTGTTGTTTGCCTTCTGTGTCATAAACCAGCATTCTCTTTTGCATAGCTTGTTCTCTTTCTAGGTCTTCTATTCTGTTTCATTCATCTGTTGATCTATTGGTGCACCAATAATGCACTGTCTTAAATATAGTATTTTTATGATAAGTCTTGATAACTGGCCTGGCAGAACCCCCAATCCCCTTTTTTTTTTTTCTTTAGAATTTCATCTTTACTCCTCCATATACTATTTATAAGTAGTCTAATTTGGTGGAAAATCTTTCTAGAATTTTCATTGGCTTTGCATTGAATTTAAGTTTATTCTATTTTCTGTTTTGGTGATGTAGAAGCTATGGATTGTATTTTCATCCTTTATTTTCCAGCTATGCCTGTGTATTGAGTATCTCTGTCTGCTTATAAATAATATATGGATTTAGAAGATTTTAATGCCAATATTCCCTCTCTCACCTTCTACATCACTATTACATAATAGTTTAGTTCTTTTTTCTCTTTTTTTAGCTGTATTGAAATACAACTAACATACCATACCATTTACTCATTTATAGTATACATTTCAATTTTTTTAGTATATTCAGAGTTGTGCAGCCATTGCCACGCTCTAATTTTAGAACATTTTTATACCCTCTCTAAAAGAGACTTTCAACCCATTAACTCACACTCTATTCCGGCAAACCTAATCAATCACTAATCTACTTCTGTCTGTAGATTTGCCCACTCTGGACATTTCATATAAATGGCATCATACAACATGTGGTATTTTATGATTGGCTTCTTTCACCTAGCATAATGTTTTTAAGTTTCATCCATGTTGTAGCATTTATCAGTACTTCCTTTTATATTGCCAAATAATATTCCATTATGGATACACACATTTTGTTTATCCATTCATCAATTAGTGGATATTTAGTTTGTTTCCACCTTTTGGAAATAATACTGTTTTGACTATTCATGTGCAAGTTTTTGTGTGGATGTTTATTTTTCACTTCTCTTGGTTATATACCTAAGGAGTATAATTATTGGGTCATATGTTAACTCTATTTTTAACTTTGAGAGGAATTGCCAAATTGTTTTCCAAAGTGGCTGCACCATTTTACATTCCCACTAGCAATGTGTAACGAGTCCTCATATTCTTGTCAACACTTGCTTTTCTCTTTTTGATTACAGATTATAGTGGTTGAGAATTTGTGGTTTTGATTTACATTTCCCTAATGATTAATGATTTCAAACATCTTTTCATGTCCCTTTTAGCAGTTTGTGTATCTTTTTAGAGAAATGCCTATTCAGATCTCTTTGCCCATTAAAAAAATTCTTTTAAGTGAATTGTAAGAGTTTTTTTTACATGTTCTAGATACAAGAGCCTTGTCAGGTATGTGATTTGCAAATATTTTCTCCCACAATGTGTGGTGTTGTTCTACGCATATGTCTTTTTAAACTCGAAACATTTTCTAACTGTTTAACAGTTATTCATTTTGATTTACTACAAGGATTTTAGTGATTTCTTTTACTCACCATTGTTTCTTCTATACCATCCCTTCCCTCTGGATTTACTTTTATTCTTGTTGAAATACATCCGTTAGTTATTTTAAGGCAAGAATTACTATGTACGTAAACTCTCTTAGTTTTTATGTCTTAAAATGTCTTGATTTCATAATTATTATTGAATAGTAATTTAGGTAGATACAGAATTCTAGATTAACAATTACTTTTGCTCAACATATTGAAGATACTACTTATTCCAGTGCTTTCTGGCATTTATTATTGCTGATGTAAAATATGCTTTTAATCTGATTGTCATTACTTTGTTGGTAATCTCTTTTAATTGTTTTCAAGATTGCCTCTGTCAATAATTCGTTACTTTACTACGCTGTATCATCATATTTTTCAAAATTTTGTTTTTCCAGCTCTATAGTTATATGTGCTTTCAATCTGAAGGTTCTTATTTCTACATTCAGAAAAATTTTCAGCCTTTTTTTTCTTTTAAATATTACTTCTCAGCCTTTAACTTTCTCATTCTAGAATTCTTGCTTGACGTTAATGTGTCCTGTATGGTTCTTAATTTCTTTTTCATATTTCTCGTCTAATTTCATTCTGTGCCACTTTCAGTGTAAATTTCTTAGTTCTTTCCTCCAGTGCATTAATTCTCTCACCTGTGTCCAATCTAGAGTTTATCCTGTCTTTTGAATTTTTTATTTAAATGACTTTTCATATCCAGAATTTATTATCGGACTTCGTTCATTTCCATCTGTTCTTGATGTATATCTGCCTGATTTGTCTCAGTATTACGTTCTTTAAAAAAACAAAAACAAAAACAAAAAACCCAAAAAACATATTATTCTGTTATCTCTTAGAAGGTTTAATACATATTTAAAGTTATACAGCTTTTTTCAGCCTCCTTTCACCTGACCATTAATAATTAGAGTCTCTAGTTTCCTAATTATATTTTATATTTATTATACTTGTACAATAAATATCTATTAGTAATAAAAAAGTGAATATGAAGTTTAGAGTTAATTGAATCTTAAAGGAAAGAATTGATGATCTGATTTGTGACAGTAGTCTGAGCATTCACTAGAGACACAAGTGTGTGCAGAAAGCCATAGCATGATAGGAAGTCTGTAAACACACACTGAGTAACTGAATGTAATTACTCAGTTGATGAGAGTATATCAACTCATCACAAAGGTGTTTCTTAGAATTACCAATATAGAAAATGTGATAGTATATGATTTCAGCTCTCTCCGTTTTTCATGTTTCAAATTAAAAAAATTCTCTCCATTTCAAATAAGGCGAGATCTTATCCATTTCCCAAGTTAATGTTTTACACCTTGGCTTTTGATCGTTTTTTTCCTCTTCTTTTATCCTCCAATAACTTTTTCTTTCCCATAAATTAATTTTTCTCCATCCTTCATTTTAAACCTAAAAATATGCTTATGATTTGCTTACACTAAAAATCTTTCATTTGATCTAGCTTTTCGATAGTTAGCCACTGTTCCCACTTCCTCACTCTCGTCTTCATCCCTATTCATCAATACATGGTAGCCCTTTTAACTATTTTCAAACAGTATTGGCAAAGCCAGCAATGATTTCCTAATTATTAAATGCAGTAGTCATTCTTTTTTCCGTTGAAATAATTCCTTTCTGCAACTTTTTCTTGGGTTTCTGCCACCGTGCTCTTCTTGTTTTTCTTCCTGTCTGGTGATCTTTCTCCTTTGTGTATTCCTTTTCTCCGACGTGTATCTTAAATGATAGCCCAGAGAATTCCATCTCTTATCCTTATTCTCGTCCTCCTCTGTACACTCTTAATTGGCAGTCTCAGACATATATTTGACTTTAACCATCATCATTATGTTTGTTGGGTTCTAATCTCAAGTCCAACCCTTTTTCCTAACATCTATACAAATATAACTAGTTGCTTACTAGGTATCTGTGCCGGGTGTCCCACATTGAAACCAGAAGATAATCCTAGTTTGATCTTAAATAGGAAATAGGGAACTAGAGACTAAATAGGAAACTAGATTATTTCTAAGTTAAATAAGGCCTAAATCACCAAGGTTTCATCAACTCCAAGTGGGTAGGGACTAAGTCATATATTTCTTTTTATCATCAGTGGTCCTTAGCACACTACAAAGCACATAGTACTTGGTAAATACTTTTTGATTGGTTACTAAAGTGCATTCTTTTCATTTTATGCAGAAAGACAGCAGAAGGCAGGAATTTCAGATCACCAGTACAATTTTAATAGTCATTATGCAGGATAAATTAACTGCTTGCTGAAAGAGCTGAAAATATGCTAAAATATTCTTTTGTGTTTTTTTAAATACATTTTCAGGATTATGTCAATTTGACCTAGTGTTGCTAAATAATCACTTCTCTGCTTAAAGTTTAATTTTCAAATTTTCATAGCAATAGTTTAGGATTTGCTGCTTTTTCTTTTAAAACCTTGTATAGACATGTTTTACTTTCTTCTGAAACATGTTTCTCAGGTTCCTAGCATATAAAATTAATAAGCCCAATGTGTTGATTTCTTTGACATCCAGAAATGAACCCCCACCAACGGTAAAGCTATAATAAATGGCTTTGATGAATAAAGGACAACTAGGATTACCAGAATAAAAAGTTTACCATTAACCCCTCTTTCACCAATAATGGTAGATTTCTCTTTACAGAATCACTTTTAAGGTTTTTTCTTTCAATTTAAATATTGTTGAATTTAAATTCAATTTGGTAGAAAATTTATTAAGATATTTTAAAATCAAACTCAGAACCTGAAAAACTAAAGAATTTAACCCATTCAGTAAATGTTCGTTAAATAACTAGCATATGCTCCCTTTAAGACTCTTATATCAAAAAAACTACTTATTTTACTATAAGACCAGGTCTTTAATATAATATAATGTAATGTAATACTGGGTCTTATATTAATTTTTGCTCCAAAAGACGCATTAAAACTGATTGTCTGCCTAGATCTTATTTTCGGGGAAACACGGTATTAGAAACAATAAACACATATAGTAAAGCTACAGTACAGTAGCAGATCTACTTAATACGTAGAAAACAAACACAGAGAGGCAGCCAAAATGAGGAAACAAAGAAAAACATCCCAAATGAAAGGCCAAAAGAAAATTCCAGAAAAAGTACTAAATGAAACGGAGACAAGCAACCTACCAGATACAGAGTTCACAACAGTGGTTATAAGGATACTCAAGGAACTTAGAACTTCAACAGAGATAGCAAGCATATAAAAGGACATGGAAACCATAAAAAAGAACCTGTTAGACATGAAGAATACAATAACTGAAATGAAGAATTCACTAGAAAGCTATCACCAGCAGGCTAAATGAAGCAGGGGATCAAATCAACGATTTGGAGGACAAGGTAGCAGAAAACACCCAATCGGAACAGCAAAAAGAAAAGAATCCAAAAACTGAGGTAGTTTAAGGGACCTCTGAGACAACATCAAGTGTAACAACATTCGCATCATAGGGGTACCAGAAAGAAGAGAGAAAGCAAGGGATTGAGAACCTATTTGAAGAAATAATGCCTGAAAACTTTCCTAATCTGGGGAAGGAACTAGACCTACAAGCTCAGGGATCACAGAGTCAAGATGTGACCCAAACAGGTCCACACCAAAACACATTACAATTAGAGTGCTAGAGACAGAGAATCCTAAAAGCAAGAGGAAAGCCACAACTAGTTACTTGTAAGGGAGCTCCCATAAGACTGTCAGCAGATTACTCAACAAACTTTGCAGGCCAGAAGGGATTGGCACACAATATTCCACGTGCCGTCTGTAGCAGCATGGATGGACCTGGAGGGTATTGTGCTGAGTGGCGTAAGTTAGAGAAAGACTGATGCAATGTCAGATTTCTCTTATACGTGGAATCTAAAGAACAAAATAAAACAGAAACAAACTCATAGATACAGAGAACATTTTGATGGTTGCCAGGTGGGAGGCGAGTTAGGGGGCTGGGTGAAAACGGGAAGGGACTAAGAAGTACAAATTGATTGTTACAAAGTAGTCATGGGGATGTAGGGTATAGTATAAGGAATATAATCAATAATAGTATAATAATTATGTATGGTGTCAGATGGGCACTAGATTTATTGGGGTGATAGTTGGGAGGGGTCTTGAGGGGCAGGGTGAAGGGATTAAGAAGTACAAATTTCTAGTTACAAAATAGTCTTGGGGATGTAAAGTAAAGCACAGGGAATATAGTCAATAATATGATAATAACTATGTATAGTGCCAGGTGGTACTAGACTAGTCAGGGGGATCATTTCTTAAATTATATAAATGTCTACTCACCATGCTGTACCCCTGAAATTAATATAAAATAATATTGAATGTCAACTGTAATTGAAAAACTTAAAAAAAGGTCCAAGTTTCCAGGTATAAAACAGATAAGTCATGGGGTTGTAATATACAGCATAGGAAATATAGTCAATATTGCAATAGCGTGGTATGATGTCATATGGTTGGTAGACTTATGGTAATCTGTTCCTGAAGTATATAAACATTGGATAACTGTGGTATACACCTGAAAGTAATATAATATTGCTTGTTAGCTATATTTTTAATAAAAATATTTAAAAGAAGAAGAAAGAGTCCATTGTGTTCCTGTATACTAAGAGTGAAATTTCAGAAAAAGGAAATGAAAACAATATTTTTGCAGTTGCAACAAAAAGAATAAAATATCTAGAAATAAACTTAACAAAAGATGTGAAGGATGTATACACTGAAAGCTATAAGACATTTTTAAAAGAAATTGAGGAAGACACAAAGAAGTGGAAAGATAATCTGTGTTCATCAATTGGGAGAATCAACATAATTAAAATGGTCATATTACTCAAAGCAATATACTGATTTAATGTAATCTCCATGAAAATCCCAATGGCATTTTTTAGAGAAATAGAACAAAAATTAATCAGATTTGTATGGAATCACGAAAGACCCCCAATAGCCAAAGGAATCCTGAGAACAAAGACAGCCAGAGGTAATACACTCCCTGACTGCAAGTTATACTACAAAACAACAATATCAATACCAATATGGTATTGGCAGAAAAACAGAAACTCCGACCAATGGAACAGAATTAAAACTCAGAAATAAACTTACATATATATGAGCAAATAATTTTCGAAAAAGGAGCCAAAAACATACAGTGGAGAAAAGAAAGCCTCTTCAATATATGGTGCTGGGAAAATTGGAAAGCCACATACAAAAGAATGAAACTAGACTGCTGTTTGTTACCATATACAAAAATTAACTAAAAATGGATCAAAGACCTAAATATAAGACCTGAAACAATAAAATACATAGACGAAAACAAGTACTACATTTACGGACCTTGTTCTTAGAGAGGATTTTATGAATTTGACCTCAAAGGCAAGGGAACTAAAAGCAAAAGCAAATGAACGGGACTGTAGCCAACTAAAAGTCTTCTGCTCAGCAAAAGAAACCATCAACAAAGCAAAGAGACAACCAAACGAATGGGAGAAGATGTTTGCAAACAACACCTCCAATAAGGGGCTAATATCCAAAATATATAAAGAACCCATACTACTTAACAACAACAACAGAAAAATCCAATTAAAAAATGGGCAGAAGACCTGAACAGATACTTCTCCCAAGAAGATATACAAACAGCCAACAGATGTATGAAAAGATGATCAACCTCACTAGCTTTTAGGGAACTGCAAATCAAAACCACAATAAGATACCACCTCACACCTGTTAGAACGACTGTTATCAACAAGACAAGTAATAAAAAGTGTTGGAAAGGTTGTGAAGAAAAAGGAACTCTCATACACTGCTGGTCAGGATGTAGATTGATACAGCCACTGTGGGAAACAGTATGGAGGTTCCTCAAAAAATTAAGACTAGAGTTATCATGACACAGCAATCCCTCTTCTGGCTACGTACCCAAAAAAATTGAAAACATTTGTAAAGATTCATGTACCCATATGTTCATTGCAGTAGCATTCACAAAACATGGAAACAAGTGTCCTTCGATAGAAGATTGTATAAAGAAGATGTGGTACATATGTACAATGGAATATTACTCAGCAATAACAAAAGGTGAAATACTGCCATTTGCGACAACATGAATGAATCTTGAGAATATGTCAAGCAAAATAAGTCAGACGGGAAAAGTCGAGAACCATATGATTTCACTTGTATGTGGGATATAAAACTGAAAGCAACAAATGAACAAGACGAAGAAACAGAAACTCATAGACACAGACAACGGTTTAGTGGTTACCAGAGGGTTGAGAGGCTGGTAGAAGAGGGAAAAGGGGGTCAAATAAATGGTGATGGAAGGAGAACTGACTCTGGGTGGTGAACACAGGATGCAAAGTATAAATAATGTATTATAGAATTGTACACTTGAAACCTACACAATTTTTTTAACCATTGTCACTCCAATAACTTTTAAAAGACTCACAATTTGCAGGGTGATATGGATATACAGACAATCAATTGCAATTCAGTGTCATAAAATCTATATAACGGGAGTATATAAAAGGTTGGGTGGGTATAGTAAATAACAAATGCCTTTCTTTGTTTCTGGAGGAGCAGGAGTGTCAGGTAAAGCTCCTTTGAGAAGGAAATTCTTAAGCTGAAATTTAAAGGATGAGTAGGCTTTTGCTGGAGGTACATGTTGGAGTAGGCAATCAAGTTTGGGAAGTAATGTAACCTGTCAGAGATGAGCTTTCTTGTAGTAAAGCATTGGCAGATGATTTAAGAATTTTGAAATGAAAGATCACTCTAAATTTCATATGCTATAGCTAGAGAGCGAATCCCAACTCATTCCTGCACTAAGCCAAAGTTCTTGGAAGTCCAGAAATCTGATAGATTTGGCAAACTACCTTAAGTCCTAAAATGAAAATTAGGTAACATGAAACAAAAAGTAAGATTATTGTGTTTGTGTATATCATGGGCATTTTAAGTTATTCTCTGTCACCTTGCTTTGTAACAGTGTAATATTCTCTTGGTCTTACAATACCTTCATATAGGTGTATTGTATTCAAAGTCTGTGTCCAGGAAACAGTAATTCACAACTAATTTGTAGATGTGGTGAAATACATTAAATCATTCTTCCTCAGAAACATTGTACTTTTTCTAGGCCATTTTCACGTACATGTGGATGTTGGAACATATAGCCAACTAAAATAAAAGGCATAAATTTACTTTGATCACTGTGAACTCTAAAGATGATGTTTTCTTGTTATGTTAAGAAATGTGACAATAATCATAGGAGTATGGTTTTAGTCTCTGAACTCTTTATAATGCTTATATTTTTCATAAAATCTTTGGGATTTTAAGATAATGCAAAGGCTGGTATATTTGGTAAGATAATGTAACACGTTGTTATGATTCATTTCCAAGTACTGCTTTATGCCAGATAATGTAAGATGTTGTGATTCATTTCCAGTACTGCTTCTAGCTTCTGAATATTATAAAGCTGGTTGCTGGTTTGGTTTCTCTAAGTCTCAACAGTTTGCTGTTACAAAAGGAGTCTCTTTCAAATAATCCTGTGTCATCAGTTCTTCACCTAATTGCCACCATGAGATTTTTTTCCACCCTAAATCATTACTTTTTTTTTTTTTAAGTACCTGTAGCTTTAACATATGCTCACAAATCCAAACAGAAAAGAGGTTTGGAATTCCATATTATAGAGTAGGAGAATTTTTGTTTTTAAATAATTTAAAATTATGTGCTTCCAATGCCTATAGTCTACTTTTTAGCATCAGGCATTAAAATAAAACCACCGTGGCTTGAATACCATTAATCTATCTCTGTTCCTTTGCTTGGGACAGTATGAAGCCAGAGGAGAAAGGAGCAGGCAAGCATCAAAGGGTTGAGGGTGTGAATGGGTAGTCTGGGATGACCACAGAAAATGTAATACGTGCCAAAGGTTTCTGAACCCTGGCATGTAGCCTAGTGATTAGGGAGTTCAGATTGTATTTCTTTCTCAGTGCCATAGAATTGCTGATAGTGCTTGCTAGAAATAGTTTGAAACTACACTTGAACTTTACCCTAACAGTATAGTTATACAATTAACTTGGTAATAGATGTTTGTTTTAAACTCCTGTTAAAGAAAGTAGAGGTTATTGAAACATAGATTCTCTGGTGTCATTTTAAAAATACGGAATATTGAGATGGGGAACTGATTACAAAAGCAAGACTTTAGGTAAATAGTTTTAAGCTTCTTTACATCATGAAAATCTGATGAAAACTATGCTCACTCGCATCAGAAAATGCACATATGTGCAAATTTGCATACAGTTTCAGAGATTCACAGACCCTGAGCTCATTTATGGACCCTGCTATGAGTCAGTTTCTTTATTTCTGCTCAATTGTATTCTTTTATTTTTATTTAGTTTGTGGCTAGTGTAATTTGTTGCAGAGAAGATGATGCTAATGAACTGAAGTTATAGGTTTAATTTCCACGAGGGACATTTAGCTATACTACAGTCACAAATATAAAATTTAACTATTTTGTGTGTGGAAAAAACATACCCACATGTATGTGCGTGCCATTGATTATAACATGATTGGATGAAATGTGAATTAAATCAACTGAAACAAATGCAAAATGCATAAGTGGATGTTATAGCATAGGATGTTATTTGGGGAAAAGGACATTCTCCTTTTGGAATTGTCTTCTTATTTTAAATTATGATGTTTTGGAATATGGTCATACAGAATTTAAAATTGACTTTATTTTTTGAACATTTCAATATATCCTCTTAAAATATTAGTAGAAACCTCAGGAGTTCCAAATCTGGAGTATGTGATAACTGGTACATCCAGTACAGATGAGTGGAGAACGATGAGCAAGCATTTGCTTCCTTGGAAATATATATATGTATATACTAGTGAATGAAATGTTGCAATAGTATATACATTATATGTATTTTTGGGGAGGGTCTTTGTTTTGTTTTTTGTGTCTTAACTTTAGATGAACATAGTAATAAATTCCAGTCTTGGTGGAATTTATTAGCAAAAAATAAAATTCCGTATGAGTGTTTCTCAGTCTCAGTTGTCTAAACAGCTTCATAAAGATTTATATATTCTTTTAGACCCTCAAATTTACTTTCTTACTTCTTTCATTTATCCCAGAAACTTACATGCATGGTATGTGACTTAGTTTTATGTTACAGAGTAGATACTGAATAAATATGCCTCATGCAGTGTAATGCTGCCGTTACCTGTATGCCCCTCTTTTAACTTGATGAAGATTACAGGCGAACTTCCTATGAACCCCCTTAGAGAAATACAGCCATAGACTATACATAGAAATACAGCCATTAACTTTGAAACTATGTTCATTTATTTATTTAGTTGGAACATGTTATGATTTGCTTGAGTATATAACAAGTCACATATTCCTTCATGACTTAACAGACTTAAATTGAATAAATGTTTGTTGAATGAATAAATGTCACGTATCATTAAGATGAGCAATAAGATCCAATTCTGATTTTGAGACCCTCATGGGGAAGAAAAGGCATAATTGTGAAGTGTTTAAAAAAGAAAATAAGTATGCATGCCATATTTTATCCTTCAAGAAACTGATTTTGAAATTAGACACATAATGGCACGTTCACATCCACATCCACAAAATGTGGTCATCGCTATAAATAGCATAAACAAATAAAATTAAACATCATGTTTTTTTATCATGTTTTTTTATGACCAGAATAACAGCAGTTGAAAATATATACCACACTGTTAATATTCTGATATACTAAACAAAATATCCCTCCAAGTAATATGGGAATTTCCACTATCTGTATGTCTGTGCTTAATGGAAATTTCACAGGGATGCTAACCATTGAATGGCAGCCATATTACTTAGTAGAGTAGTAAATTAGAGTCCTTAATATTTAAAAATAGATTATTGTAGTTCATGAATTCCAAGTTTAATTGACCTTTTAATAACTTAGCAGTGCTAGTCAATAGTCCTTGGCCACCATGAGAAAAAGGAAAATCTAAGAAATTCCAAATCATTGCCTGTTGGAACCAAAAAAAGGTCTTGGCATTTGGTGACTGCTTTCAGCCTGGCAAGGGGATCCCGAGAGCTACCAAAGGAGTATTGGAGATTCACTGGCCACCCAGGAAAAAAGAGTACAACACTATAACCACTAGAGATCATTACTAAATGTGTCTTGAGAGAGAGTCTCCTAAACTTGAGGCCAGAATTATAACATGTATCTATTATATATCCATATTTCAGGGGGTCAATTGATAATGTAGCTAGCACAAAGGGAGGATTATGAAATGAATCTGGGCAAGACCCTAATCCAATGCATTGTAAATTCTCTGGGAACAAAGCTCTTTGAAGTCAAGTTGATCTGGGTGTGGAAGAAATAAAATGTAAACTTTTGTCATCAGACGTGGTAGGTGCTAACTCTGCCATAGCTACACAGGGCTTCCACGTCTTTGAGTAGGAATCCATCCTGGGAAAAAGGAAAGGAGCCCCCAAGAATAATAGGAAAGGAAAGAAGCTTCATCTTCAAATGCTTCTGTAGGTCTTCTATATTATTTTTCTCTAGTAGTAGCATTTCTGACAGAGTATGGATGGTTTTTCATTACCAGAACTATTACCTAGTTAGTTTGTATCTGAAGAAAATGTGCCTGTTTACCTGTGAAAGAAAAACATATATGACTTAACTCTGCTAATAAATAAATAGAGACTATATGAAGTTCAAAGCCAGTAATAATATGTGTAATCTGATCAGTTAAATAAAACCAAAAGTAAAGAATCATGACCACTAACCTTGTTGACCATGATTACTTTTTCTCTGCTTGGTACTTAGGGTTTTGACCCACCACATCAAAGTGACACAAGAACTATTTACATAGCCAACAGATTTCCTCAGAATGGCCTTTACACACCTCAGAAATTTATAGATAACCGGATCATTTCATCTAAGGTAAGAATTAATACTTTTATTTTTAAAATTGTAGATAAGTACCATTTTGTTTTGAAAGGTGATTTATTTGTATATTCTAGTATACATTTATAACCTTAAAACTTCAAGGAAATAGTGGTTGGTAGATATATCTTAACCAAAATTGTGAACTATAAAATAAAAGGAGTTGCCAATTATTAATGTCAGGTAGCCAACATGCCAACATTATGCTTAGTTGAAATCAAACTAAAGAACTCATATTCATATCACGTTTCTCCGAAAATAAGACCAGGTCTTATATTAAGTTGTGCTCCAAAAGACGCATGAGGGTTTATGTTCAGGGGATGTCATCCTGAAAAATCTGCTAAGACTTATTTTCTGATTAGGTCTTATTTTTGGGGAAACACGGTACTATGTCATTCACAGTGTTAGGTACGTCTCACATCATGTAATACTTACGACAGCTCTGAGATGGCTTTACAAAGTGTTTGTTGTTATACTCATTTTGTTATACCCATTTCTTCAATTGAAGTGCTGAGGAATAATTTACTAATTTACTCAGTGTTGTACATTAGTACGTGATAAGATTGGAGTTTGATCTCAGTTCTGTGCGACTTTAAAGCCCGACTTTCTCCAGTTTTATCACGCTTCTGTAAGTATTTTATAGTACCAAAGTACTGTTTCACTCTTACATACTCTTCCTTGTTTCTTTTTCTTCTGTGGCATTTTTACGATGTCTTAGTTTATTTTGAAACTGAAGCCTGTAGAGTAATGCTGTCCAATAACTTTTCTCTCGTGATGGAAACATTTTCCATACTATTCTGATAGCCATTAGCCCCACAGGGCTATTTAGGCCTTTAAATATGGCTAATGTAACCAAGGAACTTAATTTATTTTAAATTAAATGTCAGTGGTTACCTTATTGGACAGTGCAGTTACAGAGGATGTGAGTCTAAGAAACTAAGACTAAAGTTCTCCTTAGATCGCGACTATTGCTTAATAGACCACCTTAAGAAGCTTTTTTGTATTGCTCCTTCCCTCCCTTCCAAAGTGACTAGTAATTCTTGCTCTAATCCTGATCTCATCTTTGCCAAGGATGTTGTTTTAGGCCAGTAGTTCCTTTGCTCTGCCCCTTTATTTCAGCCTTCTGTTATTTACATATGCAACACACCCATTAGTGACACCTCTCATTTTGGACGATGGTTCTGAAGCAGAAGGCAGAAGGGGAAATAACAGAATCTAGGTTAATAGAGAAGTTCTAGATTAATGGCACCATTCTTAGTCAATTATGCCAGAAACAAAAGTCCTTGAAAATTTTAAGTTTTTTTAAAACTGGGTATAATTTATGGACAATAAATTCACCAATTTTAAGTGTACAATTTTATGTGTTTTAACAACTCATCAAATATATAAACTCATCATTTATAACATCATGAGACTACCACCACAATCACAGTGTAGAATATATTTGTCACTACGAAAAGCAGCCAATCAATCCCCCTCCTCCTCCTCTAGTGCTGGCAACCACGGACCTGCTTTCTGTAAGTAACTACGGTGTTGTCTTTTCTGGAATGTCATATAAATACAGTCATCCAGTATGAGCCTTTAGTGTCTGACTTCTTTTCACTTAACATAATACTCTTAAGACTCATCTTGATTGTTGCAAGTATCAGTATCAGTAATCCATCCCTGTTTAGTACATAGTTTAGCTATCGGTCTGGGTTTAGATATTGTATGTTCTGAATTTGGGTCATTTTTCTTGCGTTGTTCTTTCACTACCAGTATTTTCCCCTTAAATTTCCAGCTAACTTTCCAGCCCTGAACTCTAATCTCTGTCGTATTTTGTTGATAAGGGTGTAGTTTCCCCTACTGTGTTGCTGCCACAGGTGTGAGAGTTTGCATAGTATCTCCAGATTAAGCCATAGTTCACAATTCAAACTCCTTCCATTCGCGATTTTCAAAAAACTTAAACTCTCTTTCAGTTTGTATCTATATTTTGGCCACTTTCCAGAATTTAAAATAGTTGTTTTTTGTTTTTTGGTTTCTTTTTTTAATCTAGTGTTTGTATAATGATTTTTACCTGCTAGGAACTCACAGACCACTTAACTCTTCTGCCAACACTGGGAGCTGAGTGTCCTGGAAAACTTTTGGGATTTAATATCTTTATATGACTGTTTTCATATGCAACCGTATTAGGTTTAATGTTTTTGACTACAGTTTAAAAATGTAGATATTTAAATAAACATTGCCTTTTTTTTTAGCATACATGAGGACTCTCTCATTACTTCCTTATTACTTCTTTATTCCACTACTGCTTTCTTAAACTCCTTCCAAGCCAGATTACCTGCTATGCCATAAATTCATGTTGAACTTACCTACCACTGTACCTTTGCTATGATTTCATGTTGGTAACCACAATTTTTTAATATAGATTTTGTTCTTGCAGAGATTGTAGGTTTCATGTTTCTGTAGAAATGTAGAATTCATTTTTTGACCACAATTTCAAGAATGTAGATATTTATATAGACAGTGTCAATTTTGTCCTGACCATAAATGAGGCTGGCTGACTTATTATTTCCTGTATACTACCTTTTCACTCCCGTTGTTCCCTGAAACGCCTTCCAGACTGTATTATCTTTTACCCCACAAAGCCACGATAAACTTCCCTCCTCTCTGCCTTTGTTCATGCTGTTCTTCTTCCTCAGATGTTCTCCCTCTATTTGCCCCCTATTTTCAGCCTTTTGAATGTTCCTCTCTTAAAGCTCATGTCAAATATGACCTCTTTTATTAAATTTTTCTTACTGACGGCTTTTCCTTTGAATTCTTTGTATATCCCTTCATTTAACTTTGAATGCAGCTACTGGTGTTTTAGTCTCAATCGCCTCTATTTAATATTGGACTTATAATTGATTCTCTTATAGTGCAAGTGTCTTGTACATTGTAGATGTATGATACGTCTTTACTTAATTTACCATAGCAACTACTTTATCTTAAATTTAAACTGTTTGGAAAAGATTTAATTTTATAACTGTATTTTGGTTTCCTTTCTAATGTCAGACCTTAGGAGGAAAAAAGGTTAATTTTACAGTCATATCCATAACTACAGAGAAGTTATACTTCTAATTCACTTTTCTTGACCATTATTACATAATAATTTAAAACATTTTAAAGCATAATAAATCATTATTTTTCTTAGAATATTTTCATATTGTTTAATATTATTCTACTAGAGTCCCTTTTCTATACATGACAGGACAAGCACAGAATTCAATCTCTTAATATGTTTGTATTTCAGAAAACTTGGAAACAATTCCTAGCATTTGTAAGGTAGTTTTCCTAAGAAATTTTTATTCTGAGTTTTTCGATTGCATTATTGAAGGATATATCCTGAACCCAATGACCTTACTGTCAATCTACGTAGTTGCTCTTTTTAAGATTCTGGAAGACAATATATTGTCACTACTATAATTTAAATAGATTGACGTAAACTTAGAACAGTGCCAACTTAATTCTTACATATTTTATACATTGGCCTTGATAACTGAGGAAGTTACCTGGAATACTCTGACCCCTGTAAGGACAACTGTGTTTTTACTCCAGTTAGTATCAGCTGGAGATGATTTGACCTCGTTACCCACTGTCTCAGATGTAGGCATTGAGCAGTGACTTCTTTTGGTTCCAGGAACTATCTACCTCTCTTCTCTCTAGGGCCCTGAACCTAATTCCCAATTCCAGAATCTGGAGCCGCTACTGCAGGAAAATATGTTTCAGATATCCCAGATTAGAACTGAAAATATAATTTCACCTATGAAAGAAAGGTTGTTAGGTATTATACTACTCTTTATATACCCTTGGGTCAGATAAGCTTTTGTGGGCTCTCCTGGGAACCTAACCCTATTTATAAAATTGTTCATATGGGAAAGGGTGTTTCAAGTCGCAAACCAACTGATTAAAAAGTGAACTTTTGACATACAAAAATTTAGAAATTAGAACCATTTTACCTTGCACCAGAGAAAATTAGGTAAAATGTCTCTTAAAAACCTTGGATTATCATAATCATTAAGGCTTCATTGCTTGACATCAGGATAGTTATCTGAAACAAAAATTTTTTTTCAACTTTATCCATCTATCTATCTATCTATCTATCTATCTATCTATCTATCTAATCAGCTAAAGTTCTAATTGCCAACTATGTTCCAAGTAGTAGAGTAAGTGCTGGTTAGAGCAATAAATAAAACAAGGTTTCTAACCTCAGGGATTTTACTTTCTACTTGGAGAATGTACATAGGGTAAAGTAGTAGTGCTGTAAGTGTTTCCCTGTTTTGTGTAGGAACTTGTGTTGTGATTAGTGGGGGACACAAGTAAAATTTGTGCTGTATTTGTACCCTGCCCCTATGATATATAGGCTTGATTAATAATGTAAGCTGATTAATAATATAACAACAGACACATAGCAATTAATATGAGCCAGGTTTTGTCTTTTTAACAACCCTCTACAATATGTTTATTGTTGGCCTCATTTTATGAAGGTACAAAGTGGGGCGCAGAGAGATTAGGTCCAAGGTCACTTACTGACTTTGGATTAGGACTTAGGCCACAGGAGTTTAACTCACTACCATCTATATTCTTAACCATTATACTCTACTGTTTTACTTTCAAAATTGACATTGAGAAAGATTTTTATGTCTTTTATGAGATTTTTCTTGGTGATTATACCAGTGATCACTTATCTATTTTTTCATCTTTTTCATATTCTAGGTTATTTTTCCATATTCTCTACTTAACAAAGAATAATTGAATAATTATACTGTTTCCTCTATTTCTGACACTGAGCTAAATAAAATGTAAAATAAATTTATCTGGTGTTAGCATTTCTATCAGCTCTTATTTATCTTTTTCATTAGGTTTAGTTTGGTGTAACCAGAATCCAAAGTAAATTATTTAGATCTACCACCTCCAGTTTCTAAAAAATAAAAAATTTCATAGCAAAATCGATAGATCACAGTTTATCTCATTTAAAAAAATTATATTAAAATTACCAGTAAATAGTAAAAGAAAGAAAATAGAATAGAATAAAAGTCCAGAAACTCTAAAAACCAGATAGTTTCTGTCAAACCAAGAGTTACATGAATTTGTCTAAGGGCTTAGTATATCTGATCTCACGTGTATTATTATTATATCTATATAGTATGTATTATTTTTAAATATTAATTCATTGTTCTTTTCTCTCTCTTTTTTTTAGTATACTGTGTGGAATTTTGTTCCAAAAAATTTATTTGAACAATTCAGAAGAGTGGCAAACTTTTATTTTCTTATTATATTTTTGGTTCAGGTAAGCATTATCACTCAATACATTGTGAAGTTCACAGATAGGATTTCTGAAAATATGTCTTCAGGGAAAAGTTACACTGCGTTCTAAATAATTTGACGATGGGACTATTTTCTTCTGCAGAGCTTCCCCAGTGAATACAATGATTTAAACCACATCTAGGTTTCTACAAACTAGCCTATAAATTTTAAGATTAATTGTATTTTGTTTCATCACTGAAGTACTGTGATGCTGATAACTGTAATCAAAGCCAAGAAAATAACATCATCTTTCAGATGTTTTTCCTCAGAATATAAATATTTTGGCTTTTAATATACAACAATGTTTTGGGCACATTTCTGCCTATAGAACCATGGTGGTACAAAGTAAAATTTTTTTTTTAATGTAAATTCTACTTTCTTAATTTTAAAAGTTTTAATTTTTAAGAATCCCCATGAGTATAGATTTATTTTTCCAGATCATTTTCTTAACTCTGTGTTCATTATAAGCTGTTGCTGTTTAACAGTTTAATTTCACATTGTGCTTTTTTCCTAACATCAAAATATCAAGAGGATAGGTTATGAAACTTGAGTATAAGTCAAGACTTATTTTCTTTTAAAGAGGTTATTCTTTTCTGATAGTACCTTAGCAGTCTCTTTTAATGTGGCATTGAATTTTTGTATGAACTCTGAACTTTTCTCTCAGTAGAACCTGGGATTTCAAAAGAGAAAAAAACTTGTCAAGTTATTATTTTAACACTTGAGGAAACATTTACTTAAAAAAAAATTGTTTTCCTTCATGAACAGAGAAGAAACTTCTGATTTTCTATCAACAGAACATCAGCTTGGTTTTCTCGGAAAAGTGAGAAATTTATACTAACCATGTCCATGTAACACATGCATTTGTGAAATTACTAAATAAGATGAGGAATTCAGCTTGTCTCTGGAATAGAACAAATCAAATTGACCTATGTGGCATAAGGGAACATTAATAAATCATTAGATCCATTTTTCTAACTAACCAAACGTAATTACTGCAAAAACTTCTCCAGCAATTTATTGAAACCTCAGTTGTATGATTTAGATCATAATTGTCGTATTATTTTCCAAGCTGTACCCTCTGGCTCTGCTAAGATGTAACAGAATCACTTGTGGAAGAAAAACCCTTTTCCTAGCCCCATTCTGAGTTTATTCTGAATCCCAGAGTAAAAATTACTGAAAGACTTTTCAATATTTACCAGGATGGACAAAGAAAAGTGAAATGAAATTCTGAGCAGTTGTAGCTCCACTCCTAGGCAAATATTGAGGAAAAACTTAAAGTACTCTGTGTGAAGAAGGCAGAGTGACTGAGTCTACCTTAGCAATATTTGTGGGTATATAATAGATTTAGATATTCTATTAACCCCATGTAATAGCCAGCAAAGTGAACTTCTGAAACTGAACTAAACTCTACTCACTGCATAATATGTCTCTCCTATTACTGTTTTACTGTGGACCATGATACACATTTTATATGGTGTTACCAGAAATCCCAATATGTCTGAGATTTAAGATGTTATAGTGTGATGTGTACAATATAAATATATAATACTCTGCATTCTTTTTTTTAAAATCCAGCTTATGATTGATACACCTACCAGCCCAATTACCAGTGGACTTCCATTATTCTTTGTGATAACAGTAACTGCCATAAAGCAGGTATGAAATACTTTATATTCTTATTCCCCCGTTAATCATAATTTGCTAAATATGTCCACTCCAAAGTAACCTCTATTGTTCTGAAAATAATTTCCATAAGAAGGCAAATTTTTTTGATATTGTATATGGTAAAATGAAACTGAGTTAAGCCACTCTGTTTTAGGTAGCTGGTGACTTATAGTTTGATTACCATTATTAAAATATGTCATTCCCTTGACACACCTAGGAAGCATCCAAAAACAAGCATTTTATATGTACAAACCAATTTGTATATTAAATAAATTAATTATCATCATTTTTGTAGAGTTTGGCAATATTTATAGGAAAGACAATTCAAGAGGGATATGTTTATGGGCAGTAGAGTGTGCACTTCTGACATGAACGTTTTGAATAAAAATTGTGTAGTGTTTTCCTACTTTTTACCACTTTCTTTGGTGAAGTTGAGTTTTTATGTAAAGTAGTATCATAGGGGAAATAGCTTCAATCAAATTCTGATTTGGTATTTCTAGGTATAGAATTGGTATCTGAATTGGTAAATTTAGGTATGGAAAAACAGTATTATTGAGTAAACATATCGAGTAAGAAATAAAGAAATTCATAGAAATGTCAGGTGTTTATAGCTACCACTTAGAAAATCTTGGCAGGGGCTCAATTATACAGAGATGGTCCCTTCCATCTGAAAGAGAGTTAATGGAATTCCCATGTGTAAATATGATCAATTTTCGTTTTATAAGATTAGGGATAAGGTTTAAATTGCCATGGAAATAAAATTGACAAACACTTATAATCCTTGGATGTAGGATATTCCTCGTTACTTACATAAGAAGGGTAAGAGCAGTCCATAGATAAACAATTACATTTTGTATCTAGTGTCAGAATATCATGCTACTGCTTTTAAAAGTTTGATTTCCGTTTCTTCACTGTTCTGGTGGAGACTATGTAAGACAATAGCATCCATATCACTTCATACAATTATGTATTTACTTGGGTTTACAGATGTCATTTAATTCATCAGCGTTAACACATTTTTCCATTGGACCTATTTTCTATATGTAGTATTCTCTTAGGTGATTTCATCCATTCTTAAAGTACCATTTATATGTTGATGGTTCTCAAATTTATATGTATTCTGAAACTATTCCCTGAACTCCTGACATACAGCTGTTTGTGCAACATTTCCACTTGGATAGCTTAGGCTTTCCCTGATCACCATGTCACCCTCTAATTTCCTACTCTTGTTTTTTTCTCCATGTCGTTTGTCAGTACCTGTTGTTCTAGTGAATAAATGTTTATTAGTTTGTTGCCTTCATTTGAATATTTAGCTCTATGAAGGCAGAGACTTCGTTTTATAAACCAGTTTATTTCCAGTGACCACAAGGCTGTGTACTTATTGGACCTTCAGTAAATAATTTGCTTGACAGATAAATAAATGAATTAGTGAATCTATTGAATAGTTGAATGTTTTTTAAGGCAGTGTAAAATGTTGCAACACATCTTGTCCTGTTTCCCAATGTATATTTGGCCAAATATAGACTGGGTTTAATTGGAATGTGATACCGTTAGCCAAGTTGAAAAATTGCTGGTGAATTTACTATCTGCAAAATGGGAGAGTTTAACGTGATAATAACAATAATAATAACAGTAATAATTGACATTCTGTGTCCTTCTAAAATAGGTTAAGTAAAAACACAAAATCTAAAAGTAGGAATCAGGATGATTATACCTCAAATCTGTGTTACGATGGGTATTGCAGTTAAGTACTAAATTTACATGAGAGCTTGACAACTTAATCAAAAGGGAAAATATAAAAGATCATATAATTTTCAAAGAGAACATTTGATATATAAGGATTTTCTCCCATTACAACTTCAGGACGCAGAGTTTTCTGTTCTGTAACAACTGTTCCTAAATTGTGCTCATTTAATAAAACACAACATACTAGAATATACTGTTCAGGTTTTTATGTCCATTACTATAGATCATTCGAACAAATTTTGGAAAAATTGTGAAAATGAAAGTTGCCATGCTCCAATCTTTCATTCTTCTCTTCACCCCTTTTAGTCTGCCTTTGTCCTTTTGCACGTTTATCAAAATAGGAAAAGCTGTATTATCAGTTATTTATACTTTGAGTAAAGTTGTTAGTTTTTTTAACTTCTGCCTGCCATACTTGCATATGAAGTTTTCTCTCTAGTTGTGTGAATCAAGATATAGTGCTCTGGTAAACAGTCTTTGCCCTCTGTGAGCTTATAACCTATGAAGTAGCGAACGGAAGACCAAACACAGAAATAATTACAGTTTAATAATGTAGTAGGAAGAGCCAGTGCTCTGTAGGTTTGCAGAGAAAGGGTGGAACGCTTTGTCTGGATAATCAAGAAAGATTTTGTGGCAGAAACATTATTAGAGATGAGACTTGGAATATAGGTAAAATGACAATTGGTGATGAAGGTGAAGTAGCAACAAACAACTTGAGTAACGGCCCAAATGGAAGTAACGGCAAGACCTATTTTGGGGAATGATATATCTGACTAATATATGACCCTGTATAGGAAAGTATACTTATTACTAAAAGGTAATAATGGAAATAGAGGTTGGTAAATTAAGCAGGCTGATAGATTCTTTGTTTTAAGCATTGAGATTTTATTAAGGGGGTTTTGAACAGCGTAGTGAATTAAAACAATGCTTTGAAAAGATTAATTTGGCAGTAATATGTAGGATGAATTAGAATTTTTGAACTTGTGTTAAAAAAGATAATGTTTTTATTATTATTGCTCTGCTGTTAATGTCATCTGACTATAAAAGGAAGTATGCTTTTTGACAATTTCAGAAGAGATTTTTTTGACCTTCAATTGAATTTCTCTAAAATTGACACACCACATCGTAAGTGGGGCCAATATAATTTAAGTATCTTAAGAATGCTTTCCCAAAAGGTTTCTTCTGAAAAAAAATAGACCTTCAAAATGTTATTTAATATTTGCTTTATATTTTATAGTTTTATAATATTTTTAGGTAATTGATGTATATATTTAAAAAAATGGAAACAGTACAAAATAGCATATAGTAAAAGTCTCTTATACTCCTAACCCCAAGTCTCCTAATTCTCCTCCCCTGAGGGAGCCATTATTTTTACATTAGTCCATATACAGAGTGTTTGCATAGGCAAGCATATTTTTTTCACAAATGATAGCATAGAACACAACACATTCTATACCTTACTTTTGTCACTTCATGCTATCGATGTCATTTTGTTATCTGTACTTGTACTGTACCTCTGAGTTCTTGAATTTTCTCTAAAATAACACAAAAAGTCTTTTCCACTTAAAATTTGCCACTTCTTAACATTTAATCAAAATATTCTTTGTGCAATGCTTATGTCTCCCTTTTTAATAATGATCCATGTAACCTACCATATTGCTTTGCTTTGTACAAATTATAATTCTGTTGATCTATTGTTTAAGAAAGTGAAAGAACTCAACCTCAGTTTTAAAATCTGTTCATTTTTTTCTATTTATTGTCTGTAGTGCTCTGTGAATTTATATTTTATGTTTAAAATATCATTTGTATGTAGAAACAGTGGAACTTACTGACTGAATACATGTTAGCAAAAAGGTAATCAAAAATGACTCCCCAGATTTCTAGTATGAGCAGCACAGCAGATGGTGATGTCATTTGGCAAGATGGGAGACACTGGAAATGCAACAGATTGGGATGATAACATTATCTATTTAGTTTTGAAATGTTTAATATATTCATGAGACATCAAAATGAAGATATTAAGAATACACATGGAATAAAAAAAAAAAAAAAAAAAGAATACACATGGATATTCAACTTTAGAGTACAAAGGAAAGATACAAGCTAGAGATATACATTTCAGAATTTTTGAAGACACAGGGATAGAAGAAATCTTGTAGTGAGAAAGTGAAGGGTGAAGAAGGGCCAGTAAAGATGACATAGAAGGAACCCCATAAGGAAATTGAGAAGGAGTAACAAAGAGATACTATAAAAATCGGGAATATATGTGTGATGAAAACCGAAAGAAAGTGTTTCTAGTGCAAATGAATGTCATATACCTATAAGTATATGCATCAAAATAGTCTAATATAATTCTGGTGAATGAAATGGTTTGGGGAAATTTTTATGTTTCTTTTTCTCATTTAATAAAAGTATCTTCTAATTATACTAAAAAGGGTACTTTTTTATTATTTTGATATTTACAGGGATATGAAGATTGGTTACGACATAACTCAGATAATGAAGTAAATGGAGCTCCTGTATATGTTGTTCGAAGTGGTGGCCTTGTTAAAACTAGATCTAAAAACATTCGGGTATGCATTTAGTAAATAATGGAAATCAACTGTATTGTGGTATCACAAATTCTGATCTGATTATATTTTAGTTAAAAGCCTGTTTTCCTGTATTAAAATATTGTGATAGACCACTTGTTTAGAACCCAGTAAAATAAGTCCTTGCCTTTTAAAAGTATATTCACTTTCCCCCAAAATTCTTCATAGGTGGGTGATATTGTTCGAATAGCCAAAGATGAAATTTTCCCTGCAGATTTGGTGCTTTTGTCCTCAGATCGACCTGATGGTTCTTGTCACATTACAACTGCTAGTTTGGATGGAGAAACTAACCTGAAGGTTTGTGTGTGTATATATATACACATATATATATATTTGAGTGTTTGTCTTGGTGAACAAAATGTCTTTGGATTATAGTGATATTTCCTTTGGTTAAGGTAATAAAGTTTCTCCTGGTAAAGGAGACTTTTTTTAAATTACCGGAACTTAAAAATTTAGTTTTTTTAAAAGAAGTAATGTTGTTATATACTTATTTCGAGGGTTGGCCTCAGATGGTTTAGTTAAGTCAAGTTAAAAATGGAAAGTGTTTTTAGGAAAAACAAAATGTTTTAATATTTGATGCTTTTTTAGATAAGAGAGATTTTGAAATAGATGATATATAAGGTCCATTTGGATCTTGAAACTGCAATTTAAATTTTTTATTTTGTTTTGTTTTAGACACATGTGGCAGTTCCAGAAACAGCAGTATTACAAACAGTTGCCAACTTGGACACTCTTATAGCTGTGATAGAATGTCAGCAACCAGAAGCAGACTTGTACAGGTACAGTGTGATAGTCAACATACTCATTTTAAGTTCTGTTTATAGAGATCATTTTTATAATATAAACATACAATGAAACCTTTAGCTAATTGAAGACATTATGGGGGCGGGCGGGTGGTTTGGGGAGACGAATTAAAGGGAAAAAAGACTTAAAGCAGAACTTGCCAGAATTCTAATCCAAAGTTTTAATTCAAAAACAGTGCTTTTATTCAAACGTTCTTTCCCGTTACCTTCCATCTTGATATGGACTGGCTTTATAACTATAATAGTAGCTATAGGAGAAGTAAGATTGTTTCCTTAGAAAAAAATAATCGTGCGTGTGTATACTTCGTGAAGGCAAAGGCTATGTCCTTATGTTCACTTTTAATATTACAATTGACGAAATATAATGTAAATAATCTTTCAGTGATACGCTAATTATCGTGGGCAATGGTAGAAACAAATTTTTATTATTAACGACTTAAGTGAGATACTAAATTTAAATTCATTTTTACTCAATAACTGGTGATAGACTATATATTACAACCACATTGTAAAAAATCACTGTCAGCTTCTTGTCATATCATGTATCTCTCTGTATTGGTTGAAATGTTTCAAATCTTATCATTAGTCATTAACTATTCCATATCTCTTACATACCTTTGTTCTGGATCCATATACTATTTATAATGGCATTTTCTCTATGTGATTTCATCCATACTTAAAGTACCATTTAAATGTTGATGGTTCTCAAATTTATATGTATCCTGAAACTATTCCCTGAACTCCTGATGTATGCATACATACATAAAGTACCATTATAAAAATTTGCATTTTCATCAGTCAAATGAGGTATAGTTTTCCAATTAACTGTAAAAATTTGAGTCCTATGCTTTAAGAGCATTTAAACTATAAGATTTAACTGAAGAATTTAGTACTTTAAGATTTCTATATTGCTATCATTTCTTTGTCTTAGACAATGGTGAGTTATAAAAAAATTATTAAAAACTTGAAAATGATGGAGTATTAAGCAGGCATAAGCTTAACATGAGATTAAATATGACTAATGCATTAGTGGATGGTTTTTATATTATTTTGGAAAATAGGGAAAAAATTAAAAGTTTTTCTAATAGGAAATAATTCACTGTTAAATATAAGCTGTTCCTCTTTATGTTCTCTTTTTCTCTTCCGTACTGAAAGTCTATATTTTGTTTTAAGTATAACTACTGCGGAAGACTTTTGTAATGAAAAGATAACTCATAATTGTATCACTACTTACATTTATTGCTGTTTTTATTTATTCACTCATTCAACAAGTTATTGTTGAGCACTTTTGTGCTCATTATGGTTAGTGAGAAATAAGATGAGTCGGCATAGTTTCTGTCTTTGAGGAACTCGTAGCTGTAAAGATATTAGATATATATAATTTGTATTTTGTCACTTTACTATATACCATATATAACGGAAATATTGAAAGCATTTTAAATGTCCACATAGGAGAATGCTTAAATGGGTATATGGTATAGATATGAGAGAAATATGTAGATTATAAAAATGATGTTTTCAAAGAATTTAATGACATAGGAGCATACATATAATGTTAAATAAGAAATAGAGGTGTAGCTCTCATATGATCCCAGTTATATTAAAAAATGTGTGTGTCTGTGTATTTGATAGGTAGTTGACTAGCAGGATAGAAAAATAGGTAGGTACAGAGAGAAAGAAAAACCTGGAATTACATGTCAAAATGTTAGTTATTTCTTGATGTTAGAATTTCAGCTGCTTTTTACTTACCTTTTGTGTTCTGTAAATTTTGTAATATTTCTTAAAAGAATATGGATTACTTTTGTGATTACAAAAAGGATTTTCCATGTTACTGCACAGTATTCTTAATGCTCATTTTTAATGGCTGTGAAATAGTCTGAGTGTGAACAAAGGCATTTCCTAATATTTCAATACCTAACTCTTCTACTCTTTTGCTATTATAAATATTACATTCGAAATCCAGCGGTTGGATAATTCACTATTTCTCTTCTTTGAACAGTTAGTTCACTTGGCATCCAAGACACTCCCCGCTCTTGGTTTTCCTCCTACTTCACTAGTCCCTCTTTGGTCCCTTTTGCTGATTTCTCCTCTTCCCTGACTTCTTGGTGTTAGAGTGACCCAGTACTGTCCTCGGTCCTCTTCCCTTCTCCCTGTACCTTTTCCTTTCTACACTCCCTTGGTGATCTCAGCCAAGCAGATGGCTGTAAAGACCATCTACATGCTAACTCCCAGATTTCTATCTCTGTCCCAGACTTCTTTCCCAAATTCCAGACTTTTATATCCAACTTTCTGTTCTATGGTTCCACTTGGACACTTAGTAAATATCTCAAAGTAATCATGTTGAAAACTGAATTCCTCATTTTCCCTCAGAAACTTTTTATGCCAATAGCCTTTCCCATCTCAGCTGACGACAGTCCATCCTTCCAGTTGTTCAGGCCAAAAACCATAGTGTTAGCCATGGCTCACCCCATACCCTCTCTGCTAACCTTTCCTCACCTTCCCTCCCACATCGCATCCCTATCCATTAGAACGTTTTAATTGGCTTACCTTCAAAATAACATTCAGAATTTGATCATCTTTCACCAATTTCACTGCTACTATTTGTGTCCAAATCAGCGTCATCTCCTGCCTGGTTTACTGCTCTCAAAGGCATCCTCGTCACTTTTTCTGTTTTTAGTCTTCTTTCCCTTGCAGTTTGTTCTCACAAAACCAGCAGAGTGATCCTTTTAAAATGTAAGTCAGATCATGTCATTCCTCTGCTCAGACCATGCAGTGGCTTTTCCATCTCACTCCGAGTCAAAACCCATATCTTTATAAGGATCTATAAGCCTTGACTGATTGTCCCTATCCACAAGCTTTCCTCTCTGACCTAATTTCTGACCCATCTCCCTCTTAAGAGCTCACCCTCCAGCTACACCGGCCTCCATATTTTCCCTTGAACGTGCCATGTTCACTCTCACCTTTTCACTAGGAGTTCCTTGTCTTAACTCCTTGATCACCTTCTAGAGCCTCCTCCACAGTGAGGCCCACTTTGACTAATACTGCAGCCTAATCCTTACTCTGTCCTGCTTTTTTTTTTTTAATAACGCATAATACCTCCTAGTATACTGTGTAATTTAATTACCTATTATGTTTATTGCTGATTATCTCTTCAACTACAAGGTAAACTCAAAGGTCAGCATCTTTGTGTGTCTTGTGCACCGACGTGGCCTAAGCACTTAGGACCAATCTGGCAAGTAGGAGGCCGTACTACGTGTTTGTCGACAGCTGAAAGAATAAATACCTTTATGTACTTAATTTTGAGCACTTAAATTTTCCCTTTTATTGAATTGTCTATGACGTATGCAAGCAAGATTTGTGTGTAGCTCACTCTACTGTTGAATCGAAGTACTTGAACAGTATGTAGGCACATAGGCACATAGTAGCAAACGGTACAGGGAGAACAGGCACATCGTCGACACTCAGTAAATACCTGTTGGATGAATGGATGAATGATAGAGTTCCAAATTATTCTTAGATCAAAGGAGGGGCGAATGTTTTCATTACCCATTCATTCATCAGATATCGAGTGCCTCCAATAACTGAGGCGTAGTGCTGGATACTGAGAATCCTCCACTCGTTTCGGCAGCATATATACTAACATTGAGACTATAACAGTAAAGAAACAGTGATAGCTATTGCCTCCTAGAGTTTATAATCTAGTACTAGATTATTAAGAACAGACAGAACTGCACAAAACGAATTACTGGATTAAAGCCCTAAGAGAGTTTGGCCTTTAATAAACATACTGACACTTACTTTACAAAAGCATTGGACTAGTTTTTATTGTCATGAGCAAAATATAAGTTTATGAGGTCTTCTTTGTTTCAGAATTTTACTGGTATTAAGTATTATAGTTTTAAATTTTTTGCTAATTTTGTACATAATAGTATCATAATTTTAAAACTAATTTTAATTTATTTTTTATTAGAAAGGCTAAACATTTATTAATTCTTCCCCCCTTGAACATTGTTGATTCCTTTCTAGTTACCTACTTATTAAATGGGATTACATTATTCCTCCTTAATAGTTTTTTGAGAGAGGCTAGAATACAGTAAGAAATGAACTCTGCCAAACCACCAGAAGAAATAAAAACGAGGAGAGCCTTTTGTTGAGGAGCAGCCGCTAGCAGGTGTCTGTTTCACAGTTCTCCATTATCCTTTTCCTTGGCTCCTTAATCCTTTAGTTCTTTATTCTTTCCACCTCTTAATTTTTTAGACTCTTAACTTAGTACTTCCACTTCTAGGAATTTTTCCTAACTAAATAATGAAACTACTCCTAGGAATTTATCTTAATGAAAATATGAAAAGATATGTACACAGGTTGTTTAGGGCTGCATTGTTTAGACTACAAGTTGAAAAAAACAAACTTCCATCTGTAGTGTATTATTTACATAAATTATATAAGTAATCAAAAATGCGCTATTATGTGCAGCCATTAAAAATAATGATGTAGATCTGTGTTTATGGCAGGAAATGCTAAGTGGGGGGGAAAATGTTACCAACATTATATATGGTATGATCCCATTTTTGTTTTTAAGATACGTATTTATTTATATGTGACTGGAAAAAAGCCTAGGAAACATATCCCAAAATATTAGCAGTGTTTGTATTTGAGTAGTAGGATTACCAGTCATGATTATTTCCCTTTTGGTATCCTTTTTATATTGTCTGAATCATTTTATAAAATGTGGTGCTTGAGTCTATAATCAGAAAAGAGAATAAAGATCTTTTCACTTTGAAACAAATCAAACTATGGGTTGGAGAAAGGGCAAAGGAAAGTGCAGGATGAGTTAATCCAGTATGGAACTGGCATGAACTGATGAGAAGTACCTTAGAATCAAGGTAACAGGACAGATAAATTGAAGGATACAGGTCTCTTGTTGGAATTTAGCTCAGGAAAATCAAAAGAGTGATCACACATTATCTGTGAAAGATGCCTAGGGTGACAGTAGCTGAATTGGTTCTTTGAATCAGTCCAAAGTTGAGGCTGAAACCAAGGCTACATAAAATTCCATTAAGTGGAGATAGTAAAAGTAACACTACTTCTCCCTGATACAGGGAGTTGAAGGAAGCAGAAGTAAGAGATTAGCAAGAAACAATGAAACCAAAAGGGATAAAGCATCTGTGACCTGAAAACAGGAAGAATAATAGGGACATTTGGAAGGAAATGCTTAGTATTTCTTTGCCTAGTTAAATGATTAACATTAAGTTCTGTCTAGAATTTGCTTCAACTCAGGATTCAATTCTCAATATAATAGAAAGTAATTATACGCTTGAATTCACTATGCTGTGGAGCTGTTTTGATAGTGGAAGTTAGAACTGAAAGGCTAGGCTATGAAAATTCATGGATAACAGGCCACTTACTCTAGATTTCAGGCAACTAAAAGTTAAAGACGCTCTGGAGATCACCGAGAGGTTTTTGCTTACTATTCTATTTCCAGCACTTAACTCACACATGGTAATTGCGCAATGAATATTTGTTGGTTGAATGAATACATGAATAAGTGAATGATTCTGGTCACAGGAAGTTTTATTTAGTAAATTGCAATGAAATATGTGAGCATTCATTGTTGGCTAATTAACGTATGCATCTAGCAATATAAATTTTCATGCTGATGAAACTGAAAATAGTAATAATATATAACATTTGCATACCATTTTCAAAACATGTTTTCATTCATTACCTCATTCATTACTGGAATAGAGAAGGCAAGAATTAAAAAAATGTTAAAGCTTAATGAGTGATAAGCATTTACTTTTATAATTTCTAACATGAATATTGGACCACTCATATATACAAAAGGTTGGTTTGTTTCATGTATAAAAATAGTGCCAAAAGTATCTAAAATTTTCTACCCATTGATGTCAGAAGTAATGTATTATTAGTTTTTTTGTAACGTGGTGAATTCTTTGATAGATTCATGGGACGAATGATAATAACTCAACAAATGGAAGAAATTGTAAGGTAAGAATAAAGCTAAAGATATATTAGCCAAGTAAGCAGCATATCATAGAAAAGGATTCATTTAAAAGCATTTAGCCCTCCATCTTCTAGTAATTTGTAGTAGCAGCAGGTAAGGATGAAACAAATTCCATGAAGTGATACCAGAATAATTTAGAAAGATCATTTGTGTACTTGTATTTCTTTTTCTAATGTTAGATAGTAACATAAAAGGAAACATAGCTGTTTTTATTCAAATCCTTACCCACCACACTTAAAGTCTAGAATACAAAAAATGTCTTTATAATGTTTAACAAGTATAGATATTGTGGTCTTCTTTATTTCAAAATAATTCAGCACAAATTAGAGTATTTACTGGACCATCCAGAACCTCTTATTTACTCTTCTGATTGGTTGGTTGTTTTGATACATTCACCTTCAATATTTAGGTTAATTTCTGGCGCCTATATGAAAGGCTTTGGGTCATTTCAAAGATTTGCTGATGGGATGAGATTACATTGTTATTCATGACCACAAATCAAATTTAGAATGAATCTTGGAATCATCCCTTGAACTTCTATTCAAATTAGCATTCCACCTCTTTTCTGGAGACACATGTTCAATTAAATTGGCTGCTTGAAATAAGTCACTGACAAAGAATTGAGCATTTTTAAATGACATCCTCAAGACAAGCCACCGAAAATATCATGCATCAGCACTGATTCACATTTTTAAGAAACATTAACATAGGAGCACATTCAATAAACTCTGTAACAAGGTCTTTTTAAGTGTAGGACCCCCTGCTTGAATAACTATGACTAGGTTTTATTTTGATTTCTGTAGTGACATAGTGAGATACATGTGAGGATACATAGTCTAATTTGCATTACGAAACTGTGACTGGTAAAGGAAGAGCTCAGTTATGTTACCTCAGCCCCTAGAATGGTTAAAAAAGGAGCCATGTTCTTTGCTGAAGCAATCAGAGTTTGCTGATGTGTTACCTTTTAATTTGAAGCTTTCTAACCTTATATTACAATTGTATATGCCAGTGTGAGCTCAGAGTTTTTCTATGCATTGTTGGAACCAACACCAAATGAAAAAGAGCTATTTTATGGCTCCTGATTAATTGATTTTGGAATATCTATGGAATGTGCTCCAGATATGACTAGTTAATAAAACCATATTTGTTAACCATGTCCCAAACACCTGACCTTCCTTCTATTGGATTTTTTAGAGTGTTTGGGTTTTGCAGATATCTTCAGAATTTGTTTAGATTCTGTTCGATTTGGATGACTGTGTATGTACGTTTCAGGAAAGCATAAGGGATATCAACAAAATTAAGGCTTTTTTATTTATACATAATAGATTCTTATTGTTTTGCTATCACTAAGAAAATAAAATTTCCTTTCTAGTTATTCCTTATCATTTTATATCTCCTTCATGGAGAGAAATTCAAACAGCAAGAAGACCGGTACTCCAAGAAGTATGCAATGCAAGTAGTCAAGTTGTAGTGTCAATCTTGCCTAGAAAAGTACTAACTCACTTACTATGTTACGTCTTATAATCCATTTAATTTTAATTATTCAGAGCTCATGCATCTATATACAAATCATGCTACAACTTATGTTTACATTGCATTGTAACTATTTTCTTTGAAAACTGTGTATTGATTTTGCTCAAAATTTTAAAATTTCACCTTCTTTTAAACATTTTTAAATCATTGCTTAATCTTTTATTTTGTTGTGTTTTATGTTTAAAATTTTTGAATCTGGTGGCTTTGTGAGTTTATTTACCAGCAAAATTTTATTTCTGAGCCACTGACCTTAAAGTAACTGAAATGCTAAAGCAGGTGTTTTTATCATGGTAACTAATATCATGACTGACCTAGAAAGCTTTATAGGAGCTGAGATTTTGGTTTTATATAAAAGCAGTGTTGTAACTATATCTCAGATACCTTCTACTGATGATGTCATTTTAGAATCTAATTGAATTTTTAATGTATTTACTGCTTTTTTTTTTCCTAGACCTCTGGGGCCAGAGAGTCTTTTGCTTCGTGGAGCCAGATTAAAAAACACAAAAGAAATTTTTGGTTTGTATATGTTGAAAATTTTAAATTATAGATTCACATTGATGCTTTATATGAAGTATTTTTAAAAGCATTTGTTGTCTTTTGGTTGGATAATTTATTACTTAGTTAACTTTTGCCTACGATAATTTCCTTACAGAGATTGTATTAATATAATTTTGTGTTGTAGTTTTTGTTCTTAATCTCTATTTTTGAGTAATAGACTAGAACTTTGCTCTTATATGTTTGTTTGTTTTTGCATATAGTTGTGAAATTGAGTGCTAAGAAAATAGTTCTGGCACTTCTGTTCATGATGGATGAGAACCAGTATAATAATCTGGCATCATGTGCAGTAAACCACCTATATAATTCCGTTATGATTATTCTTAGATTGGATGAATAAAACTGTTGATTCATTCATTCAACAAATTCTTATTGACCTATGACTATATACCAGGTACTGTTGGAACATGTACTGACTGGATTAAATGGGTGAATAAATAATGTTCTTGCTTTGGAGATCGATCAATTAATTAATTAACAATTAATTAATTCACGGTGCTCTGAATCAATTCTAGGCAAATTGTGAAGTCGATAATAACCTTAGCTGTCATCTAGTTCTTCCCATTTCAGGAATGACCCTTCATATACTGGCTAGCATATGTTATTCACTGCATGTTTACAGCTTTTGAGGTTCTCTTCTCTTTCCTGTATCTTATCTCTCATTATTAGGCTCTCTGATAAAAAATTTTTTAACAAGCCCATATACTTTTAAAAAATGGAAAATAATGAGTGTTGGTGAGGTTGTGGAGAAATTAGAAGCCTCATATACTGCTTGTGGGAATGTAAATGTTGTAGCTGCCGTAGAAAACAGTTTGGCAGTTCCTCAATAAGTTATACATAGAATTACCGTGTAACCCAGCAATTCTCCTAGATATGTACCCCAGAAGAACTGAAAATAGGTGTTCAAACAAAGACTTGTACAAGAATGTTCATAGCAGCACTACTTATAACAGTCAAAGGGTAGAAACTGCCCAACTGTTCATCAACTAATGAATGTATAAACAAAATGTAGGCTATCCATAATGGACAGTTATTTACTCATACGAAATGAATAACTGATGCATGTTACATACAATATGGACATACTTTGAAAAGATTATGCTGAGTAAAAGAAGCCAGACACAAAACGCCACATACTGTATGATCCCATTTGCTGGAAGTACCCAGAATAGGGAAATTCATAGAGACAGAGGATAGATTAGTGGGCTGGGGAGTGAAGGGGAATGGGGAATGACGCTTAATAGGTACAGGAAGATGAAAATTTTTTTCAAGTTAGGTTGTGAGGATGGTTGCACAACATTATGAATACACTAAGTACCACTAAATTCTACATTTTTAAATGATTAAAATGGTAAATTGTGTCTATTTTACTACAATTTTTTTAAAAAAGAAAACTATTATAATGTTCTTTTGGCAAAAGCCAGAGAAAACCTCCAAGGCTTTTAGGTCCTCTCACGTACTGCTGTATTTTAACTCATCTCCATAGCTGTAACCCCTTTCATGCTCTAAAAAGAAAATGTGTATTTGAATGCCTTTAGATGGGTCTGCTATTGTTTGCCTCGGTACCACCACTCTGTTGTATCATTCAGGCTGATTTTTCACATTTCTATAATTTTTGTGCCTTTTGTTGTTCGAGTTGTAATTCCTGCCTTTATGGAATAATGCTAGTGGTGAAAATTGTAGGACAAATCTTTAGGAAGAAGACGTGATGAATCCTACACTACTTCTCAAATCTTACTGTTCAGGAATGGGTATAAACACTTATTGATTATCTGTTTCTAGGAATTTTGTTAATTTTCCATATAAAGCTCACAACAATTCTGTGAGGATGTTTTGTTTTTTTGTTTTTCCATTTAAAGATGGGGAAATTGAGATTCAGAGAGATGAAATAACTTGCCCAGGACCCAGAACTAACAAGTGGAAGAGCTAGAATTAAAACCAAGGTCTAACTCCAAAGTGTTTTACAAGGCTCATCTTGCCTAATTTCATTCACTCCCCAGTTTTAGTCCCATTATTACTGTCATTCTTGCTCATCTCAGAGTCATTCACATAGGCACAAATTTTAAAAATAACACTTTCCTTGTGTTTATTTATGCTGACAGATTTCTGTATTATCACTCCAGTGCTTGTGAAATTATGTCTGGACTCCAGAATCTGGCATTGAGGGCCTTTCAAATTCTGGTCCTAATCTATTGTTCCAACCTAACAGAAAATGCTTTTTCATTTCTGTCTTTGTTAACACTTTGCTCTTACTATACTGGCCTTCCCTGCCATTTTGATCTTTCCAAATCCTTTTCCTCCATCAATTCCAACTCAAATAGTGTCTCTTTCATTCACGTATCTCAGTTATAACTCATAAATAGAACCCCCCATGCCTTCCCTATCCAGCAGTTTAAGTGACTAGAGTTCCCCAAAATTGGATTTGGAGAGCCTTTTACAAATTCCAATCAAAATTAAAGGGAAGCCAAATTGCAATAACTGTCAGACAATACATTTTCTTAGATGCTTTCATGCTAGTGCGTACATTTGTCTTGTGAAATATGCTAGGGGATTGTTTTAAAGGACTGTTTTGTTTTGCAGGTGTTGCTGTATACACCGGAATGGAAACAAAGATGGCATTAAATTACAAGAGCAAGTCACAGAAACGATCTGCAGTAGAAAAGTAAGAACACTGTCCATTTTCGTTTGTTTGCACAGAAATATGACTATGGATATGTGTATTATTCATATATAAATTATATGTATAAAATATATTTAATACATAAAAATATATTTAAAACATATATAATGTCAAGCCAACACAAAATGGTATCCTTGAAGATAGGGATTTTTGTACACATGTACCATTTTACATAATGTTTGGCATATAGTAGATGCTAAGTTATGACTTTAAATAAATATTATTGAGTAATAATGGAATCACTTGATCAGACTAATCCTCCTGCAAATAGCAATTATAAAATCTAGACAAAATATTTTTTAAAATAACTCTTTGAAAGCACTGGAGAATGACCCCAAAAAAAACGGAAAAGGGCAAAGAATCTACTCTCGAAAGATGTCATCAGCAAGAAGAAAGATTTAAGAGTGTAGCTTTTTGCCTGAGGGCACTACAAATTCACGTACTACATAGGTTATCAGAGAGCCTGTGGTTTTATAGGATTTAGGTGTCAGAGGACAAGGGAAGAGCAGCTAGAAAGGAGAAAATCATGTAAGGGAAGGAGCCACAGAAGGAAATGAACTCTAAAACCTGCACATAAATTACATCCAGATCTTTGGCTGGCTAGGAAAACTATACATGTACAGGGAGACCCCAGTGGGCTTGGCAGTAAAACAGTATCAGGAGGCTAAAAGAACTGAACAGATTGTGTTGTTGCCTGTTGCAGTACAGTGTTTGGTGTTTGAGCCTAACCAAGTTAACTTCTGGTGGAATGAAAATTCATACTCTTCTGAGGAACATAAAAGAATACAGAGTCTCTACAACCTATTATTTCTAAAATCCACTATGTAATGAAAAATAAGCAGACATGAAGAAAATGTAACTTGTACTCAAGAGAAAAAGCACTCAATAATAACTGTCTCCATAATAATCTAGATCTTGTGATTAGCAGACAAAAACTTTATAGCAGATATTATAAATATCTTCAAGGGCCTAAAGAAAGATGTGAAGGAGTATGTGAGAAATCTCAGCAGAGAAATGGAAACTATAAAAAAGAACTCAGTGGAAATTCTTGAGTTTGAAATTCTTGAGGAAAATGTAATTACTGAAAAGTAAATGTTACTGGATGGGCTCAACACCAGATTGAGGAAAGCAAAAGAAATTGTCAGTGGACTTGAAAGAGCAATAGAAATTATTCAATCTGAAGAACAGATAGAAAAAAGATTAAAGAAAAATGAAGTTTCAGTGCTGTGTGGGACAACATTAAGCTATCTAGCATAAGTCTAATTGAGTCTCCCAAAAAAGAAAAAAGGGGCAGAATAAAAATGTTTGAAAAAATAATTACTGAACATTTCTAAATTTTGAGAAAAAAACAGAATGGTAATTTAAATCCAACCTTATCAAATTTGTGAACTCAAGGGAAAGCGTAGGTTCAAGGGAAATTTCTAATTATAAATGTGTATATAAGAGAAGAAAAGCTTAAAATCAGTCATCTAAGTTTCTACCTTAAGAAGCTAGAAAAAGAGGAGCAATTGCAGCCAATTTAAGAAGAAATGTTATAGATGTGAGCTGAAACCAATGGAATAGAAAACAAATCATAGACAGTTAACAAGGCCAAAAGTTGGTTCTTTCAAAATATTAATAAAATGGATAAATCTCTACCTAGATTGGGGTATCAAGGGGGAGAAAAATACTACCAGTAGGAGAGAAATACTAAAAAATTACCAGTATTAGGGGTCACTATAGATCCTATATACTGTGGTCACTTTATCCACAGATAAAGAAATATGAACAACTTTATGTCACTAAATTCTCCAACTCAGATGAAATGGACAAATTCTTTGAAAACACAATTTACAGAAATTGACACAGTTATTTATTATCTAAATATCCCTGCATCAGAGATTTAATTTATTATAAAAACTATCTCGACACAAAAGGATCATCTTTCAACATGTGGTATGGAAATGGTTGGACCATCCATGTTCCAAAAACTAACCCTTGACCCTTACCTCCCATCATATATAAAAACTAACTTAAAATGTAAGACTTAAAACAAGAGTTAAATCTATAAAATACAGGAGAAAATATTTGGGAGCTTGGGTTAAGGAAGATTTCTTGGAAAAACATAGCAATAAATGAACCAAAAGCAAAACCAAAAATTGGTATGTTAAACTTCATCAAAATGAAAAACTTCTGCATTTCAAAAGACACTATTAAAAAAATGAAAAGACAAACCACAGAATATGAAAAAAGTATTTGCAAAGTACATATCTTATAAAGGACTCATATCCAGAATATCCAGTCTCACCACTTTTCAACTTTATCCTAGAAGCCTTATTTAATGCCACAAAACAAAGAAATAAAAGGCATAAATATTAGAAAGTAAGAAGTAAAATTGTCCCTGTTGGAAGGCATGATTTTTCACATCGACAGTCATAAGCAGTCAACAAAAAAAACTATTAGAATTAATAAATGAGTGTAGCAAGTTTTCAGGATACAAGGTCAATTTAAAAATATTACTTTTATATCTATATACCAGCAGGAAACAGTAGGAAAATTACGTTTTAAAAAATTCTATTTTACAATAGTGTCAAAAAGCATAAAATATTTCGAAACAAATTTTTAAGAAGTAAATTTTTAAGACCTTGTGCAAGATCTCTATAATGAAAACTACAAAACATGGCTAGAAATATTAAAGAAGACCAAAACTCACTATTGTTAAACTGTCAGTTGATGTGTAGATTCTTTCAATCCTAATTAAAATCCCAGGAAGTTTTTTCGTAGTGATTGACAAGGTGATTCTAAAATGAATATTGAAATACAGTAGCCAAAATCTATCTTCAAAGTGCATAATGAAAACAATCTTTTATGAAAGCAGGAGAATTTACATTATCTGACTTTAAAACTTAATATAAAGCTATAGTAAGTAGAGTACGGCATTAGCAAAAAAGATAGTTCAATGGAATAAATTAGAGATTTGAGAAATAGACCTATTCATATATGATCAATTGATTTTCAACGATGCTTAATGAGGAAAATGATAGCCTTTTCAACAAATGATAAAACAACAATTGGCTATCCATGGAAAAAAATAATAATCCTCAACTTCTACCTCACACCACACACCAAAAAGTTTTTCAGGATGGATCATAGATCTAAACATAAAAGCTAAAACTGGAAAACTTAGGAAGATATATTCATAACCTGAGGATAGGTAAAGATTTCTTAGGAAAGCAATAATCATAAAAGAAAAAAATTGATAAGCTATACTTCTACGAAATTAATAACTTTTGCTCATCAGACTACTCAGTTAAGGAAGTGAACAAGCCATAAATTGGGAAACAATATTCACAAAACATATATCTGATAAAGGACTTGTATCCAGAATATATACTAATATATTAAAAACTTTCGTAAATCCTCAATAAAAAGAAAAACAACCTAGCGTTTGGGGAAAATGGGTAAAAGGCTGGAGCAGACACTTCACACACACAAAAATATACAAATGGCTAATAAGCACATGAAAAAGTGTACAACATCATGAGTCATGAGAGCGATACAAACTAAAACTACAAGGACATACCAATATACACTTATTGGAATGGTGAAAATTAAAAAGGCAAAGTTCCAAGCATTGGTAAGGATATGGAGCAACTGGATCTCTTGCTTATAAATAATCTATAGGTCAAAGAGGAAATCTGAAAGAAAGTTTTTAAAAATATCGAAAAGTTAGTGAAAATACAGTGTGTTAAATTTTGTAGGACGCAGCTAAAGGGAAACAGAACCAGTAGGTCATATAGATATATGTAAGAGGAGGCTTATTACAGGAATTGGCTCGAGTGGTTGTGTAGGCCATGAAGTCCCACACCTGCCTTCTGCAAGATGGAGACCCAGGAAAACGGATGATATAACTCAGTCTGAGTCGAAGGCCAGAGAACCAGGAGGCCACTGGTATAACCAGGAATCCATAGGCCTAAGAACCAGGAGCTCTGGTGTCCCCGCTGAAGAAGAGAGAGATTCGCCCTACCTTTGCCTTTTTGTTCCACTTGGGCCCTCAGTGGATTGAATGATGCTCAGCTACGTTAGTGAAAGTGTATCTCTTTATTAAGGCTACTGAATCAAATACAAATCTCTTCCAAAAACACCTTCACAGACACACTGAAAAATAATGTTTTACCAGCTATCTGGGCCTCCCTTCGCCTGGTCAATTTGATATATAACATTAATCATCACAGCATTGGATACTTATATTAGAAAAGAAACACCAGTGACAGAAACTGAAATTAAAAACTATACCATTTGCAGTCATTCCCCAAAAAACACCTAGGTGTATAGCCAATAGAATGCATACAGGACCTAAAAACGACAACATGCTGATGAAAGAAATCTAATATTAAGCTTGCTTAGTAAAATATTGTAATATTAGGTGAGTTTGCCTGGTGAAAAGAAGAGGGATTCTAAAGTCAATTCCTGACTTCTATGATTTTTTTGGGGAAATTTACAGAATGGTTTTTGGGCTCTGGTCTTCAGCATTAAAAAGGATGTAGTCTCTTCTTCAAAGAGTTTTTATAAAGATTAGACAAGTTAGTGAATGTGACAAGTTTTATAAAATCTTAATGCTATACAAATGTTAGTTATGTTTATACTTAAAATTATCTGGGTCCTGAAAATATGTAAAATCTTAGAATAATTACTTATGCAAAAATAACTGGCCAAAACTGTCATTTACCTATTGGCATTTTGAACAGTAATATATCTAGGAAATAGGCTTGTAATCTTATGTAGTGGTTATTTTATTGCTAGTAAATAGATTCTATTTATTGAATGGTCATTTCTTAAAAACAAAGACTGTGTCCTTTAAATAGCTACCATCATATCCTAAATATTTTTACATCTTACTTAATACCAGTATTTCCAAGATGCATGTAGTAACACATTTTGATATGTTTTATATTCTCTTTTTCTCATTTCAGGTCAATGAATACATTTTTGATAATTTATCTAATAATACTTATTTCTGAAGCCATCATCAGTACTATCTTGAAATATACATGGCAGGCTGAAGAAAAATGGGATGAACCTTGGTATAACCAAAAAACAGAACATCAAAGAAATAGTAGTAAGGTATTTTATGGTGTTCTTGACTCTGCTGTAAAGGAAACTTTATTCTTTAGCACAATTACTGCTTTGGTAGTCACTTCTAATAGGAGTGACCACTGTGATCTCCTAACATCATTACTAGTGAAGGGTCACAAAAGAACACTGCAAATGAAGAGTAGCCAGCATGTTTGTACTGGTATGCTTTGTGCATTTTAGGGCATAAGCAATTGTATTTTCTTTGGCATGACTTGAATAGTTGCAAGAGATCACAAAACTTTAAATTGTCTATATTGGCATTCCATTTGAATAGTGCAAATTCAGTTTTTTATTCCATTTACTGTATGTTACAAGTAAAATAGAGTAAATTGATTTTATTTTCAGTTCTGTCAGAATAATTCAAGGAGTCTTACTATTGTCATCTTTTGATGTTATGAAGTAATAACACAAATTATATCATATGAAGTTTTAAACTGATTAAATATGAACGACCAAGAAAATTTAACCTGCAATTTTGGTAAATAATTGTCCAGATTTTACCTTAGATTAAAACATAAATATTGGAAGACAAATTTGGATCTCAAGAGACCACAAAGCAGATAATCACAGTAACATATTTTCAGTATCATTCATTATTAGGTCTTTTACCAGAATGCATGTTAAAATGTGGTACTGCTATGCCATTAAAGTAGGCCATTCCTGTATAATCTGTATTTAAGAGTTGTAAATTCTAGTAGTTCTAGCCTAGCAATTTTATAATTCTTTTTAAAAAATTACAGTCAAGTTTTAGTTATCTGTGATTTTGAAGGGCAGGAGTAGAATGGTAAGTATATTCCAGAGGTTATAATTATAATTTTGCCAAAAGCAGTTTCAGTCACAACAGGCTTTTTAGTAGCTTCTGAAAAGTAACAAATTAAGTAATTTGAATTTAACCTTTTTTTTTTAACTTTGTGCAAGAGTCTAATGAGCAATAAAACTACCAAAGGAAATGTGTTAAAAAGAGAAATCAATAAATGAATTTGAGTTCATGAGACTATTCTGATTCACAATGTAGTTAATGGTCTATTTAGACATGAAACTTTCTGATAATTTTCTTCAGTTATACTGGAGAAATTTTTGTATTTTCTCTTATCAAATTATCATTTTTTCCCTCTAGATTCTGAGATTTATTTCAGATTTCCTTGCCTTTTTGGTACTCTACAATTTCATCATTCCAATTTCATTATATGTGACAGTTGAAATGCAGAAATTTCTTGGATCATTTTTTATTGGCTGGGATCTTGATCTCTATCATGAAGAAACAGATCAGAAAGCTCAAGTCAATACTTCTGACCTGAATGAAGAGCTTGGACAGGTAAATAAATGATCCTTTTGTTTTGTTTTTCTAATTTGTTATTTTTTATCAAAACAATACATGTACAAAGACTAATAAAATATTAGAGTTTATACCAAAACACAGCCCTACTTTGTTCCACATGTAATTTTGTTTTCCTATTTTAAAATCTTAAACCATTTCTTCTATTATTTAGCACTATATTTCTATATAGCATGCTTTCTTGATTTTTAAATTTTAGGCATTATTTAAATACCCAGACATATACCCACTTTGCCTCCCCATAGCTCTCCAATATTATTATATCACAATTTGGGATTTAATAAACATTTGTTTATTGACATTATTTTGGCTGTTTTAGTATTGCTCACTAATTTCTAGTTCTTTATGTACGCCCTGCAATGCTCTAATTACATTTTCTTTTATATATTTTTTCCCTAGAGCTAATTGCTGTTTTATCATTTGCTTAATTTCCGTGTACCACAAACAATTCTCTGACAAATATACGAAACCTTTCTCTCTCCCTCTCTCCCTCTCCCCCTCCTTCTCCCCTCCCACCCCCATCCCCTGTCTTTGGTGGCAGCTTTTTTGGATCCTTTTATCTTTCTGCTTCAATTTGGATTCTTTCTGGGCTTGCTGCTTAGCTCTCACCCTGGACTTCCCTTTACCATCACCCTGGAACTTCTTTGCCTCTCTCTTGTTTTGGATCTTCTGTCTCCTGGATCTCGTGTCTTCACACCTGTGGCTTATTCTCTCATTTGGGGGGAATACATCTAATAACTTCCTGAAGAAGAATGTAAGAGGGGGAAATATTTTGAGAGTTTGCATGTCTGAAAATATCTTTATTCCGTTTCTACGCTTGATTAATAATTTAGCTGGGTAATACATCTCAGGTTGGAAATTATTTTTCCTCAGAATTTCAAAAACATTTCTCCACTTTTTGTCTAGCTTCCAGTTTTGCTATTGAGAAATCTAGTACCATTCTGATTCCTAGTTCTTTATGTGTGATTTGTTTTATCTCTAAAAGTGTTTAGGATCTTTTCTTTGTGCTATAATTCTAAAATCTTATGACGTACCTTGGTGAGTTTCTCTCTCTCTCTCTCTTTTTTTTTTTTTTTTTGCTTTCCTTCATTGGGCAATGAACTCTAAGCCCTTTCAATCTGGAAACACATGTCCCTCAATTCTGGGAATATTTCTTGTATTTCTTTGATAACATGTCTTTTCATGTTTTTGGGTTGGTTTTTTTTTTTGTAATTTATTGGTTGAGTGTCAGATCATTTATCTCTTGTTTCTCTAATTCTTACTTTCAATTTTCATTTACTTGTTTGTTTTTATAATCTGCTTTCTGGGAGAATTCATCAACTTTATCTTTCTACCCACCTTTTGATTTATTTTTGTTCTATATTTTTAATTTCTAATGCTCCAGTGTGTCTGAATCGTCTTCTTTTAATTGCATCATATTCCTATAAAATAATGGAATATAATCTATTATTTTACCTTTCTGAGGATATTAATGACTATTTATTTAAAGTCTGCTCCCTGCATTTTCTGTTTCCTCCTAGTTCCTTTTTCAGTATAGTCAGTTCTGCTTTAATGTGACTTATACATTCCTAAAACTCACTGCGCTATGCAAAATTTCTTAGTAAAAACCACAGGGCTTATGGAAAAATGGGACTTAGGGGGTACAACAGAAACTTTGTAACATATTTAAAATAAAAAGATAGGAACCTAAACAAATGATACTTACTTGTTAAGAAACTTGTTTGGTAAATTGTTAAGAAATACATAAATACTGTAATAAATATGGCACTTTATCTTGAAAAAGACCTGAAGCTTACTTGTGGAAGTGACCAGCAGAGGTATTTTGACTTGTGTGTTATTGTGAAGTATTGGAAGGAAGGTTATCTGAAAATAGAAGGAAAGTTGTAACACCAGATGTGGATGGGTGTGGCTCATAACACACATGATGACCTGAGGTAGCTGGTACCTGTGTGAGGTTTATACAATTCATACGAATATGTGCATATCCTGCACGTGGGTGCGGCAGTTTTCTGCATTCACCTAGTGTTTCTCACAGATGAAATTATGCATAACTAATTGCAAATTTCATGTTATGCTCAAATTGTTGCCTTATATACCAGTGTCATTGTAAAAAATAAATTCATGTTTTTAAGATGGTGCAATAGCAGAACTGACCATAATTTGTATAGACTCTAACTTTAATGTAAGAGGAGATACTCAAATGCTTTTTCTGCATCTATTGAGATGATCATTTTATTAATAGAATAAAGGACAAAATATTATGTTACTCTTATGGTGGGTTTCATTGATTGAATTTTGGATGTTGAACCAATCTTTCATTCCAGGGATAAATCCCACATGTTCATGATGTATAGTCCTTTTTATATGTTTCTGGATTTGGTTTGTGTCTATTTTCATAAGGCATATTGGTCTATAGTTTGTTTGTTTGTTTGTTTTTTTCCTTGTGATAGCTCCTCCCTTTTTAAATGACTTTTTTCTCAAATCATCATTGCTATAATCAAATTCTCATCATAATCCTAATTGTTTCAAGACTTAACTATTTAAAAAAAAAAAAAAACACCTCAACTATTTCATCCTTCTCTCTAAGGACCTACTTTCTTTTAGGGTTAATTTTTTAGAATTAGTCTCAAAGACTAATAAAATTGTTTGTCTTACCTACTTTTTAAAATATTTTCTTTTAAACATTTTTCCCTTTTCACTGAGTTTGTTTCCTGCCCTTGACTTTAGTTTCCTCTGTCTATTTTAGACAACTTTCTGCCTCTGACTTCTTTGTCGCTGTCCTTTTGTGTTCCCGTTCCAGTTCTGCATCATTTCTCCTGGACCAGACACCCTTCACATTCTAGGTTAATTAAGCATCCTTTCCACCCTTGGTCAGAGGTCATTCTTGAGTCCTACTACTTAAAAACACCTTATCCAGCAGATAGAAAAGTACGAATACTACATTGTCAGTCAGCTCTACAGATGAACATGTACCTAAAGATGCCACAAACTTCAAAATGTATATAGATTTAAAATATTTTGTTACCCTGTTTTGTTTCCACAACATCTTTAATTATTTAATTGTGCTGGATTATAAGAATCAGCATCAATATATCAATTTTAATAGGTAAACTTGACTTTCAAAGACAGAGGCTAAGATTTTTTTTGTTTAACATAGGACCATGTACACAAAGGTTTGTTTTCTTTTGTTTTCTATCTCTAGGTGGAGTATGTGTTTACAGATAAAACTGGTACACTGACGGAAAATGAGATGCAGTTTCGAGAATGTTCAATTAATGGCATAAAATACCAAGAAATCAATGGTAGACTTGTATCCGAAGGACCAACACCAGATTCTTCACAAGGAAACTTAACTTATCTTAGTAGTTTATCCCATCTTAACAGCTTATCCCATCTTACATCCAGTTCTTTTAGAACCAGTCCTGAAAATGAAACTGAACTAGTAAGCAATTTTTAAATTAATAAATAGGAGTTTCCTTTGAAATAATTCTCTTTGTGTTTCTGGGACAAGGAATATATATTTGAAGTGCATATCCTTTGATTTAATACTGAGAATTTGTAGTCATAACCGAGTTTAATTTGTCACTTAATATGTGTTTGCCTTAGTTCTCTATGTAATTAAATGGAACTAAGTTAAGGAAAACCCTTACTGCCTTGAAGTAAAGAAGACTTTGCTGAGAAATAGTGTTTCAATTTATTTAATAATTTTTGAGACATCACTTCTTCCACAAAAGGGTTTTCACCTTTACTTGCAATTTGGTTATGCCTCCTGAAAATTGAAGGGTCATAAACAGATGTGACATTTTACTCTTTGGAGTCAGAAGCAACCAGCTGTTATTTAGGCAATTCAAGATTGTAGCATTCTTGTTCTAAATCTTAAAGGTTACCAAATTCGTAACTGTATTTGTTGGCACATTTTAGAATTCTGTTTCTGGTTTCCTAAATGTTACTTGGTAGTGATGTTTATGGCGTGAAAATTAATTATGTTTCTACAGATTAAAGAACATGATCTCTTCTTTAAAGCAGTCAGCCTCTGTCACACTGTACAGATTAGCAATGTTCAGACTGATGGCATTGGTGATGGGCCCTGGCAGTCCAGCCTTGCACCCTCCCAGTTGGAGTACTATGCATCTTCACCGGATGAAAAGGCTCTAGTGGAAGCTGCTGCAAGGTAGTATAGTCTGATTTCCAAATCATCAGGAAAACACCTTTTAAAATAAAGATGTGAAAATACTAGAAAATTATTTTAAATTGTCAGACAAACTTCATAAACACATAAATGTAGAAGTGTATTTTAAATTGTTAATGAAAATTTGAAATGTCTTATTAATTTTGTTCAGGTTGCAGTAGAGTCATATTTTGAAGTGATCCTCTTTAAAAGTGGTTACTATGAAATACGAATAATATAATTTGTGAGAATACTTTTATATGTATTATTTTGGTACTTACTCATATCCTTCAAGTTCTTAAAAATGATGCTGTGTTCAAAGGAAATATTTTAAAATAATCTCAAACTTATGTTTTAAGTGTTTTTGTGGAAGCTAAGTTATAATGACATTGTGAATATGAAATATCATTTCTTAAATCTTATATTTCTTTCTCCTCTTACTCCCTAGAATCGGCATTGTGTTTGTTGGCAATACCGAAGAAACTATGGAAGTTAAAACACTTGGAAAACTGGAACGGTAATTTTTTTCTATATTGTAATTATTTATATATTAAGCATTTAACTTAGAATAAAAATAGGTAAACTATGGCCCACAGCCCATATCTGGCCTACAGCCTATTTTCGTACAGCCCACAAATTACATTATATTTTTAAGGGGTTGTTTACAAAAGACTATACAACAGAGACCGTATATGGCCTACAAAGCCTAAAATAGTCACTGTCTAGCCCTTAACAGACAAAGTTTATTGACCTTTGCTCTAGAATGATGTCTGTATTACGTTGTATCTCATCACACTAATAACAATATTCTACTCTGAAGCTTTCATCTGTATTTTAGCTTAATGGTTCTTGAATTTGCTTATCTGTTTATTTTTACACTCTCCTGGGGTAATGAGTTTCATAAGTTTCTACTCACTAAATAAAGAAAAACTTTCTGCTATTTCTTATATCTTTTAAACATTAAGGAACGGCTGTCTTATTTCTGCTTTCTGATAAATTACTCTAGTCCTATATGTATTCATATGTTTCATGGTTCTATCAATTCCAATCATATCTCAACTCCAGCTGTGCATTTTCAAACTATGCTTTTCCAAACTAAAAAGAGCCCATTCTTTGGCCACTTTCATGTTGGAGCCTGTCTAGCTCATTCCATCAATTTACAAACCATCATTCCAGTTAGTGCTTTTTTTGAGATGGCAAAGCATTGCATTTGTACATCATTGTATAAATTTATCCGGAAGACTTCAGGCTACACCTGACCCATCCGCACAAATTCTTTTACGGTTCCCTAAAGAGACATTTGTTCACCACATCTACACACATATACCCTCTCTCAGATTCAGATTCACTGCTATAATGAACCTCTGTTACTAATGTGAGTATGTTGTATTTCTCAGGTGTGTTTGGGCAGAAAAAAGGAGTAAGAATGAGTCATCTTTTTTAGTAAGAAAAACATGGAGTTGGGCTGATTCCAATCCTTGCTGTGTGACTCACAAGCCTTTTTGACTTTAGGCAAATTACTTAATCTTTATGAGTTTAATAGTCCTTATTTGTTAAAAAACAAAACAAAAAAAAAGACCTACCTTCTTTGGTTCTCATGGGTATTAAATGACATAAGATACGTAAAGTATATGGTGTTTGGTAAGTATTTAATAAATGTCTGTTCCTTCTATTTATATTTTGGGTTGTTAGTAATGACTCATAACCAGTCATCTTGAAAATGTAGTTGAGGTTAACTTCTTCTTCTAAATTAACCATTTTTATCTTTTTTAGGGATTCTTTCTAAATATTTACTCATTATTATTCAAAAAAGTAAAATTTTATCTTTCTTTCTTTTTTCCCCTTAGGTACAAACTGCTTCATATTCTGGAATTTGATTCAGACCGTAGAAGAATGAGTGTAATTGTTCAGGCACCTTCAGGTAACCAACCTAAACTTTCATGAATTCTTATTTATCTAATATGAAGCGCTTGCTAACTCATTTTTCTTTTTAGGTGAGAAGATTTTATTTGCTAAAGGAGCTGAATCATCAATTCTCCCTAAATGTATAGGTGGAGAAATAGAGAAAACCAGAATTCATGTAGATGAATTTGCTTTGGTGAGTGCAAATTTCTGTGATTTAAAAACTAAAAAGACATGCATATTTGAAAGATTTGGGGTTTTATCTTTGCATTAATAATTTATCAAAAATTACGGAAATTCTGCAGTTCTGTTACATTATGTGTTCTCTCCACATTCTTTGGTTAAAATTTGCTAAAATACAAATCTTCTTTTTGAACCTATTACAGTCAGGGCACTTCTGGCCGCAAGGATTACTCAAATTACTATATTGAAAAGGGGGGTTACTAAAAGAATACAGGGGGAATCCCAAGGATGTAGAGAACCCTCATGCATCACTGGTGGGAATATAAATGAGACAGCCACTTTAGAAAATAGTTTGGTAGTTCCTCATAGAATATAGAGTAATATAGTTACCATATGACCCAGCAATACACCCGAAAGAATTAAAAACATATGTCTACGTAAAAACTTGTACGCAAATGTTCCTAGTATTAGTCCTAATAGCTGAAAAATGGAAACACCCAAATGTCCATCAGTGAGTGAATTAAACAATGTGTCAGTGTCCATATAATGGCCTGTTATTTGGCCACTAAAAGAAATAAAGTACTGATATATGCTGCAACATGGATGAACCTTGAAAAGATTATGCTGAGTGAAAGAAGCCAGTCACAAAAGGCTACGTATTCCATTTATATACATTATCCAAAATAAGCAAATTCACAGTGGTTGCCAGAGTCTGGAAGAAGGAGGGAAAGGGAAGTGTCTTCTAATGGGTATGAGATTCCTTTGGATGTGATGAAAATGTTCCTTTAACTATTGAATTTCATGGTATATGAATTATGTCTCTCTTAATAAAAGAATGTAGGAGAATCTTACAGAAGCATAGTGCTACAATTCATGTGAACCATTATAAAGCAGCTGTCGCTCAGTCTTAGGACCTTATCAGAATCGCTCATTTCTGCATTTCTATAAATGTATACTCCATACTCATCTCTGCTCACCATCCTCCTTTGCTTACCTATGGTTTGTTTTCTCCCATTACTTGTTCCCTCAGTGTTTATGATCTGGTTCATCTGCCACACTGTAACAGCCACGAGAGCAAAGACATTGTTCCTCCTAGCTGTCATTTATATCAATACTCAGAACAGTGCTGGCACATAGTTGGCACTCAGTAAATATTGTAGAATGAATGAATAAATTTCGTATAGTAATAACTCATGGTCCCTTAACTGTTATTTAAGAGAAACAGTGATTTATAAGGTCATTTGTAAATCAAGGAATGCCAATATTTAGAAATCTGCTAAATAGTGTCATAATAGTATTTTAAAATCTACTTTTTCCAAGTTCTGTAAATAGAACATTTATTTTGGGTTTTACTGAGGGAAATATGTAGCAAGAAAAGGAACTTTTACAAGGCTTTAGATTTAGATACCAACTTGCAAATACTAATACCATTAAAAAAAATTTGAACCCAGTAGAATCAGATAATCAAATATATATTCCTAAGTTTTGTGTAATTCCAATTCACCAGTGAAGATACAATGATATAGTTTTATAACATTCAGGAAGTATTGTTTGTTTGATAATGGCCACCTTACAGACTTCTTTATTTGCATTGCAAGTTTGTCAAACCATGAACCCCCAGGAAATTATGGTTCCCTTTGCTTAAAATACAAATTCTTAGAGTAGAATCTGGGGCTGCCTCTCTCCTGACAAACCTGAAGGTAACCATTAAAGAACTTTCTGTCTTTCCAGGTAAAGCAGTTTTAAAACCACAGTTAAGATCATCTTTATGATTCTATCTAGGCTCTAACTAAATATTCTACAATTCAAAGACCTTAATTATTTTGAGCAACTTTTTAAGACTCATCAGAAATTGAAAGAGCTATGATAATAAGTGCCTGTGTGTCTCATAACTCAGGTCCCTAGGACTTTGTGACACATCAATTATCTCCTGTCACTAGCTGGTAGTACTTTTATATTATTTGTAATTGATTTTTAGTAATGAGGTCCTCGGTTTATTTCAATGACTTCTTGATTTCCCATTAGTTATTTTTGTTCAATTTTTGTCTTTAATTATTCTGTTTTAGAAAGGACTAAGAACTCTGTGCATGGCTTACAGACAATTGACATCTAAAGAGTATGAGGTAATAGATAGATGCCTATTTGAAGCCAGGACTGCCTTGCAGCAAAGAGAAGAGAAATTGGCAAATGTCTTCCAGTTTATAGAGAAAGACCTGATATTACTTGGAGCCACAGCAGTAGAAGACAGGTAAGTATCAGATAAATAGGCAATGTCATTTTTTTCTCATAAGAATTTTCATAGCCACGTGTTTCTATTTTAAGACAAATTCCATTTATTCACATCCTATAATACTAACATATTTATAATCAACATAGAGAGTTAAAGCCTTAATTTTTCCCAGTTAGTTTTATACATTTATATATAGTGTTTCTTCTAGCCAGATATCTGAAATAGATGAAAGAATCCAGCTATGTATAATTTTGCCAATAGATTTGAATTTTTAGAATACTCCTCAGTGTGTGACATACAAAGACTAAGCAGCTGCTAATTCTCCAGCCTCACTTCCCACCACTGCTTCCTTCCATTTCATGCTTCAACAGTACCAAACTGTCTGTAGTTCTCCTCTGAACAACAACTATAGTTAAAACTGTTTCTGCCTTGTGGCTTTGTTCCTTGGCAAAGCTATGCCTTCTGCTTGATCAGTTTTCTCTTATGCATTTGTGAATACCTATTCATAAACTATAGCTCGGATATTACCCCCACTCCAGTAAGACCTTTTCTTACCCCTGACAGGATTAAAAATTCTGTTTTTTGTGAAATCTCCATGTTTTGTAGGTAGTTCTGTGTTGTCCTTACATTAAGTATATTATAATTATTTGTTTAAAGTCTTTCTTCTCTGTTAGCCTGTGAATTCCTTGAGATTCATTTATTCTTTGTCTTTGTTCCTCAGCATCAATCTCAATGTGTGTTTCAGTTTCTTGAATGAAATTGAATTCTATGGATTAAATTGAATTCTACAAATTAATCCTGTTATGTTTTCCTCTGCCTCCTAGATCTACCGGTGTTTGCCTTTTGTAATCTAGGTTTTCATTTACTTTTCAGTTTTCCTCATAAGATTTCTGAGACTCACCTGAAGTTACGTAGTCCTTTATTGTCCAGTCTGATTTTTGAACTACTGATATGAGAGATTTCCTTATCAAAAATGAAAAATCTCCTAATTTGAAATTTAAGACTTTTCTAATAAAATAGGAGTTTGTGAAGACCATATACATAATTTGGTTCTATACAAATGAACCTTGATACACTCTTAAAATATAAGGTTGTAAATTTTATGTTAACTAGGTGATCACTAATTTGGTTATTCCTGTTTCTTGCCTAATGGGGAAGAAATTCATTTATATTACTGAACTGAATGTTATTGTAACATTCCTAGGTCAAGAAGTCCAAAATTTACCTTACTTGTACTACATGGTTAATACTTAAAATACAGTCCAAAAAGTATTCTCTAATTTTGTTTCTTTTATTTTCAGACTACAAGATAAAGTACGAGAAACTATTGAAGCATTGAGAATGGCTGGTATCAAAGTATGGGTACTTACTGGAGATAAACATGAAACAGCTGTTAGTGTGAGTTTATCATGTGGACATTTTCACAGAACCATGAATATCCTTGAACTTATAAACCAGAAATCAGACAGTGAATGTGCTGAACAATTGAGGCAGCTTGCCAGAAGGTAAGAATATATAATTATCTGAACCATAGAGTTCAGGGGTAAGCAAACTATGGCCCAATGCCTGTTTTTTATAGCCCATGAACTCAAAGTAATTTTTACATCTTTTGGTGGATGAAAAAGAATCCAAAGAATAATATTTCGTGTTGTAAAAATTATATGAAATTCAAATTTTGGTTTCTATAAAGTTTTATTGGAACACAGCCACATTCATTCACTTACGTATCATCATTGAAGGCTTTTTGTACTACAGCAGCACAGTTGAGTAGTTACAACAGACACCTTATAAAGCACTTTTATAATTTCTCACTATGCTTGATACACTGCAAATTACTGACACAGTTATATCCCTATAGTGTTTTGAGTGCCACGGATATTGCCATATGATAATATTTTACTAATATTATCAGTATTTACTCATCATGTCCAAACAAGAAAAACAGGCTTTTAATATCACACTTTTAAAGCACAGTGGAGTGTTGATTATCTTATTATCATATTAGATGCAAAGCATTGCACTTATTTATTTGATGACACTTTAATATGCTACGTGCTCGAAAAGATATCCAAGATGAAATATAAAATCTCATTACAGATAGTTCTATGGTGTTAAAATGTAAAATCTCATTACAGATCAGCATTAACATAGGGACATTTGCAGTTGATTTTGATGATAGGGAACATTGAGTTTGAACCCCAATTAAACAAAATGTTATTTACCCCCCAAAAAAGATTTCCTTTCTTCTCATTAGTAGACTCATATTATTTAATCAAATTATACTCTATTATTATTACATTTTTTACTTAGTCAATAAAAATGTCAAAATTTATTTCCTCTTTTTTAATGTAGGTACCTACATAATACTCTCAATTTAGCCTCTTGGCCCACATAACCTAAAACGGAAATACTTACTTTGGCTCTTTACTGAAAACATTTGCTAATCCCTAATCTAGTTCACATGACTAAACTGAGAAATCAGTCTGCATTTTACTGTTCAAAGATAATTTCATGAGTGTTTATGGAGGGGTATTTCTCAGTGGCTGTGTGCTCTCCTGTAAACCCATTGGTGAGCTGTAGTGTATTTTTGTGGTGCATGGAGCACAGCGCTGGCTTTCCACAACATAGAGGAGCTCGCACCAGAATAGATGTGTGGGTACTGCTGCTTTCTTCGAGAAAATCTTGGGGGATGAGGAGAAACAGTTGAACAAAATAATGTGCTCAGTAACATAGTTGATATACATACTGATGCAAGCTTCTTATCTCTTCCTGGCAACAAATAGTTTGCCTGGCTGCCAGTTACCAGACCATATGGACCATATGAGACATACTCATCTAGCGTATGCCCACAAGGGCGGTGTGAACCATGTTCTACCATAGTAATATCTGGCGTCACAGTCTGTTGTAGGGGTTAATATCAAGAGACAGTTAGAATTCCTTCATTCCTTTCCTTCCTACTTACACAGATGGTGAATCTAGCTCATGAATTTTCCTGAATATTGTTGATTTCATTTAATTTTTAAAAGTTAGGATTTGTTAAATGTAACTAATAATATTTTTATTTTTAGAAGACTTTTCATACTCACAGTTTGGGAGAGAATGTACTCAGATTATGTGTTACAATTCACATTATAGAAAATCTGTTTAACCATATATATATATATATATGTGTGTGTGTGTATATATATATGTATATGTGTATATATATATATATATATATATATATATATATATATATGTATCAATTGTAAAGTTGAATATCATCTGTTTTACTCATCATATGAGTCACTCTCCGTTCTGGTTAATCTTAACTTTCAAGTAATACAACTCTGTTCCCTGACCTCTCAGTTTTGTAATAATAAAGTCTGTGGATAAATGGTTGTGAGACTCTTTTGTTTACTAAATGAGATACTTCAAAGTATCTGACAGAGGATATAATTATTTTTTCTTTTAGAATTACAGAGGATCATGTGATTCAGCACGGGCTGGTTGTGGATGGGACCAGCCTGTCTCTTGCCCTCAGGGAGCATGAAAAACTATTTATGGATGTTTGCAGAAGTTGTTCAGCTGTATTGTGCTGTCGTATGGCACCACTACAGAAAGCCAAGGTATGTTTATGTTATAAAAAGTTCCATAAAGATATATAGATCTAAAAATATTCTTTAAGGTTAATGCCTTAATCTAGTTTCATTTGGTGGCACACAGTCTATGAATCTTACTAGGAGTCAGTCACTTCTCATTCTCATGAATTTGAACCACGTATATATTAAACCTTCAGAATTTTCAGAGTGAATATGCAAGTTTCAACTGTTCGTAATAACCTAAAATGTCTGTGGTGTGTAGCAGTTTGTCACTTTCCTGAGACACAAATTTGAACTGTGGTAACTAAGGTTTCATAAGTTAGTTACTTAACTAGTGAGGGAACCTGTAGCTTCAGTTCATCTGCACCTTCAGGTGGTTCTGTTGATCTCTGCTTATTCTTGCATTCTCATAAAGGGATAGTTCTCTTTGTTAAAAATGACTAAGTGATATAACTTTAGTAAGAAGTGGAAAAGCCAATTAACTTGTGAGAAGAAGCTTTATACAGAAAATATTTAAATTTCAGCTATGATTCAAATGAAAGCCTATAAAAATATTTTTTCTAACTCCTGATTTGTAATTTGAGGTCTGAGACTGTATCCTTCACGAATATCCTTTGAAATGCACATCTAAACACTGATTGTTTCACATATAGATCTAATAAATTAGACATTCAGTTTTTTTTGTCTTCATGGAATTTTATTACAATGTCTATATTATTATAATTTATATCCCCAATCTATGGAGACTAAAACTGGAGGCCAAACAGAGCTAATGCCTAGGTTCTTTATAAAAGTACACTCAGAATTCCAAAGAAACATTTTTTTTATGTTATTGGATTTAATCTTGATTGCTTTTAAACATTTTTAAATGTTATTACAGGAGAAAATAATTATCTTCTATATCAAATGAAAAGAATAATTTTTTGAAAGAAAAAGTTTTTCCTGACAAAGTTCAATTAAATGTAATTATTTTTTTACACAATCATTATTAAGCTTTTTACAAGCTTAAGCTGTATTTAAAGATTCTTGTTCCCATTATAAAATCCAAGATAATACAGTTTTGCAATGTTGTTTCTGAAAGACATTCCTAACATCTTAGTGGAGACAGCCCTCAAAAACATGAACCCCAGTGCATATTATTGTCTAATATAAAATTAATTATTTTCTACTTCCTACAACAGTCATTTTAGACAAGTGACTTTATATAAATAAAAGAAATTTGAAATTTTAATCATAAATAACTAGTTGTATGTCTTTCAGGTAATAAGACTGATAAAAATCTCACCTGAGAAACCTATAACATTGGCTGTTGGCGATGGTGCTAATGATGTAAGCATGATTCAAGAAGCACATGTTGGCATAGGTGATTGATTTTTTTCCTGAACTTTTAAAGTTGGTATAATTATTTGGGGATTTTGAATTTTCCTTTTGTAGACAAAGTGCAATATCAAATACATGAACGAAAACTAAATGCAACATGATATCATAGTATATCCCCATCAGAAGCCTATTATAAATTGCCCAATATTTTAATTCCAAATTTTCAAGGAAATTAATACCCATTAGTGAATTTTATCTTTGCCAGTTCTCTTTCGTAATAAAGTAACTTTATTTTGACATGCCATGTTACTTATACCTTTTAAAGTACTTTCACACACTATTTTATCACTTTTGAACTCTAAACTTGTAATTTACATCATTGCCCTCGTGGTTTTAAATTCTTATTTTAGAATGTTATTATTATTTATTTGTTAATCTAAAGATTCTGCAGTTCATTTTAAAGATAATTTTAGAGACAGGAAATTACACCAAACTAATAGAAAATTTCAAATAATTTTATAATTTAATAACATTTATTCTAATTTATTTTCTATTTTTGCCTAGAATTTTTATTGGATTTAGAATACTAACATTTTATTATATTTAAATTATCAATCATTTCCTATTTAAACCATATTCTGACCTGTCTTCCTCAATAATTTTATTATACAAATACAGAAGCAAAAGAGGAAAGTATGGGTTTTTCATTAAAGGATAAATTTTTAGAGTTAGAAAAGAGTTAAGCTAGTCCCTGTTCTGGAATCGTCTCTGTAATGTCCTGTGATGAGTACTTATTGTATCTAATATTTCTAGTGTATGTCTCAAATCAACTCTTTCCTCTTTAGGATAATTAACTCTTCATTTTGAAAACTAAATTTTCTTTCTAGTTTGTGTATTGTTGTTTCCCATAAATCTCCGTAACAATTTGATGGTATGTTCCTATACCATATATTAAAGCATAAAAAGGTCCAGTACTTATGACAATTTGATTCTATTGTGGTAACAGACAGACCAGTGAATAGAATAGACTCAAACATCTGGAAATTTAGTATGTACAAAGGAGATGTTTCAAATAAGTAGGGCAACAAATTATTTGATAAAACTGATCAGTTACTTAGAAAAATTTGAAGTTGGATCCCTTTCCATTATTTATAGCAAAACAAATTTCAGATGAATTAAGGACTTAAATAATTTTTAAAGACCATAAAAAGTAATAGAATAGAAATTTAATGAATAATCCTATAATTTGAGGCCTGGAAGGGTTTTTTAAGTACAAATCAAAGTAAGGACTTATAAAATAGAAAAAGATTAATATGTGTGGCAGAAGTAAATACTCCCCCAAGACAATTTTAAGGACAAAGTAGTAAAGAACATTTGCAAAATAGATGACAAAGTCTTAATATTCCTAATATGTGAGATCTTAACAAATTAAGGAGAATAAGAAAAATACTGTAGTAGAAATATGTGGAAGGATTTGAGCCATCAGTTGTCACAAAAAGAGAAATCTAAAATGAATACTAAATGCATGAAAAAGTATTGTCTCACTAATAATCAAAAGAATGCAAGTATGAATTGCCTATCAGGTTGACAAAAATTACAATGATTGAGAAAACCTGGAATTGGTAAAGGGATAGATAAACAAAGCTCTATACAATGTTAGTGAGAGTGTCAATTGTTACATGCTGCATTATTATTTATAACAAAATTTTAAATGCATGCCTGTTGACCTGGCAATCATGCATCCAGGACTTCTTTTAAGAAAATAAATGAATGTGTTGACAAATGTATATGTTATAAACAATGTCCAGATATATTGAGTGATAAAAGCAGATTGCAAACAAATACCATGTTTCCCTGAAAATAAGACCTAGCTGGACAATCAGCTCTAATGCATCTTTTGGAGCAAAAATTAATATAAGATCTGGTCTTATTTTACTATACTATAAGACCGGATCTTACATAATATGATATGATATGACATAATAAGATATGATATGATATGATATGATATGATATGATATGATATGATATGATATGATATGATATAATATCGGGTCTTACATTAATTTTTGCTCCAAAAGACGCATTTGAGCTGATTATCCAGCTAGGTCTTATTTTCGGGAAAACAGAGTAATCCTGTTTGTACAAATTTGTTTATATATATACATATATATATTAAATACACAGAAAATATGCAGAAGGAAAAATTCTAAAAGGATATAGACACATAGTCATGGTTTTTCTCTAGGTGCTATGAATATAGGTGATTGTCTTTACCTATATACTTTGGAACGTTTTGATCCTTTTATGACAAAAATAAAAAATTTTAATTTTGATAAACAATTTTTCAAAGCTGCTTCCAGACTGAAAAAACAAACTTGGCAATAATCCTTTTGAAACCTAAAGGATTATCATAACCTAAAAAAAAGTACTGTACTCCATATTTATCAGATAAAATTATGTACTGATTTCAGATGATATTGTACACTTTTCTTTTAAGAAGCACATTTTGTTTGATTTATGCATGAAAGTTATAAAACAATCATGCTCATTTTTTCTAAGTTCAGATTACTAATTTGGATATTTTTTATGTTTGTTAGAACTAGTGAAAGTAAAACTTTCACAGCATTCTCTCCTTTAGAAATATATTAACTAGTACTTTGTACTTATTAGTGTAAAAATGGATGTTCTTATTAGATCTTGAACTTTCAATTTATTTTTATATTAATTGTATTTGATATTATATTCTAATTCTTTGAAAATTGGTGTTACATGCCTCTATATATTGTATTAATAGCTTTGTATTAATTACATATTTGATTTCAGTACAACAACCTTTTGGGAATCTATCTGCTGTATGCTAGGATATAGTGACCCTAAGTCCAGGTTCAACTGCTATAAATAATTAACATATTCGCAGGTATATAATGAAAATTATACCTACCAATTATCAGTGAACTTGCTTTTGTCCCTTTGTTACAGGAATCATGGGTAAAGAAGGAAGACAAGCTGCAAGAAACAGTGACTATGCAATAGCTAGATTTAAATTCCTCTCCAAATTGCTTTTTGTTCATGGTCATTTTTATTATATTAGAATAGCTACCCTTGTACAGTTTTTTTTTTATAAGGTAAGTTTCATGGAGATGGTTTATAATCAATTATTGACATAGTAATTGGAGGTTTCAATTTAAGGAATACTATTACCATACAAATTATCCTTAAAAATTATTTCTATAAGTAAAAATAACAGTTTATGGAATATACTTTGATTATTTTGTCACAAATCTAATGTGTACTAACAGAAAGCAAAGCCAAGGGTGCAGGTGGTAGAATTGACTGGAAAGGGATATAAGAGAACTTTGCACGATAGAAAAGTTCTCTAATTTGATTGTGGTGGTGGTTACACGGGTATATAAATTTGTCAAAACATATCAAACGTTACACTTTAAATTAGTATGTTTTAGTCTATGCAAATTAAAACTGAATTAATTTGATTTTTTTTTTATGTTATTTTGTTCTGAACCAGTAATAAGTTTTAATTTAACTTCATTATAATGGTTTCAAGCAGAGGTTCTTAATCTTTTTTGTTCCATGAGTGACTGTTTGGTAGTCTAGTGAGATGGATAAACTACTCAATATAGGACTTTTAGATGCATAGAATAAAATACATAAGATTGCAAGGAAAGTAATTATGTGAAGTACTGGTCTGTCTCTTGACCATTTGAGGAAAGGTGGGTTCTGTGGAACTCGAGCCCCTAAGTACCAAGACATTTAATACACCAGAGTGTTCTATATTGTACATACACCTATAATTAAGTAATAGCTGCAAGCCAATGAAAGAACACAGGTAGTTTACTTATTGCTAATAAATGATGATGGCATTTTTTTTTCTAGCTTATTATAGCTTTTGCTGGCACATAAGTGTATTGAAATGGAAAGATGTTTTGATAGTTCCATTTATTGTTTTAAAAATTGTGGCGTTTTAAAGCTATTACAGCCCTGAAGTTTAACCTTACTTATTGTACTATATATGAAAAGTATTGAATGATAGTTGGAAGGTATAAATTCAAAATTATGGTATTGCTCGGCAGTTATAGGAGTCAGTGGTGTTTTATTCTGACATTTGCAGTGCTACTTCCAATACTTTTAGACATTTTTTAATAAAATGGGAATCCTGTTTTCTCATTTTATATGGACAAATTCTTATGGGCAGATTTGCCTTCCATACCAACTGAGATGGTGTTTCTAGATTCTTTAATAGCCATTTTTAGAAATTTTCTTTTATACTATTTTAATTTAATTATCTCCATTTAATTTTGTTTTTCAGAATGTGTGCTTTATCACACCCCAATTTTTATATCAGTTCTACTGTTTGTTTTCTCAACAAGTAAGTAAATAGAAGCTTTTGTTTTATCCTTTTATAATAAAGTGTGTGCGTTCAGTCTTTGCTAGATACTTGGAGGGACTTTTTCCATTTTTCCTAGTTCTGCTGATTACTAGATAAAACTTTTCTAATTAGTGTATTTAGTCAGTATAACATTAATAATATTTATTTACTCTAATTTTCAGTTTGGAGTGTTAATACCAAAATATATTTTATTTCTGGATGTTTCATTTTAAAAAATAGATATTTTAACTCTTAACAGCTTAAGAGAGAATTTTGGTAATTTTTTTCAATTTGTGTGTAATGTATTCATAACATCCAAATCAAGCCAGGCCAGATAACTATTGGGGGATTACCTCTTTTTTTTTTCCTACTTATAGAATTTCTTTAGATTTGGAAGGAACCTTAGTGATTGAGTTCAGAGATGAGGTTTCATCTCAGAAACTAATTAAACAATTAATAGAGACCACCAAGAGTGCTGTATTGAAAAGGGTTTTGAAGCTAAAGGCTCAGAGGAAAACCCTATAATTGGTTAACAATAGCTGTAATGAGCGTATGGTGATGGGTCTTTGATTATATACATGTCACTATTTACCATTCTCTGTCTTACTTTATAGAAAAGGAAATTGAATTACACAAAGATTAAGTAACTTGCCCAGGATCAGTATAACATTGATCAGTATAGCTAAGTTAATAACTAAACCATGCTTGGACCTACTGCTTTTGCCTAGTTGAGCACCCTCTTCACGTATCACAGTATACATCTCTAATTGGTGAAGACATTTGTTCGAATTTGTTGAAATAACAAGAGCTTAATTATCTTAGGGTTTTTTTCATGACTTTTTATTGTCCTTAATCACTGTTCTCTCCTCTCTTTACAATCTCTAACTCTAAATTCCAAATATCTGCTTAGGCATTGATTGCCAATAACAGCGTTTGCTTATTTGAATAAAATAAAGAATGCTGTAAGAGCATATGACAAAGAGAACTAACCTAATTTTATTAGGTTTTCAGGGAGTTTACAGTGTAATTAGAGAGAAAGTATTATTAACGATGAAAACAGTACGTGAAGCATAGGTAAAGTGCTAAGCAACTAGTACCAACAGTAGCACTTTTGACTGTTTAGAAAAAGCTATCATCAAGGACTTGAGCCAGTGTTTAAAATTTAATGCATCAGGGGCCTGCCCAGTGGCTCAGGCGGTTAGAGCTCCATGCTCCTAACTCCAAAGGCTGCTGGTGCGATTCCCACATGGGCCAGTGGGCTCTCAACCACAAGGTTGCCGGTTCAACTCCTGGAGTCCTGCAAGGGATGGTGGGCTTCGCCCCCTGCAACTAAGATTAAACATGGCACCTTGAGCTGAGCTGCCTCCCGGATGGGCTCTGTTGGTTGGAGTGCATCCTCTCAACCACCAGGTTGCCAGTTCGATTCCTCAACTACCGCAAGGCATGGTGGGCAGCGCCCCCCGCAACTAAAATTGAACACGGCACCTTGAGCTGAGCTGCCACTGAGCTCCCGATGGCTCAGTTGGTTGGAATGCATCCTCTCAACCACAAGGTTGCTGGTTCAACTCCCGCAGGGATGGTGGGCTGTGCCCCCTGCAACCAGAAAACGGCAACTGGACCAACAGCTTGAAGCTGAACGGCACCCTCCACAACTAAGATTGAAAGGACAACAACTTGACTTGGAAAAAAGGCCTGGAAGTACACACTGTTCCCCAATAAAGGCTTGTCCCCTTCCCCAATTAAAAAAAAAAAAAAAGAATTTAATGCATCAGGCCTTAAAGAAAGTATTGTACTTAGATGGGAAGACAAAGCCATGAAAGCAAAATTATATGTGTAACATATCAAGAGAATAGTAAGAAACCTAGAATGCATGTAAGAGAATTGTGTAAAATTACATCACAGTGACCAAATTATGGAGAATCTTGAAATGTAGATGCAATTCACTATAATTCCAGAATTACTTGATATTAAATATTCCAAGTCCCACAAAGAATATAAATCTGTGAACATTATATCTATGTTTATATAAGAAATTAGAATTATTAAAGTGAATTTTTGTATAAATTGAAAAAACTACATAATTTTTATGCTTAGTTTTGATATACTTTGTTTTTATATGCATAAGTGTAATACTAATACATTGTTTAGAATCTCAGAATTTCTATCAATTTCTCTTTTCTAGACACTGTATGACAGCGTGTACCTGACTTTGTACAATATTTGTTTTACCTCTTTACCTATTCTGATATATAGTCTACTAGAACAGCACGTAGACCCTCATGTATTACAGAGTAAGCCCACCCTCTATCGGTAAGTATTTGGCAGTGTTAAATAAATGTCTGTAACATTTCTGATTCCCAGTAGTATATTATATAGTTATCAATTTTTAAAAGTACTTTAAAAATAAGCAAATATATTAGGTAGTATATTAGTGATTAATACTTTACTAAAGAAAATGCTTTAGTTGTTGTATGGTTTATAATTGTTGAACACAGTAATTTTTCTAGTGTTTTTAGGTATAAACACTTTCATCCTAGTAATACATTGAACAGTTGTGTAATTTGCACTTACACTTGTAAACCAGTAATATTCTATTTCATGTGTACAAAAGAAGTTATTCAGTAATTGGTTGTCTCTAGAATTCCTAAAAAATTAGTGCATGTCTTAGCATTGCCAAATTTATGAGTAGTAGTCAATGCACAATGTAGAGTTGAGGACATTAATTTCTGTCCTAGATCCCCTGGGTTATTTCTACTGCCTCGGAACCGAGGAATCACAGATGTAGAACTATTCCTCAGGACCAGCTTACGATTTCCACATTACCGTGACCTCCACTCTTCTAGAGTTATTCAGTTATCCAGAAATGGCAGTAACTTACCTTGATTTCCCTAGGATATCTAGGACTGTGCTTGACCCTACGTTGGCAAAGACTGTTCTTCTCATAATTAGCTATATTGATGGACACGAAGTCGATTGGGAGCCTCAGTACTGAACCTGACGCAAATTACTCCACTGAAAAGAAACAATCATGGCAGAGTGACTAAATGTTGAGAACAGATATAATACAGATAAATCAACTTTTCACAATTAAACTCAAGTGTTAGGCCTGTGTTATATTTCTTTATGAAATGAGAAAATGTATTTGAATATAAGCTACTACATAGGTATATGAAACTACAAGCAGTGGTTTATAAATTTGAATTTATTCTTTCTACAGATATTTTCAAACTTTTCAAACAATTTTAAAGATCCATCTTGTTTTCTAATTATCAAATTGTAATAATTATTTACTAGTTAAATAATAAATGAGTCTTAATGTGTTCCTTTTTCTTTTTTTTTACTTTACAGAGACATTAGTAAAAACCGTCAACTGAGCATTAAAACTTTTCTTTATTGGACCATCCTTGGTTTCAGTCATGCCTTTATTTTCTTTTTTGGATCCTATTTTCTAATGGGGAAAGATATATCACTGCTTGGAAATGGCCAGGTAAAATATATAATTTTTAAAAAATGTTTGTTAATTTGATTTCATTTGGTTTTTGATGACTTTCTGTCATAAAAAATTCAATTTAAATTGTAAAAATGCAGATATTAAAATGCAATTATAAAAAGGTGTTAAACTTTTTTTACGTAATATAATTTCATACAAATGAAAATTAAAATGAAAAAGGCAATACAGTGTAATCTTAATATGAAATTCAAGTTACTAGGCAATTTTGCTATTCAAAATGTATTATACAAGCGGATATGTTCATTTCCCTGCATGCAGTTCACTTCAGGGTTGTGTTTTAATAATAGCTACTGTTTATTTAGTGCTTGCTATTGTGCTAAGTGCTTTACATGCCCCATCTCCATTAATCCCCACAGTAATCCTGTTGAAGAGGTATTATGACCCACCTTTTTCAGATGAGAAATGAGGACTTAGTGTTTCGTTTTTGGCTTTTAATTGCATGAGTTATTTTTTTGGTATGCTTAGGAAGTGCTACCATACTCTTCAGTGCACACTAGCAATTCTGAAGAAATCTCTAGTTACTGTTTAGAATGGCCACTTTTCTGAAATGTGAAATGGGGAAAGAGTGCTACACAGTATGTTGTTACTGTGTCCTAATTGGAGTGTTCGTGTTGAGAGATTCTTGGCAGAACTAGGCCTCTCTTTCTAGGCTTAGCTAGATGGGTTAGGAGGTGACAGCAAGTGGGCCTGTGGTGGACTGGAAATGCTTGTCACCTTTAGTTTCCCTTTTCCATTGGTAGTACTTAAGTTTCGTAGAATATATTTGGAGACACAGAGATACAAGAATTGCAAGAAAGAGAATATTATGTTTCATCTGTTCAACAAACATTTATTGAGGACCAGCCATTCCCATGAAATACAGTACTGGACTCTGGCTACATGACAGTAACTAACCATCATAGAGCTTAGAGTCTTGTGAGGGATACAAAAAATAAGCAAGCAAAATAATAACAAAATGTGTAAGTGCAATGAAGAAAATGGATTTCAATTGTAGAGAGGCTTGAATTATGCAAATCCCTTTAGGATGTAGAGTAGGAACACATTACTGCCATTTCACTTTTGAGGACATATTTAGCCTGATTTGGACAAAAAAATGAATCTAGCTTGTGTAGCATAAAGGATAGCACTTCCCAAATAATAACTGCCTTTCATTGAGATTTTTCTCTGGGCCAGGTGTATTACGTATGTTCGCTTATTAAATTGTAATAACCTTGTGAGGAAAATATCACCTATTACTTTTGCTGTTAGACAATTAACCTCATACAGGTTAAGAAACTCGCATCAGGCCACACAGTAAGTAAATTACAAGAATAGAATTGAAACTCAGATCTGTTTGACTTCAAAGCCTGTGTGTTTAACCACTATTTAAACTCCTTTGAAAAAAGCGGTAGCCTGGTGTCCTTCTGCACAGTATTGCCACCCACCTGTGCACAGGACCATCAAACATGTGGGCATAGGAGTGAGTATGCTCATTTTCACCTGAAATGTTAGGGTGAAAACTGGACAGAATGAACAGAGGAAAAGAGTTAAGAAGGAAGATGTCATTGGATGAAAAGGAAATTAAAGAGATCTTTTATTGATAGTTACTATTTTTTTTATTTTAAAAGTAATATATGCCCTTTTTTATAAATTTAAAATATATAGAAAAAAAATAAAAGAAAGCAAATCACCTGTTGTCCTTCTACCCACATATAATTCTATCATTTTAACATATGTCCTTCCATCCTTTTTTATTTTTTGCTATTTTTCATTAACCTCATAATTTATGTCTCCTTATTTCTCAATTATAATCTTATTACAATTATCCTCTTATAGCCTAAGTGATTTCACGTGTTATTAAAAATGCTTCAAAAAGCATTTTTCACAGCTGCATAATATCCTGTTACATGTCATAACTTATTTAAGTATTCCCTTAATTTGAGAATTTACATTTGTTTTGAATTTTCAGTGGCTTTTTAAAATTAAATGTTGAGCATGCTTTATAGAAAAGATAAAATATTAATGAAGAGTACATTGTTGGCCTTGAGTATGACAGGTGTTTTTTTTTTCTCTTTACCATTTATTACTTATTGATTTCTTTCTTTTTTTTTTTTTAACTCAAATTGAAAATCATTAACTTCTTTCCCCTTTTAGCCTACCAGTCCTACCACTCAGATATATACTACTAGAAATTAGTCCATCACTGCCTGCCACCAATACTAGGTAGAGTGGAAAAGAAACGCACATTGGCATCAGTCAAATTGGATTTATATCCTGGCACCTGAAGTTATCACTTTAGGGATTTGAGATGAGTTAGTTAACCTGTCAAAGACTCAGTTTCCTCACTTGCAAAATGAGAAGCATAATGCCTACCGTCTAGATTTGCTGTGAGGATTAAATGACATATGGAGAGAATTAGGGATAGTAGCTAGCATATAGAAGTACTTAATAAGTTTGGCAGTATTCATTATTTTTATTATTAAGTCATTACATTGAAGACCCTGTCCTACCCAATCCCACCTGATCTACTTCTCCCAGAAACTCTCTCCTCTTTAACTGTGTAAGTTAAACTGTCCTTGCTGGCTCTCTGAGAACATGCTGTGCCCGATTCTAATGCCATTGCTATGTTTCCTCTCTAGAGTGCTCTTGCCTCCTTTTCCCCCAAATCTCTCTTACAACCATCTATTCTTCAGAGTTGAGCCCGCAGACCCCTGTCCTTTTGCTCCAGCTCTTATGTCTCTCTTGATTGAAAATCTTTTTAGACGTCTAGTCCATAACCCATTGTTCAGCGCTGGATGTGTTGAATGCTTCCTACTTTCCAATAATTGTTCTTGTATGGCAAGAAATATACAAATAATTGAGGGCCTGGAATAGAAAACATTATTAGTGGGAAGTACTAGGAAGAGGAGTGGCTGGAGGTAAAGATGAAGTCAGTAAAAACAAGTGAACCTGAGAGAGGAGCAGGAGAAAAAACTGCAGTAGATCCTCTGTTGTGAGTGTCAGTTGCACTGCCGTGGCTGCCTCAATGTCCTGAATCGATTGAAAAAGGTTTACCTTTCATGGTCATTTTGACTTTGAGGAAGACCCAGAAGTCACACGGTGCCAGATCTGGTGAATAAGGTGGATGAGGACACACTGTAATGTTTTTATTTGACAGAAATTGCTGTACTAGAAACGATGTGACATGGAGCCTTTCTGTTGTTATAAAAAACTACAGTGAAGGCTGCTGCCGTGTACCATCCAACGGAAAGGCAGGGATCTTCAATATGGGAAGCAGCGCATCGAACCTTAGTTAACAGTGTGTGACAAGTTTCAACTAGTTCGGTGCAGTCAGTCAGGTGTGAGCTACGGTTGAGAGAAGGTGTATTTTAAAGTGGGCTGTAAATCATCCTTCATCATGACAATGCTACGTGTCACACATTGCTTCTGGTATATGGCAATTTCTGTCAAATAAAAACATTACGGTGTGTCCTCATCCACCTTGTTCACCGGATCTGGCACTGTGTGACTTCTGGCTCATCCCCAAAGTCAAAATGATTCAGGACATCAGGGCAGCTACAGCAGAGCAACAAAAGACATGAAAGAGGACTTCCAGAACTGCTTCAGAATGCGGCAAAATGATGGGATAAGTGTGTTCAAAGCGAGGGGGAGTATTTTGAGGGGGATTAATGGCAATGTGTCTTTTACTATAATAAATTTATTTTATTTAAACATTTACTGTACTGTTTGATTACACCTTGAATATTAGAAGAGTAAAAACATTATAATGAAGGTAACAGAAAGGAGGGAATTGTACTCATAGTGAGAGTAGAAAACTAGGATGATGTAGGGAGGAAAATATTTGGAGACTATTCTGCTTCCAAGTTGTTTTAGCCGGAGGCTTCAGAAGAACAAGAACAAAGTAAAAAGGATCCTTTGCTAACTCAGGAACTCAGATGCTAATATCTCTTCCACTCATTCTGAGGTCTGATATGAAAATTACAAACTGGATAACTACTTTGTAAAGTAAGATTCTACCCAAATAAGGATTTTTAAAAATTTATTTGTTCATTTTGTTTTTGTTTTACTGAAGTGTACAGGAACTCAAAGGAAAATGTCTACCATTAATGATTGTTTTTCTCTTTATGGAATTATACCAGATTTGAAAAACTAAAATAATTAAAATTCAAAGAACAATAGGTTTGGGAGAAAAAGGGAAAAGCTAGTAGAGTATTTTAATTCCACTTAGACTTCTCCAATACAGATGTTGGAATTGTTAGATCCTTGGTACCATTCTAAAATACATATTTACACTATCATACCACATTAAAAATTAAATGAGAAAGAAAGGATTAAGGAAGAAAAAGTAATTCTTCATTCCTTCATCAAGCTTTCTAGGTCTGGACCATTTGCGATTAATTGGGGGGAAATAATTAGCAACACAAAGTAGACTGAGGAGGTGAAATTTCAGGTTGTAATTTTAAGAGAAAGAAAATTAAACCTTTTTGTAGTGCTACTACTATTTTTTTCTTGAAATTTTAATTTCTCCCCTTATTTCCTGTCCTTAATTAATTTCTCTTTCACACTATACAGTCATCAACTGTTGAAACCTAACCATCAAGTGGTAGGATCTCTGTGTTAGGACTACAAATATACTATTTTGTATCTGTATTCCAGAGAGAATACAGAATCCTTTATTTCAGTTCAAATAATTTAGCAACTATAATTACCAATTAGGTCATTCAAACATACATGCAATTTAATTCCTATAAGTAGGTACAGATTTCTTTTAATAAAGGTTATATGATTAAAATATCTTGGATTATCTCATTTATTATAGAGTTTTCCTATATGTTCACTTATTCATGAGACAAATGTTAAATAATATATATTATTACTTTATTATATATTATATATCTTAATATATAATATATTATAAATATATCATATGTTGTTATATATTATATATTAATATATATAGTAACTAATAATATTCCAGGCAATTAAGAGAACATGAGATATAGTATACATTAGATGATAACAGAAAAAATATACCTTACTTCTTATGGTATCATCCAACCATTTGTCAAATGTTTAAAATCTGTGATAAAGGCAGTTTGTACTGTGAACTGAACAATTGATTAATTCCAGGGAAGGTAATTCTTTTATAGATCAGTATACAGTTAAGTTAATTAAACCTGATACAGAAAAAGTTCTCATCTTTTGTTTTTTTCTTAAAACTCTTCTTACCTAACCTAGGACTTTACTCCTGCAATTATCCTCTTTTTTTCCTTCACCATCAATCTGTCATCCTCTGTTGGATCAAACAGATCATCATGCAAATATGCTCTAATATCTCCCATCTTCTAATAAAAACCACAGTTCCTTGACCCATAAACTGCCCTGGTTACATTACTCTGTATCTTTAGAGCAGAATTTGAAGAAGTTACCTTTTTTCGTTGTTTCTATTTCCTCGCCTCCTCTTCTCCCTTGAATGTACTACTATGGGGCTTTCCACCCCATTTCCCCCCCACCCCCAGCACTCCCATCAAAACCATTTTCTTTATAGTCCCAGCCACCTCTACATTGCTAAGTTCAAGAGCATGTTTCAGTCCTTCAGAACTTGATCGTTGGGCACAATTTATGAAGCCTTCCTATCTGCCACATTATCTTCTCTTAGCTTCTATAACTTTGGTTTCCTTACCAACTGTTGTTTTCAGCCTTCTCTTCCCACCCTTAGAATCAGGGTTTCTCATCCTCTGCACTAATGACATTTTGAACCAGATAATTTTGTTGTGGGGGTTTATCCTATGAATTATAGAATGTTTAGCAGTATGCCTAGCCTCTCCCCAGTAAATACCAGTAGCACACGCATGCATCCGCCAGTTATGACAACCAAAAATATCTTTAGATGCAGCCAAATGTCCCCTGAAAGGCAAAATCACCCACTTTTAAAACCACTCTAAATGGAGAAGTGGCCTAGGGCTCAGTGCTTTGCCACCTTTTCTTTATACGTATACAGGGTGAACTCGGCCTTTGTGGTGTAAATACTACTTAAGTGCTGAAAACTCCCAAATTTACATCTCTGCCAATCTGCTCAGATTCAAATAAGAAACTACCTTCTCCATCAAATCCCCTAGGAATCGCAAACTTAATATAGCTTAACAGAATTTTTTTATGTCTTCTGCAAACCGATTTCCCTTCTAATTCTCCCAATATTAATAAATGGGGATCAGCTTTTACCCAACTGCTCAGGCAGAAATCTAGGAATCATCTTTGATTTCACTTCTCCCACAACCCAAATGCAGTCACATTGGTTCTCATGTTGCACTTATCCTGAATGTTCGCACTTCTCTCCTTCTGCACAAATTTCAGATCACTACCATCTCCTTCTGGACCATAACCACTGCCTCCTTCCTGCTCCTGCTTTTCTGTTCCTCCCCTTCTGACTGTCTGTTCTCCACATAGCCCACGTGATCTTTTAAAAGATGAAATATCATCTATCTAATGATCCACCCAAAATCACCTAGTGGCTTCTTAGCACAATATAAGCCACACTGATTTTCTTGTAACTTGAACAGACCAACTTGTTCCTGCCTTAGGACCTCTGCACTTGCTGTTTCTCTGCCTGAATGCTTTTCTCTTACACGGTGATATGACTGACTCCCCTACTCATTCAGCATTGCTGAAACATCACTGGCTCAAGTAGGCCTTTCTAGCCCACTTCTATTAAGTGCCATCTCCCTCACCTTGCATCACTTCCTGACCCGTTACTCTACATTTACTTTTCTTCACAGCGCTAATCTTTACCTGAAGGTATATATTTTTAGGTTTATTTGTTTGTTCCGCTCTGTGTAAGCTCCATGAGGTCAGCAACTTGATCTTAACCACTGCTTTATTCCCAAGGCCTGGAATGGTACTTAGCATGTAGTAGGTGCTCATTTAGTGTTTGTTGAGTATACAAATGAATAATGAATGATTCTTTTTTAATTTGGAATACAAGTTGGGCTTTATTAAATAATTAGGTAACAAATTCTGTTAGAGTAAATTATCCAGAAAACAGGCAGATAGTGATAGAAAGTGTTTAGAGTAACTGTCTCTTCTGAGCAGGGACAGTGAGGTTTAGTAAAATCTAAACGGTGCATATTTTGGCAGGCCCTCTTTGAGGGGAAAAAAACAACTATCAATACAAACTTAAGTGTACATGAAAATAACTGTGAATGACACAAATAGGTCCCACTTAACCCAACTCATCTTCTCTTTAGCTGGATCCCCAAAATGCCTTCTGCCACTACTTCATAACCTGTTCAAGGGGAAGTCAGAATGGAAAGAAACAGCAGTCTTAACTAATTGATTGCAGGGGGCGGGGAAGAAAAGACCATGTAAATGTGTTTCTACAGCTCCCTCTAGAGCCTTGAATGCAAAAGGGAGCCCTGAATCCTCCTCTGCTTCTAAGATAGATGCCATGTTGTGAGTCCCTGTCTGGGTCCAGTAAAACCCAATACTGAAGGATAGACATGCAGTTGTTATCACTTCTAGGCACAGGTTCCCTGGCTGCATTAAATATCTGTCCCTGAAAAAGGAGACTGGCACTTCTCTCAGAGCTGAGTTAAGTGAGATGTATAAACTACTCAGTACAGTGCTTTTAGATGCATAAAATAAAATACGTAAGATTACAAGGAAAGTAATTATGTGAAGTACTGTTCTGTCTCTTAACCATTTGGGGGAAGGTGGGGTCTGTGGAACTCAAGCCCCTGAGTACCAAGACATTCAATACACCAGAGTGTCCTATATTGTATATATACCTATAATTAATAGCTGCAAGCCAATGAAAGAACACAGGTAGTTTACATAGTGCTAATAAATGATAGCAGTTTTTTTCTAGCTTATTATTACAGCTTTTGCTGGCACATAAGTGTATTGAAATGGAACGATGTTTTGATGGTTAAGTGAAAGCCACTGATTTTCAATATTTACAGGTCATTTCTAGAGATGATAAAAGCAGGAAAATAAGGGGTTCAATATGACTTTTCCATTCTTTTCCCCTTGACAAACTCCCCAAATACCCTCAAATAAAGGAATATTTATTGATGTTTTATTGTTGATAACCTATTTATTACTTTTTATATACCAGGCACCTTTTTGCATACCCTAATTCTTATAAAAACCTATAAAGTTTTCCCCCATTTTACAAATGAAAAATGGGAGGTACAGAGAGGTTAAATAACAAGTAATTTGTCAAGTAAATGCTAATTGTTAGAAATCTGAAATAATAAAAAAGCCTGTTGAGTAATTTTTTTAAGCCAATGGTGAAGACTATGCTAATTTATAAATTAACATGAACTTCTGGTTCTGTTTTTATCTGTGGAACTTAAATTCTGACATTCTTTGGGGATTCTGCATTTGTAATAAACTGTGTTTGTCATAAAGCCCAAGGGAATACTTTCTGACTGACATTACCTGCATTTTTTCAAGGAACCCTTTGAGGAGTAATTCCATTGGCCATTATCTTTCCTTTCAGATATTGGTTTTGTGTATAATTTATTTTTTCCTGCTCTGCCTATGCTGTGTCCAGAAATACAGTGGCAAGTTATCAGCTGTAACTTTTGGTTTCAGAAAATAATTGTCATTGAACAGGGTTTTTTGGGGGGTTTTTTTGTTGTTTTTTTTTATAGTTTTTACTATGTGACAGGAATAAAGCAGTTACTATATCATTCTAACTAGAAACCATCTGTGTCACACAATTCTAAACCCATCTTTGGGTTTCCAGTCTGATAATGTTACACAAAGAATCATTTTACATAATAATGCTTATGGTGTTTCTTTCATACACCTTTAACTCTACTAATCTAGTCACAGACTTCAACTGTAATTGGCCTAAATAATGCAAGTGATTTTTAGTAATAAATAATGAAGTTACTTTTTGTCTTACATCTGATTCAGCATCATGGTAACATAATGCAATACTTGTTTATTCTTTTTGTTTAGATGTTTGGAAACTGGACATTTGGCACCTTGGTCTTCACAGTCATGGTTATTACAGTCACAGTAAAGGTATGGTAGCGAGATTAGACACATGGACACATTTGGTGTCTGTATAATTCATACATTTCTTCATTTTTTTAGCCATAGGTATTTTTCTCTTTTCCTTTTTCAGTCATGAATACTTTCACTGATTGCTATCTGGTAATTCATTTTCATTTTTGTTAAAAGTCTTTTAAGTTCATTATGTTGGAAAGCCTCTGTTGATTTTTATGGTCAAATAAAGGTTAATCCTACAATACTCATCTCTGAAATTTTGCTTCTCTGTATATAATGAAAGACAAAACAATTGTAGGCAATAGAGCTGAGAATAAAGTAGTCATAAAATTTCAATGCTGCTTCCTCATAGAAGAAAAATATTATAAACTTGAAATTGTTCAATTTCATACTAGGATCCTTGCATTAATTTTTATCTTCTCAGAGTCTTTACCATCAGAATCTTAGTCAGTTATAATTACTGTATTTTGCCGTGTATAATGCACACCCACAGTTTTGGCCCAAACTTTCAGGGAAAAAAAATCTTTCGTTTTAATTTTTTAATTCAAATTTTTATTTGTTTACATTTAGGTATTCATTTTTTGTATTACAAAGGAATTTTAACATTTATTTTTTAACATATTATGGTACAAGAAATTTTATGTACCGGTAACAAATTTATAGTATTTACGCATTGTAGAAGGCCAAGAACTCTTTGTTGTTGCAAGTTCGTTGTAAATTCACAAAACCAATTATCATATTCCCAGGTATTATTTTGCATATGGATATTGTTATTGATTTCTAGAGTTACACTTTTAACTCATAAGCATAAATAAAAGAATTTAAAAAAACATTTATATAGATACGGAATTAGTACTACCCATGTATAATGTGCACCCTTATTTTTCCCTCACAAATTTGGACAAAAAAGTACGCATTATACACGGCAAAATACAGTATTACATTTTGTTCATGAGTTTTATCTGAGAGGTTAAAGTAAAGATTTACTATTTTAGTGCTCGCTTCGGCAGCACATATACTAAAAAAGATTTACTATTTTATATTAAGAATTTTTTTTTTTTTTTTTTTTTTTTAGATGGCTTTGGAAACTCATTTTTGGACCTGGATCAACCATCTTGTTACCTGGGGCTCTATTATATTCTATTTTGTATTTTCTTTGTTTTATGGAGGAATTCTCTGGTGAGTGACTATATTGTATTTTAATTATATTGATTTAACTCTAATAAATATTTATTGTGATAGGTTATATTATGAACAAATAATTTTGAGATCCTATCCTGATAATAAATACACTTCTTTCAGTTGACCTTATATGGGGTAAAAAAGAAGCTAACAATTACTGAATACTTACTATGTTCTAGGTGTTTTACCTAAGATGTTATTATGTTGGTGCAAAAGTAATTGCAGTTTAAAAGGTTATAAATAATCACAAAAACCGCAATTACTTTTGTACCAATCTAATACATTGATTCATCACAATAATCTTATTATCCCCATTTTTTCTATTTGGAAACTCAGCCCCAAGATCACAAAGGTTAAAAAGAGCAAAGCTAGGATTTAAACCTCAATTGTTTTACTCCACAATTAATGTTCTTTTACACGAACCATATTATCTCTAAATTATTTATTAATGTACATGATAAAATAAGTCATTGAGCCATTAAGTTTTCAGAATTGAGTTAACTTCTCTATCAACATTAAATAGTATGCTTCATCTTCATTGGTAAAATCTGACATTCAGCTACTCTGATAGATTAAAAATTAATGCCTCTCCTAGGATTCTTTTGTAAGTGATAGACAACTGAAGTCTCTGATTTGGAGAACTTATGTAACATTTGCCTGCTGTGTCTTTGATCCCTGTATTAGGCAAAAAAAATTATAGAAGTTAGGTAAAAAGAAGTTGAATTAGCTAAATAGTTAACTTCCATTTAGGATCATAAAAGGATACTCTTATGAATATGTTTGGTGTGTAACGTTTGTTTTTAATGCTCTTCATTTTTTCATTTCATTCTGTATTTCCCCATATTCTTTTCTTGAAGCGATATACACCAAAACCCAAAAAGAGTATCTTGACTATACCTACTGCTATGTAGAACTAGTATTTGTGAGTGTGTTTATTTTAAAATATATTTGTAAAGAAGAACTTCTAAGTAGATCTTTTCAACCTACGATTTGGGTAGTCAATCTTTTAGTTACTTAGTAGAAAATTTTTTTTACGTAGTTTTTCTTGTTTTTCTTGGTCTCTTAAGTCTGCATTCCTACATAATTTTGATATCCTACCACTAAGAGAGAGTTACCTAGTCAACTACTTGCCACTTTCCTAATAATAAAAACTATAGTTGTCATTGAAAGTAGTTAAATTGAATTTTAGTTTTAACAATTAAAGTCTTATCTTGTTTTATTAGTTATTCAATTAATTAAAGTATACTGATTGCAATTTTTGAACATTATCCCAAACTTGTATTCCAAATTAAAATTGTAACCTTCAAGCATAGTGGGTTTACATGATATCTTGATAAGAAACTATCTTGTCAGTTTCTACTTTTATTAAGCCCACTTTCTTTCTTTGCAGGCCATTTTCAGACTCCCAGAATATGTACTTTGTATTTTTTCAGCTCCTATCAAGTGGTTCTGTTTGGTTTGCCATAATCCTCATGGTTGTTACATGTCTGTTTCTTGATATTGTGAAGAAAGTATTTGACAGACAGCTTCATCCTACGAATACTGAAAAGGCACAGGTAACCATTTTCTATATAGAAAACCTTTTATTTAGGGGTTTTAAACAATGACTAGCTACCATTATAATTTGCTTATATCAGAAAATAGAAAATTATCCATTCCTGTTTCAGGCATTTTGCAATATAAATATTGTTAAATCTGATGTTTTTAAAGTTGTTTCTTATTGTTTCTGTTAATTTTATGACTCCTGACAAATTATAATTTTTTTAAATTACATTGTGTTAATGATAGAATTTCAGGTTTTTAAATATAAAATTATTATGTCCAGATAATAATAGTAAATATGTTTTAAATAGTATTGTCACAGCATTTTATCAGGTATATATAATTGGGATAGATATCCATGTCTTTAGAAACATTAGAATTTGAGTAATACTTTTTTCAGGTTATATTGTTTTCAACTAGAGTATGAAATATATATTCTTTAACCTAAATAATTTAAAGAATGAATTTTTATAAAACACATTCACTAAGCACATGTTAATAAATATTATGCTATATACAGCATGTTATATAGTGTGATCTGTCACTTGGTAGCTCTGTGACTTGAAGTCTCAGGATCTACGTGGATGAAATTATGATAGAAATGTCTATTTCATTACCTTTGTAATGAGAATTAAATAAAATAATGTCTAAACACATAGTAGATGGTCAAGAAATGGTAGCTATTAAGTTGAATGGGCCTTTTTTGTATATTTGACTTGTACGTGAACTGGAAGTCTATCTTAACTTGTCTTATTATCCTCAAGAATACATTCTAATTAACTTTTATGCATTGTTAAACAGTGAGTTTATTATCATTTAGTTCTGCCTAGGTTGAGATTTTTTTCTACACGTTTGCTACATGCCAAGTAAATTTTGTTTAAATTTTGGAAATTTAGTTGCATATTCTACACATAGAAAAGCGCTTCCTAAGTAGTGATTTGAGTTAGGCTTCCTAAACGGTGTATTGGTTTTAATTTCAGTTGATCATATGAACATTTCTTTAACATTTATTTGCTTTGGTAACTCAATCTTAACCCATATACATTTTAACACTATTGAAGCAGCATAGGCCTCTGAAACCTGACAAAAATTTAATTCAAATACTGTTTTAACCATTTATAAAATATGTCTTTAAGTAACTTTCCTAAGCTTCAATTTCCTCCTCTGTAAAATAAGAATAATACTTACTACCTTACATGACTGTTAGACCTAATGAATATAAAGCACCTAACCCTGGGCCTGTATGTAGTAAGTCCTCAGTAAAAACATTATAAGGACGATGAGGATGTTGCTTTGTAATGTGGGTCTCCAAATGGGGCTGAAAAAATTTGCATAATTGGTTCCTCTGACTGCCAATGCATATATTTATATCAGTATGGAAAAACTATTCCACTCTGCAATATTTACTTAAATATATATCAGAAAGATTTGCCTATCTTTTTTAATCTTCAGAGATAAGTATTTATAGTAACAATACTATTTTTAATACACTGTCTATTATACTTTTTCTGACCTTTATGGAGAACACAAACTCCCTCTCTTGGCCTATATAAAGTTATATTTCACCAAAATATATTAATGGCATCACTTTAAAAATTTTATTCTTTATTAAAGTAAATAATTAGACTTATTTATATTTACCCTTAGGAATTCTACATTAGGCAGTGCATTTGCAAACTGATGTATTTTCTTGTTGTCTTTTCTATAGCCTTTTTCTAAAGGATTACATAGGAAATATTTGGTACCTTAAGGTGGACCCTTAGACAAGAAAAGGTTAAAAGTACTTCATATATTTTGGTTTTTTTACCATAGATTCAAATTGATTAAAAATGGAATGTGCAAATAAGTCAATCATCTTATCTCTGTGAAAGCTGGTATAATCTCTTTTTTTGCCCCACTAATTTACACTTAAATGACTTGAGAGACGTTTTACTGTCTGGTCCAAAGAGGAAATCTCTACTTTTACTCAGGGATCTTCTGGCCTGTTTGGAGTTTGTTTTTGCTTTGTTTTGTTTTTTGCTTAAACAGTATATGGTCATTCAACTCCCATGTGTGACATTATTCTTTTGCTATAGGCTGTAATCTTTATTATTTCAGCCTTATACTGTCACCTGTGATTTTAAATGATGAAGAAATGGTTAGAAAGTTGTTAGCTACTTCATTGTTTACCAAAAGTAGCAAGAAAAATCGTATCAGAGGAAGAGTTGTCAGCATTTATTTTGAACTTTGTTTTTCTCCAGAGTTAAAATGTGGTGTTAAGAATGAAGAAAGCCAACAGCCTACAAATGTCAGTCATGTATGTGTATCATGTATGATATTTCCTACTCTTAGAGGAACAGATGTGTCTTTACAAAGCTTGTCCTGTGTCTGTCTCTTAGGTGATGAATACAGCTCACTGACTTGTTGTATGTCCCATCCCTTTTCTGTCCATTTATAGATGTACTCCAACACAGTTGCTTTAAGTGACGAGTTCATCGCACTGCAGCCATTGTCGAGGGCAAGGAATCAGCTGAGCAAACTTAGGTAGAGTAGGAGTAGACCCTTGTTAACTTCTGCATGCTAAAGGTCAATTAAACAACATTTAAAAGATGGGCAGAGGCATGAATTAAGAGTGTGGCATTTTTTGTTAGCACAGCTCTGTCTCTAATTTGACCTTTATGAATATGTATGTTAAAACCTTAAAAAAATCCATTTCTTCTTTGAGATGAAAATTCAGCATGATAACAGGACAGATCTGTACCTTGTTATATGTTTTACACCTTAATTACCTTTTGTAGCACAATTCTAATGCTTCTGCTTGTCATATTATTAATATTTTAAAATGCTCCTGCATGTTGAGTAATTTAAGCTACAGAAATGCATAAAATTTAAAGTTTTAAGTTTCATTTATTGGAAAGTGAGAGTTGCCCATTTTTTATCTCACCTTAATCTGTGTTGTAAATACATGTGCATATTTGTCTTTGTACATTGTAATGGCTGCTGAAGCATTTCATATCCTTGCTACTATTTAGTGCATCTATAAATAGAACAATAGATTTTATATCTCTTACATATACCTTATTTCCACAGACAGACTCATTCTGTCAGTTACCACAAAAATTAACCAGTAGTTTAGAGCTGTCTTTTGATAGAAGAGAATGAAAGCTTAAATCCTAGAACTCTTGATATTTAGATACCAAAACTATATAGTATTAATTTTAACTACAGTCAGGTATGAAGAGAAAGAGTAATATAACTAAATTTTTTAGTTTTGACACTCTTCAATTTCTCATCCTGTATCTTGAGAATTTTCAATTACATATATATGTATTTTTTAAATTCTTTTTTATTCTCAAGTTTTCTAATCTCAATATTCACTTGATCAAATAAATGGCTTTGACAAAGCACCATTTAACCTCTTATGTAACTGTGAGTTCATCATTTTAAGATCTTCTAAAATTTTATCAAACTTTTCAATTTTATGATTTTTACTAGCCTCAAGATTTTTGAAATATTCTACTTTGAATTAGAAAGGTATAATAATTGTAGGTGAATATACAAATGAGTGTTTAAATAGTAGTTAACTAAGTTTTATGTTTAAAACAAGAACTAAAATCAAAACGCACTTGAAGATTTGTCTTCACCTTTGGTAAAGCCAAGTATATATCACATTTTATCTGTATTTTCCTTTCTGAAAAGAGTGAGTATTCATCGCATTTCTGAACATCTATTTAATTCTAAGGCAGTAAGGGAACTCATTTTTTAAAAAACATTCTGGTAAACTTTTGTCAACTGAAGATAACTTTTGCATATAGAATAATCTTAATATTTTTATGAAATCATAGTTTTACATATCATGTTGGCTTAAATCAAGCTGCAAGAAAATGAGGTAAAGAGATCATCAATTAGAGATCCCAGGCTCTGTAATAATATAAGAGAGCAGGAAGCTTGACAGTCATCTGTGAAGGAACACAGTGAGAGCAGGACATATTTGTCAGGTAGCCTTTGCCACAAGCCAGTCTCCAGTCAGGTGGTATAACAAAAGGGGAAGTGCCCTGTTGTGGCCACAGCCAGCCTGAATGCTCACTGCTCTTGGCACTGCTTCCAGTATGTCCTAACCAAATTAGTTCACCTCTCTAGCCTCCAGGTTCTTCACTATCAAATGACCATTGTCCATACTGTGATCTGTTTACTTAACTATTAGCATCAGAGAAAAACAGAAAGAAGAAATACAACCAAAGGCCAGGCAGAAATAACAGTTGCTTAATTAATTGAGCAGTGAGTAACAACTGGGTGGGCATTTGCTCACAGCTGCACAGGAAGAACAAGTTCCCACATACATCTGTCTGCTGATGCATCCTATGAATTTTGAATACATCTTGTTTCTGAACTGCATTGAACAGTATTCCTGGGTATGATCCTTGGTAGCTTAATCATTTACAGAGAGGAAAATTGTGCGGATAGTGAATATCTTTAAGTGCTTTCAAATCTTTAATCAGGTTAGTTCTTCTTAAGAACCATTAACACAAGCCTATTAACAATTTACTTTTGAATAAAAGAAAACTCATTTTGAGTATTTTCCCCTCCCCTGTATTATAGGCAAAGCTGTCTTTACATAAACTTATTGTACTTATGAAACCAAGGAATTCGACTACTTTTTTATATATGTAAGAAATTCACCATAGCATTTTTTTCTTAGAAATAATTACTGGTCAGTCCTAAGACTGAGAAAATATATAGAAATGAGGACAATTTTGTTTTTTATTTATTTACGACATTATTTTTATAATTTAGCTTGGCTATGGGCACATACTCCTTAGAAGGTCTCTAATACAAATACAGAAAAACTAAAGAAGAGAAATTTGTATAAATTAGTTAACACTCACACAAAAAAAAGTATTTCAAATTAAGGATTAAATTTGTTCCGTTAAATCAAGTCAAGCCCCCTTTACCCACATGTGTCACACTTGAAAGGCCATGTGATTAGAGTAGAGAAGTCTTCCGAGAAGGGAGCATAAGAAGTGCAAAATGCAGCGTACCTTTGCAATAAGAAGCTTACATCTTGGTGGCAAGGAATTTGTGTAATAGAAGACATTTAATTTTTTTGAAGGAAACCTGGTTTTTATTTAACTTTGTGCTCTGGAAAATCATGGCTTTAGTTTGTGTGCTTTGTCGTATGCCCCTTAAGAAGCTGCTATTAGCTCTCTTGTGACAGTAAATGAATGTAGTGGTGTGTGAACATTCATTTGTGCCTCTCAAATTGTGGACCCCACTTGCCGTTTTGATTCTCAACCTGTATACAGTGAGAGTATTGCTCAGTAATACAAGATTTGTTGCTTTTCTGTCCTTCCAGATGGAAGAAGATAAGGGTTCAGTCAGCTCAGCATATGAATTTGCTGAAAGCAAGCGCAGAGGGGAGGACAGTGGGCACCTGCTAGCTGAGGCTTGCAGTCAGCAGGGCAGTTCCTGCGTGCACTCGGTAGTACTGCGCTGGACCTTCTGGGGACGTATCTGCTGAGTTCTCGTGGGGGGCGTGCTGCGGCAGAACTGCCTGGCGTTCCACTTCTTACTTGACTAATGCCTTCACGGTTTCTCATACGTTGTTTTTGCTCACTCGTTTCCTTTTGTGATCTTTACTTTTTTTATGTGTCCATTCTGAATCTTTTGTTCATCTTCCTTTGGAGTTACAGTGCTAATCATACTTCATCTCAGATTCTAATCTAGTAAAGTAATCCACAAAGCAGATAATGCACTTGGGACCTAACTCTACGAAAGCTGTAAAGTTATGTATGTCCTCTGTCATCATCGGTATTCTCCCAACCAGTTGTGTTATATTCGAGAACTTATTCCTTGTCACTTCTCCTTTTGAAAGTATGTCACGCTAGTTCTATTATTTCTAAACTCAGTTTCTCACTTCAAGCTGTAGTTATGTATCATTTTACACACCTCGATTTAGTTAGACACTGAATTACTTATCTAAGTCTACTTCTTGAGTCAAGTGATCACATGAATGAGTGCTTAGGCTTAGTGCTGAATAACTTTCTTTTGACTGATATTCACCAAACTCTCCATTCTTTTCACAAGCTTTCATAGTTATAATTTTGTAATAAAAAAAGAAAAAAAGTATGAATTGGTGAGGGCTTGATTCCCCTCTTGAGGGATAAACCCTAACAACCACTTCTAGACCTAATTGGGGTATGCAGAATATTTTGATTGGTAGTTACTATGGAGGATGGAAATTCTTACCACTGATAATTATTTCTTTATTTGGCCTGTTTGCTATTTTGTATATTGTACACCATATCGTTTCATTAGAACGTTGATGAGACGCTTAGGAACTTAACTCTTATTTATATCAATTAGTCTATAGTAAAATTGGTTATACAGTCACAGAACCCAGGTATCAACAACTATAAGTGAGGCCTTACAGTAATTACTGGTCAAGAAGGTGCTATTGTCTCATCTGCGATAAGCCCACATAAACAGTAAAACTTGAAAACAAAGCTACTTGAAGATTGTAAATATTAACTCGCTATAAATCAGACCACAGAACAGGTACAATAATTTGAAAAATCTGAATTATTCTGGAAGACATATTTTTAAAATTAGGCTCCTCTGGTGAATTGTCATAAATGGAAAATGTTGAAGATAATTAATCAACTCTCAGTTATTATTATTAATTGAAAAGAAATTCAAAAGAATTCTGAATTTTTATTTTGTTTTGGGGTGCTTCATATGATTATCTTTACAATGTATTTATCTTGTATTTTGCTTTGATAAATATAAAAAGATTTTTAGCTTTTAAAATATGCCCTAATTGGGCTGCATGGGAAACTCAGCTGAAGAACTCGCTGGGTAAAGAAGTGAGTTCTTGGCCGGGAATTGTATTATGTCCTGAATAATCCACAAAGCAGATAATCCACTTGGGACCTAACTATACAAAAGCTGTAAAGTTATGTCCTCTGTGATAAAAGTTCCCCAAAGGTTCAAGTTCAAGTGGATATTTCGTAAGACATGGATCTGGTGCTCCTTTGCTTTAATATGTCCATTAAAATGTACAATACAGTTGAGAATTGGGTTCTTAAAATGCACTTATTAAGTAACAGGGGCCTTGTTATAATTACTTTTATAAAGTAAATATTCTCATCATCCTGTGATATTTGGTCTCTTCCTATAAACAAGAAGCCAGAGAATTCTCAAACCATGAATATAATTTTAGTAAAATTGCTGGGGGTATTACTCTGATCTGCAATTTTTTTCCTGCTTATCACTGAATTTTAATTGGTTGAATGAAATATATCTTGAATATTTTTCTTGTATATTTCTGCCTTTGGCATGTATTTTTAGATAAAAATCACTTATAAAAAATAAGTGTCATATAATACCCCTCTTCTATTTTTTTCTGTCTTGAAATTGCATCTGTTTATCTAATCAAAATTTGGTCAGCCTTGTCAAATCAGGCAGAAAGTTATGCTGAGCCCTGAATGTCACTGTGGGTTTGGGTCTTCTGGTCGTCTCCCTCTACGGGGTCCCCTGCCTCTTAGGCCTCTATCATTTTGTCATTTGTTTTGTCTCTGGATTCCTGTTCTGAATACCCTCTTTCCAGCAACCCTAGTGATAGCAATAGGATGCCAGGGCGACTGACCTTTCACACTGTGTACCAAGGTGCTTCAGCCTCAGTCCTGGAACCTGCCACTACCAAAAACAATACATTTTAAACAGTTTCAACCAATTACAAGTCACCTTCCTCTCCTTCTGTGACAAAGATCCAGCTACTGCCTCATTTACCACAGTAGTGAACTACAAAAGGCACAGGAAATCTTAATGTCCTTTACTCAGTTGTTCGTCACTAAAAGCTACACTTTTCTGAATGAGTAAAATTCTGTAAGTAAATAGAATCGAACATTTAAAAGACCAATATTAATAAGGCTGCCACCAGTGGCCGGACCTAGAGGCATATGACACTTTACAAAAATGTTATTTTCAAATCTGTGCTGACTTATTGAGCAGCTTTTTCATCTAGAGATTAAAATTAAGAAAAATATTAGTATTGACATTATTTCTACCAGTTATCCTGTGACATGCTGTAAATGATTGATACCTAGAAAACTGAATTCTTAATAGCTGTGCCATGACTTGGTTCATTAATTAGTGCTATTCTGCTTTACGCTCGCCATTGAAATTGAGCATTTTATTATTTTTCACAGATGCTGACAATTTTCTTTACCTAAACTACAAATTCCTAGTCATATTTGTTATTTATGTAACCACATTATAAAAGTAAAGGAGCCTCAGTCTTTTTGAAACTAGGAATAAACCAAACTATTAAAATATGCTTCCCTAATAAATATAATTATCGCATGCTTGTTTTCATAGTTAAATTTATGCCAAACATACAGAAATCTCTCTGGAGATCCCTAAAAGACAATATGGAGTTATTTTATCTATATTTATAACTATCTTTCAAAGTTGTTGTTTCTTTTACTTGGAGAGAAGGAAAAAGGGAAGAGAGTTTAGAGGAGTGAACGTGAGCTTGAGACATTTTGGTGAAATAGGCCTTGAGTAAGACAGGGCAGTTATCTAACTGCCATCATTAAATGACTCCGTCTTACAATTCTGAATAGTGAGATAAAGCTATTACTTGTTTTAGGGGTATTATTCTTAACCAGATTTGGAAATCAGTAATGTTTGATTACTTTTGATCTCATATTAAAAAACTTTCTTGAACACAAACTTTTCTTTCTCATAATATTAGTTTAAGGCTTCTTTCCAAATAGCTCTGTTAAGGCTATGCAAAAGGCACACTTTGACTATCAAGTGTATAAAACAGTTTTAAGGGCAAAAGAACAAATATGGTTAGTAGTTCAATAATTCTTATCTAAATTTAAAAAATTATTTGATTTGATTGGTAAGGTGTCATAGGAGTGATTAAAAACTTTAGAAATATATAACAATTCTCTAACATTTACAAGATTTAAGGGAGATATTTTGTAGGAGCAATAAGAGAAACTTCTAAATGTTTACCATCATTGATATAAAAATAATGGAAATAAGAGCAGTGAGCCAAAATTTATTTCAAAAGCCAAATTCTGTAAAGATGAAAATTTGTATTAGCCATACATAGTCATGTTCAATCTCCATAGTTGTTTGGCTTGGCAGCCCTCCTGGCTCTAAGTTACATGGTTGTTCCTGGGAAGCAAGTGTAGTGGAGAGTGAGTCTCACCAATAAATCAAAATTTCTGGTAAATTATAAGTTACTTTTGATGCCACCAGGAAAGGTCTCACTCCGATTACCATACTTTGCTTTTTTTCTTTTCTAGTATTTACAATTAGTCAAAAAACAAAAACAAAAAGCACTGTTTCCCTCTTCTTGCTTTAAATGAAATGAGATCTAAATGCTCCACCCCAACCCCACCCCCAGTTATACTGGCAACTATGGCTCCATGTACTCTGGCTGGGCTCCCAGTTCCTGAATATGAGATCAAAGATGTGTATATGGGAAAGTGGTGGAGCTTGGAGGGTTGCTAGAGAAGAGTGTGGTGTTTTCTACATAGCTATGCAGAAACACAGTTAACCAGCCTTCAGCATTTTCAAAGCAGCCAGGGTTTTTATCTCTTTAGGGAATAAAAAGGAAATATATTTTCCTAGTTCAAAACATGATTTAAAGAATTTTTTTTTTATAATTTTGACATTTCAAGATGGTTACTCTGTTAGATTGCCCATATATTAATACTTTTCCTTAGGTTTCAAAGTGAAAGGTGACGAATGCAAAGCAAGATCATTACTTAAAGTCAGATCCAGAAATAAGCAGTGATCTGCACATACGTGGACACTCAGAAAGAAGTTGCTGAGGTTACAGCTGTCATCTCAGTGCATCCCCCCAGCTGGCTGAGCACCAGCTATACAGGCAAAGCACATGTTAACCTGAGAAGTGCCAGACAAATTCCCTGCTCACTCTAGTTTCTGGTCAAGTTCAGTGCTCCCCAGATAAATGTGAAGGACCACTTTTGTTGTCTTCAGTTTCCAGTCCATCACAGGCCGATACTTTTATAAAATACAATAAAAATTAATTACTAGGAAATGAAATTTTTGAATTATTTTAAAATTATTTTTAGATTCAAAAGTTAACAAAGGTATCCTGTCAAATTGCCATAACATTTTCTAAACTCCTACTCTCACAGACTAGAAACACTTATCTACTTATGAGCCATCAACAATGTTTTTGGACCAACACTGATGCATGGATCGCGCTTTGAGTCTCACTGGTCTTTTTGCAAGGGGGCAGGAGTAACAACTACTCTCTCTTACGCTTAGACTAAACATGATGAATACACATCGTACTTTTCTGCCCACACACAATTATTACTCATTCTTTTCACTTAGCCTGGAATGCTTTCTCCCCCATCTTCAGCTATTGAAATCCCATCCAGTCTTCAGGATGTATTACAAGTGCCATCTTTTTCTTCAAATCTCTCATACCCTCCTACCAATACAACAGCTGTGTTTGAACTTCCCCTCTTCTTTCTGATGTCTGTAGTGTGCCTCATATCATGATTAAAAGAAGGCAGTATAATGGCATGGTAAAGAAGTTTGGGCTCTGGAATCAAAGACACTAAGACTCAAGCCACAGCTGGAGTGACCTTAAACAAATTCTTAACTTCTCTGTTTCCTTCTCTGTGAAATGTATAGGAGTATGGTGCCTATCCCAAAAGGTTGTTACGAGTTTTAAGTGAGATGATCCATGAGAAGCATCTTACATAGGAACTGACACATACATCATAAACATTCCATTAATATAGTTGCCATTATTTGTTCCTGAGTATCTCCCACACTTTTCTTTACTCTTAACTCACTAGATTGAGAGCAGGGTTGCTATTCCCAATAGGAACCAGCACAGTGCCTTGCTCAAGAAATAGCAGTTGAATTTAAGTGCTTGTGCCATTTAAGTGATGCAGTAGAATCCAGAAAAAGATTATTGCTAGTTGGAGAGGTGGGGGAGGTTTTGTGGAGATGATGGTATTTAAACTGAACTTGGTGCATAGGGGCAGCGTTCTGACCCTAAATAATGACAGGCACTGACTCATTCCTCCTGATAAGGATTCATGTTCCCTTTGGGGTCAGGGTCTGTTACTGAATAAACAAGTTTGAGAATTGCACTCTGTCTAGCTCTTCCCTTGGAGACTGACCATGCATCCTGATTTGTTGACAATCCTTCACTCACAGTGTGTTTAGACCTTTACTGAACTAGTGTTCCCCAAACTTAATTGGCCACAGAACTGTTTTTCCTGAAATGTCTGTAAACATCACACAAAATACAGTTTAAGAAACAGTACCATAACGTCCTGAACCAAGGGTATAGTAAAGAAAGAACAGGCAAAATTTCACTCTTTCTCAGTGCTTATCAGGTCCCAGGACATTGGTGCAATCGGGTAATTGCCAAACAGGAATCACGTTGTGTTGCACGGCTTGGTATTTGACAGGATTACTCTGAGCGGGGATTTTGCGGGACGTCCCCAGTTCCTCAGGTTGAGAATGCCAGGTTATTTCCATCCCATCACATCCATCTCTTCTGCCCATTGTGAGCATGTCTACAAATGTTGCCATGCCTGTACTCAACACTTGGTGATTCCCAACCTTCGTGAATTGCAAAACTCTAATGAATTTATTTGTTCTCCTTCCTCTATACTTTTGAAAGATTTGGTGTACAGTATGTTATAAATGTAAAGGAAAGGGACCAAAAATAAGTGTTTAAAATGACAAACTTGGAGAAATTTAGGAATACCCTTGACTATCAAAACCAGGGTTGGGATTCATTGAGCTATGTGGTCATACCATTTTTCACCCCTAATTTAACAGGATTAAAATTATTAGAAGTGTGGCTTAAAGTTATCTTGCTGGATTATTTAGGTCTGAGACAATATAAATCTTGCATACTTTCAGAAATTCATTTTTAAATCTTAATAGTACTACTTAGTCATTTTGATCTATTTTAATACTTGTTCCACCACTTGATTTTTAAAAAGTAAGATGAGCCGATTATAGGCATGGTTGGCACTTAATATTGCTTAGCAATTTGCTTTTTTTTTTCCAATTGTAATTATGAGTGGTATATGTAGAGAACCTGGCACATAGCAACACTATGTAAAGTCTTTGCTACTATTGTTGTGGTTTCTGTTGTAGTTGTTGTTGAAGACTGGGGTTAGGCCCTGCTTGGTTATTTCCCAGTCTTCAAAATAGTTCACACTCCATTTTTCTTAATTGCTAGACATTTTTAATTGAAATTGCAGGAACATTTTACCTGTACAAACACTCAAAAATTAGAATTCATTAAGTTTCTGAGTGGTTGATATAAATCACTTTGACCATAATAAATTATTAAAATAAGACATTAAAATCTTTGCAGATTTAAATAATATCCAGCTGCTTGTTTTTATATAATTATTTTACTTGACCTCTAATTTGGGACACAGGGCCTTTTAAATATTTCTGTATGATTACTCTTATTTAAATAAGCCTTCCATATATTTCCATATTATACAAAACATGTATATACATTACTTTTAGTTTTAAAGTGTTTGTCATAATTTTCTTAAATGCTTTTTGGAATTCCAAATCTATAAATAACTAATTTTTTTCTGCTTCACCTTCTCTAGCTTACTGAAACAAATTCAAGTATCAAGTGCTTGGACTCCATGTGCTGTTTCTCAGGAGAAGCAGCGTGCACATCTGTTGGAAGAATGCTGGAACGAGTGATAGGACGATGTAGTCCGGCCCATGTCAGCAGGTGTGAAATTTCTCTAAGTAGCCTTTGCTGCAGACGAGTAGCCTATAAACTGGAGCAGATGAACACGCATGTCTAGACACCTAATAAATCAGCAGCTGGTTTTTACCAACTGAAGCAGAAAGTGTGATAAGTACTAGTACTCTTTGATGGTAGACTTCATTTTGTGGTTTGGGGTAAGGGGTACTTTTACTAACAAAGGAAGAGAAAGTACCTTTGAAGAGACTTTGCATCTAATGAACAAAAATTTTGCTTTACAATCTTTCTAAAATGTGAATAGGAGTATATATGTATGTGGTACTCACATTTGGTTTTTATAGCTTTCTTTTTTTGATTATACTGATACTACTATTTTAGTTCCTATATTTGTTTTTTTTGTTTGTTTGTCTTTTGTATTTATAAAATAATCTACCTATAATAGTAAAATCAAGATTTTGCTTTTCTTATTCTTCATGTATATTTTCTAGTCAGTCATTTGAGACTGAGGTATTTATAAACACACAAGGCTGTATTGTTGCTCTCCTACCCCTTCTTATTAATATCTCTGTAATGAGGTTTTAAAATGAGTTGTGGTTTTTAAGTTTTTATTTGGTATTTATGGTCTAATTAAAGTCTATAAGTTAGAACAGGCTCTTTAAATTACGATTTAAAAGAATCTTAGCATTTTTGTCTCCTCCCAAATCTGTTTCTTAAAAGATTTATCAGTGCTTGATTTTGTGGATCACACAAAACAATATAATATTTTGGTAAATTCCACTTAAATTTATTTAAATGTGAAATGGATTCATTTCTTCATACATTTACCCAAGAGACATAATATTATTTAGGATATTAACTTTAATATTATTTAGGGGATATTAACTAAATATTACTATTTAAAGGATATCAACTTTTCACACTTTGGTGTTCTTTAGGTAAATGAGATCCTATTCCTAAAATCAGCAGCAGTGCACTAGTGTGCACGAAGGATTACAGATGGGCAGGGGTAGGTGGTGATTTTCATTGTCCCCAGTATGCCATGTGAATAGAGTGACGGCACTTCTATGTGTGCCATGGCTTGGAAAAGGTTGGAAAGTATCCTAAGAGTGCTACTTTTACTTGTTGATAAAGAAATTTTTAGCATTTGGTTATCTTTGTGTTTTAAAAATGATGAATATGATATATCCTTCATGTATGATAAAATTCAGGTAACAGTTACTAGCAAACTTGTTCACTCCCACTCTGCCTTTTGTTATGGCCATGTCTTTATGGTACAGTTGCATATATTATAAATAGCATTCGTATGTTAACACAATGTCTGGTGTCAGTCCCCATTTTTTTATTATAACATGTAATCAAAAATATTTCTATAATGCTGATATCATTTTGTAGTAATTTTATTTTAAATAAGAGAATTATTATGAGCAGTTAAATTTATTGAGACTTATATGTTATGACTTACACAAATATACTGTAAAATGCATAATGAGAAAGCAGCTCTGTCATGTCCCCAGACTAACAAGTTTCCCAAAGGAAGTTCCAGAAAGACCTAATTTATAATATTATTTTACTTAAGACAGCTTTACTGTACAGAGCTAAGGTGGGAATTAGACTACTATAGAACTTCACAGAATTTATAAAATGTCTACTTAAACAGGAAGTTCTCAAATATACATCTTCACTATTAAAAACGAACAAAAAAACAAACATCTAGAACTAATGTTAAATGAGCCAAAAATATTTTTCTGCTTTATGTATATTCCCATTTTCCTGATATCAATATTTAGGTAATATGTCCCCATTACTTTTCACATTGCCATTTTTTTGTTGCATTATCCCTTTTGGACCTGCCCCAGAAATTATGGGATTTGTTTCAGTATGTTCTCTTGAAGGTAGCTGTTATCATCTGTACTTCTTTTCACTTAAAATTATACCATAGTCTTTTCTTTTGTAGGATTTTAATTTTTTAATTTACCTAATAAAATGTTTAACAGTAATTAATATCCTATTTGGCAGATTATTAATACCTTTCCAATTTTGTCCAACATCTCAGGTTATAATTATTGGTTACTACTGTCATTATCTCCGTTTTTTCTTCAAATGAGTAATCTAAAAAGTCTTTTGAGATCTGTTTATTTTTTTTCCTAGTGAATAACATCATACGATATACAAAACCACTTGGTACTTTTCATAGGGCTATATGAAAATTGCCATAGATCCATTAACATTCTATTTAAACTTTGAAAGTCATTTTTCTAAAGTCAAGTTCTATTTTTCACATATAGTTGTATTAGTGAACTATGTTTGGCATTGCTATTTTGATTTGGAGCAGCCTGTAGTCTACATTTCTATTTCGTGTCTAATTTAAAAGGTAGGGCAATGCTGGTCCCTCTATCACCAGATGTAGACGCTCTTGGGCATTTGTTCCACTAACATATTAAACATAAAAGATAATGGGCATCACTTGAGAAGCACCACTAGTGCTTTCATATGACAGATTTTTGTGAATATTAAACTTTTACCATCCAAGCACAAAAATACTACTTATATTTTATTAATTGATATTGTCAGAGGACTGTGCCATATTGCAAGCTTGGTTTCAAAGGTAGCATCATGGTGCTATATAGAGGATATGCCATGTTATACCCTAAAGGGTTGTACTTTCCCAATAAATGATTTTCTGTATGGGTTTTATCAGCAGTTACTTTATCCTAATCAAAACTATTTTCTAAATAGAATGGAGTTAATAGTTAATATGTAATTCAGGTATTTAATGTTCTGTCAAATATGGTATTTAACATATGAATGCACATATGTGCTTTGAAAGGGTAAAAAAAATGAAGGAAATCTTACCTAACAAGATTTTTCTATGTAAGCAGTGGTTGGAAAGAGCAAAAATTAATATAAAACATTGGCAGTTTGGGAGTGGAACCGACTCCAGATAATAGGGGTGTTGGTACTTAAGTTTTATCATATGGGTCTGAGCATATTTTTTCTTGTATGAATACTTATTCTAAGAAATGTTCATAGTCTCATTTCATTCATATATTTTACAAATACGGAGTGCCTACAATGTACCAGGTACAGTTGTAGGTGCTAGAGAGATAGTAGTGAATAAGCCTTTCCTTAAACTAAGGTGGATATTGTCTAAGGTTTTCTGGGAACTATAAATTCTGTAAACCACTGGTAGAGCTGTTGCTTGTTCGTCTTCCTCTTTGTCAGCTTTGTAAAATTTCTAGGTCCCAAACTTCATTAAGACTGTACTACTCACTTATTCAATTTAAATTTGAACTATATACAAACAGAGTCTCTAGGAAACAGCAGATATTTGACAAAAGCGAATTTGGACCATTTTAAACGCTAGTCTCTTCCTCCAACATCTTTGTTTAGGGAAAGTGGGAACCCTAGAAAATTACATAAAATATATGATTGTTAAGTGCTTTTAATTTTCTAAGAAAACCCACCTTTGACTTGGTAATCCTAATATTGTCATTAAAATAGCGTAGGCTGTTTTAAGTGTGGCAGGCTATTTTTGATCTTCAGTTATTTTAGCTTAAATTAATACAGCTGCAAATTAAGTATTATGTAATGAATTGCTATGGGCTTTATCATTCAGACAGTAGTTAACTTTTCCAGACTAGTGGAGGATCATTTGTTCTTAGTTAAGTGAAAAGCCTAGTGACTTACAGGTATCTTTGATATCGGTTGAATAAACCATTCACTACATTCAAGCTAATTATACTAAAATCTTTAGAATAGAATTGATAGCTAAAAAATACTAGTGACTTACAGGTATCTTTGATATCGGTTGAATAAACCATTCACTACATTCAAGCTAATTATACTAAAATCTTTAGAATAGAATTGATAGCTAAAAAATAATAATAATATATGAACATACTGCTATTGTATACCAAAGCTTTTGGTAAGAGTGATTTTTGTTTGCTTGCTTCTGTGATGTCAAAATATACCCTAGCTGCTTTTCAGTAAAACGGAATGTGCATAACTCTTAATAATACACTTATTTCTCATTGAATTAAGATTTTAAGAGCATCTCATGCTTTCCTACCTATAGAAATCGTTTTAATGTTAATGAATGTTTGAATTTTGGCTAATATTTTATATGATGAGTAGAGTATTGTTTTCCCCAAGTTTTTGTATAATATAAATGGAATGTTTGGTCCGTCAATGCTAGTGTGAAGAACTTCTCTTTAGCAATTAAAAATGAATCAATCGTTTTAATACTCAAATTGCATTTTGGTCCTAAGTTTTAGAGTAAATTTTTTTCTCAATTAAAACATAGGTCCTGGTGAGCCAAACTTTTCTCTTATTGTTCCCTTAGATCGTGGAGTGCATCGGATCCTTTCTATACCAACGACAGGAGCATCTTGACTCTCTCCACAATGGACTCATCTACTTGTTAACAGGGCAGTAGTACTTTGTGGGAGCCATTTCAACTCCTTTTCTAAAATTCAATATGATCATCCTGGTAATGGTCAGGACTGAAGAGTTACTTTCTGAAATCTCTGGAATCGTTCATACCCACTCAGAGTTACAATGGCAAACAAACAAAAAGGCATCACGTGAACCACTGTCAACCCTCATAATTTTAATCTGAACATGTTAAAATTTGTGAATAAAGAGACACTTTCCATTTCTCGTCTGGGTTATCCCTGTGCTTATGGGACTCCTAATGGCATTTCAGACTCTTGCTAAGGCCACTATATTTTACTATCAAGGTAGAAAAAAGAGATAATCCCTAGTTAATTGTATTTTTAGTATTAGCTTATTGAGTCTTCTATTTAAATCTGCTTCTGTAAATTATGCTGAAAAGTTTGCCTTGAAAACTCTATTTTTTTATTAGAGTTATATTTGAAGCTTTTCATGGGAAAAGTAAGTGTGAATAGTAAGGAATTTTGGTCCCTCAGTGACCCATGTTGTTAATTCATTAGTGCTTTCTAAGTTCATAGAGCAAATTAGGACAATGCATTTCTAACCATTATTTACTGCACTGTGGGTAGTAAACATACCAATACCAAACTCCTCTAAATATACTGTAACACAACCAGTAAAGTTAACCATATACATGCAAAGGGTATATCATATCTTACACGTAAATTGGAAATCAAGTCCGTTCAACAGATTTCAAATTGATGTTTACTAATATTTTATGACAGAATATGAAGTGAGTAAATTAGGTATCATTAGCCTGTTATGATTTAATGTGTTTATCATTGGCTCTTTTGCATGCTTTAATCTGGTTAATATATTTAAATTTGCTTTTTTCCCTCCATCTGAAGGCTCTGTTTATAGTATTTTATGACACTGTTGTAAAGTTCAACTATATCAATAAAAAACAAGTTTGGACAGTATTTAAATATTGCAAATACTTTTAATTATATAAATCAAAATATTACGGTAATTAAATCAATAAAAAGTGAAGAGCCTCTGTCTGTGGCTTAGAATTGCTCTTGCCTTTCAGTAAGCTGGATTTTAGAATAAAGGATTTCAGATAAGAATCCTGTTATTTTTAGGTTAGTATATGTAAGTTGTAGCGGACTGCCACAGTAAAGTGAAATCTGTCCAGGGTTCCATTAGAAGGCATATTTCTAGGTGTGGCTATAGAATGTAAATGAAACAAAGTCTAAAATGCTAAATTTTATGAGGAAATGGCAGCAATAAATTAAAATGCTAAGAATCATTCATTAATCAAGTACATATTACTGTATTAACTCACTGCACTTTGATACTTAATTTCCATCCTGAAGATATCATGTAGATCCATTGTTGTTGTTTTGATCAAAAGTAATGTTGTTTTAAAGTTTGAAAATGATTGTTGGTTTAGAACTATTGCCCAGCTCTAAGCATATAATGATTGTGTACCTAGACATTTTAAACTGTATGGAAATGGTTAAATAAGGTTTTGCCAAATTTTTCCCTTGAGAATATAATTCCTTTTCGTAGACTTATTGTGCAACCCTCCACCCCTTTCCCATTTCATGAATATAAGACTTCTTGAATTGGGCCAATGGGGAAAGATTGTTAGAGTCAAGAATTAAGACTTTACCTTTGTTCACTGGTAAACTATTTTCTTCCTAATGTCACATTTGCCTGTTTCAATGTTAGGATATTAGGTTATGAATTTCAGCCTAAATACTAATTTTCATAAATAGCCCGTCTTTAACTTAGATATTCCAAAGTTGGGTTTAAGAAGAAACTGTTATTCTGCAAATACATTAAAGGGATAATAAACTACAGTATGTACACTCACCAATTCAGTTCCAGAAGAGGACATATTGCAGAAAATATTCAGCAATTTAGTGGAGGATAATTTGCTTTTCTCAGAATGTCTCATAAAGTGTTCATATAAGAAGATGACATTCAGTAGTCCTGCATTACGTCTCCCTTACAGTGTTTTATTTGCCGTCAGCTAAACTGACTACTGAACTACAGGACAGCAGAGCCATCAGGCGGTCTCTGACCAGCTGCAAAAGGCAGGGAGATCAGCTAACATACGTATGGTGCCTACGGTGTGACTGATGTCAGTTTTTGCATTCACTGTTTGAACTTATTTAAGAACTTGATGTAAAAACAAGTAAATGCATCATCCACTGATAATGCTCATCCTACTCTGTTGTTCAAAACCTATTCCACTTCAAGGAAGATTCTTATAATTGTAAGTCAAGGGGTTTCTTCTATTTATTTAAGAAAGTACCAGTGTTGTCTATAAGCTTTCAATAGTTTTCTAGTGGTGAGAGTCATATTGTGAAACTATTACTACATAACCAGTAATCACAGAAAATTTCCCCTTTGCATATTCTTTAAAATTCTTTGGAAAGTACGATGTTGGTAATTAATTTACTCTTATCTGCCAAAACCAGAGGAAGATGCTGCATATGGTATCGCTAGTGGATGGTCTCACATCTGTTTGCCCACTTGCCTTTGCCTGTCTGAAGGCTGTAGCCCTGAAGATAGCAGCAAGCACCAAGTGAGCCTCCAGAACCGCCCATCAGCTGCTTTTGGTGACTCGGCAGCCTGCCTCAGCCTTAGCAAACATTAGGCTCCCCCTAGCAGGTGAGTGTGGGCCAGGAGAGCTACCCGGGCCTACTGGGGGATTGAGAAGAAAAGGGTTTGAATTTCTCTTAAATACCCTCCTCCTTGGATCTTAATCTCCATGATATCCTAAGGCTTCTGGACCTCTTCCAGACTCTGGCCCTGTCCTGAGTTGGAAATTTAAACAGAGGCACATCGCCCTTTTAGGAAATACCTTTACTTAGACCAGGCTCGTTTCTACTGCATGAGACTGAAATCGGGCTTGTGTGTGACACTTGAGACTCCTTGCTGGTAGGCAGGAGTCAAGGCCAGTAAAAAATTTTAAATTAACACCAAAAGTTTTTAAAATACGCTATTCTGAAAAGTTACTGGAGTCTGGGGAAAAAGAAAATGACCCATGTTTTGTTTTTCCTATAAAGATCAATTTGGAGTACGATATAAGCAGGTATTGATAAAACTAACACACCAAAGACTTATATAAAACATGTTTTATTAATTTTGGTCCCTGTTTAGAGACATTTTCATTTCTATCTTGAAATTAGTCATCACTTTTCATAAAAATAAAACATTATTAACAATTTGTTTATATTAGATAACTTGAATGATGTTCCTACAAAAATAGATCATAACTAATGATATGGTTGTAATAATGGTGATTGTTAGATCTTTATGAGGAATTCGTACTGGAGCAACACTTAGTTTAATATTTTGGACCTTAGACACTGTGGCTGTCTAATACAATCCTTTCAATTTTTTCTGCATTTTCAGTAAATTTAGTATATTTATTGTACAGTTCTCAGTAATTTTTTAAAGTTTATGAAATTATATTTATCAAATAAAAATTTTCCTATATAATTAAAAAAGTGGTTTTCAATCATTTAAGCGTGTTAATAAGCCTCTCTGCTCATCACAACCAGCACTGCCAGATTTGTTTCAAGTGAAATTTTACTACATTTATCCTCCATTATAGTACCGGAATACCACTATACCTTTCACTGACTGCACCTTTTAAAAATCTAGAAGTTTTTGGGTTATACAGGTTTTATACATCATCAGTACAGCTCTTGAAAAGGGGCCTGATAGAAATGCATCAACTGTAAAGACTGACACACCTCAACTAGAAACTGGATCATTCATGAATGGCCAGCCAGTGTGCATTTCGAAATGCGTTGGTCCATTGAAAATATGTGCTTTCTTTAAAATATATAATGTATATTTATATATAAAATATTCTAACCTAATGACAATTGTCATGCCTAATGCTTTCTCAGTTGCCAGTTAAAACACAATTGTTTAACCTACTTGTTATTAAAAAGGTTAGCTGTTGTCTTTGCCCAAGTGTTAGTATTTGCAAAGGATGACAATGTAGGATATATAATGTATTTTTCTTTCTGAAATGAAATATGATCCTGGACAAGTCAGTTTATCTAAGCGTCTGTTTTTATTTTAAAAGGAGTTGAAGGTTTAGATGATCTTTAGGATAACTTCAGTTTTTAACTATTGTACAATAGGACAAATGATGTTTTTTAATGGATAAGAAACTTAGGACAAAAAAATTTTTTTGAGCATTTGACCTTAAATTTAGTGAATTCAAAAACAATTTGTTTTATTTTGAAGTGGTGATTCAAAGAACGAAGCTACTACTGTAAGTGGGGATAAGTTCATGTGTCCGAACAGCTCTTTTTGGAAGTGGCAGAGGGCCCTCTGATAAATCAGACTTTTTAATGTAATTTTTTTAAGGTAAAATGGTTTGTATTTGAGTAAAACTTGTAGACAACGAAGCCCACAGAGTGTAGGAGTATATTCTGTCACTCTTTACAAATCTGCACGTCTGTGTAATCCCTGCTCAGGTCCAGATAAAGGACCTTTCCTGCCCAGGAAGTTCCCTTTGCTGCTTCCCCATTGTCCCCATTGTCTTCCTGCCTTTGGCAACCATTCTTCTGTTTCCTGTTTCATAGGTAAGTTTTACCTGATCTTGAATTTCAAAAAAATGGACGTATTCAACGTGTTCATTTTTGCATCTGGCTTTGTTGCTCAAAATGTCTGTGCGATTCATCAATGTTGTTACATATATCCATAATTTGTTTTGCTACTCAGTAGTGTTCAGTTTCAGGAACATCCTACAATTTATCCTTTCCCTTGTTAACTATAAATAACCTGGGTTATTATAAAGTTCTGAACATGCTTTATGGACATGTTTTCATTCCTCTTACAAAATAACTAGAATTGCTGGGTCATAAGGTAGGTTTATGTTTCATTTTATTAAAAACTGCCAAAAAATTTCCAAAGTGATTATATGTGCCATTTTATGTGTATTTGTATGCAATTGAGAATTCCAGTTCTATCTCATGATTTTAATTTACATGACAAATTATGTTTAACTTCTTTTTGCATGCTTATTGGCAATTTGTCTTTTTCTGAAATGTCTGTTCATGTCTCTGGCCATTTTTTAATTAGGCTGCTTGTCTCATTACAGAATGGTTGGAATCCTTTACCTGGGGACCTAAGTCTTTTGTCAGTTGTATGTATGTATTGCTAGCTTTCCCCTCCATCTGTGGTTTACCTATATATTTTCTTCCTGGTGACTTATGGGAGCAGAGGTACTTTGTTTTGATGAAGTCCAATTTTTTTTCCTTTGTTATGGTAATGTGTTTTTTGTCTTATCTAAAATATCTTTGTCAATCCCAAGATCATGAAGATACTTTCCTGTTTTCTTCTGAAAGCATTATAGTCTTAACCTTTATATTTAAGTCTATGATCCATCTCAAATTCATTTGTGTGTAGGATGTGAGGTCAGGATTGAGGATATTCCTTCCTCCTAACCCCCCTAAGGGTTATTCTTCATCTCCGTTTAATTCATTTGGTACCTCTGTTTAAAATTAATTGACTGTATATAAGTTTGGGTCTATTTCTGGATTCTCTGTTTTGTTCATTTATCCTTACACCAGTAGCCCACTGTCTTGATTAGTATAGCTTTTTTATACTTAGATTTGAAACCAGGTAGCATAAATTCTAACTCTGTTTTCAAGATTGTTTGTCTATCCTGGGCCCTTTGCATTTCCATATAAATTTTGAAATCAGCTGATCAATTTCAAAAAAAATTGCTGATCTGATTTGGATTTGGATTGCTCTGAATCTAGATCAATTTGAAAAGAACTGATAATATTGAGTCTTCTAATCCATGAGCATGATATATCTCTCTCTCTCAGGAATGTTTTGTAGCTTCACTGTAGACATCTGGCAACCCTTTATTAATAAACTTAAAATGTTGATGGGTTTTGATGCTATGGTAAGTGAAACTTAATTTTCCAATTACTCACTACTTGAATATAGAAATGCAATGAATTTTTGTACTTTTGAGTTTGTAACCTACAACCTTGCTAAATTCATTCAGTTGTTCTAGTATTTGTGTGTGTGTGTGTGTGTGTGTGTGTGTGTGTGTGTGTGTGTGTGTGTGTGTATAGAATCCCACTTGCAATAGCATCAAAAAAAAGTACCTAGCAATAAAGTTAACCAAGAAAGTGAAAGATCTTTACAAGGAAGTGACATATCTGTACAGTGAAAACTACAAGACCTTGCTGAAAGAAATTGAATAAGACGAACAAATGGAAAGACATCCCATGTTCATGGATTGGAAGAATTAATATTGTTAAATGGCCATACTAACCAAAGCCATCTACAGCTTCAACATAATCCCCATCAAAATACCAAAGGCATTCTTCACAGAAATAGAACAATCCTAGAATTTGTGTGAAACCACAAAAGACACCCAAATAGCCAAAACAATCCTGAGAAAAAAGAACAATGCTGGAGGTATCACACTTCCATGTTTCAAACTATACTACAGGCCATAGTGATTTAAAAAAATAAAATAAAATCAAAAAAAAAATCACAGTATGGTACTAGAACAATAATAGACATATCAACAAATGGGGCAGAATAGAGAGCCCAGAATTAAATCCCAGAATATACAGTCAGCTAATTTTTGACAAGGGAACCAAATCCACTGAAAGGGGATAGTCCCTTCAACACATAGTGCTGGAAAAACGAGACACACATGAAGAACAGTGAAATCAGAACCCTATATCTCACACCACTCACAAAAATGAACTCAAAATGGATCAAAGACTTAAACATAAGATCTGATACCATAAAACTCCTAGATAAAAAAGTAGGGAAGAAGTTCATCAATATTGGTCATGGCTATGATTTTTTAGCTGACACCAAAGGCACATACAACAAAAGTAAAAATCAACAAATAGGACTATATCAAACTCAAAAGCTTCTGCACACAAAAGACATCATTAACAAAATGAAAAGACAACCTGCAGAATGGGAGAAAATTTTTGCAAACCACATTGAATAAAAGGTCAATATCCAAAATATATATATATAGAACTCATACAACTTAATACAAAAAAATACGATTAAAAAATGGGCAGAAGAACTAAAGAAACATTTTTCCAAAGAGGATATCAAAATGGCCAACAAGGAAATGAAAAGATGCTCCTCATTGCTAATCATCGGGAAAATGCAACTCAAAACCACAATGAGACAGCACTTCACTCCTGTTAGAATGACTAAGTATCAAGAAGACAAGAGATAGGTGGTGGTGAGGATGTGAGAAGGAAACCTTCATACATTGTTGGTAACATAAATTGGTCCAAGCATTATGAAAAACAATACAGTTTCCTCAAAAAATTAAAAATTGATCTACCATAAAATTCAGCAATTCCACTTCTGGGTACATACCCAAAGGAAATGAAAACAGGATTTTGACAAGATATATGCACTTCCAGGTTTATCGCAGCATTATTCACAATAGTCAAGATAAGGAAACAACTCAAATGCCTATCAACAGATGTATAGATTTTAAAAAGATGTGGTACATGTGCATAATTGAATATTATTTAGCCATGAGAAAGGTTATCCTGCCATTTGGAACAACATGGCTAGACCTTGAGCACATTGTGCTAAGAAAGGTAAGTCAGAAAAACAAGTACTGAATTATCACTTACATGTGGCTCCTGCCTGCCCTTTGATCTCATGCCACTCTTCCCAGCGCACACTGTTCCCTGCCTTCCCTTCTGTTCCTCAGACTTGCCAAGTTCATTCATGTGACAGGGAATTTGCACTCCTGTTCTCTCTGCATGGAATGTTCTCTGCTAGATCTTCATATGGCTGTCTCCTATTCTTTTGGAGCTCTGGCCTGTTGAACCAATTCAGAATCTCTAGAAGCAGAACTAGGTGGTTAGGTTAAAAATAAACTAAAAAAACTCCAATACACTAAAGTTTGTGAACCAGTGAGCTAAAGTTTCTTTTCCTCATGTCTGTAAGCAAGTTACAGATTTGTTAATGAACCTGGAAATTAAAGGCATTTAAGTATCCAATTCTCATTTTTCTTGTTTCCCTTAGAAAAAAATTTCACATTCAGTGCTTATAGTGATTAGATAAACCCACATTGCTGCAGGCACCCAACAACAATAAATAGGCTTAAAGATGTGCAACATTCTATTACTACATTCCATGGAGAGCTCCAGTCAGCAGCCAGCCCTGTTCCATGAACTCATTCAGGGATCCACGTGTTTTTGTTTTTCATCCTGATGATCTGCCACCTAGGACATTATCAGCACCTGTTTGGTTAAAATGGGGTTTACATGGGTTCTAGCTGACAGGAAGAGAAAAGATAACTTGGGAGTCATGCTGTTTAAGGCATTGGTCCAGAACTAAGACACACCGAATCTGCTTATTCTATCGGTAAGAACTTAGTCATATGGCTACACCTGACTAGAGGCAGGAACCAAGCAACATCTCCAGACAGATAATCACATGCCAGCTAGAACTAACTATGGAACGTAGGGAAGATCAGATTGTGACGGACTCTGCCACAGTGTATGTGGAGCAAGGTTTTATGTAACAGTTTAAAACAAGTTACCCGACACCTATTCCACCAGAGAAGGATCCAAAGGATCAGAGGTAGTTTGATGCATGTATTTCACATGAAGGAATTAAGGAGTCAGAGACTGCTGATACAGAATGAACCCTCATTTGACAGATGTGAAAACGGACTCAGTTGAAACAGACCCACCCTCAAGGTCACAATCATCAGTAGGGGAATCAAGCTGTATCTGTTTTTCTGATACTCGCTGGAATGCAACCATTGAAAAACCACTACGTTCTCAATTCCCACGGTTGCCAACTCTAAGCTAATATCAAAATGTACACATTAAATAAGTGGCTATTCATACAGCCACCTCTAAACCACTTGTGGAACATAGTTGAGTTCATTCCATGTCTCTATCTCATACACTGAAAGCAGTATGTCATTATGTTGAATTCATAAAAATCTTAATGATAAAAAATAAAATCTATCCATTTCTTTCCAAAAATCTTGCCTTAGACAAAAATACTGAGATTTAATAATTCAAAAATTGAAAATTATATACAAAACACAACATGAAATAGCTATTCTACAGTAGAGCGCTAGTCCTTTTTAAGACTTCTCCTTCAAGGGCTGATTGTAAAGGTAGAAATCAGGTTCTACGAACTAGAAGGCCGTAACAAGGTTTAAAAGCTTTGGCATTAAGCCCAGGTTCAGATTTTCACTCTATCATTTATTAGCTAGTTACAAGTTACCCTCTTAGAGCCTCGTTTTTTTCTCATTGTAAAATGGGGAAAATAATAGCTGCGCCTCAGTGTTTTGAAGACTGAACAATATATATTGTTGATAAAATGCTCAGCACAATATAGAGCCTGGTAAGTGCTCAGTAAAGGAAGGCAAAACACCAAAGAGAAGGGGCACTTCACAGAATTTCATTTGTAATGCTTGGACTGCTTTTCAAAATCTCAACACCAATACCAATTCTCTTTTTATGAGAAAATAATGACCAATATCATTCGTTTATCAAGCATTTAATGCCTCCAGATTTCTAGAGTTGGAGAAAGTCAACGATAACCACAATCTCTGGGCGTCTACAGTCTTGGGAACACTTTAGGCACTAATGTCTGCCCTACTTGTAGTAGAACTCCATGGCTACCCTACATAGCTCCGAGAAATTAGATCTCAGAATTACTCTACTGCCTTTCCCCTCAGACTGAGTGGAGTAGCTCCAGACCAATGTTTCCTAATAGTTATGAACAAAGTCATTTTGATTTAGGGTTACTTTACAAGTGACAATCTAAATCCACCTGCTTCCCATCTGTAGGGAGGAGTGGGAAGGATCTGACCAGCGACTTCAGAATGAGGCCAAACCACAGTCAACTCTCACGCACCGTAGTTATGTTCTATAAAGTTGCCACAAATACTGAAACATGGCTTCCAGGGAAAATCAGGGTTAGGTTCCTGTGAGCCTCTAGTCACATCTTCATCAACCAATAAAACATAACTTAGTTTTATGTGCGTTTCTCTTTAAAGACGCTTTATTTCATATACAGAGGGTACCAAAAATATTATACACATTTTAAGAAAGGAAACAACTATTAAAATTACACTGATGGTAACCACTTTGAGAACCCCTTGTAATTGCAGAAGTCAAACGTGACTTGTATTCACCTTTTGTTATATATTGAGTATGCAATTTTAAGTTTTTTCCTTAAAATGTGTACACATTTTTTTGGCGCCCTCTGTATATTGTTGATTCACTAACATTGAACTCCCAGCCCCAGAATTAGAACTCATGCTGAACACAGCTTATCTAACACATGGATTTTCTCTGTAAGGCACATCAGCCTTCTTGCACTCAAGAACACTAGACAGCACTTCAGCACTACCCTTGGGGGCCATTTTAAACACCAAAATCACTGAAAAAGCACAAAAATGTGGGAAACTAAATGTATCACGAAAAAGACATTTGTTTACAGTATAAGAGCTGAAACATGAAGGCAGAGGCATTGTCTCATTCAACCTTAGCTGAGAATGTGCCTGACTGTCAACCCAAAAGTTTTGCCACTGCACATGGCCATGAATGACTGCTGCAGTGCCGCGTTGATTTGGGGGTTACAGATAGATTTTAGTGAATAGGCAAATTCACAAAGGACAGAATCAGCACAGTAAGAATCAATTATATAGGGCCGGCCCGGTGGCTCAGGCGGTTAGAGCTCCGTGCTCCTAACTCTGAAGGCTGCCGATTCGATTCCCACATGGGCCAGTGGGCTCTCAACCAGGTTGCCAGTTCAATTCCTCGAGGACTCCTGCAAGGGATGGTGGGCTCCGCCCCCTGCAACTAAGATTGAACACGGCATCTTGAGCTGAGCTGCCTCCCGGATGGCTCAGTTGTTGGTTGGAGCAGGGCTCTCAACCACAAGGTTGCCAGTTCAATTCCTCGACTCCCACAAGGGATGGAGGGCAGTGCCCCCTGCAACTAAAATTGAACATGGCACCTTGAGCTAAGCTCCCGGATGGCTCAGTTGGTTGGAGCGTGTCCTCTCAACCACAAGGTTGCCGGTTCGACTCCCGCAGGGGATGGTGGGTTGTGCCCCCTGCAACTAGCAATGGCAACTGGACCTGGAGCTGAGCTGCGCCCTCCACAACTAAGACTGGAAGGACAACAACTTGAAGCTGAACAGAACCCTCCACAACTAAGATTGAAAGGACGGCAACTTGACTTGGAAAAAAGTCCTGGAAGCACACACTGTTCTCCAATAAAGTCCTGAAAAAACAAAACAAAAAAAACAAAAACAAAAAAAATCAATTATATATATTCTTAACACCAAAGATTTAATGTATATATTCACTATGTGTGAAAAACTATGTGCTGAGAATTCAGAGTAAGGTAAGACCTGGTCTTTATCACTATTGCCCTATGGTCTAATGGAAGATACACAGGTGTTACCATGCTTGGTGTATTATGGTAAGTGCTATAAAAATAAAAATAAAAAATAAGGAGAGGAGCACAGAGGAAACCCACCTAAATCAGACTGAGACATCAGAGAAAAGCTTCCCAGGAGGGTGGCACTCAAGAATAGCATTTGCTGCTGTTTTAAAAATGTATATGAGTTATGTAAAGGAAAGGGTTTGAAAAGTGGAAACTCTAAGGAAAGAATGTGAAACGTCTCCAAGGTGCATAAACCCAACTACACAAAGGTGCACATGAGATGGGAGGCAGGCAGCAAGTGTTAGGCAGAGGGTGTTTGATGTTCAACAGTAAGAGCTTCACCTTGCTGACTGTAGGACAACCACCAGCAAGTCTCTCCTGTAGCATCAATTTTTCTGTCTACTGCATCCTTATCAGCATACAACCAAACTGTTATTTTTCCCATTTTTTACAAAATCTTTTCTTGACTACTCTTCCCCTGCCAGCTACCATGTTTTTTTCTTTGCTCCCTTTTGCAGCAAAACTATGAGATTGGTCTGTACTCACTGTCCCAACTCCTCTTCTTTACTTCTTTACTTTCCATTATTCCACTGAAATCTATTCATCCAAGGCAACGATGACTTCCATGTTGCTGAATCCAGTATTCAGTTTGCTTTTGTTTTTGTTTGTTCTTTTGAGGTATCCGCAGGCTTTGACGTAATTTATCACTCCCTCCTCATTGGAACAATCTCTTCCCATGGCTCCTACACTTTTCCCGTTTTCCTCTTACCTCAATGGCTGCTCCATCTCAGATTTCCTTGCTGTTTGCTCCATACCAACATGGTCTCCTAATGTTGGAGAGCTTCAGGGCTCACTCCTCAAACTTCTTTTCTGTCCATATTCATTCTCAGTGATCTCATCCTGTCTGAAAGCTTTAAATATCATTAATAATCTGATGACTCATGTTTATCTCCCAACTCTTACCCTTTATCACCTGATTCGTACATCTAAATACCTATTCAAAATTTTACTGAGTCCTATTGGCACCATAAACATGTATCCTGAACTGAGCTCCTGATCTTTTCCTCCAAAACCTGTTTCTCTCACATCTTCTGAATCTTGGCTAATAGCAATTCCATCCCTGCAGTTGCTCAGGCCAAACACCTTGGAATCATCTTTGAACTCTCCTGTTACATTATGACAATCACTACCCCTCCTCCCACTTGTATCTAGTTCCTCAGAAAATCTGGTTAAATCTAGCTTTAAAGTATGTCCAGAGTTCAACTACTTTTTGCCACTGTTATCACCCTTGCCTAAGTCACCATCATCTCTCATCAACTGTTAACTTTTTAGTTGACATATTAATTACTGCTGTGTAATCAATTATCCCAAAACTTAGCATCCGAAAACAACAGACATTATCCCAGTTTCTGTGGATTCAGAATCTGAGTGCAGATTCTCTGGGCACGTCACATTCAAGGTCCCTCACAAAGCCACAGTCAAGCTGTTAGAACTGCAGTCTAATCTGAAGGCTAAGCTGAGAGGTTGTTTCCAAGCTTACTGATGTGGTTGTTGGCAGGATTTAGTTCCACATGGGTTGTTGGACCACAAGCCTGTTTCTCACTGGCTTAGCTAGAGGTCACCTTCCGTTTCTTCCCACCTGGGCCTCTTAAAGGCAGCTCACAAAATGGCAGCTGGCTTTCAACAGTGAGCAAGCAAGAGAGAACATGCAAAATGGAAGCTATTGTCTCTTTATAACATAATCTCAAATGATATCCCATCACTTTGCCATATTCTATTAGAAGCATGTCACTAGGTCATGAGGGAAGGGATTACACAGGGTGAGTCTCATGAGCCAGGGATCCGTGAGGGTATTTCAGAGGCTGCCTGCCTCAACTGGTCTCCTGCTTTCCCCTTACTCCTCCCGCCACACACACACACACACACACACACACACACACACACACACACATTTTCTCAACACATCAGCTAAAACAATTTTATTAGAACTCAAGTAAGAAGCTGTGACTCTTCTGCTCAAACATTCCAGTGATTTCCCACCTGTAAAAGCCACAGAGTAACAGTGGCTACCCCAGTGAGGTCCCCCCTGATCACTCTATTTAAAATTGCACATTCCCGTATCCCCTTCCCTTTATTTTCCCCTGCCAGAGCACTCCTCACTATATATCACAGTATATATTTTACTTATTATATCTCCCAATACTAGAAGGTAAGCTCCATGAGGCCAATTATTTTGGTATGTTTTGTTCACTGCTAGATTTCCTGACACATTAAAGGATTAGAGACATTTAAATGAATGAGTGATAAATTGTGAAAGCTCTGGGGAGTCACCAAAGTTATCTTAATTAAGCCTTTCAGATAAGTCATCCTGTTAACAATAACAAGTAATTGGAAGAAAAACAGACTAAAGGCAGAGAATATATAGGAAGCCACAGCAGGCACTTAGGCAATACATGAAAACTTAATGAAGGCAGTTACACCAGGAATGAAGAATATCATATGGACATGTGAAATAGTGAGGCAAAATTACGAGTGCTCCCAAAACTGGCCTGCAAATTCAACACAACCCTCAAAATCCTGACTGGATTTTTCTTTCTTTTTTTTTTTTTTTTGCAGAAATTGACAAGCTGATCTTAATATTTGTATGGAAATGCAAGGGACCCAAAATAGCCAAGACAATTTTGAAAAGAAGTTGAGGGGCTCATACTGCCTGACTTCAAAACTTAACTATAAAGTTACAGTAATAAAACTATGTGGTTCTGACATAGGAAGATCACACAGATTGATGGGAACTGAGAATCCAGAAAAAAAATCCATACATTTATGGACAGTTATTTTCAGCAAGGGTGCCAAGGCCATTCAAAAGGGAAAGAGTAGTCTTAACAAAAATGGTATGGGGACAACTGGATATTCACAGGCAAAAGAATCTGAACCCCTACTTCACACAGTATACATAAATTAACAGACATGAAGGTAAAAAGCTAAAACTATAATACTGTTAGAAAACATAAATGTAAACTTTCTGATATTGGATTAGGCAGTGGTTTCTTAGATTTGATACCTAAAGTGCAAGCAACCAAAGAAAAAAATAAATTGGACTTTACCCAAATTCAACTTTTGTGCCACAACAGACACTTGTGAAAAGTTAAAAAACAATCCACAGGATAGAAAATATTTGTAAATCATATATCTGATCTAGTATCTAGAATATGTAAAGAACTCTTACAAGTCAATAAAAAGACAACTCAGTATTTAAAAAATGGGCACACAACACACCAAAACTGAATAATGAAGAAATGGAAAACCCAAACAGGTTAATAATTAGTAAGGAAATTGAATCTGTAATCAAAAATCCTCCAACAAAAAGCACAGGACCAGATGGCTTCACTGGAAATTCTACCAAACATTTAAAGGATTAACACCAATCCTCCTCAAACTCTTCCAAAAAAATGGAAGAAAAGGGAATGCTTCCAAACTCATTCTGTGAGACCAGCATTACCCTGGTATCAAAGCCAAAGAAATGGTACAAGAAAACTACACACCAATATACCTGATGAATATCAATACACAAATTCTCAACAAAATACTAGCAAACCAAATTCAACAGCACATTAAGGAATTATACACGACGGAGCGGGAGTTGTTCCCTGGAATGCAAAGATGGTTCAACATATGAAAATCAATTATTCTAATACACATTAAAAGAATTAAAGATAAAAACCACACGAACATCCTAATTGATGGAAAAATGCATTTGACAAGACTCAATGCCCTCTCCTGATTTAAAAAAATCAACAAAGTAGGAATAAAAGGAAACTATCTCAACATAATAAAGACCACATACGAAAAGTCCACAGCTAACATTATACTCAGTGGTGAAAGATGCAAAGCTTTTCCTCTAACATCAGGAACAAAAGACAAGGATGCCCACTTTTGACACTCCTATTCAACATGGTACCGGAAGTCCTGGCCAGAGGAATTAGGCACAAAAAAGAAATAAAAGACATCACAAAAAGTGATATTATGTTTGCAAATGACAATCTTTTGTGTAGAAAACCCTAAAGATTCCATACAAACACACACAAAAAAACCTTATATAAAGCAAGTATTAACAGACCTAAACTGAGAAATAGACAGTAATAGTAGGGGGCACTTCAATACCCCACTTTCATCAATGGATAAATCATCCAGACAGAAAACCAATAAGGAAACACTGGACTTAATGACATGTTAGACAAGATGGTTAATACCTACAGTGTTTCCCAGAAAATAAGACCTAGCTGGGCCATCAGCTCTAATGCATCTTTTGGAGCAAATATTAATATAAGACCGGGTCTTACATTATATTATATATTATATTATGTAAGACCCGGTCTTATATTATAGTAAAATAAGACCGGGTCTTATATTAATTTTTGCTCCAAAAGACACATTAGAGCTGATGGTCCGGCTAGGTCTTATTTTCGGGGAAACACAGTAGAATATCAAAAGAACTCCTACAACTCAACAAAACAAAAAATCAAATAACCCAGTTCAAAAATGGGCAAAGGACTTAAATAGACATTTCTCCAAATATGATATACAAATGGTCAACAAGCAGGTGAAACATACTCATCATCAGAGAAATGCAAATCAAAACCACAATGAGATATCACCTCATACACAGTAGGATGGCTAGTATCAAAAAAAAAAACACTGAAAAATAATTGTTGCTGAAGATGTGGACAAATTGGAACCTTTGTGTACTGTTAGAATTGTAAAATGACGCAACTGCTACAGAAAACTGTATGAAGTTTTCTCAAAAACTTAAAAATAGAACTACCATATGATCCAGCAATCTCATTTCTGGCTATATATCCGTAAGAATTGAAAGTAGGGTCTTGAAGAGATATTTGCACACTTATGTTCACAGCAGCACTATTCACAATAGCCAAATGTCCACTGACAGATAAATGGATAAACAAAATGTGGTGTATACATACAGTGGAATATTTAGCGTTTAAAAGGAAGAAAATTGTTACATGCTACAACATGGATGAAGCTTGAGGACATTATGCCAAGTGAAATAAGCCAGTCACAAAAAGACAAATACTGTGTGATTCCATTTATATATCTAAAAACAGTCAAATTCATAGACACACAAAGTAGAATTGTGCTTCCCTGGGGCTGGAGCGTGCACACAGATTTTCAATTCCTTTATATTCTTAAATAAGAGTGGAATTGCTGGATAATATGCTGTTTAACTTTTTGAGCAACAGCCAAACTGTGTTCCAAAGTGGCTACACCACTTATAGTCCCACCAATGTTGCAATTTATCCACATTCTCATCCACTTACTGTGTTTTTGATTAAAGCAATCCTAGTGGGTGTGATAATTCACTGTAGTTTTTATTTGCATTTCCCTATTTACTAATGATGCTGAGAATCATTTTATGTGCTTATTGGCCATTTGTATATCTTTTTTGGAGAAATATCTTCCAAATCCTTTGCTCACTTGTAAATTGGGTTGTCTTTGTTAAGTTGTAAAAGTTCTTTTTATATTCTGGATGTAAGTCCCACTATATTTTTAAATTAATGGAATGCTTGTTGATACAATTATCATAGCTTTTTATACCACACTTAGAAAATATTTTCAGGTTAGAATGTATTTTTAGGTATATCAAATGTCACCTTAAGTATAAACTGCATACAAATTTAAAATTTTAAAGCAACCACTCCTTTTTCAAACAAATGAATTGCAAGCCTAGGAGTGTGGGATATGGGGACCCATAGATTAAAAGATTTAGAGATATACGCAATGTATGGACCTTCTTTGACTCCTGACTTGAAGTGGGGAAAAACTAAGACCATTTAAAATACTGACTGGGTAATTATTAAGAAACTGTTAACATTTAAGTGTGGTGACAGTATTGTGGTTACATGTAACAGTCTTTATCTTTTAAACATACATACTGAAATATTTACAAATGAATTTGTTTGCTGAGACTTACTTCAAAATAAATCGGGGTTGGGAAGGCGGACGGCATATTGATAAATCAAGATTGGCCATGAACTGAGCAAGTTCAAGTAGGCTCATTACACCGTTCTACTTCTGTGTATGTCTGAAATTTTCCATTAAAAAATAAAAAGCATGACTGCAATGTCCACTATATATCTGAACAGAGGTAAGCTGGCGGCACTTAAATAACACCAACTACACTTTTACAAATTTATGAATTCCCAAAGCTATACCAGAGCAAAAGAGCTCTGGGAAACCTAACAAGACTGACATATCTATGCAGTTATTTGTGCACTGTTTTCATACCCCCAGTCACAGGCTAACTGGGTAGCCATAGCAACCATGGTGTACACACTTGCACAAACACCAGCCTCACTCTGCACCTACGCACTCCATCTCGTCACCAGAGTTCACTAAGGGACCAGAACTCCCACTGGAAGGTGTCATCACTACCCTCACTGGCTACAGAAAATACTACCTTCAAGCAAGTACATGTCTATTGTAAGCAATTTTACAGCCATCCCTCAGGCACCTATACTCACCCAAATTGCACACCCAACAGACACACGAGGTAGGATGGCCAGGTAAAACTTGCACTCTTAAAATGCATACCCACCAGAATCACTACAGTAAAAGACAAGTATTCACAAGGATGTGGAGAAACTGCGACCCTTATGCATTGTGGTAAGAATACTTTTAAATGGTACAGCCATTTTGGAAGACAGTTTGGCAGTTTTTTAGAAAGGTAAACATAAATTTCCCAACCAATACAATTACACTCCTAGGAATCTAAGAGTGTAATGAATGAAAACTTATGTCCACACTAAGACACATCCATGAATGTTCACGGCATTCAAACCAAATATGTGAACAATCCAAATGTCCATCAACTGGTGAATGGATAAACAACTGTAGACACTCCATACAACAGGAACCGTACAGCAATAAAAGAACTCAGTACAGGCATATGCTACAACACGGATGAACCTCAAAATCATGCCAACTGAAAGAAGCCAGATACACAAGACTTCAAATTGTAAACTCCATTTATGTGTAATTTCTAGACCGGAAAAACTCATAGAAACAGATCAGTGTGGTTGCCTAGGGTTGGGGGTGGCAGCCGAAATCAACTGCAAAAGAGCATGAGGGCAACTTTTATGGGCTGATGGAAATGTTCTAAAACTAGATTGTGGTGATGGTTGCAACTCTACACATTTACTAAAACTACTGAATCGTACACTTACAATGGGTGGACTTTATGGTGTGCAAATTATATTTCAATAAAGCTACATTTTTAAAGTTCCATTACAATAGACAACTAAGAATGACTGTTCAAGCTCTGGCTAACAGCCTATTCATTTCATATCAATACACTGAATTCTAATGTGCTACCAGGATTAAGAATATTATTAGCATTTGCTTAAAAACTAAACATGCTATTTTTGAAGGATTCCAAGTATACACATCTCTAAACCTCACTGATCAAATACTGCTTTTAGCCATGTGTCATGTAATAAATCATTGTATACAGCTTACATTAGTATTTTCTCTTAGCCATTTCATTTTCCCCTTATCTTATGCCCTACAGTTTCCTTTTAGTCATAACCTCTTGTTTGGTATTGCCCAAGTTTTCCATTAGACACAAAGGTTTCTCAGAATATTTCATAATTTGAAATAAAAATTTAGGTAAATATTTCTATTGAACATGCATCTAAATACATATGGACATTCCAAATCTATCATCCTTCTTTTACTTCTTTTGTTTGGCCATTAAGCCACTCACATGCTGCCTCTGATAAGTTTAAGACTTTTCAGTATTTCAAATCAAGCTCTGCTTTCATTATTTTGTTTCGAAATTCTTTTTTACTTTAACTTATTTGATCGACTCTTCAAAGCAGTGCTGCCTTGTGATCAGACCCGCTTTAATTTTGCTCTGACTCCATCTCTTTCCATTTCCCTGAAAAATCTGCCAAAGAGAAAATGTTCCCCCTAGCCATTAAAAAACAATTTTTTAAGCCAAACATTTCCCCCAAAACCAAATCTCATATGAAATGTCAATATTCTACAAGGAATAAAGTAGAAAGTTATAAATGAAGTAAAAGGAAAGGCATCCTGTCTGCTATGGCCCAACCTCATGAACAGCCTTAAGTTACGGCTTGTAAACCAATGATCTAAGACAAACAACACTGATTTCTGCACAGCACAAATATAAAAAAAACAACCTGAAAATACTTAAGCAATACTCGTAAGAAAAACTTGGATATACTTCTTAAAAACATACATTTTAGAGTCTCAATTTTAAACATGGGTAATTATTATGATTCACAAAACAATTTGTCCTTAAAATTCCATATAGATATTACTTTTAGGAATTCCATCTACTACAAATGCTGTGCACCTCTTATCTTAATTTCCGTATTTTGACATTTTTTTAAAAGATCAACCAAGGAGAAGTCAAAGCCACAATAACACAAAACACTGAGCCCAGTGGAAAGTTGCCAAATGAATGAGTTGGTCAGCAGGAAATGCCAATTGCCCAACAGGGCGTGGAGAAAATAAGATGGCAAGAATGCTCTGGTAAAACCATTCATGTAACTGTATTAGGACTTTAAAAAAACAGCACTATCTGCCTCCAGAATCAGATACAAATCAAGCCAAGTATTCAACTAAAACAGCAACAGATAGGATAAACCTGGAAAAGGGGATGTGTACTATTAGGAATTTTCGAATTTATCGTAACTGTAAAATATAAACCCCTTCCCCTCGGAAATCAAAGGCAAAGGTATCATGATATATAACTTCACCACATTTCTATATAGAAATTATTGCTATGTGATTGTAAAAATGGAGGCAAGTAAAGAGTTCAGAATATACTCGTTTATAATTAAATGATGAGCCAAAACTGGAACCCTAATTATCACATTATGTAGAAATCACAATGCAGGTATTGTGTTCTCAGGTATTAAGAGATATGTTAAATAGTTCACATTTTAAAAACATTTTATCATTACATTATCAAATTTGATAAAATCTTATCAAAACATCTATGTACTCAATATAAATCATATTGTTAAAAGTATAAAGTGACATTTAAAGAAAACTGCTGAGGTGCCAAATAAGTATTTTCTATTAAATATACACAATTTAACATTTAGAACTACATAAATTAATTCTTGCTAGAAGTTGATTCAGGTTTACAAAGGCATACCTTGTGAACTGTAATAAATTTCCCCAGCACCACTTTCCTTTTTCATTCCAAAATTCTTTCATTAGTTGAACTTTCTTCTGTCATCCATATGTAAAAGTTACAGAAGGTTTACAAAATGTAGTCTTAATAGTAACATGTTTAAAAAAATCTAAGCAAAGTGCACGTTAAACTAGCTACAACTACTCAAACTTATCATCAAATAAAAAATAAACACTTCATTCACTTAAATCTTTCTGAGAAAAAAATAGTATACCTTGCTTAAATAATTCCCAGTAAGGATATTATATAAAAGACTTCCCCTGTTATTTTATTAAGTTTACTTTCTCTCATTAAAACTTTTTAAAAGTCTAATGAAGAACACACACTTACAATGCCATATTACACAACTACAGTACTGTTAATTAAATAAAGCAGCCCAGTATAGTTGTAAACATTTTAAACGTAGTAAACAAGAGTTGGCATGTCTTTTCTCCCTAAAACTTGCCATTACAATGCTCTTTCCACGAATAAGTATTCTTCCTGGAAAAGTTTTCAGGTATATTTTTTAGTCTTTAAAAATATTACACTGAAATAATATGTGAAAAGATTTGATCATGGCAATTTCACTGAAGCTTTTATTGCCTCTGTTGGTAGTATGACAGGGATTGTAAGAAACACAATTGAACTTACAGAGATACGCAGATGATAGTCACTAAAGATAACCTTGATCTCAAGTACTTTTATGTGTGGGCACTTCTAATTTTATACACTTTACTATTTAAAAAGCATTACATTTTAAAATGTGTACCTGTTTTGACATTTGGCAAAAAGGAAACTGTACCTGTGGTTCAGTTTAAAACAAAGAATCAGCATGGGGAGTTCACCAGAATGAAGACTGAAACACTAATGAATTAAAGCAATTCAAGTTGTGTGTGTGTGGGGGGGGGTGTCTCCTTCAACCTCTCTTCCACACACACACACATACACACACACACTCATATGTATAAGCATTTTTTAGTACAAAATATTCCCTGTAACCAGACATTTATCCTCAGAATAATCATAGCATATTAAATCAGTCTTTTTTTCAGCCCTAGTAATAGTATTGTTTAATTCTAAGATGCCATCATAGAGTGAACAACCTTACCTTTTATGCTACATAATTATATTCAAAGATTTATGTATTTTTTGTTTATAATTACACAGTAATTATAAATGTCTAGTACCACACTGATGACAAATACTATTTTGTTGAAAAGGTCTTGCATTTAAAAGGAAAAGTCTGTAAAACCCAAGGCACTAGGCCATGAACCAATATCAGACTTTATGAAAAACAATTTATATTGGAAAGAAAAGCTAATGGGATCTCATTCAAAACACAGCATATTTGAATTAATTAGTCAATCTAAAAACAATACCATAACTCAAAATCTTCAAGACAGGAAACAAAATAGTACATATATATCTTTTTAAATTTTTCATAATTGAAGTTCCTCTTTATATTTACAAATATGAAATCAGGAAATACTTGAAAGGAAAGCAGCAGGATTCTTCTTCTTTTTTCTTCCACCCCCCTTTTTTTTAAATAACCAATGCCAGTAACCTGAATAGAAATTTTCAAAATTTTCTTTTGGCATAATTGTATTCTTAATTAAAGTTATGATTGGAATATTAATATAATATCCATGGGAAAAGCTTTCTAGTCAATTTCAAAATCATGTAAATAAAAAGTAGTTTTAATATGTCATTGTTCTTAAAATCATTTCCACATCTACACAAAATGTACTGCTAATCTGAAGTACATTCCTTTGATGATTTCAACATTAGACCTTAGAGAATGCCTGGATACACCAAGCAAAATCTATTCCTGCTAAAGACCATAGGCATGTAATATTTGAAGTTTTACTTTTTTTTAACCTGCCTTACAGAAATATTTTAAAAAGCAATAAACCCTTCTTCATGTGTCAGGAAGTGAACAGGGAAATCAGCATTTTCCGCACAAAAGCAGTTCAAAGGTCTTGTAATGAAAATCATACATACAAGATAGAATTCTGCTTTGATGTGAAAACTGAGCTAATTTGATGAAACAAACAGTAAAGAGACTAAATAATTTATGAAAATAGAAGCCAGATTGGTATTTTGCATCAAGTGTATGCTTGCTTGAAAATCTTTGCTCTTCAAGTAAGTATTTGGCAACCACAGTGATTAGCAGTTAAAGCAATTTCAACAAAATAAGAAGTCATCAAAAATGGACTATTTGTATGAAAGAGCAGTACCTATAAGGATTGAACTTCATGGCTCATCACGACCATTTTCAAAATTTAATTCCTACTATCATCTTATAAATTAAGAGAATTTCATTTGTGCTCCATAGTGTGCTGACAAAAACAAAAACAAAAAATAAACCCTCATGCCTAAATTTAGAATATTGTATTGTGTAGCAATCTGAAACATTCAAAACAAATTAAATAGTATGACTTATTCGACAGGCATATAAGCATTTCAAAATCATAATGAAATCCAATTATGTAGTGCATAATGTAGACAGGAGACTCTGACATTATGCAGATATTTTCTAAATAAAAGCTCCCTGTAGGACAACTATATATAAACATGGCTAAGATAAGTGCAGACTAGTTCTGTGGAACCTTTTAAAATCGAGGGTCTGAAACACAATAAAATTTTCAGGTAGGCACACGAAATTATCCTAAAAATTTTTCACGTTGGTTATTTTGGTATTTTTTCATCAGATTCTCTACTCACATCAACAATACATGTGATTTGCCAGGAAAAAATAAAATCCCCCAAACGAAAACACCATTCCAGATCTGGTACACTTAAATATATCACTCTCATTGGAAGTGCTATCAGCATAGTCTTTGCAACTAGCCCAAAGCATATATTTAAGAAGTTTTTATAAATTGTGATGTTCATGTGTTTAATTCTTATGCCAAACTGTTTTCTGATGAAGACAGCATTGTGCTTTATGCAAGAATGGAAACCTCAAAATAATCACCATAAAGCCTCTAAGTCTTATGGGAGAATAACCTAGGATGGTCCACAGATATAAGATGAAATCCACAATGTTGGAATTATGAATGTTTAGAGCGGTCCAGACTAGAAGACAAGCCCAAACCACCATTAGGAGAATGAAATACGATATGGTCCAAGATGTATCCTTAAAGTTTTGTCTCAACCCTCAGTCTGACTTGCGAGGATTGATCTTCAGTTCAGTCCAGCCAGCAGAAATTGACTGTGCAATTTTCCGTTGTATTTATTGTACAGACTATGTACATTCTAGAAAGTTCCTTTAGTGCTACACTGTTGTACTTTTTGTCCCAGCAATTTGAGGGCGTGCAAATTCCACAAAGTCATCAATAAGAACAGGCCATGCTCCTAGGGAAAAGAAATATATGGAAGAAAGAAAAGCAGAAATAAGACTAACATTGTAATAGGATCCATTATTTTATAAGTACCTTCCCCATAATAGTTAAAATACATCATAAGTATTTCCACTGATAGGACTTCAAAAATTCTAGCTTTTTAGAGTTTCTACCAAAAGTATTCCTTTTATCCTCTCCACTCTATTATTCCAACACTTTATCATTCCTCAAATGATAAAAATAACTCTTTTGGTACTCAATAATATGGTTTTGTGAAAGTCACTGAAGTCAGACCACTGAAGTAATCTGGTCAAAACTGGCAGCCTAAGGAACGGCCATGATCTGAGGGCATGCTGCCAGTGCTGAAAGCATAGTAGGTAGGAGGAAACAAAATTTCAGGCATTTTGTGGCAATCTTACAAAGCAAATTAACAGCAAGTATCAAATCTATCCTATTTCATAGTTACTAAAAGACTTAAATTCCACATATGCATGCCTCTATACATCCAAGTGCCAACCTCTAAATCAGAAAGTTCTCCAGTTCTGTGTAAGGCCTAAGAGCACAATTATCAGCCATATGCAAGATTAGACATTTCTTACTTTTTAGTGCAAACTATAAATGACAATGAAAACAAAGAATAAAATAACATCATCTCTGGTTAGATTAAATGGCTCCAGGACACTTTTAAGGAGGCAAGGTCACTAAAGATTTTTCAAAGAATACCTCTGTCTATTCAACAATCTCAAAAATGCATCCTGCAAATTCTCAAGGGGAACTAGGTAAGTATGTGTGAAGAAATCATTGATCACTGCCACTTATAGAAAAACCAATAGTAAATAGAAAAGTAGCATCAGCTTTATACACACATGAAAACAGAAAAGCATTCAATCAGTGAATACTTATTGAATGAATGCCAATAGTGCTACGGTACTATTAGCATTACAAAACAACTCCTAAATCCTGAAACTTCAAGGAATCTTGCCTATTGTCGATAGTATAGCTGAAGTACATTTCAAGTTAGACAAAGTCACTAAACTTAAGGAGTTTACAATCAACTTCACAGACAAGACAAACAGGTAACAAGTTAAAAGTACATTTAGATAATAGGTTCCTAAAGTAAACTTAAAATCTAAAGCATGGATGAAAATTACTTATGCCTTTCTGGAAGACATGAATACTGAGTTGATATTTAAAGAAACAAAACAATACAGATTGGTAAAGAGTATAAAGGTATTTCATACATTCAGAAGAGCATAAATAAAAACTCAGAAGAGGGAAATCCAACTCCAAGAATAAAAGAAACAGACTAGAAGTTCAACAGTGTGTGATAGAAGAATGCAGGTAAAAAAACTGGGAGGGCAAAAATTTTCATTACCTTCCTCGTCATAATTAGACATGTCATCTGCAATCATTGTACTGAAGTCTAAAAGAAGATTCCAAGTATCTTTTGGTATTGATCGTTTATGATGTTCCTATTAAGAAAAATCCAAATCACTAAAAAGAGTTTAAAAAAACAGTCGATGATGCTAATACAAGAATGCAAAACAACTTGTGTAATGAAATTCTGGTAATCAAATTTCTCATCTATGTCCATTACATGCTCTGAGATGAGTCAGTCATGCTTTAAAATGTTAATTTATCTTCAAACAAATCAAAATTTTAGAGAAAATAAACTTACCAACAAAAATTTATTCCATAAGTCTAAGAATTTAAATCTTCCATTAAGCACTAAATTCCAGTAGGCAATGGCCATTTCTAGATCTGTAATATTAAAAATAAATTATGTATTTCAAATGTCATAAATATTTGTCCCTAAAAAACAAAACAGGTAAGACCAAAGATAGCCTTAAAAAATTGGGGGTGGGGGGGGGTGGGCTGTGTCCTGAATCTTATGTATTAAAGTTTTCCTAAAGAGATAAGCCCAAGGTTTGTATCTTGCCTCCATCCTTCAGGACAAGAAGGATACCACTTACCTCATAGGGGGTGTTTCTGAAGTTTCAATTTAATAATGTAGATAAGCATGCTTGACTAATTCATAAATATTCAAGTGTTAGTTCATGTACACCAGTATTTCTCAACCTCAGCAATTATGACATTTTGAGCAGGTACTTTTTTGTTACGGGGGCTGTCCTACGCATTGTAACATCAACAGCATCCCTGGCCTCTACCCACTAAATGCCAGTAATAGCTCCATCCTACCCCCAGTGGTAACAACCAAAGATGTCTCCACACATTGCCAAAGGTGCCGAGGGAGTGAAAATTGCCCCCAGCTGAGAACCACTGATGCACACCTATAAGTTGTAATGCAAAGAATTTCTACCCACAATCCTAATCAATTTTACACTCCAAGTTGTTGGCTGTCTGATCCTGTCCATCAAGGAGACTATTAAGAATACTTACTTAAAAATTAAAATTAAATAAACTAAGATTTGCTTTTTCAAGTTTGATGAAATGATATAAATGGTCATTTAATTGGGTTTGAAGCAGAGAAGGGTAAGGAAGGAATACTGCCAAATGAAAAAGAACTACACCTGTCATATGACAGAGTGAAAGACCTATGACCTCTCTCAAAGAACTAAAGTAGTTAAAGTATCAAGCTTTTATGAGTAAATTTATATCTCTAGGTCAGAAAAAATTACATCCCAAGTAACTTAAAAGTCCTTTTGAATATGATTTCCAAACTACTCCTGATAATCTGAGGAATCATGAGAGACTAAGAAAGACTCCAAAAAGGCTCACATCCTGCCTCAAAGAAAAATATATAGGCCACAGGCAAAAAATTCCCATCATCACTGGCCCTTAACCTCGCCAAGGATAGGGACTACATATACCCAAACTAGCAGACTGAAATACATAGCACGCATTCAGAAACTGCTTAGTGAACTTCCTGTGGTTCCATATGCAAATGTACTTACCCTGAAATCCATCATTACTTCTTCCTTCACACTCAATGGAAAAGGTGCCTTTTTTCTCCTATCCAAAGATAAGCCCCCAAACACCACTATTCTAGATCTAATACCATCCTGCCTCTTCAAGGAATCTTGTCTATTGTCTATTAATTTTCCTCTCTCCCTACCTCTTCAACTTTGCCATCTTCTGGCTGTCCCCTTCCACAAACAGACATGCTTAGCTTATCATCTATCTTAAAAAAAATCTTTCTTGGGTCTCTCATTCCCTTACTAGCTACCCTTTTTCTCCTTCCCTTCACAGATAATATTGTACATGGAGTCTTTTACTTTTACACAAAATGTGCTCCTAAAACATGTCTGAAAATCAAACTCAGATCCCCACGGTTTAAGAGAACTAGAAACATCACATCCATTCCTAATTACAATTCCTTTTTAATCTTTAGTCTTTAAAGCTCTACAGCCAATGTTCCTTCCAGGTTCGTTTTCTGTACCAAATAAACATAATTGTCTAGTTTAAGTGCAGTAAAATTGTTGTTATTAGCACATGCAGTACGATTTACCGTTCTGCATGCTTAATGATTTTCTTCACTTCAAATGCATTAAATGTATGAGAACTAAGCTTATTATTAGTGTTAACATTTCTTCAACTAATTTTTATAAAATAACGATGAGAAAGTGAAGTATATTCAAATCACTGCATAGCATGCGACGCCTATAAATGCCCACTTGTCAGCTGATACACTAACATAAGCATCTGACAAGAGTAGGAGTGCACGTGTGTGATGTTTGAAGGTTCAAGTTGTACAAGAGAACTTTTTATAATCTACATTCATTGCCCTATTTCTTCACCTCCCATATCCTATTTAATTCTGTAAGCTAGTGTTCACCTCTGCCACTCACCCTAGCGAAAGTAATCTCTGGAGGGTCACCAGATCCTTCTGGTTGCCAAATAAACACTTTTATGTCCTTAATTTACTTGGCTCTCTGCCACATTTGACAGAATTGAGCACACCTCCTGGATGGAATTGTCATTCTTTTGGCTTTAATGATAGCACACTATTGCTTGTCCCCTGTCCTTTCTGGCCTTATTTTTTTTACTGTCTCCTCTTCCTCCATTCATCCATTAAATACAGTGTTATATAACAGTGTATGTCAGCAATAACCACTTCTACTTCCCTCAGTAAAATTTTCAAACCTTTACCTTTTTTCATATTATATGTTCAACCACCTCTAACAACTCCTAAATCTGAAACTTATATCTCTATTTTTATAGCTACATATATCTAATTTCCTAAGGACATCTTCAACTGGTATCCACAAAAAACTCAAATTCAGCAGGGCTCAGACTGCACTCATTACCTTACCTCTATACACTTGCTATTTCATTTCACACAATGCATGTCATCACCCTACAGTGCTTCTCAATAAAATTTGTCATTGTGAGGAACTGTCCTATGCATTGCGGGGCATTTAGCACTCCCCCCATGCCAACAGAAACCCTTAGTCATTATCATAACCAAAAAACACCTCCACGCACTTCCAAACACCTCCTAACTGTGCTGAGAATCACTAGGGGAATTCCTTTCTTCCTCATCAAATACTTCCCATCGAAGCCCTCTCATTCTGGCTTCTCTTCTCCTACTGGCAGGGCCTCTTCATGCCTAGTTCCTTTTCACGGCTAGCTACATCACTGTAACAGCTTATAACCAGTCTCTCTTCCTCTAGTTCTGCCTCCGCTCCTTTTAAAGGACCACACTGCTTTCAGATGGAGCTTTGAGGCATATAAATTTGGTGTCACTTCCACGTTAAAATTCTTCAATGATTAAAACGACGACATACCACTACACACCTTTGGAATGGCCAAAATCCGAAACACTGACGCCAAATGCTGGCGAGGGTGTGGATCAACAGGAACTCTCATTCATGGCAACATGGCACAGCTACTTTGGAAGACAGTTTGGCAGTTTCTTACAAAACTAAACATACTCTGAGCATAAAATCCAGCAATCACTCCTTGGTCTTTACCCAAGTGCACCGAAAAGTTATGTCTCCACAAAAACCTGCACATGGATATTCACAGCAGATTTATTCATAATTGCCAAAACTTGGAAGCAACCAAGATGTCCTTTAGAAGGTGAACAGATATATAAACTGTGCTACATCCAAACGAATATTCTTCACTACTAAAACAAAATGAGCTATCAAGCCATGAAAAGACATGGAGGGAAACAAACGCATATTAATATCATTAAGTGAAAGAAGCTAATCTAAAAAGGCTACATACTGTATGATTCCAACTATCTGACATTCTGGAAAAGGCAAAACTCTGGAAACAGTAAAAAGATCAGTGGTTGCCAGGGGTTAGGATGGAGGACAGGATGAGTAAGCAGAGCACACAGGGTTTTTAGGGCAGTGGAACATCTCTGTACAATGCTACAATGGTAAATACATGATATTATACATTTGTCCAAACCCATAGAATGCACAACACCAAGAGTGAACCCTAATGTAAACTTGAACTTTGGGTGATACTGATGTGCAATGTAGGTAAATATAACACATGCACCACTCCAGTGGGTGATGCTGACAATGGGAGAAGCCATGCATATATGAAGGCAGGGGAATACGTGGGAAATCTCTGTACCTTCTGTTCAATTTTGCTGTAAACCTAAGACAGCTCAAAAAATAGCCTATTAAAAAATGTTTTTTAATCTCCAGTGATTTCCTATAGCCTTCAGATAAAATCTACACTTCTAACCCAATGGACTTACAGTTCCTCACAGGTTCCATGTCTCTCACCTCTGAGCACTTAAACTTGCTACTCTCTCCACATTAGAGATGGCTTCTTTTCTTTTGGCCTTGAAAATACATATTCATTCTTCAAGGCTCAAAAAGTATAATCTTTGTGAAGACTTTGCAAACTCACCCAGACTTAAGACGCTTCTGACTCCACACTCTCAGAGTACGCAGTCAATAAATGTTTTTGAGTTAAAAAGGAATACTCAAAAAGATTAGTAAGTTATAATTTAGAGTTGAAACACATAAAGTTGAACAGAGATAAAACGTCAATTGCCACAAGCATAGTAAAAAAACTGCCTTTAAACAGAAACGTCTGTATGACAGAAAGAACAATCTAGCTAGAAAAAAGTGGTTTAACATAGTACTTTAGCCTCTTAAATCCCAAATACAGCATACCACTAGTTAAGTGATCTCAGGCAACCAAGCTCACCTCTCTGAAATTCAGTTTAAAATAAAAATAATAGGGAGACAACCACGATGGCGCAGTAGGTAAACGCTGTGTTTACTTTTCTCACAACCACATCAAAATTACAACGAACCTACAAAACAACCATTATTGAGAATCGCCTAAAATCAAGCTGAACTGAAGCCTTTCAACTAAGGACGTGCAGAAGCAGCCACCATCACACTGGTAAGAGGGGCAGAGACACGGAACGGGCTGGTCCCACACCTGCGTGTGACCATTAACGATCAGGAGGGCTATTTCGGCTGTGGGGGTCCCCCCATCCCCTAGAAGAGTGAGAGATCCCAGCCTCACCCCAGCCTAGGGTTCCAGTGCTGGGAAGAGAAATCCCCATAATTTCTGGTTGTGAAAAACAGCAGAGACTGTGACTGAGTGAGACTGAGGGTGGCTGCACTCACAAGCGCCGCGTGGACTTACCCACCAGTGGAGTCACTCGCTCTGGGGCAGCAGCTGGAGAGGCAGCAGGGACACATGGTGGGAACTGAGTTGTCTGCCTTGGGTCGGGGGCTGGAGAGGTGGCTTTCTACTGGACATGGGAACTGATGGAGGCCATTGTTTCTTTGTTGAGCCCTCCCCCTTTCTGGCAGGCAAACACAGGAGGATGCAATACCTGAGTCTCCTCGGATCATTCCCCACATTCCCCATGCACTGGCAATGCAAGACCTGGCCCCACCCAACTTTTGGGCACACCCAGGCTGCTTTCAGTGGCTTTTTCATGCAGATCGCCTGCCTTGGCTCAAGCTGCAGACTTTCCTAGACTCTCAAAGGTTCGCAGAACACAGACAAGCAGCATCTGGCTTGAGTGTGTCCTGTGCCGCTGGCTGAGCAGCCCTACGCTAGCACTAGTGGCAGCCGGCCTTGGTTTGCGGCTTGGCCTCTCAGAGCGCTTCCAAGCGTGGCACCAGTGGCAGCCATCTGTAGATTTCTTTGTGGCTCCTGCCAGGTGGTCCCGGGTGGGGCACAGACTATGGTTGAACTTGACCAAGGTGGTCCTGGGGCTGGCGCCCCCAGTAGCCAGCTTCAAAAAGAGCTGGTGCCATAGGGTCAGCCCCTGAACAACAACTCTTCTGCTGTAGTCAAGGCCAGTCCTCCCAATCAGCCCAAGGGTCAGTCCCTCACATTGATGTGCAGTGATCAACTACAAGAGGAGGGCACACACAACCCACACAAAGGACACCCGAGCACATGGCTCAGGTGACCAGGAAGACTGCACCACTGAACCCCATAGCACACCTAATACATAAGTCCACTCTACTAAGACCAGAAGATATAGCAGCCCTACCTAATATATAGAAACAAACATAGGGAGGCAGCCAAAATGGGGACACAAAGAAGCATGCCCAAATAAAAGAACAGAACAAAGCTCCAGAAAAAGAACTAAGCGAAATGGAGATAAGCAGTCTCCAAACACTGCTATAAGAAATGCTCAGTGATCTCAGGGAGAATTTCAACAGAGAGATAGGCAGCACGAAAACAGAGATGAAAACCATACAAAAGAACGAGTCAGAAATAAAGGATACAATAACAGAAATGAAAAGTATATTACAGGGAATCAACAGATTAGATGAAGCAGAGGATCCAACCAGTGATTTAGAAGATAAGGTATCATGTTACCCCAAAAATAAAACCAGGTCTATTAATTTTTGCTCCAAAAGACGCATTAGGGTGTATTTTCAAGGGCTGTCTTATTTTTTCATGTACAACAATCTACATTTATTCAAATACAGTCATGTCATCTTCTTCTGGAACATCATCATAACATACTACCTGCTGACGATCTTAACTGGGGCTTATTTTCAGGGGAACACAGTACCGTAATAGAAAATACCCAACCAGAACAGCAAAAAGAAAAAAGAATCCAAAAAATTGAGGAAAGTTTAAGGGGCCTCCAGGACAACATCAAGCGTACCAACATTCACATTACAGGGGTACCTAGGAGGAGAAGAGAACAAGGAACTGAAAACCTATTTAAAGAAATAATGACAGAAAACTTCCCTAGCCTGGTGAAGGAAATAGACATTCAAGCCCAGGAAGCACATAGAGTCCCAAACGAGATGAACCCAAAGAGACCAACACCGAGACACATTATAATTAAACTGTCAAAGGTTAAATACAGAGAGAGAATCTTAAAAGCAGCAAGAGAAAAGCAATTACTTACATACAAGGGAGCCCCCATACCACTGTCAGCTGATTTCTCAACAGAAACTTTGCAGGCAAGAAGGGAGTGGCAGGAAATATTCCAAGTGATGAAAAGTAAGGACATACCACCAAGATTGCTCTACCCAGAAAAGCTATCATTTATAATCAAAGGACAGATAAAGAGCTTCCCAGACAAGAAAAAGCTGAAGGAGTTCATCACCTCCAAACCAGAATTACAAGGAATCTTAGAGGGCCCTTTTTAAGATGGGGGGGGGGGGGGGGGGAGTCAAGGATGGGTGAAAGGGGAAGGGGTTAAGAAGTACAAATCAGTTGTTACACAGTAGTCATGGAAATGTAGGTTACAGCATAAGGAATATACTTGATAATATTGTAATAACTAGATATGGTGCCAGATAGGTACTAGATCTATCAGGGTGATAGCTGGGAATGGGGTTGGGGACAGGATGAAAAAGGTGAAGGCATTAAGAAATACAAATTGGAGGGGGGGGCAGACGGGTGACTCAGTTGGTTAGCGAGTGAGCTCTGGGCAATAGGGCTACTGGTTTGATTCCCACAGGGGCCAGCAAGCTGCACCCTCTGCAACGAGAATGAAGTCAACGAGCTGCCGCTCAGCTCCTAGGTGGCCAGATGGCTCAGTTGGTTGGATCACAGGTTCTCAACCACAAGGTTGCCAGTTCGACTCCTCGACTCCTGCAATGGTGGGCTGTGCCCCCTGCAACTAAGATTGAACACGGCACCTTGAGCTGAGCTGCCGCTGAGCTCCCGGATGGCTCAGTTGGTTGGAACGTGTCCTCTCAACCACAAGGTTGCCGGTTCGACTCCCACAAGGGATGGTGGGCTGCAATTAACAACGGCAACTGGACCTGGAGCTGGGCTGCGCCCTCCACAACTAAGATTGAAAGGACAACTCGACTTGGAAAAGTCCTGGAAGTACACACTGTTCCCCAATAAAGTCCTGTTCCCCTTCCCCAATAAAACCTTAAAAATAAATAACTTTTTTTAAAAAATAAAGAAATACAAATTGGTAGTTAATACAGTATGGAGTATATAATCAACAAGGTTGCAAAGATCACGTAAGGTGCCAGATGGGCACTGGACTTATCAGAGGGATCGTGTCAGAGACTGTGTAGATGCCTGACCAATGTGCATACACCTGAAGCTGAAGTAGAATAATATTGAATCTCAACTATAACTAACTACATAGGTATCTATAGTCATGGGATGTGGAGCACAACATAGGGAAGATAGTCCATGGTATTGTAACAGTTATATAAGTTGTTGGAGGGGTAGTAGCTTGATGGGGGGGTTATCACTTTATGAGGGGTTTAAATATCTAACTAGTACATTGCTTTGTACACCTGAAACTAATTTAAAAAATGGAAAAAAATAAAATAGAAAATAAAAAAACAACTTCCCCAGAAAAAATAAAAATAATAGTACCTACTCTCACAGGGTTGTTATAAGGATTAAATGAGTTAATACACATAAAACATTTAGAACAGTGGTAAATAATGAGTCCTTATTATATTTTTAATAATTTTTAAAATTATGATTATAGATTCTGAAGCAGTATTGAAAAGAGAGCAAATTCAATAATAAGGTAACAAGGAGATATAAAAGCAGTTAGAAGGACAATACAGAGAAAAAAACAAGTTCTAATAACAGTATTGTCAAAAACTGACACTTATAGAATGAATCCTTAAGCCCTTATAGTCAAATTAAAAATTCAAACAGATGTAATCCCAGTGTAATTCTTTCAAACAGAATCAACAGGGCAATGAGGGATTTCAGAAGAGATCAACTGAGTGCCAGATGAACATGAAAATGAATTGAGACTGGATCCAAACACTGTCCCTAAGGGAAACAAATGTTGCCAACTCACTAGGGAGGATGGAATGGTGATTAAAAATCCAGTTCACGATGTTTTAATTTACTTAGAAATAGCTACAGTTAGCACAATACAGAGTAATAAAAATACAGAAATTGGAGTCATAAGATCTGAAGTTGAGTCCCAGCTTTCACGTAACTCTAAAGTTACGTGACCTTAATAAATCAGCCTCTCTGACCTTGAGTTTCCTCATCTTTATGAGAACAGGATAACAGGTTTGTTTTTTGTTTTTTTACTTAGCTCAAAGGGTTGTTAGGAGAACCAAATAGGATTATATAGATGAAAATACGCTTTAAAAACATTCTATAAAATTATTTCTAAATATTAAACTAAATGTCTAACAAATAATGTTAATTTTTAAATCAACTGCACAGGTATACCATGTTTCCCCGAAAATAAGACCTATCCGGAAAATAAGACCTATCCGGACCATCAGCTCTAATGCATCTTTTGGAGCAAAAATTAATATAAGACCCAGTATTACATTACATTACATTATATCATATTGTATTATACCCGGTATTATATTATTATATTATATATTATATTATGTATTATATAAGACCCAGTCTTATATTATACTAAAATAAGACCGGGTCGTATATTAATTTTTGCTCCAAAAGACGCATTAGAGCTGATGGTCCAGCTAGGTCTTATTTTCGGGGAAACATGGTAGGATTCTAACTGAACCACAGTTCAAAGCAAGTAACCTCCAGACTTTAGCCTAATTAATGTTCAGGATGGTCCTAAAAATTACATAGCTGCTAAAGGACAAATGTAATTTTTGACCAAATTAATAAATAGTCCCACAAAAAAATAACAAGCCCATGGTGTTCTACATTAAATAGCCTCCGTCTGGAGTACTATGTTCAGGATTAAGAGCTCTATTCTGAGAGAAACTGTAAAACTGGAAATGTTTCAGGGGTGGGGGAACAGAAACAGGAATAATGAAGGTCTCCTCAAATGAAGAACAGTTAAAATAATTGGAATGCTGACCTGGAAAAGAAAAAAGAGAAGGGGTAAGTGATAGCGATCTTTGAAGGTTGGGCTACCTCTGTGCTGCAGCAGAGGACAAATAAGAGCAATGGTAGAAGTTCTGAAGACAAAGATGTGTTAGCTTAATAAGGAAGAACTGTGTGATAACAAGAGTATTTTGTGAAGAGAATGGACCACTTCCTAAAACCATGTGTGTCCAATCCCTGTATGTTCAAAAGTAAACGCTAAATGAGCATCAGGTACTTTGGATAGGTTAGATTTAATAGAGGACTTACGAAATCCCTTCCAAATTTAAGATTCAGAAGACTATACGAAATGACAGGTGACTAAAGCAGATGGTGACAGAGGAAGCACTATCCTGTGTCACAGAAATAAGGTTATAGAAAATGAGAAAAAATGGAAAACACCAGCACAGCTATTTATAAGTAAACCACAGTGATGTCACTGTCTCTCTCCCTATTTGTTTGGGGCCTCACCTCCTCTCCTATGATCTTCTAATTCCTCTCTGCCAAATACTTTAATATATGAGCCCTATAAACCCTTAGAAAGGCAGTCAAGAAAAATGTTTTCTTTTTAATTAAGTTCTTCAACTAAGCAAGTCATTACTTTTCCTGACACCCAACACCAATGCAAAACAAAAGGAGAAACTATAATTTACTTTTATTACATTTTTCTTTTCATTAAGATGTTTTTAGCTTTAGTTTTATTTAAAAATTCATGGGGATGTAATGTACAGCATAGGGAATATAGTCAATAATACTGTGATACAGTGGTACGGTGTCAGATGGTTGTTGGACTTATGGTGATCACTTCTTTTAGGTATACAAATGTTGAATAATTACGGTGTACACCTGCACCTAATATAATATTGTATGTTAGCTATATTTTAATAAAAATATTTTAAAAAATTTAAAAAACGTATCTTAACCATTTTTAAGTGTACAGGTTCAGTAGTGTTAGGTATATTCACATAACGACGTGCAACTCATCTTCAGAACTCTTTTCATCTTGCAAAACAAAAACTCTATACCCATTAAGCAATACTACATTTTTCTTAAGCTCAATACTTATTAGATAAATAAACATAATTTTTAGATCTAATTCTTCTGCTTAATCTTTTTCTCAATATTTCCTGTAATCTAAAACTCTAATTTACCACATTAATACATGCAATATCTATAAACATAATTTTGCTTTATTGTTGCCACATAATAAAAACTAAGATTCAGAATCAAAACTACACATTCACCGAAAAATATCATTTATTTTGTGCTTCAATAAGGGGTAAGGATATAACTAAGTAATAGGTTTAGCCCCTTTAAATCACCATTGATATTCACAACATTTTCTTTAATCTTACGAAAATATTGTGCTATATTTCTAAACACAACAAAAATAATCACTTTAGTATATACATGTTAATCAAAGATTTTAATCGGCTTGTATTTGTGGGAAGGAAAAAGGAAACTAGAAACAATAGCCCAGTTAACTGGTGGCCACAGATAGAAGATAGAGAAACCAACCCTAAGTATCTCAGCTTTTTTTGCTGGCAAAATGAGGAATTTTCCTTTAAGAATGGACTCCAACCTAAACTGAAGAAGCAGTTGGAAAGGAGGCTTCATTATTTAGAATTTCACTTTACAGATATTTTGTAAATCTTTAATCAATTTCATGTTTAGTCACCCTTTGGGTCAATTCACCAATACAAATGTTGGACATTCATCCCTTCCTCACTAGTTTTCAATCACTTCCTCAGACTAAACCCTATTCAGATAATTCTTTCTCAATGTTTCCCCTCTAACCTAAAATATAAAGAAGAATTAGTACAAGAGGCCCCTATTAGCCACTCCAACTACCATATCTTCAATATAAAAAACAAGTTCACTTCCATCATTGGATCAGTTATTTAACCTTCCTTTACCTCAGTTTCCTCATCTGCAAAGTAAAGATGAAAAATAGCTAGCACTCTATTATTATGTATCTGACACATCGCAGGTGGTGACTTATTGAATGAAAGAATATAACTCATGTTTGCTAAAAATTAAATGTAGCACTATGCAGAGTACTTAGCACACTGCCAGGCATACCGAAAGCTCACACTGAATGGAAGTTACTGCCATCATCAAAATCTTCAGGGTGTCCCCACGGCCCACAAATTCCAATTTAAACTTTTCTGTCCTGTTTTTAAAAGAAGCCTGTGGTTACTGAGCCTTAATGTGTCTCACTAATTTAATCTCCAAACAAGCATTCCCACTAAAATCAACTCACCGTTTTCTATCTTCCGCTAAGAAGCCAAGCTTATTTCTCAAGTTTCAGACCTTCATTCATTCGTAACTATCCTCTCATTGGAACACCTCTGATCTTCTCTTGCGCAGCCAAAGCAAACCCTTTAGTTCACATCCCATCTTGCCCAGAAAGCATTTCCCAACCATTCCTGCTTTTACTCATTTCTACTTTTATCTAAAACCCTCACACACGTTTTATTATTTTGTATTATCTCCTACTGTCCAATCTTACTGAGGAAACTGTAAATTACACTGTAGCTTTTAGTTACATTCCCCTAGTTATCCCCAAAGCAAATGTATAGATATTACATACAGTATAAATTGATCTAAACTGTTAACAGTGGTTATTTCTGGGTAAGATTATGAGTAATAATCATCTTTTTCATTCTTTCTTATAGTTTCCAAATAAATCATAACCAGAAAGAACAGACTTATCTGGCATTCTCAGACTCGGAAATGTTACAACGCTATTTCTACAGAGCCATAATGAAATAACTTATGATCCTAAAATCCTACAATATCCTCTGGAAAATAAATAAACAAACAAATGTATGTACATATGTCAGGAATTTTAACAACTATTTATTTTCTTTGTTGTAGGTCTAAAAAAAAAAATCAGAGGTTCATATATGGTATCCAGGGTAACCAACCCTATTATTGAATGTGCACAGTATTTTTGAATAAGCAGAAGTTCATTGTTTCTCATTGTTTTTCAGTAATTGGTATTTTCATGATGACTTTATGCTCAAAACATTTAACTTTCTATTATAAAACAAATGTATTTGAATATATTTGAAATGCCAAATATAATTTTTAAAAATTCTTACCTAATCCTTTTTGTCCTGGATTCTTTGCAAAATTAAAAGTAAACTGGTAAAAATCCTTAAATCGTCCTGGTTCTTTCAATTCTTGTTCCATCTTGGGTATCTGGGCCTTTAGTTTTTCTATGCTGTCACATCTACATTGTAAAATTAAGTTTATAAAAGATAAACTTTTTGACTATAAATTAAGGACTTAACTTATTCCTATGACACCTTATATTTATTTCATAGAACTTTTTAAAAATCAGAGTTGTAGTTCATCTTTTTACATTACATAAACAAGTATGGCGTTGGCTGGAGGAAGAAAAGGTCTGGAGTGATTAAATGTTAGAAATAATTACTATTTTTAAAAGAACTGGGCTATTACTTTTAATTACATAATTCACTGGACTATTAACACATCTGTAGAAATCAGCTGCATTGGACAGATGAGAATGTATAGTAATCAACATAACAATTACCAGTTTAAACTGTAGTAGATACTCCTTACATGGTAACAAATCACATGTCTAGCTTGCAAACTGAAAACAGTTTCCTGCTTAGGTGAGGAAGCAGTCCTCTGGAACACTTACTTCGTTATATACAAAGTATAATAAATATCAGCTGAGCCTCCTACCATTTCCAACTGAAGTTATCTCAAATCAATATTAAGTTTTTTCTATATTTTGCAAAGCATTCCACTTCCAAGGAGCTGAAAGGGTCCAAGTACCAAGTCTTACTTCCCACATAGTAGCCTTAAGGTAGGAATATTCTATTTCTTACAGATTCCACAAAACCAATCATTCCATTTTTCTTCTGATCCTTTTTGCTTTTTTTTTCCTTCTGTGTTCTTTGTAACATCTCCCAGATCATTAGTTTGTAAATTAAAATTTTGATTTGGAAGTTCATTACGTTTTACATGAATTCAGTTTCAAATGAAAAAAAGTGAGTTCTAATGAAAACTATCCTAGCATAGAAAATTCCAGCAAGTTGAGGATAGGGCCGGCTTTGGCTGTAGAACATAGGGTCTAGGCCAGTTATTAATTTATTGTTTCTCAGCTTTAAACCCACCCTTCTTTGCACTACACTGGGACTATTTGTAGTGGACTACAAAGTATGAGACTTCATTTTTCTTGCCCACTGGCTCACTGTTAAGTTCTACCAATAGAGGGCAATGAAAGGCTGAAAGAGGAAGAAGGAACTTCTCTTATCCCAGTTTATTTTCTGCAGAGAGCAAGGGTTTCAGTGTGGTGGAAGGTCCCAGCAGTGTTCAGCAATGGTGGCAGCTCGCATGTCTCCGCAGCAGTGGCCTCTAGCCAGTTTCTTCTTCATCAGAGTGGCAGCAGGCAAGGCAGGCAGCGGTAGCCACACCCTCTGCTCTGAGGGGATCTCTTTTCTAGATTCCTTCCTTGTTCACTTCCCTCAGCTCCAGGAGTAGTGGCAGCTTCTAGTAACTGCCACCTGTTACAATTTAGAGCTTTCTTTTACCCCTTTTACACAATAAAACCAATTTTTAAACATACCCTACTTTGAATAAATTACTGATATGTTTTTGTGTCTTGCCTAGACCCTGACATATAAATTACTGATATGTTTTTGTGTCTTGCGATGTCCCTCAGGCTCAAGATCAGAATGCCTGGGTTCAAATCCTGGCTTTAATACTACCTACCTCTATTTCTCTGTGCCTCGGTTTCCTCATCTCTGAAATGGGCTTAAAACACTACTCAAAGTTATTGTGAACTGATAGGTGAAGTACTTACTTGGCATAGTTCCTGAAATAAATGTTCAACAAATGTTATCTATTATTATTCAATAGTTACCCACTGAAAACAAAGGGCAGCCTGTTACCTATCCACAGACTGAATACTTTTGTAGCCTCATTAAATACAGATAGGAGGCCATAGGTAAAACCTCCACCCATGACTTTTCAATCTATTTATCCCAAGACATTTACCTGATCAGCTGCCAAGGTATAAATTGAACAAAAAGTGATTAGTATCTTCCAAGATTTTAAACTCTAGGAGTTTGTTTATAAATTCAGAATTTGCAGGCTCACATTAGGACATGAGTTATATAACTCAAAACTTGCTCATTTCACTTTTTCACTTATCCATGTTAAATATTAGAACACAGTAATTTATTTTCATATTGGAGAACCTCCATTAGAAACAAATGATCAAGTACAACGCAAAAGGAATAGGCTGTACTACCTATTAAGGTAACTTGACAAACCCAGAAAACTGGTAACATGGGAAGGAACCAGCAGATTAACCATTTCTACTTCTATCAACTTTTGTGGGCTGGTAGGTTTATAAATGTACATCTAAAAATTTGTCACATAATTCAGTTCCACAGTCATTCTCATAGTAATGTACCTAAGTCCTTCTGGTAACCGCACACTCACCCTAGTTCTGTCATGCCCTCCATGAACTCCTGTTTGGAGAACTCGCACTGTGTCGCTGCTCTGAACTTCCACGCAATGATCAACACACTAATGCTGGCGGGGTCGAGGGCCAGGTCATCACAGAACTGCTGTATACCATCTATTCCAATTTTATTTTCATCTTGAGGATCTTTAAAAATAACAACGCAATATTAAATTAGCACCATACTTTATCATGCTATGCCTAAAACTGAAAAAGGTAACAACTCACGTTCCGTTTAAAAAAGTGATCTCAATAGACCACAGACATGAAGCAACATTACACTAACAGATATTTCCCCCTATAATATTCAAAGTCACTTTGCCCCCAAAATAGCATTCTTAAGACTAACAGAATATGTATACAGATGGGCACTTGATTTTTAACTCTCATTTATTCATGTAAAAATGTGCCATAATCATAAACATTCAGAAAATCAGACATTCCTATATAGGGATAAAGGGGTTTTACTGAACATATCCATACTTTTTTAAGTAGGCATTCTAAATTACCAGCATTATATACAGAAATTTTCTTTCTTAAAAGTTCATTTTACCACAGCAATCACTTCTTGAGAGTATTGGAAAAACCATATACTCTGCAATTGAATCCTAATCTCAACAATATAAATATCTGTTGTTCAAATTAAAGAAAAAAACCAACTATCAATATTTACTTATCAGGGAGCAAAAACTTTAAGTAATGACAAATAGAAAGAGAAAGGCACTCTGGCACTCTTGTCACATGCGATTTGCTAACATCTGTAGGAACAAAAAATGTGACTTTTTTGACTTTGAGGCATGAGTTATGTATAAAACATCCCATTTTTGGAAAAATTTTGAAATTCTGTATTTATATTTCTACATAAACATAAAAGACATGGAAGAATTCACACCAGGCTATTAAATATTGGTTCCCTCAAGAGAATAAATAAGGAAAAGATGGAGAAACTATTTACTTTTCCTTTATTCATCTATTATGTATTGTTTAAATTTTTTAAAGTATATACTACTTTGGGTTCTTTAAAGGTTATTAATCAAAATTATTATGCAGGTTTTCTTAAAATCAGTTCAGCTGAGTTTTGTGAGCGAAAAATAAACAGCCCCCCGCCCCAGCCCCCATTCTCAAATTGGATCATGGGGGAAGACATAGGTGGGGGATAAATGGGGAGGAAATGAAGAGGCTAAGAAGGAATTTTAGTGAAAAGAGGAAAATAATTTCTCTCAGATCTCTTGAAGCAATTCTAAGATCTACAGAGCTCTGCTGACACATCCACCCAACTTATGTTCTATGTATAGATTATTTCTCACAAGCAGCATGTAACTTTAGAAAACCTGGTTCAAAATATTTAAAATCACAAACACTCACCTTTGTATCTATTGTACAGTTGTTCTAACTTCTTCCTGTCCAATGATCCTTTTACACTCTCTCGTATATAAAGTTCAGGATTTTGGAAAAAATTGTCTGTTGCAACATCTAACTTCCAGTCATTTTGAGACAGACAACTTACTGCTGTTTTTTCACTAGATTGTGTGAAGATCATAAACTGACGAACTTTATCCTTCTGCGATGATTTCAACTTGTTCTATTGAGACCAGAAAATAAACTGAAACACTATGTAAAATCACAGAAGACTAAGTATTTCTATATGCCTGACTAATCATTCCCAGCAATACATTTTCCTCATAAACTATTAAACCATTTTAGCTCAACTTATTTTTGATCTACTATCAGAAAGACAATTAAAAAAAAATCGAAAACACAAAATATGGTATCATTTTGGAAAAGAAACTAGGACAGAAGCAAAGGAAGTACAATCACCCTGCAATTCTTCAAGAAGAAGAAATGAGAGCATTGTATAAAGGCTCTAGGAGGGAAGTACAGCCCCTCTCACAACCTTGACCAAGCACAAAGTTCTGCATAACAACTGGGAAGAAGGTGATGCTATCTAGCCAGCCAGAGCCGTCAAACCCTGGGTAACAAGGAGATTAACGGGTGTTTGCTGCAGTCCTAAAACCCACTATAAAGGATTCAGGAAACAGTTCTCCTCCCAACCTCACCTCCCTTGTTTTCTTGCTATTTTTACCAAATGTGAGAAAGCAAGAGTATGAGTCCACTGCATTTCTCCTAGTGGTGTCCAGAAACCAAAATAATCATCACTAGAATTTCCTCATGTTTTCACTCAAATCAGAAGCCCTGAAATATAAACAAGTACCCCCATCCTTCCCACCAAGGTAATTTTGATAGGATTCTCCCTTTTTACCACTGAAAGAATCACCTTTTTCCCTAAGCCTGAGCCTACCAAAGGCTTCTCACTGGAATAGCCTCTTCTCACTTGCCTTGTGTTGTCACAGATTTAATTCTCATCTGACCTGAACCCTAAGTAAATTGAAGCAGGGCAATTAGCCCCCTCCACTCTCTTCCAGTACCAAGGACCATGTTCTCCCTCCCCTCCCACCCAAGCCAGTCTCCTGTGGAATGTCTGCCTTCCCACTATTATTGTTCTCCCTCACAAGTCCAAATACCATTTCTCAGAAAACACTTGGGTTCTTCCTGCACTACTGCAAATGAAAGGGGTAAAGCATGTTATAGGACACACATTAATAGATACAGAGGTCTGTGGTATAAGCAACACATCTGAGAACCAAAGCATCTTTGATCTGGCCCAAATCTCAAAAACTCCCACTGTACAGATGAGAAAAACAGACCCAGAAGGTTAAGGAATTTGTTCAAAAATCACCCAGATTATTAGGAGAAATGGAACAAGAACAGAAAGGTCTCATGAATCCAAGTATTAGTAACCTTTCCATAAACCATACTGTTTGCTGTACATATTTATAAGCCTTTGAAATTTGCAGAAAAAAGACTACCAAATATATAAATATTTCCATTTGTCACAGAATAAAAAAATAAGACTATACAAAATCAAATGTGAAGAACAACCCCATCTCTAGGAATATGAAAATGTTTATGCAGTTTTCATACGCCTCGAGTGTGACCTTTCGGCCATATTCGTCTACCTCTGTAAATATGCTATTGCTTAGGGTTAGATTAAAATCTCAACCTCTGTTCTCCATTTAAATCGAGAAACTATAAATTCACTAACTTCTTGTTACTTCACTACCATCTCTGGACCCCAGATAATTCATATCCCATTACACATCTCTCAAATGTCTAGGATTCTTGCCTTTTGAAAAACATCTCCTCAAGACTTATTCAATTACAATAAACTCACAGTGACATCAAATCCCAAGGAAGATACCTGTCTTATTGTAATATACTCTTTAACTGAAAGGAAACTACTTTGATTTCAACTTTCTATTAAAAACTATTTTTTAAATTAGTATACCTTTCTCCTTTGAGAGATACAGTATACTGACACATTTTAATCCTTCTCTGAAGAACAGGGAAGTCACGGAGGGTCACTATGATCATCAGTGACCACTCTATATTGTTGGACTAAGTGTCGGACATTAACCTAGAAGTACAGGCCACATCCAGAAAACTATTTTTTAATTAAACCTGACATAACTTCTTTTTTATAACTTTTTCCCATTCTCCTAACTGCTATTAAAGGCAGCAAAACAATCAGGATTATTTGGGGCTTTATCATACAGTATTAAATCCAGTGCACTGTTCCCTGAAACTTGAATCATTTTTGTTGATGAAAAGGAAGGAAAAACACAGCTTAAGTCAATTCTGTAAGCCAAAAAGTGCTGTTCGTTCTACTGACTTCCTGTCAGAGAGCAAGATATTAGAAAATTGGAGGAACAAAGATAAAAATCATCTTACCCAACAAATTAGTAACAAAATTATACAAGTGAGTATTTAATCCAATGTCATATCTTATTTGAAAAAAAGTATGTAATAAATATCTATGTATATGAAAATATAAAAATTTAAGTGGTTTAAAATTCCAGTATATGAACAACATCAATTTATTTTCAGAAGGACCGCAGCCTCCCCATTTCCAATACCATAGAAGCTAATGAGTGATACCTGGCAGAGAACACTGGTTCCTGGTAGGCCAAGTGATAATAAGCAACCCCATTCCTGCAAAGTCTGATTAAGTACCCTCCCCTTCTTGTACGTATCATATACTCTCAACATTTCTCTGTCCATTCTCTCTGCCTAGGATAAATCTTAACACTTGTTTCCTACTAGGGAACATGCACTCAATTCCGTGGTCTCAAAGACTGTCCCAGAGCAAAGCTAGAGTAGATTACACAGAACTGCCCTCTTCCCAAGCCTGTTTAGGAGAACTGTAACACCCCCAACCCCCTATCCCCAGGCCATATAGGGGCGCCAGGCAAGGTGTTTTGAGAGTATGGCACCAAAGGTTTAAATTTCTGTCAATTTAAGGAAGAGAAAAAGGATTTTTTTTTTGTCTTCCTTAAATTGACAGAAATTTAAGGAAACAAAGAATTATATTATAGGAGATGAGAGGATAGATAGAAAACTGAAGTGGAAAAAAAAAGATGGATTTTCTGTATTTCTACTACAAACCCAGTGGGGATCTTCCTAAGAGCAAAAACACGTGACTACAATGATTCAGCACTCAAATGTAGGATATGCCATTCACTTAAGACCTACGTAAAAGGAATTACAGTAGTCACTAAATAAAACCAGGCAATACAATCTGCAGCACTCACATGTGAAAACTATCCAGATATCATCAAATTTTCAAGGAAATTCAAGTAAGTATGTAAAATGTATAAAATACAGAACATATGCGTATTCTGATTGTTTCTGATTTTAGCAGAAAATGGGGAGGAAGAAGGGGGAGAAGAGGAGAGAGGAAGAGAGGGAGAAGAGGAAATAAATGCTATCTCGTGTAATAGGAAGCTAATTACAATTGTACCAAAGATTACCAAAGTTAGAAATACTATCATGATTTGGAAAGTAAAAAGCACTTACTTGCTCATCTTTCCAAAATGAAAAATCTGGTTATCAATATATGTTATTTAATACTTAAATCTAGCACATGTTTGCAATTTTTTTCATCCAAGAAATTTAAGAATCACATTTAAAAGAATAGCTTATCTGGGGGGAAAAAATCAGACAAATACTTTGAATGCAGCCAAGTACCATATAAATAGTTGAGTATATTTTACCACTGAACTTACAAAATCTATTGTGATTGAAGAACAGGGACTCAGAAGGGCTCTCTAATAATAACCATAAAGTTAAGAAATTCCTCATATAAGTATTTCCCTCAAGAAAAGTAATAAGCATGGAAAATGATTTTCTAGTTAACAAAGTCCTAACACTTTCAAAATAGAAATAATTTTAATGAGTGATATTTTTAAAAGCAAAAAAATTAAGATCCATTTTATTATTTCTATTATTCTGCATTATCTTCTTACCCTTAAGTTTAAAATTGTCTGAACTCTAAAACACCAAAACCTTTATATTTTTACCAAAACCTTTTTATGTTTTTAAAGGAATTAATTTTCTAATTCAATTCTAATTATCTCAGGAGTTGATAAATATAGCTCATAAAAGGCAATGTTTTAAAAATCAAAACAATATAATGATCACCCATAATTCTCACTAAAAGCTCTGTGTGTTGATTCTCATGTGTTTACCATAGGATTAACAGTTTAACTTCATCTGAAATTTAGCACAGCTAGTTTAAGTCCAGAAAATCATACTTTCCATATATGATACACAGTATTCAGTAAAGTCAAATGTTACCAGTTTCCAAACCACTCATTTATAAAAGGCCTTCCCATAAATTATAGGTCTCAAGTCAAAAGTGCAGCAAAAATCAATTCAACTAATGAGACTACCTACTTCTAGAGAAGACTTTCATCTAGGAGCAAAGTTCTGCAAGACAGCCATGCTAATAATTTCACAGGAATACCTAGGAATCCTATTCTCTTCTACCTGCACAGAGAGGCAGGATATGGTTAGTGAAGAGTGCAGACTCTCAAGCCAGACAGGATTTTAATTCTACCGGTGCCTCGTAATTGCTGTATGACTTTGGGAAAATTATTTAATCTCTGCATGCTTCAATTTCTTCATCTGTAAACAGGGTGTGAAGGTTACATGAATTAACTCAGGTTAAACTCTTAGCACTGTAACTATAGCAAGTATTCCTCACAAGTTCACCAAGCAAAGAAGAATACTCCACAGAAAAAAAGTTAATTTCATGTAAACGGTAAAGAAAAAATAATAACCATAATCAGAAAACTAGCAGCTAACATTTATTTGAGCTCCTACTGTGCCAACTATGTGCTAGGTATTTAATTACTAACAATTCTGCAAGGTGGTTATCATTGATTCCATTTTACCAAGGAGGAAACCAAGCCTCAGAGCTCGATTTATCTACAGACTTGTCCAAAAAGTAGCAGAGCCAGGAATGAAACCCTGGAGCCTAACTTCAAGGTATGGTCTTTATATTTATTCTACATTGTCATCAAGTGAAAGGACAAAAAAGGGCAAAAGTGCAACCACTGACTAATTATGTGTGCACTGGGGTGAGGTGAACTGTGAGCAATATTTTTTCATGTATTTTTATGGAAAAGTTAAATAAGTAATCAATTGACCTTTCACCTTTAAAATGTAAACAATCTGCATTCTGACTAAAAATTGCCCATTACACATTCCCTCAAGACCTAACTAAAAAGACTAATTTAGGGACGGAAACTTCCCTTTAGAGATTTTTGGGAGGGAGAGGAGGGGAGAAGAGGGTATAGGCTATTTTTAAGACAAGTAATTCAACAGGAAGAAAAATAAGTTTCTAGTCCTGTCAGTCTATTTTTTAAAAAAGAGGGCCACAATCTATATTTTTAAATGTACAGAAGTGGCAAATTAGAGGACACTGAAGATAAGGGTTTCCTTTTCTAATGAGTAGACTTTGGAACCCAGAGAAAATACAAATACACGTACAAGTTATGGCCAGAAAATATAAATGTGTACAATTTCAAATATTAAGCAAAACAAAACAAAAACCTTCCGTATTCTTTCAGATTAAAAGCTGCAGTTTAGAATAATGACTTATGGTTAGGCCTGTGACTCTTTACTTATTCATCTGTAAACTTCCTGCACTCTGAATGACAGTTAAAATGAACTCTTCTTTAAAAGGCACTGTCCTACTACCAAGTCAAACGTGGAAAAGTACACTACACTGTGTAATTACTTTACCCAATGATGTTTTATATAATGGCAATTTACTCAAAAAAATGTTTCAGAAAGTGTACTTGTAAGATCCAAACTGGTTTTGTATGTTTTTAAAGGACTTTCCTCATAGGTTTTAAAAAAGTATTCTGTTAACGGAAATTTAAAGGATTTTTTCTTCTCCCCACACTTAATTATTATTCAGAAGTTGACTACTAACATAAATGGGATAAATTTTTTGATTTTGGTTTAGAGAAGACTGTTTTGACTATTAAAATATTATTGTTGCTAGTTCCTAATAATCTACAATAGGATAGAAATAACCTCCTTAAAATACTTGTGTTCGCCATCATATTTCAATTGATTCTCCCAAACTTATTGCTTAAGCAGTAGTCAAGAGAGCTAATTTAAACTTGCTTCTCCTCTCCATACACGTGTTTTCTAAAGAAACCTCAAATTAACAAAGATTACTAAGGCAAAAACAAAGAAAGAATTAAATGAGATTTTTAAGTTCCATAAAGAACTTATAATAATGACTAGATTAACAGTCATGTGAGATTTGTTTCATAAAGAAAATAAATGATCCTTGAAAAATAAAATCTCCTAATTCTAAGATTTAATATCTATTCAAATCCTATATCCAGAAATATTAGAATCCTATGAATAATAAATAAGCACTCTAAATGTTAAATGAAATGAAAATATCCTAATATAACAAAAAGGAATGGGCCTTGTACATCAACTTATCTCTGTTGCTGAACACTGTTCAGTGTTGAGGGATTCAGAAGTGTAACGCAATAGAATTCTTTAGAAAACTCTTAATTCTCTCTTAAAATTTTACAAAGCAAACAGGCAGCCTAATCACTCTCAGTGATTAGGTACTAATTTTATAATACGGGTTCAACAAAGTGATGAAAGATGCTTTAGTGGCACTTTTTTCCCTTCTGTTTTTGCTTTTTTTAGGTGAGGGGTATGCACCTCAAGTGACTAGGTAAACTAGACAGTCAGCAGGTTATTCAAGAGCTTGTTTGTGTCCACAAAGCAACCGTATCCTATTTGGAACTATTTCTCTTCATCAAATGTCACGGCTAATACTATCACAACACATACTGAAACTTAAAAGGGGGCTTTCTCACAGATTTTCATTGTGCTTGACCCAACCTCAGGCCATAATCAAAATAGCCACTTGACTCAAATGAGTTCAGTTGTTTTAAAACTTAAAACCACCACCACCACAATGAGCTACTTTTACTTTCAACTTTTTATCTATCTGTACCAAAAGTTTTCATTTTTCAATGACTTAAATGTTTAAATCAGATCATTTGATTATAAATGGAAACAATTATTCAGTATAGGGAAGAAACCAGGGTGAAACTAATCAAAAATTCCACACATACACTGAAAGGGTGCTTGCTGGGTTGTTTTCTTTTTGGATGTTTGTTTTGTTTTGTTTTTAAAGATGAGGGGTAAAGTATGTTAGCAGAGACCAGGCTTCTAATCCCTCCTCTGCCACATACTAGCCCTTTCCCTTGGTCAAATCATTTAGAACTGCTAAACCTCCATTTCCAGGAACCACATGAAGCCTGAATTCGTGAACAGGTGATGCGCATTATCAAGACCTTGGATTCCAAAGGATGCTGCCGACTGGGAGACTATTATGAACAGAACACCTTTCAGTGCTTGAACTGGGTGTTTACCAGGGAACTACATTTCATTACTTTATGTTCAAAGGAGGTAGCAATATCTATCTCACAAATTGGAGTGGAGATTAAATAACAGTGGTAAATTGTCTGACTAGCAGACAATAGGTTCTCAATAAATATGGATGTCCTCCTTTCTCCTCAAAGGCCCAGTTTTCTGCATATAGCCATTAAACTACATACAAACCACTAGAATATATTCAAAAGCACTCTATGAAAGGTTTTGTTGTATTGTTTTGTGAACTAGTTTTTATTGAATATTGGACAGTCATGTTAAACAATTCAAAACTGTACATAGAAGCTGCATGGTAAAGAAAATTATAACATGGGTATTGTTGTGTTTAAAAACTGCTTAAAAAATTATCTATAATATTGCAATAGGACACTATGGCACAGCAGAAACAAGATCATGTTACTCAGAATCCTTCAGTGGTTTCCCATTTCTTTTGGAATAAAAAGCCAATATCCTTACAATGCCCACCCAGGCCCACCTCCACGCCTCTCCACACAGACCTCGTCTTCTCCAATACCCCTCTCCCCCATAAAAACTGCTCAAGCCACATTGGTCTCAATAGTCCTCAAACTGTCTCCCCACATTTCTGCATGACTTACTCCATCTCCTAGTCTCCTCAAAATTCACCACATCAGTGGTACAGACACCATTTTGCAACCCCACATTCACTGTGCCCCAACACTCCCAAGTCCCCTCCCTAACACTGCTTTTCTTCCAGAACACTTAACAACTTCTAACATAGTAAGGAAGAAAAAGATATACTATGTTTATAATTTGTCTCTCCCTACTTAAACATAACCCTCAACAGAGCAGGGATTTTTTCTTTCAGTGGAAAAAAAAAAAAATATATATATATATACACATATATATATACACACACACATACACACTTCCATATCCCCAGTGTCTAAAACAGTGTCTGGCACATAGTAGCTATTTAATAATTAATTACCAAAACAAATTAAGGCCCTCCTTTAATTTACTTATATATGTATGCAAAAGAATGTGAAACAAATTCTTAAGAGACAATCTTGAACAGGCCTACATTCAGCGGGACTTATAAACTCTGGTATTTATTCAAAATACAATCTTAAATTTCAAAGTGCACACATTTTAAAAAAATATATTAAAAACATAGTAATTAACATTATTAATCATCCATTAATTTGAATTTTGCTATTTAAAATATTCATTAATAATACTTGGGTTTTCCTCTGTTTAAATGAGTAATATATTTCATTTCAATCCAATTTTCAACCATTTCTCTAGATTTCATATACGTTAAAAGATTACATGTACCACAAATACTGGGAGAAACAGTAAACAGGAGAAAACAGTTTCAGTTCTGCAACAAACAATTTTGTAACCTTGAACCTCAAAACCTCGTTGGTCCTCAATTTCTTCTTCTGTAAAAGGGAAAATTAGTAAATAAGATGATCTCTGAAGCCATTCGGGTCTAGAAATTCTATGATGCTGTGAATCTATAAAAATCTAGAGGTTACACAGTCTACACACGTCTCACCTATCTAATAAAAATCATTACAGCCAACATTTTTATAGCTGAATCGAACTTTAGAAATCATTAAATCCAATCCTGTCATCTTACAAATAAGAAACACAGAAAATTTGTACACTTCTTACAAAATTTTTCTGGAGTAACAGGATATTGTCTAGTTTTAGAGTTATTTTTGGTCTGTGTGTGTGTCAGGTAGGTTAACTGAAAAATTTTTTTTTCATATACAAATTATTTCTGATTATCCCATCATTTAAGCTTGGTCAAGAATTGACAAAAATATGTGCTCTTGCAATGAGCTGCACTGCACTACACTACACACGCCAAAAAAATTACCCCAAAAATCATATCAAGAAACAAAAGATAAATTTATAATGAAAAACTTAACTAGAAAATTTTTATGGCCTAACTTAAATTAAGGTCCATGGTGATTTAGTTTCTACACTAACAAGAGCATACCACGACAATTCTAGTGACATAATCTGAGTTCAGCCACAATATTTTTAAATTAGTAATATCTTGTCACTTCTGGTATAACTAGATGAGTTAGGACTAAATTCCAAAACTGGCTAATTTAATACTAACAAAAGGACAGGCGCTTGCTTACAAGCTCCAATCCAAGCTGAACTCTCATATGAACCACAAGGAAGCCTGAATTCCTGAACAGGTGATGCGCATTATCAAGACCTTGGTTGGATTCCAAAGGATGCTGCCGACTGGGAGACTATTATGAACAGAACACCTTTCAGTGCTCGCATCGGGTGTTTACCAGGGAATTACATTTCATTACTTTAAGCTCGTCCCTAACACGCCTAGAGTCTGGAAACTTTAGGAGTAATGTCTATGACCGTCAAAATACTTAAGAAATTAGAAACTGTTTGGATGCCCTGGTGGATCTTTGAACAGTCTTATCAATCCAAACATAACCTCTACTTTATGGCAAAGTTTTCTTACAAATGCAAACGGTCAATTTTTATGGAACTTAACCATAAAACAGAAATCTTGAATATATGGCAAATTAAATCACATATCCATACATGACACCAAAATTCTGCCAAGTTGGAGGCTGGGAGTAGGTAAGTGTCAGCAGAAATATGACCAACTGAAAACAAAAAACATGGGGCCATTCCCTTAAAGCAGACACACACATACACCCTCCTCAAAGAGGCCTTTATGTTCCCTATGAGCAAACGGACAGTATCATTTTTACTGTCTATTCATACAGTAACCTGCGTGGAATGCAACTCATGCTCAGACTATAAGGCCAACATCGCTTCTGAAAAACAAAAAAGAATCCAAGAGCGTCAGGTACGTAATTACCCAAATGTAAACATAACTTGACTACCACGTCAAGCCTGTAAGACCATTTTTTCCCCCAAACAAAAAAAGGGAAATAACTTGACAAACTGTTTTTTAAAAATCACAAATGGTCTTTAACCGGCGTAATAAAGCAATTACTCCTCCCACCCCAAGCAAATAAAATACGTGCTCAAAAGGCAGCAAGTCAGTTTCTCCTAATTTTATGAAATGAGAACAGGTTGCACTTCCGTACTCCCCCCTCATCCTCCAAGCTCAGCGGTCTCCCATGTTCTCAGTAGAGAAGTAAATATAACCTCCACCAACTGGCAAGTGAAACTCATTTTCCAAAAGCATGGGACGCATCGAGAAATGATGGAGAAACGAAAAGGACTGATACCCCTCCCCAAGCAAAACTGCCCGGAGACTTGAGGGGTGTTGGAGGCAGGAGCGGACGAAGAAGAGCCCCGGGCAAGTGTCCCCCTCTACCGGGCCGGCGGCGGGGGAAGCCCCGGCTCCCGGGCGGGGGGAGGCTCCTCACCCGGAACCCCGGACCCCGGTCCCCGGCCAGACACAATGGAGCCGGCGAGGGCACCGGGCAGCAGCAGGGCCGTTGCCCCATCCCCTCCCCCCGCACCAACGCCTCCCCCACCCGCACCCGACCCGGCGAGGGGCGCCAGAGGCCGCTCCCCGCGCCCCCAACTCCCCGGGGTTCCCGACTAGGCCCGGCTCCGCTCCGCCTCCTCGGCTCTCACGTAGCGGCGGCGCCCGGGCGGGAAGGGGCGAAGAAGGAAGGGAGAGGCGGGGAGGAGAGCCCGCCGGAGAGCGGGACGGAGGCCGCGGGCCGCGGCTCGGGGCAGCCGGGTCGCCGCGGGGCGGAGGGCGGCCGGGGCGGGGGTGCGCGGCGGCGCCGGCCCCCAGCCGGCGGGGCGGGCGGGCGGGAGGACGGCCGCAGTGCCTCACCATGTTGGTGTCCTCCAGGCCTCTCCCCTCCTCCTCCGGCTCCGCAGCGAATGGACGGCGGCGGCGGCGGCGGCTCCTCTCACGGGCTCGCCCGGCTCCCGCTCATGCGCAGTGCGGGGCGGCCCCGGCGCGGCCCGGGGAGGCAGCCCCGGGCCTCGGGGAGGCGGAGGGACGGGGGCGGCGGTGGGGAGCCCCGCGCGGGGGTTTCCCCGGGTGCTGGGGTCCCCCTGGGCGGGGGGCGGTAGACGCGGGCGGAGCAGGGGGCGACCCACGCCCTCCGCGCGCCGACATCCTCCCGCTGCGCCCGGCGGGCTCCGGCGGGGTGGGGGCCTGGGGACACCCACCTCCCCTTCCTACGCGCTCCTTCCGCTGTCAGACCGCCCCAGCCGTGTCTACACGGGCTCGAGCGGGGACGAGAGGTGGCCAATGACGAGCAGCTGGGAGCGACTGTAAGGTGTAAGATTGAGGCGCTAGATCTATCCCAAACCACCCTCCCCATAAATACCAAAAAAAAAAAAAAAAGAAGAATCCTGTGAAAACACCACCCGGTGTTTTCTGCCCCCTACCCCACGTTCCAGGATCTGGACTGCAGTAGGTCCCCCTGGTAGACATACCAGAGGAGACCTTGGTGTAGCCATGTGGAAGCTGTACTGCCCTGTGCTGTGGCACAGACTCTTCCCCAGACCTGTGTCCACGGGGAGACCAATAGGATAGCCCTAGGGTTCCAGGGGAGAAGGACTGGCTATTCAAGGCCACAAGCATGCAGCTAATGGTGGAACGTTCAGTATCAGCGCCACTGATGGCTTCTAAAGATTATCCACTCAGTTCAGCCTTCCTAGAATAAGTCTGGGGAAGTAATGAACATTTTTTTCACTGAGGGTTGACGGGTGTCCCAACAGGCGGACAGTCCAGGCTTGATCTATTTATGCTTCTAAGTCTGGTGAGGCTGAGGGTACCAGGATTCTGAGCTGGGGGTCAAGTGGACAAGTACGTGGTGCACGGAGTACAAAAGACTCTTTGGAGTGGTCCCTGCCCTTAAGAAATTGACTATCCAATTAGAGAGATGAGACACTTTCACAAGGAAGGAAGGGAATAAGAAAACAGTAATAAAGCAAACATCAGAAAATCACAAATAAGATTGAGCCAAAAGTTAGTATGTTTCAGAACAGAATCAACTTGACTGGGGGTGTTATCATCCTCACCTATTATCACCATGGTCACTAGTACCCTATTCCCCCCAACACAGACATTAGCTACCAGATCAGCCCTATAACTTAAGGACTTTGAAGTTCTTATTAAAGTAACAGAACTTCTTTGCCAACTTCTGGAGGGCCTTATAATGCTTTCTGGAACCAGCCACATACCAGGAGCTACCAAGACTCTATGAAGACAGATCCCCAGCCAACACAGACCATTAATCCATTTTTTCCACCAACCTTTAGTGGGCACATACCGTGTTTCCCCGAAAATAAGACCTAACTGGAAAATAAGCTCTAGCGTGATTTTTCAGAATGACATCCCCTAAACATAAGCCCTAATGTGTCTTTTGGAGCAAAAATTAATATAAGACCCGGTCTTATTTTCGGGGAAACATGATGCTAATGTGCAAAGCTCCTTGCTAGGCTCTGGGAAATCAGCTTAGAGAGAAAAGGTCAGATCTGTCTCATGCAGCAAGCCTTAAACTGGACCATATCCATGGATGTTCTCCAGGAATTTACTAAGCATCTGACCTAAGATAGTAACTAACATCTAGGGTCTTGAAGAAGATTCACTCTCTTTCACACTGTTATATTTCACTAAGGTAATAGCTCATGGGTTTTCTTAAGCTTTTGCCTAATTGCCATTTACAAGCAGACAGTTCTTAGTTATTCTACTTGACATGTCTCCTGCACTTGAACACTTTCTCAAGTTTCCTGTCCATCATTTTCCATGATCCACTTTCTTCCACATATCCTCGTTCTTCTGTGACCACTCTTCTTTCCTGGCTCAGCAATCTTTGGTTCTTAAAAGTTGGGCTTTCCAGAACCATCACTGAATCTCTTCCTGTATACAACCCTGTGTCAGACTCCCACTCACATTCCCACAATGTCAGCTACTACTTCTATCCTGAGGAGTCCTAAATCTTGACTTCCAGCTCTTGAGTGGCTGGTCTAAACATTAAATTTGGTTATTCCAGAGACCCATCAATGTTGACAAATCCAAAACCTTATCCCCCAAACCTACTTTTCCTCCTGTCTTTTTACCAAACCATCCAACCTAGAAATCTGAGTCATCCACAACTCCCTCTACCCAATCCCCCTTAATCTAGTCGATCACCAAGACTATCAATTTTACCTCCTAAATAACTTTGAATCTGTACTCTACCCATCCCTCAGCCAAGTGTTTATCATAACTCTTCTCATCAGTAGCTTCTTAATTAACCTTCTGGCCTCTACTCTTCCTCCACTGTTCCAGAATTGTTTTTCAATACTACAAATCTGAATCTGTTCCTTAAAATTCTCCAGCGACTCCATAAACATGAACCTATAAGGCTCTCTCCCCATAATCTGTTCACTCACCTTGCCATTTCCCACTTCCTTCCTTCCATATGTGAGTTTCAAAAATCCAAGCCTGCCTACTCATTCATGTCTCCTTGCTTTCTCTCATTCTGCTCTCCCTGGCATACTAGCTAACACTGACTGAGGGCTTTCCATGTACTATGCACTGTTTTAAACCCATGATACATACTGACTCACATAATTCTCACTTCAGCCCTATGAGCTATGCCCAGTGACTATGCCCGTTCTACAGAGGAGGAAAATAAGCACAGGAGGTTAAATAACATGCCTACATTTCCTCGGATGGTATGTAGTACAGCTGGGACTTAAACCCAGACGGTATGGCTAGAGTCCATTCTCTTAACTACCACACTGTATTTCCTACCAAAACCTCATACTCAAAGACCATCTTCTCTGTGATTGTCTCCTGATCTCATCCCTGGATTCCAGGAGTGAGGTATATTTCTCCTGCACTTCTGTGACACCTGGTATATAACTTCTATTATACTTATGACATCACACGATAATCATTTGCCTACATAACCACCTCCCCTGCCAGATTGTGCACTGCTCCAGTCCAGAGACCCAGTTGCACACATCTTTGAGTTTTCAATGTACATGACTACCATAAATGACATGTATGTGCTATATGGTAATGGTTGGATAAATTGAAAGAAGATACCTAACTGATGTTGGTCAATCTGTCTTAACACTGTGCCTATATTGTTTGCTATTGTAATGGAATGTCTGTCCTCCTTGGCAGATGTATGTTATTTATACCATATACCATTCAGATGGTAACTGTAGTAGCAACTGTACCCATTACTGCACTTCCAAGCTACAGTACTGAATGTGAAATGGAGAATTATTACTCAGTCTTCGTTACTGAGTGCGAGAAACATATTGTTAAAATTGTCCTGATTATTTTTAAAATGGGAAAGCCCTGAAAATGAAACATAAATTACAAGATTTTATTAACTAAAGAATATCCATTAACATGTTCATAGTACTTTTTTGTTATGTCTTTTCAGATATTTAAGTTAAGGCTTTGAAGTTGTTTTAAGTACAGAATTTGTAAAGGTTAGTTTTTATAGTGACAATCTTGATATGATAATAAGAAATAAGATGGACTCAACCGTAATTGAAAAATAAAGAAAAAAGATGAAAACATCTAGCTGAAATCCACTATTCTCATTCTCCCTTTCTATATATTAGGTTGGTGCAAAAGTAATTGTGGTTTTTGCAATTGTTTTTAAACTTCTAAACTGCAATTACTTTTGCAACAACCTAATAGATCGATAGATACAGATATGTAGATATATATACATACATGTGTATACATATATACTCATGTGTACAAATGTGCATATACAGAGAAAGCACGTATACACATATATATTCATTGTACACCTCTAGCTACATAGACAAATTAGAGTATTTGTCGATAGCGTAATTTTTCAAGGTAAAACAGGCAACTATTTAAAAACGATTGTTGCCTCAGATCCTTAAAAATGCATGTTAAGCTAAATATATTCACTGACAAAATTGTTGCAATTCTATTTAAGGAAACATGTTTAAATAAAAAATACAAGGACTCCATATTTTAAAAATCTGTCTTTTAGCAAAGAGCAAGAGTAATCTGAAAAGACAGATTGCTAACATTTCTGATAGTTCATCTAGCTAAAATTAAGCCTGCAGAGTAACTGTGTACACACAGTCACAGTTCACAGGCACTCGTCAGGGATGCACAGCCACCACCTTCCCACACTTAACTTGGGTAAACTCAATTTTGCCCAGTATTTACATAAATGTGCTTACTGAATTCAAGCTTGCCTGTTTATAAATATGTAAGAATAAAATTTTTTAAAGGGGGAGGCAGATGGGTTTAGGCTTCAGGGACAGGGATGTGCCCTAATGTGGCTGCAGGAAGTCTAATGTGAGAGCCATAGTCCCAAATTAATGCCAAACTCACCAGAAAAGGGCAAGAAGTGGAAGGCTTTTTGCTCTCCCCTCCCTGACAAGTATTCCCAGTGAAGCCAAAGAAATGACTGACTGCCTGGGACTTTTCCCCCCACATTCTGAACCCTTTGAAGAGGAATCCTTAATCGGGACAAAGGGATAAACCTCAAGGACTGTCCCTAGGAAACTGGGCACCATTGTCCTCTTCGTACAAAAGGACCGTCTAAAGCAGTCCAGTGGGTCACCTTCTAAATAGGAAAATGGGAATATTCACCAAAGCCAGTCTGTCACCTCAAGGTACATGTGGGTCTGTTGATTTTAGCTGCTCCACACTCATGGTAGAGGAATGGACTTACTGTAACAGCTGAGACTGGAGGGCCAGTGATGGAAAACTGACTATCCAAGACCATCACTGATGATGTCACAATGTCCCATTGTCCTAAGGTGTCCATCCTGGACCTCCCTTCCTAGTCCAGCTTGGTCCCTCCTACATAACACTGTGGCTCAGCCCAGGTGTGTGTCTTGGACAGCTCTGGTCAGTTGCAAAGAGTGAATTCATTGAAATTGTAGAGGCTGAATCAGTTCTACAAGTAGTAGAGTAGACGACTCACTAGTACTCTAGAATCCGGGGTGTTTGTCCCTGGATGCTTATGGTATCCTCACCAAGGCATTTTCCACTGGGAATGACAGGAAATGCTGGTATTGAATCAACACCTTGCTTTCCTGTCTTCATACAGTGGGTAGAGCATAAGGTGTACAGATTTATCTGGGACTCAGTATTCTCAGTTACAAAATGAGAAGATTGGATTGCACTGTAATGAGTTTCTATCAAACCCTCAGTTTGTTTGATTCCTTCCTGGTAGACTAGTATGAGCTGTCCTCAAAGATCAGGAAAAGATAGTTTGTCTTATTCATTCACTCATTCATTCATTTCTAAGTGTATGAAGCACCTAAGCTACCACTGTCTGACAAATACAATGCAAGCCACAAATGTGAGACATATGTGAAACTTAAATCTTTACAGAATGACATTTCAAAAAGAAAAGGTTCCACTTGTTTTTAATATTTAACCTAAGACATCCAAAATATCAGCATTTCAACATGTACACAATAAAATATTGAGATACGTTACTTTCTTTTTTTCATAGTAAGTCTTTGAAACCTGATGTACATTTTACACTTAACGTACATCTTAATTTGGACTAGTCACATTTCAAGTGTTCACTTGCTACATATGGTAATGGCTACTATACTGGCCAGCACAGGCTGAGGCTGTGGCTTGTCTGGAGTAGATGCTCAACAAATGGGAGTATTAAGTACTCTTACTTCCAGGAAATAAATGAAAACCAAAGTAAATCTGAAATATCTATACATAACCAATGGTAAGCACAAAAATATTTAGCATTTGGGAAGCAAACATAGTTCAATTGGAGAAAAAATATATCTGAGACAAATATTTTCAGTGTAGATAGCAAACTAGGAAAATGACCTGTACAGATTTATGTCTACCAAGCACCAAACATTTCCCTGACCCTGAACATGTCTTTCTATTAAGTGTGATTTCTGCACAAAAATTTTTATAATCAAAGTAGCAGAATCAAAGTAGCCGAATCAAAATAAGACATATAAAACACTGAAACACATTTCACAAGCACTGTAGAGTTCTGAGGAGTTTTTTACAGGACTATCCGGTAAAGAAGTAAATGCCATTTTCTCAATTTCCTTCAAGATATGTCTCCCTTTTCAAAGAAATTGTTTGGGATGGGTGAAGAGACAAGAGTTTAGTGAAAGGGAAGTTTTCTGTGCAAATATTGTAAAACTTTTAAAAAGTTAATACCAGGGTCAGTGTAGCCTCTATCACTGTGAAAGAGAAAAACAAAAATAAGCAAATACTAATATTTTGAGATTATCATTTTGAGATTAAATACAGAAAGAAGAAGCCAATGAAGGAATCTAAAGACAAAGCCCAAATGGGTTAATCTGTTGTAGGAGACCAGGGAGAACCCCTCAGGACATTTGGGAAAGGAGATCATTAGGCAAAGTTCTTTAGAGATAAAATGTGACATGGCCACTCTTAATTGCACACAAGTAAAAGAACGGAAAATGTTGTGACTATAGATCACCACTTTGAAATAAACTAATGAGTTTTAGAGAATTTGAAGAGGTCTCTTGATTTTGTTGACAGCCTGACCTGGAAGAAGGGTGCGTGGGATGGGGGTTGAATGGAGAGAAAGGTCCAGGGTCAGGCCTAACAGGTGAGCTCTGGGGTGGCGGTGACGGCACCATTGGCAGATCAGGTCTGGCTGGAAAGAACAGCCAGTGGGAGGGGTCAGGAGAGAGGAAGGGATTATTTTCATTCCTGATCAGTAGGATATAGCCCTGCAGAGTAACAACATAGCTGTGAAATGTGTAAGAGAACACCTCGCTGGGATGGGCACACGTGACAGGGCAACATACCTTGGGTGAGTGTATGGCTCAGGGCCCAGGTTCTTAGTCCTCCACTCCAGAGCCAGGTGTTTTGTTTGGTTGGTTGATTTTGTGGCTGAGAAGGGTCTCAGATTTGATTCCACTCCTTCAGGTGGATGAGTTCTCAAAAGCAATAATGAATAGTAATAAGTCAGTGATGAAGTCACTGCAGTTGAAATTTTTTTTTTCATGCAATGTTATCTTTACATTATTTGAAGTTCAGATCCCTTGTTATTTTCTTTTTACACTTGTATTCTTTTTATATAAGTTATAAACTGAGGACTATCATTGGCTTTGAAACTTCTGAAATAGGCCTATGGCATTACATGAAAGAGTCATGGATGAGACAACTATGTTCTGGTTAGGTTATCTCCATAAGACTGGACAAATCAGATCTGTCTTTTTTGAGCCTCAATTCCTCTGACTGGCAATTTTTGAATAGATAAACTTTTGGTTTGCTTCCAACTTCAAATCTGAGCTCTCCTCAAAATTCCAGGAAGTATCATTGTTCTCATTCAGGCATCTATTTCAACATTCATTGAACACTTGTCAATGAATACATGTGAGCCACAGTAGGAAGTAGTAGGAATACAATGAAAGAACCAAACAGTCCCTGCATCCCTGCCCACCCACCGCAGGGACTCAGGATCAGGCAATGTGGAAACTACAGGAGGTGGGAAAAGGGCCTTGGGGAAGGTTGTACAAGCACTGCCTCTGGGAAGCCCAGCGCGACTGTGGGCAGAGGGAAGGCTGGGTGGAGCAGGACAACGTGAGCTTCGAGTTACCTGGATCTGTGCTTGAACCAGACGCTACCATGTATTATAACGGTGATGTTGGCATATTGCTTAACATGAACCCCAAGTCTTTCATCTATAAAATACCTACCTCAGAGTATTATGTGAAGAATAAAGGAAACAGAATATATAATGCTAGTGATAGTCGCTTGGTATGTTATGGATGCTCATTCTAGAAGAGGTGACATATGATGGATTTCTAAAGAATACTACAGTCTCACTGTCCTTAAGGTCAGTTCACTCTTATCACTTCTGGCTCCAAAAAAAAGGAAGGAAGGAAGGAAGGAAGGAAGGAAGGAAGGAAGGAAGGAAGGAAGGAAGGAAGGAAGAAAAAAATTCCACGTACTTGTTGTCTGTATCATCCAAACTCTTTAGCTTGATTTTCAGAAGCTCCATACTTTGGAAACAACTTATGATGGCTTAGAATACACCTGACCTACATTTTCCTGAATTTGCTTTCTTGTTTGTTTCCCATTAGGCTGGGTCACTAGGAAGACTTTTGAGAGAGTTGGAGGGCAGAAGGGAAGCAGCAAGCATTTTATGGCTCACACACATTTTGGCTGATCTGCTGATTCACCTCATTGGCATGAAGCAGCAACAAAGCCTACAACTTCTCTCCTTTCCCCTGGATCCTCCTTCAGCCTCTCCAACTCCTGAGCCAGATGTTTGGGTTCAGCTCTGTGACATACAACCCTAGCTTCTGCGGAATAGCCTTGACACCAAGGTCAGAGAGGAACAAGAACTGACACCGCGTTCAGTCCATCCTTGTGGGACTCCAGCTCATCCTGTGGCTCTCAGCCTTCTCTTGATCGCCCCCACTTTACACTCATCATCCCTTGCTGACTGGCTACACTGTAGACTTCAAGTTCCAACATTAGACATGGAGAAAACAGCCTTATAGAGAATGCACAACCAGCTTTCACAATTGTGCAAGGCCGATTCCCTGTAACAACAGAGAGAGAGAGATGAGAGAGAGAGAGAGAGAGAGAGAGAGAGAGAGAGAGAGAGAGAGAGAGAGAGAGAGAGATGGATAGATGATAGATCTATTGGTTCTGCTTCTCTGTCAGGAACACCCATGTCTCTGTCAGGAACACCCAAATCTCCTCCTCTACTTCCACAGGCCACAGGCACCCTCTTCTTTCAACACTCAGTTTTCCATGAAGCTGCCCCAGAGCTTAGCGCTGGAAGTGTGTGACACACACACAGACATACACATACAATTGTGCAGCCCAAGCAGGCTAGTTGAAATCCCTAGAGCATGTGGCTCATTTTGCCTCACATCTTAGATATTTCTGCCCATATCATTTTTCCTCTATTAACTACCAGACGGTATGTTCTCCAAGGGCAGGGACCATGTGTCATACATTTTTAGGTCTCCTAGAGTATTTTCTATTGGCCTAGGACTCTGTGCAATGAACTGAATTGAACTGGACCAAAGTGTTAAGGGGAGAAGAGAGTGTTGGTAAGGAGATTGAAGGACTTCAAAATCAACCACTTTTTTAAATTTTACCTGGTGAGTGCACGTCCACAGGTCAGCCTCAGGATTCCTCTTCTCTCCAGCAACAGCCAGGGACATCAGTTTTATAGCAAGAAAACCAGAAAGAAAAGAATGTAAAAAGGCATATACTCCTAAAATTATTTACTAGTTCATGCAATTTGATGTGTAATAATGCCTATCAATGAGAAGGGGAAAAAGTCATCTGCAAGAATATCCTTTTTTTTTTTTTTTTGCTACCAAGTCTCTTTTAGAGGAGCCTTAATGATATAATTGAATGAGTAGAGCTATTACCCCAACTACCATTTGCAAGGTAGTCATATGGATCACAGACCATTTTCAATATGTAAAAAAAGTCTTTACAGTAATGGTTTAGCTAAAGAAAAAGAGCATTCTACTGCCAACAGATTGAAATTCTTTCATTTTAGTTGGAACTATTTTAGTTCAGGGTGGTAATACACATTACTCCAAGTTCATTATCAACCCTATCTGTTCTTTGATTACTTAAAAACAAATGGAGAAATTACTTGATGACTTCTTAATAAATACATGCAGTTTGTTAGGGAAAAAATTGTTTTAACACCAAAAGTCCCTGTTGATAGAAATAAGTAAGGAGAATCTAAAAGGGTAAAGAGGTTGGGAACCACTAAACATGATATTAATATATATTAGACTATATAGATATTAGAAACTGAGCCTTCAAAATATTAAAAATTTACTCCCTTCTCATTGATGGGAGCATTATGAATAGTATGAATTTAAAATCAAATAACGCAGTGAAGGAAGGGGAACAATTTCAACAAAGACAGAATACAACAAAAGAAGTGGTTTCTGAGAATATTCCAGTTTTATACTATCAATTTCAATATTAATTCAAAACAATTCAAATCAAAAGAAACTGAATCATTTCACCTTAACTGAAAACTGCAGGAAGTTAAGCTTTTATTTTGTAATTTTCCATTTGGCTTATTGGAAAAGTTTTTATTTGGATTTTTTTGTTCTGTTAGTTATATACTCTATGGATTAATTCAACCCAATGCCAAGGAAGGCAGGGATTGAGATGATGGCAGGTGTTGCTAGTTATAACAGATAGAATACATAAGAGAAGAGCCAACTGGTTTCCACATTGTGGTTTCAGTTAGAGCTTAGAGTGAATAAACTCATCCAAGAGACTCAGAATTCCACTGGCCCTCAGGAAACTCATAAGATGAATCATTTCTGTTTTATTCCCAAATAAACATAGATTTTAAAGTTCAGGCAGGAGTCGAGTAATCACAGTTTCTCACTAACAAAGCTTCTGTGTCAACATCTCCTTTCCAGGTAGATGTCTCTAAGTAATGCAGGGCAGACAGATACTGAGACCCCATCACAGGAGTCTTGTAGGCCCAGTGGAAAGGAGAGGCAGGCAGGCTAGTGACGTGAAGGTGGAGAAAGTGTCAAACGGTATGTGGTGGATCATCGAGATTCAGGTCATATTTAGTGTTTTAATTTCACAATTGAAAGAAGACTAAATAAGATATAATGATTTTTTATTATAAAAGTTTTCAAATGTAGGAGGCCCTTCGTATCTGTGGGTTCAACCAAACATGGATCAAAAATACTTGGAAAAAAATGTTACATTGTTGCTGACTGTGTACTATGTAGTTAGGTCTAGGATGGTTGCATCTGTAGTGAACATAAACAGATTTTTTTTTCTTGTCATTATTCCCTAAAAAATACAGTATAATAACTATTTACATGGCAATTACATTGTATTAAGTGCTATAAGTAACTTAGAGATGATTTAAATTATACAGGAGGATGTATGTAGGTTACATGCAAAGACTCCACCATTTTATATAAGAGACTTGAGCATCTTCAGGTTTTGCTATCTTCAGGGGTCCTGGAACCAATCCCCCACAAATACGAAGGGACTGTTGTGAATACAAAAGCACATCAAATGGTATAATTAGCTTCCATGTATCCATCATCCAACTTCTACAATTACCAACTTAAGGCTGGCCTTGTCTCATCTACATACCCTCTTCATTCCCATGGCCTGCATAATTTTGATGCAAATCTCAGATATTATAACATTTCATTTGTATGTGTTTCAGTATCTCTAAAAGAAGGGGCCTTCAGAGAAAAAAACATCCAAAATACCACTAACTCATTTAAAAAATTAACAATAATTCCTAAATATCTTCAAGTATCCAGTTTGTGTTTGTATTTCCTTGGAGTATCTTCTACATTTTTTAAGAACTTAAACTATACTTAGAAAGTTAATTGAGTCAAGTTTATTTTCTTGATTTCCTATGAAATTATAAACTACTTGAGCAGAGGGACGATGTTTTGTTTATGCCTGCCTCTGAGTGCTCTGCCAATACTTATGCCCAGAATTCATGGGAAAGGTCATTAATTAAATGTATAATAAAAGAGCTCTTTATGACTTTTCATGTAACTATATTCACAAATCAGAAAAAAAATCACCATAATACCTGTCCAGGTTTTTTGGTACAAAAAATAGGGATACTTTTGATCCTCAATCTTGAATTCAATTGGAATGAAAATGTCATCTATGGCATAATCAGACAATTGCAAATCTGAAACATCTGGCTACTAAAAATCTCTCTTGACAGCTGTCATAATTTCTGGCAACCAGAGAAATGGATTCTCCAGGGAGTGACCTACTCTGTCAGTTTGGGCACAATATCCACGATCACCAAAGAAAGAAAGAGACGACCCCTGATAGGAGAAAGATGCATGCTGTGAATTTTAATACAAAAATTGAAATTTTATCTTGGAGTAAATCGAGGTAAATAGTTTTGAATATCATTGCATGAGGGATTTTCCCTTTTTGTACCATCTCCCCCGTATCCCCTTTCCCACTGCTATCCCGATTCTAGTTCTTTTTTAGAGTGACAAATTAAATACATGAGTTTCTAGGGAAAAAAAATGGTGAGATATGTATTCTTGGTGAGATATGGCATATGACCCTAATATGAAGAAAACTATATACACTAAAATGTTAAGTGCTGTATTCTTTTATAATAGCAAAAATTAAAAATAATCTGGGAAAAACATAATCTGAATGTCCGAGAATCGGAGAATGGTTATATAAATTACATTCTATCCATTTCCTGGGAATAGGAAAGGATTAATTACTCAGTTTTTAAAATTAGAATTATGAAGACCATGTAGCAACATGGAAAATGCTTATGTGTTAAGTAAAAGCAATCAGGATTGAAACTTTATCCACACTATGATTTTAACTGTGTAAAAAGTGTGCCTATAAATAAAAGGTTGAAAGGAAATACAATAAAATAATAATAGTGATTATGTTAGTGTAGTGAAATTATGCATGATTTTTAGAACATTATGATGTATGTCTGGCCTTTAGTAGATGCTAACTAATTTCTTTTTGTTTTCCCATTTCTTCTACTTAACATTCTTTAAAATTGTATGGTTGTAAATTAAACATTTTTAAAGCTAAAAACAATAGAACTTTGGTTAAAGGTGTTAAATTTCAATGTTTTCTTCTTTTTAAAGTCTGTATCCAGCATATATGTGTATGTATATTAGATTTCAATGTTTTCTTCTTTTTAAAGTCTGTATCCAGCATATATATGTATGTATATGCTGGACACAGACTTTAAAAAGAAGCAAGGCCCATGAATCACCTCTCTGACTAGTCCCTCCAGGGTAGAGTTGCTAACTGAAGGCTAGCCTGGTAAATACACAGAATATTTACAACGTATCTGAATAGTTTGCCAACATTTAAAAATCAAGAGATTTCATGCAAAAAGTGAGCTTTCTGACTTCTTTTTAGCAGTTGGAAGGTGTGACCACTCTGGGCCCATATTCCCACCTGGTGGGAATGTGAAGGGCAAACCCAAACCATTATATATATTTATATTTTTAGTTTATATATAAAACAATAGTGAAAGAATAAGATTAACTTTTAAAACATGGTGGAATAAAATAAAATATAATTATTTTATTGTTTTCATTAAACTTTACTTATCCTTTTACTTAAATATTAAATAGCAAATACTATAATGTATTTAATAACACAATACCTAGCAGGGGACCTTACACATTTAGGCCTTTGAAATATATTGGCTGAATAGATGTGATATCACTCATTCATTTATTTGTTCATTAAACAAACATTTGTTGACGACCTACTTCACCCAGTGAAATGAGTATTTTTGCTGGCTTATAAAAGGGCCAAATGATTTTCTAAATTATTAAATTTAACTGGTGTACATAAAGGTGCAAAAAACATGTGTATAGCTTATCAAATTGTTGTACGATGAACCTCCATGTAATCAACCTTCCCACCCAAGTCACAAAATAGAATATCCCAGCACCCCAGAGCACCAACACCTCAGGTGCATCCTAACTCCTGCCTGCACCCCAGTGGTCACCAGGACAGAGGCCGAGGTGGTCGGATACTCTGGCAGCTCCAGGACCCTGGCTTGTGTGGGCCTTCCCAGAGCATTTGCTTTTTGTAAAGTCTGCAAAAGAAAACACTTTTCCACATGCGATTAAGACCTCTTTGAACTCTCATAGCTAACTTTGTATTCATAATTTCACATTCTTTTTCTTAAATAGTGCCGCCCTCCTCCCCCCGGAACTGTATGAGCTTCAGGACCACAAAATCTGGATCTGCCCCTAGACCCACTATAATGACTGTGAGGTAGTCTTTGCTTCCAGAAGGATCACACAATGTGAAACTGGTCATTTTCCATTTAAAAATGTTCCAGGATGTCCATGGGCTCTAACTCTACTTAGAGAGAAGAATGGACTGGCCTTCACAGAAGCATGGTAAATGGTTTGGGTTTGCACTTCACACAAGTGGACCAACACAGCTGGGGACAGACTCAGCACTGAGTTCGCTGCTTTATGAGACAGCGACACACAGAGCTAGAGCAAGGCCCGTGAATCACCTCTCTGACTAGGCCCTCCAGGGTAGAGTTGCTAACAGAATGCTAGCCTGGTAAATACACAGAATATTTACAACGCATCTGAATAGTTTGCCAACATTTAAAAATCAAGAGATTTCATGCAAAAAGTGAGCTTTCTGACTTATTTTTAGCAGTTGGAAGGTGTGACCATTCTGGGCCCACCATTCACACCTGCCGGGCTCTGGCTAGGGGGGCTCAGGAGCAGCTCCTTTCAGAGGCCAGCCTCCTGCTTGAACCGGTTACCCATAGGTGATATGGGTGTTACCTGAGTTTTGGTTCCTTTAGGCATTTGCAAGCACTGCTCTAACCTATTACCTTGTATTAATACAAAATGATTTCTTCGGTGATTTTTACAAATTAAATTTAAAGATAACAAGGAACAAGTTCCCCAAAATACTCCAAGACGACCTTCTTGCCAATATTTCCTGAACCCTGTACAAAGGTGTTAGTAGGGTACCACCCCAAATGGAGTTAAACTATCTGAATGTACACAAAATGAATTAAATTAGAAATGTGCAAAGGTTCATCTCAAAGGAAATAGCTTCCCATTCAGAAGCAGGGAGAAGCAGCTAAGCCTAATTATAGATCTGTGTTTCTTGAATTTTAGTGTGTATCAGAATCTCACCTGGAGACCTTGTTAACAACAGACTGTTGGGCCCATCCCCAGAGCTTCTGATCCCTAGGCCTGGGGTGGAGCTGAGAACTTGCACTCATTTCTAAGAGGTTTCCGGGTATTGATTGCCCTTACTGTCAGCCCTGGGGCACTTTTTGAGAATCACTGAGGCATGCTACTCAACATGTGGTCTCCAGGCTAGCCGCCCTGGCCTTATTTGGAATGGAGAATTTCTGGCCCTTTCTGGAATCAGGATCTGCAGGTGGTTTGTAGAAATATTACATTTTGAGATGCACTGGACTAACTCGTCCTTCCCAGGTCTGGCTGGAAAAATAAATCACTTGGGGCATTTGTTAAATATGCAGAATTTCCAGCCTTTCCCTTAGAAACTCTTATTCAGAAATCTATTTTTTCAAGCATTCTAGGTGATTCTTATCATCAGGAAATGTTAGGGGAAATAGGCTAATCGTGGTAGTAATAAGAAAGAATTTGTTAATAAAATAGGGATGAGCAAATGAAACAGAAAAATGGCAGGTCCTGGGGGAGACAATTGATAGATAGCATTTCCTCAACAATTTTGGGCTTTGTAGCTGCAAAGGTATGCATTCCTTTCCTACAGAAATATGCATCAAATTGGCAATTCCTCTATCATGCATCAACCTCCTTTTATCCCTGCTGCTCAGGAAAACTGGTCCTTCTAATTTGGCTTGCATGTGCTTTTCACACCAGGAGACACACACCACTTAAATCAATATAAGTATTCTGATTTGAGTGATCAGTACATTTCTCACTGTGAATCAAGAAATCATCATTAAGGTTTTGACATATTTTTCTGTGGGTTCTATAGGTGTTGACATATTTTTCTGTGGGATCAAACCACTTTTGTTTTAATAACAAAATCAAATTTCTGGGCATGTATATTATTGTATTTGAGGAAAGGACAAATAAAGTTTCCTTATATGTAGATTTCACTATGTAGTTTTTAAATTTTTTATACATTCATTTAAGCAAGTCAGAATTTTTTTGAAAGAATTACATTAGCAAATAATAAAAGTATGCAAAATATACAAGAAATAAAACATCTCATAAAACAAGAGTTGATGATGAAGAAATTGTAAATTAATAAAAGCGTTCAGTTTTTATAAGTGAAATAATGGCTTTAGTGAGTGAGTCACATCTTTTCCCTTAATCTAGCTCCACAACCCTCCAGGAGGAGAGTGCAATTTTACCCCACTGCTTAAAAGACCTAAAGTGTCATTGAATCCACCAACTCTACATTTTTTCCAAATATCAGATATTTCCAAAGTCCTTTCACAAAATGCAAATCTCTGAGAATTGGACCTTGTTGCCTGCTGCTCTATCCATCCACCACCCAAACCCACAAACTTCATCTTGGAAATTAACAAATTCCTTGTCAATGTTGAAACATGGTATTTCTATTAAGGTTTTCAGTGAATAACCTTATTCTAAATGAAGCAATCAGGGGGTCAGTTTGTCTGGAGGATGTGTTAACACTAACACCCATCCTGAATAGAACGATTTATATTTCCAACATTCAATCTCACCTTAAGTTGCACTGAGTTTTTAAAGTCGACTGGTTTGGTCAAACAAGCTTGGGGGCCATGGAGAGCTCCAGTTGGAGATCTGAAAGAATAAGAAGATACACAGATAAGGAGGGAATGTTTTCAGAAAATAGGTAAGAGGGGAACATGAGTTCTGGATGAATAAAATTGCTTTTTTCCCTCTGCCTGGCTACTTTAAGAGACAGCATTATATAGTTAGAAAGCAGAGAATTTTGAAATAAAAATTCCTGGTTTCAGTTTTGGTCCCAATAACTATGAAAAGTATGATTGTGTGCAAGTTACTCTCATAATCTCAATTTCCTCAAGTTTGTATGAGGGTAATACTGGTGATGTCTCCCACAGTACATAAATAAATTGGTGATAAAATGTCAGTACATCATAAACTGCTTCATAAATGTGAGTTGTTACTGTGGGCACACAAACAATACCTTCCAAAAAAGGTAATTTTATCTTAATTTTTTGACAATTCATTATTAGTCTTCAACCCAGCCATTGACTTCTAGCAGTTTATCCAAACAGATATAATTGCATACATGCAAAATGAGATATTTTCAAGTTACTCACTGAAGCATTTTTTGATAATAGCAAAATTTTGAAAGCAATCTAAATGTCCACCAGTATGGGTCTGGTTGAATAAATTATATCCATTTAGTGGAACAAATGGAATATCATACAGCTGTGAAACAGAATGAGGAAATTATATATTGTTATGGAAGGATCTCTAAGACACATTATTAAAAAGAAAAAGCAAAGTGCAGAGCTTGACTTTTACTGTAGAAGGGAGGAAATTAGACTATACAGTTGTACTTGATTTTGAGTACATAAGGAAACACTGGAAGGATACACAACAAAAAAATAACAATGGTTAACTGCTGGCAGAGGTGGGAGGCAGATTTTCACTGTATACCTTTTAATACATATTTTCAGATTTTAGACCATGGGAATATATTACCTATTCAAATATTAAATTAATACTTCTTTGAGAAGACACTAATAATATTTACATGACCATATAATAGATGTTCAATAATTATTTGATGTCTTGTATTAATGTGAAATGGTTCAGGCATGTAATACGTCGGGCCCATGAGAGGAGGAGGGAAGGGTGAGGGCAAATGCTGCCCATCGTGGATGAGGCAGCCTGCTCAGCCTGGCACACCAAAAATGGAAGCTCCAAGTGGGGCCAGATGGGCAATCGGGGAACAAACTTGGGTGGAATGCCAGTTTGAATTACAATGAACATGAAGCCTGCTATCAGCAATGGAAGAAACCACAATGCTTTCATGACATAGGTGGAAATGATAAAGGAATAAGAATAATTGGGAAGAGAAGTCCCAAGGTATCTTTTTGTTGTTGTTGGTAGTGGCTATTTTGGTGGGGTGGGGTGGTGGATTTGGAATGAGAATTCTTTCTAATCTAATCAAAGGGTGCTGTGAGTGGAGAATGATGTTAGCCATCTTAGGAGGGAGGGAGTTATGTCAGGGCTATGGCTTGAAGGTTTAAGCGGAAGGCACTCCCTGGACTTGGCAACTCACTTCAGGAGACTGAGCCAGTTAGAGGCACCAAGGCATTCTGATTCCTGGCATTCGCAGATGGGAGACAAATGTCAGGGTGACACAGTAATCACTGGTATCAGGGCTGTGACCTGCTAACAGCCTAAAGCATCCCCTGGTCCAGAAGGAATGGTGTCCCCAGGGTTATTCACAGGGGGGTGGGGGCAGATAGGCAAACTGTGCCCACCCAGCCTGCATGCAACTTTGAGAGCTGTGGGCAGGGCCTCCTGGGACGCCCTAAACTCAGAGTCTGGTGGGGAAGAAGTACTAACCCCAAGGCTGCGCAACGTGGGGCCAGCCCTCAGGGAGCAGTATGTCATCAGCAGGAGAAAGCTAGTGGCCCAAGGCTCCTCGCTCTGGTTCTGGGAGTGTAGCAAAGCATTTGGGTACATCCATCTCCTCCCCTCTCACCACACAGGTCAAATCACATTTTCCTCTTTCTGGGTATTCTGAAGGTTGGTGTGAATATCTAGGAGTGCTTTTTGAGATCCTCTGATGGAAGGTGCAACAGAAGTACAAAGTCTTACTATTAACACTGTAAATATTTTAACGGTAAGAGCAGAAGTACACATTTCAACTCCTAATATTCCTAAGAGAACAATGTAAGGGTTAAGAACAGTAAGAGTGCAAGAGTGTTAAGAGAAGCCAATTGTGGAGGGGGAAAAAAAGATAGTGAGTTCAGCTAAGCAAGAGGCCTCCCTACTCTGGGCCCAGCAGACGTGGCAATGCCCACCCAACCTGAGACTGAAGCCAGACACAAAAGCTTCCCCCAACACACATATGCCTGACAATGATGTGGCAGATGGAGCAAGTGCAGGCCTAGCCTTCCTGCAAGAGGCAAGCTGCTTCTGGGTGTGCTGCTGTCCCATTCGTACACCATCTCCAGGACATGCTAGCCTGGAAGCTGATTGTCCCAGAGGGAGGGCATGATGGCGGCTCCCCCGCAACCCCGAACACCACAATCTGCCTATAGTTGACAGGTGCCTGGGTGACACTGGAGCAGGCTAGAGCTGGGGGAGGGAGGATGCCTGTCCAGGCAGGGTTTTTAACCCCTGTGGGACCTGGGAGTTTTGCTGGCAATAGTAATCAACTGGGGTAAATTTAGAGCATTTTCTTAATTGTTCTCAAGCAGCAACTGGAGTTAGAAATTAATAATAATGACCAGCTGAATATAAATGATGTTCCAGACACAGGGCTAAAGGCAACCTCTCCATTTTCTCATTTAATCTCCAAAGCAACCCAATGAGGTAGTGCTGCTACCCCCATTTTCCAAGTTAAGTTCAGTGAGATTAAATGGCTTGCCCAACACACTACTGTGAGTAGCAGAGCAATGCTATGTGGCTTCGCCAATGATTAAAAAGCAACCATCAGGGCTCTTAAATTTTGTTGTTTTCTAGGTTATTATAAACCTGAACACATGGTCCCCAGAATGCTGTTGTCCAAGATAAGGTTCTAGACTGCTCTCTTCCAATATATGACTCAGGTTTTGATCCATGCCTACAAATGGATCTTATCCCAAAGAAGAGCTACACTGAAGTCTATAAGATGTGTACCGAGGTCTCTCTTCCCTACCAGACCCACCAGCCAGGCTTCCATATTTGATGCCTCTTTTGGATTCACCGTCTCCAGCCACACTCCACTTTCCGATCTGTACTCCAGGCTGTAAACAGAAATAACTTCGAAACACTCATCCATTTGAAAATCTCTGGGCTCCCAACTGCCTTTAGAATGAAATCTTTCCCTGCTGGGCGGCCACTTCCCAGGCTCTCTCTGCCATGCCCTCTGTGGTCCAGCCCAGGCTGGCATGCTCTGTGCCCCAACACAGCGTGCACTTCATGCCTTCCTGCTATTATTAGCCCTTACCAGTTCCTCTCCCTGTAATGGCCTTGTCTTACCTTCTTTCTCCATCTGGCAAATGGCTATCCCACAATGCCCAGTTCAGACGTCACTGCCACTCCTGACCCAAAGTAGAATTTATTACTCCACTCACCTGGCCCACCTTGGCACCTGGTGCACATGTGTATCACTTACTATCAATCAATTATACTACCTTTTTTTATGTGGCTGGATCCTGTTTCCCATTAATTAGGGCGGGGGTGGAGGGGCGGGCAAACACTATTTCTTATCATCTTTGTTTCCAGAGGCCATGGTACACAGTAAATGCTCTCTTTTAGGAGAAACAGATGCAGTATGTGCACAGGAACTCTGCTTACACAGCACCACAAATGGCCATGAGCTTAAAGAATTCCACGAGGATGTGGGAAAATGGGCGAGCGGGCTTCAAATTCCTTCTGCACACATTGTCACCTGTGATCAACAGTCACTTAACACTGAAAGAAACTCTACCTGTTCCACTGAAGGCGATGAGCAACCCCAAATTTTTACAGGGCACCTTTGCTTTTCCCTCTTGGAAATGATGTTTGGACAGGCGAAAGGACTCTGTTGCTGAAAATATAATTTAAAAAGCACTAGTTTGGATGACCAAGTCCTTTACTACCTCAAACTTCTTCCTAACTAGGTTCCAATCTCTAGTCTTTTCTTCCTCCATCCACCTTGCATATTGCTTCCAGATGAAATTTTTAAAGATATTACTTAAATTACAAAAAGTGTAAAGGTAACATGTCAGTTATAAAATGCAACTGCATAATAAATATAACCAACCAACCATGCAGCCCCACGACTGGAACATTCATAGTAGCTTGTCAGTATATACCTCACCTATCTCAACCATATGCCTCACACCTACAGCTAGTCACTGTCTGTAACTTCGATTTTTTTAATTCTACAGTCATGCATCGCTTAACAACGGGGAAGCATTCTGAGAAATGTGCCATTAGGTGGTCTTGTCATGCACAAACATCATAGAGGGCACTGAGACACACCTAGATGGTACAGCCCACTGCACACCTAGGCCGTGTGGTACAGTCTGTTGCTCCCAGGCCACAAGCCTGTACAGCATGTTACTGTACTGAATACTGTAAGCAACTGTAACCCAATGGAATTCGTGTATCTAAACATATCAAAACAGAGAAAAGGAACAATAAAAATATAGTATAAAAGATGAAAAATGGTACACTTCCCATGAATGAAGCTGGCAGGACCGGAAGCTGCTCTGGGTGAGTCAGTGAGCGAGTGGGGAGTGAATGTGAAAGCCCAGGACATCACTGTCCACTGCTGTGGCTTTACAAACACTGTGCGCTTAGGCTGCACTGATTTAAAATTTTTTTTCTTCCCCCAATAATAAATTACCTTAACTTACTGTAAGTTTTTTACTTTATAAACTTTTTTTAAGTTTAAAAAATTTTTGTCTCTTGTAATAGCTTAAAACAAACACATCGTACAACTACACAAAAATATTTTTTCTTTGTATCCTTATTCTATAAGCTTTTTTTTTCTTTTTTTTACTTTTTAAACTTTGTTAAAGACAAAGACACACACACCTTAGCCTCAGCCTACACAGGGTCACTGTCTCCTCCTCCTCATCTTGTCCCACTGGAAAGTCTTCACTGACAATAACACGCGTGGAGCTGTCATCTCCTATGGTAACACTGCCTTCTTCTGGAATAGCTCCTGAAGGGCCTGCCTGAGGCTCTCTGAAGGGGTGTCACTCTTTTCAGAAATATGTTCATGGTGGTTTGCTTGGTTTGTTTCTTGTTTTTCATCACAGATTCACTTGTAAGCAGATAAGGCACCATACACATTCCTCTCCATTAATGAAAACCTTGTAGTGTTGAGGTCCATGTTCTCAAACTTTTTAAGGAGCTTGATGATGTCTGCAAAAGCTTCTGCTAACCCCATGAAGTGTGAGTTTCCTTGGGTCTTCTTTTCTTTCTCCTGCACTTTCCCTTTCTCTTACCTCTTCATCGTGCCTTCTGGTTCCAGTTCCAACACCTCCTCACAAGTCAGTTCCTCAGGAACCCCCTCTGGGCGCTCCTCACTGTCATCCTCACCCACACCACAGCTTTGTTGATTTTTGCAACCTTTGTGCTATGATATTACAATGGGTGTGACACCAGCCGATAGGAATTTTTTCGGCTCCATTATAATCTTATGGGACCACTGTCGTAGATGTGGTCCATCTTGGACCAAAACTTCATTATGCAGCACATAACTGAAGACACATATATAACACTGTGTTATTGATTTTGCTGATTGTGGAAGTCTGTAAAGGTAGTACCGTACTGTGTATCTCCGGAAACATGCTACTTCACTCAGAATATTGATTCCAAGATTCATCCATGTTGATGCTCTAAAAGCTTTGTTGTTGTTACATAGTACTCCAGCGTGTGCCACACCAGTTATTTACTTACCCCTTCTCCTGCCAACCAACTCAGATGTTTCCAGTGCTTTGCTATTATGGGTAATGTGGCTATGAACCTTCTTGGTGCACACGTGCATTTGTGCATTTCTAACAATGGGATGTTAGGTCATAGGGTATGCAAATGCTCAACCTTGTGAAATAATGTTCAAGTTTCTTAAAGGGGCTCTAGTTGCCAGATAAACTTTCCCTGCTAAAAAATAATTCACTGTAACCACTACTTGGCAAGATAAAATCCAAACCTGCTATTCCATCTGGCCCCAACCTAAATTTCACATCTTTCTCTTAGAGTGTGGCCTCCTCCCCAAGCACTCCCATCCAGTTGGACAGGTCTACCCCGAATACAGAACCTACTTTGCTCATTTTCAACAATGTAGCCCTGCTCCTTCATTTCTAGGCTATGACTCTCACTCTCCATTACTGCCCCTGGGTTCTCCTTCCTTTATGAAACCTATCCTGATCTTACCTGCCCACAGAATTTTCACACCCCAGCTCCAAAAATACCTATTTTCTGCACCAGTCACATGACACCACTCCTCACCTTTACACAAATCTTAGGATATTGAGTTTCATGTTGCCTTATTGGAAAAATGAACATTCTAAGCTGTGTTATCAGATTTATTTGAGAACTCAGCATTTCCAATTTTAGTATTTGGTAACTTTCTCACTACTCTCTTGACAATGGAGTTGCTTCCTTGGCAACCAGGAGATAGACTGATTTTGGACTTCATATTTCCCATGCAACTTTTGACATGATTATGTCTTATTTTCAGAGACCATCTTTTATATTTCCTTGTATTCCCCACAACATATAACAATCTATGTACATTCAACAAATATTTAATACTTTAGTGGGTATGTGAAAATGCAGAGGGCTGAATATCTGTTCCTAATTGTGACAAACAGAATATGAACAAAAATGAAGAAATACAATTGAATGGTTTTTTTTCCTTAATGAAATCATGAAAAAAGTATTCAGCACAGTGAGGCTTTCTACACTTACTCACTTTCTGTAAAATTATTTTTTCAAATTTATCCAAATAATACATTCTAGCATACAGAACATTATATATACATAAATTTGTTTGTGTATGTGTGTATATATACATATATAGTCACATGCAGCAGAACATTTCAGTAAATCACAGACTACATACATGATAGTGGTCCCATAAGATTATAACGGAGCTGAAAAATGCCTATCACCTAGCTGTCACAATGTCAACACACAACCTACTGTTTCCCCGAAAACAAGACCTAGCCGGACAGTCAGCTCTAATGCATCTTTTGGAGCAAAAATTAATACAAGACCTGGTATATTATATTATTATATTATATTATTATATTATACCCAGTCTTATATTACAGTAAAATAAGACGGGATCTTATATTAATTTTTGCTCCAAAAGACGCATTAGAGCTGATTGTCCAACTAGGTCTTATTTTCGAGGAAACACGGTATGTGTCTGTGGTGATGCTGGTGTAAACAAACCTACTACACTGCCAGTCACATGAAAGTATAGCACATACAATTATACACAGTACATAATACTTGATGATAATAAACGACTACTGTGTTTCCCTGAAAATAAGACCTAGCCAGACATTCAGCTCTAATGCGTCTTTTGGAGCAAAAATTAATATAAGAACCAGTCTTATTTTACTATAATACAAGACCGGGTCTTACATAATAATATAATATAATATAATATAATATAATATAATATAATATAATATAATAAATATAATATAATATAATATAATATAATATAATATAATATAATATGTAATACTGGGTCTTACATTAATTTTTGTTCCAAAAGATGCGTTAGAGCTGACTATCCAGTTAAGTCTTATTTTCGGGGAAACACGGTATGTTACTGGTTTATATATTAACTATATTGTACTTTTTTATTGTTAGTTACTCTTTCTACTCATAAAAAAAATAGTTTGCTGTAAAACAGTATGTCATATTATGCTACAGCAGCCTCATTCATCTTGTATTTATTGTATCTCTTGATTGCAGCAGCATTTTTTTGTGTTTGATTTACTCTCAGGCTGTTTTGTACAGTCACATGCTGTAGAGGCTTGTAGCCAGGAGCAACAGTCTATACCATACAGCCTACACGTGCAGTAGGCTATACCATCTAGGTTTGTGTAAGTATAGTCCATGATGCTCGCATGATGAATCACCTAACGATGCACTTCTCAGAACGTATCCCCATAGTTAAGTGGTGCACAACCATCTATATATATAGATATATGAATATAAATATATAAATATATATATATTTGTACAATCTTAGAAAGTACAATAAAAGCAGAGGCACTATAGACAGAAACTTTCCAATCACAAACACAAGAAATAACACCCATGTTGTAAGCTCCCTAATACTCTTTAGTGAAAACAAAATCTTGATTGAGTTTAGCTCTGTCATCTGTCTCTGAAATATGCTACTGTCCATTTTTATCATGATTGTAACTGGGAAATGATTCATTTAGTTAAACGACCTTTCTCTTCCATTCATTCTCTTTTGATAAAGTTGCTGCCCAACTTCCTAAAAGATACCACACTGTATAAAATCTGAGGCAGAAATAAGTCACATTACTTCCAATAAAAAAAGTATAATCCAATTTTATTAGTATGAAATATTGAGACAATTTATTATATTTATGACCCAAGTGCATGATTCTCAAATACGAAAGGGTTTTAACATAATCATACAATCATTTAGTAAAACTGCTGTAATCAGACCCCAAGAAAAGCAGGAAGGCACTTTCTCTTTTTGGTGTAGATACTATACTTAAGATCTGCTTTATCGGCTATTTCTTTGATGCAGTTCATTCTACTTCACTTTTGTCAGATTCCTCTTTCTCAAACTCGACTAAAGGAGCATGTCTGTTGGCCTGAGAACCTTCTTTGTAAAACACTTTCTTGATCGTGCCATCCTTTGGAGCCTTTATGGTATGCTGCAGAGACACAAGACACGACAAACAATGGTTGCGATACTAATGAGGACCAAGCATGTACCAAGTCAAGAAAATCAGACGCAAAGTGAAAAATGAAGCCAATTGTTTGGATAGTTTGTTGTTTGTCAGAGCTTTCCCCCTCTTTCCATGTCAGAGTACACAGGGAAAACAACATTTTCATGGTGTGCTCAGGGTTGAGACACCTGTAACCCATTCAAGGTCACTAACTGGGAAGCTCCCAAGTTTCACAGTAGAATCTCACCTGGGATGCTTTTAAAAACAACTGATCCTTGGGGTCCACTCTGGGAGATCCCAGTTCAACTGGTCTGGGGAAGTAGTTCTTTTTTGTTTTTTTGCATGTGTTTGTGGAATATTTAGTTTACTGTAACAGATGACAAGACAGCTGCCCCTCCATGAGACCCTGGCCGAAACATATTTGCTTTCCTTATACAGCAAGAGGATAACATTAAACATGGAAGCTTTTGATTTGTGGCACTGAATGGTGATCTACACAGGGCATCCTTCAAAGGCTGTAGGGATCCGTTCAGCTCTTTAGCAATACAAGCCTTTGAGGTCTTCTGGCCCATTTGCTTGACATTCATGTTTTATGCCTTGGAATTTCTTTTTTACTTGCATTCTTGGAGCTAGCATAGATCATTTTACTTTTTAGAGGTGTTAGTTCTGGTACCCTCCCCCCCCCCCCCAACACACACACAAACATCAACTCCTCTTTTCTGGATTCCTTCATTTCAAAGCTTGTATCATACAAAACACAGTGGCAATCTTTTCCAGGAAGCACTCCTGCAAAATTCTTCAAAAGATCCGTTATGGTCACACCAACAACTCCAACCAACATCCCTGTCTTCTACAAGGATGCACCTTTTGTCTGCACTGACACTTAAAATGACAGCCTTCTTTTTTTTTCTGATTTCTTCTGGTGTGGAACACTTCTGAACTATTATGTCATAAAAGATACGACATATTTCATCAGCAACTTGTACTCCTGAGGCCATTTTCACTGCAGTGGTCACAGAGACACAGAGAAGGGAGCCGGCTGGCTGCACCAAGGCGCTGAGTCTGCTGAGTGTCCTCGTCACAGCATCCAGAGGACAGACTGAGCAAGGAGGTGACATAGGGCATGAGCCTATTAGGGGCCAGGGCCGCTGGCAAGTCGTTTTTTAAAAGCTCCCAGGTGACTGTAATATGTGGCCAGGGTTGAGAACTACTGGCCTATAATTCCCAACCACCTAAAACCCAAACAGCTAATTTAATATGATTGAGGTTTTCACTTTGCTATTGCTGGTTGGCACCCTAGGTTTGGCCTTAGAATATACTCATAGTTAACATTCAGTTGGGTTACTGCCTGAATCTAAGCTTTCATTAAGTTCGGAATCAAATGACAGGTGCGATTTCACAAAATTAAAGCGAGAAGGATGGTTTAGTTTTGTTTCCTGCAGTTAATGCTTCATCAATGCATGGCTCTTAATATTGAAAAGTACCAAATAAGGCAAAAGAACAGTTAGGTCTGATAGGTCCCAAAGTTTACTTGGCAGCTGAACTCATGATTTCACTTACCTCCATTTTCATGGCGATCATAACCATTAGAGAATCTCCAGCTTTTACTTTGTCTCCAGCTTTCACAAACACCTAGAGATTCAGAGTGACAGGTTAATACTTGAAGACACAGAGTATCTGGCCCAGAGTTGACATATACAACAGTGCCTCGGTTTTCGAACGTCTCGGTTGACGAACATTTCAGTTTATGAATGCCGTAACTTTTATGGATCTCTGGTATCATTAGATAGTAAAATGCATGATAAATTTGCAGTTTTAGAGGTTGATTTTAAAGGTCTGGAACAGATTAATCCATTTTGCATTACTTTCTATGGGGAAACTGTGCCTCGGTTTTCGAACGCTTCAGAACTCGAATGGACTTCTGGGAACAGATTACGTTAGAAAACCGAGGTACCACTGTAAATGTACACAGCAGAAGTAAGAGTCAACGTGGTTGTCTCATCTGCCAAAGATAAGTGTGCTGGCGCAAATCAGAGACCCGCAGGTCGGTCTGGCCTCGCTGGCACTGTTATCAGTGGAAGACACGACTAAGCTCCCCCTCCCTACGCCCCCAAGTCATCTAGTTTTCCTTGAGACGGAGGAATATGTTTTATGTATCTTGGGACCCTTTTGTATGTTCATGAATGCACAGACAAGACAAAGCACCAACAGGAAGGACTACTATACTTAAATGTCTGCACCACAGGCAGGGTAGAGGGTCTTGCCCAGTTTTCTAGTTCTGAGGTTGTCTAGGATAGTGTTTCAGGTCTTCGTGGCCCCATGTAGTAAATGTATAGATAATCTTCATGTGTAAGAATTAAACTGATTGGCAACCCCCAAAAACTCTGTTTTCCTTTTCATACGTATAAATGAACTCATATATCCCATTTGGTCACACTGCCTTCTTGGTTAACACAGTTATCAAAGAGTGTGATGTATCCACGTCACACAGGGGAGTTAGGGTGTAAAGTCAACCTGCAGAACCAAAATTGTGAAAAATGAGAAACAGCCTTGAAAGCCCCAGAAATCACTCAATGCTGGGTGAAGCCTTAGTGTCAGATGAAATCAGTGGTCTGGGTTTATGGGCCAGCTTTGGGGAGAATATACATCTCTGCACACGCTGTGTAGGACACTCACGTTGTGAGAGGCCTGTGGGAACGGAGGCTGAATGCGCTAAAAGGCAGAGAATGCCCCCGCTCACACTCCCTATGTAGCAAACATTTCCAGAGGGGAACGGTTGATGAAATCACTCAAACTATTTAAATAGTTATTTTCTTCTTTTTGGGGGTACCAAGAATATGCAGTTGAATTTTTATGACTTAAATGCATTTGAGGGGACTCTACTATATTCAAGTATATAAAAGGAGACTACTAATCTATCACCATTTGAAGGTATATCAGTATGGACCTTAACTCTGAACATATACTGCATTCAACACCAAATCATGTTGTTCTTCACCAATACCAGCCTTTCATATTTTAACACAGATACAATTATGTACATTAGGGAAAAGTCATTATTTCATGATAAATTGTTCGCCGTTAAATTTAACATAAAAAATAGACAGCCCTTTTGGATGATGCTTGGTGAATACTCTATTTTAATCATGAAAAGACAATTTAAATTATTTGTACTTTCATGGAAATTCCCACTTTCAAAAACAACAGTGTTTATCATAAATTAGGTAAATGGGTATTTTCATTGAAGACTGTAATATAGAATTTGAATCTATCTTAGAGTTTCTTGATTTCTTGAAATGGATGCTTTTCCAATGAGTAAGATTTAGAAAGGGAAAAAGAATATATATGACAAAGTTCGACAAAGACATTTACCAGACACTATTCTACATACATTCACGTGATTACCTTCTCAATGGTTCCAGCCATAGGAGCTACGGGACCTCCCTGAGTTCCTTCTGAAGCCACTGAAGACAAGTATTTGGGGATTGGAATGTCAATCTGAACAGTTCCTTCCTATAAATAGAAAACAAACCAGATATAAAATCAAGATCTTATCCCTATAGTTTTACTAATATACCTGAGGTTATGATTGTTTTCAAGTTATTTGTTCAATGTTAGTCACCTTTACTATCAGGGTTCTAATCTAGCTTTGTGACCCTGAGCAAATTATCAAATCCCTCTCAGTTTTGGTTTCCCATTGTAAAGGACTGATGGTATACATGCCTCAGAGAGGATTAAAGGAATTGATGTATATAACTTTAGCCACCGTCTGGAAGCCATTTTTAGTAGCCCACTATCAAGCGCTTAGTCTAAGTCAAGAACTATTCTTAAGAGTTTTATATAGTATATAAATAATATCATTAATTGTCACAACAACCTTATGAGGTAGGTACTGTTATTATTCCTATTTATAGATGGGGAGGCCTGAAGCTCAGCGAGTTTAACTTGTCCAAGGTCATATGGCTACTCAGTGGTAGGACCAGAATTTGAACCAAAGCAGCCTCGTATCCCAGAACTGATGCTCTTCACCACTCATGCTGCCGCTACCATCATATCGCTATAGCATGTTGACTAGGGAAAGGAATGCCTGGGAAAGTGACATCATCCTTGACTCCATATACAGTAGTTTCATTACTGGAATACTAAAGGCATCTCATCACAAAGGACTACGATCTGTAAGACGGTTCCGAAATGTGAGAAGACTGTAAGAGGCCACAGTATATTTGATAATCCATTCTCTTTCTTCTGCCAGGGCAGAACGCTAAGGTCTCCCAATAAACTCTCAACGACATCCATGCAAAGCCTGCCGCAATCATCCAAAAGAACACCACTAACCCCACCCACCTTCCTACTGCACACCTTCCCCACAGGAACACCTGGTTCCAACTCCTCTCCCAATAGTCATCTTCTCCCACATCCCAGGATTCCAAGTACCAGAAGGATGGTGGTTAGGGAAAGTGTTCAGGCATCAAATCCCTGAGAGAACAGGGCCCACTGAGCAGGGCGATACTCTTTGGTAAGGGCATGAGCACATATGTCAGAATTAAAAAAGAAAATGGATATGTGTCTATCGATGAGAACCCATGTGAACAAAGAATGAGAGAAGGCAGAAATGCGGCAAAGAAACAGAGTGGAGAGGGACACAGAGAAAAGGTCATTGTAGCGATTGAAGGAAGTGGGATCTTTCTAATCTCTTTCAACGGATGCCTCTGGTCAAGCAATTTTCTCCCAAATCCCAACAGTGTTATTATACAGAAGAGACATTACCATGGAAAATAGGTAAATTGTGTTTTCCAGGATAATTAGCTTAGCTTTACTATCAGCTCCATTAATAGAACATTTCAGGTAAGTGCAATCTCCTTCATTGTAAAGATCACCAAGGACTTGGAAAACTTTATCTTCAATCTGAAACAAATAAACAAACAAAGATCCTTAAAATAAATGAATAACCCTACAGGGTTAATAAAACCAGAATCAGTTCTATACTATTTCAATAGTTTCAAAAGGTAACAGGTAAAATGTTTTTTAAAAAAAGTCATGTAGAAACTTTCCCTCTAATATTCATAAACAAAGCACTCTAGATAGAGACAGCAGTAAGATAATTAAAAGAAAAAAAAAGTTATATAACACATCTATAGCACTATAATGCTACAAATAAAGGTTCATGTAAGAATAGCAATAAAAATGTGAAATAGGAATATAAATCAAAGTAAGCAAAATTATTAAAGTTTGGTTGAGTGCATTACATGTTAGTATTCATTTCTGAGTACCCAAAGTCAAATTTAGTTTTACTGTGCCAAAGTGAGCAATGAAAAATGCCAGAACCACATAATTAGATGGTATTTCTTTTATCTCACTAGCATGTAGATCCAATTTATGGGTTTCAGTTATGATTTAAGAAGAAAAATTAGCTGGAGATTGACCACAATTTTCTCTAAGAGAGAGAGTGCCAAAGAACAGATTTCACACTTAAATTTTTCAAGGAAGATGACAAAAGGACATGAAAGCTTTCTGGTCCAGAGAATGGTTTTTTTCCATATACACTCAAGAAAATTTTCCCTTACACACAGAAAATCCATTTAAATCCTCTCTCTCTACTGTTCACCTCAATTTCCATCATTTTAGTGTCAAAGTCCTGTGGCTATTCTTTTCAAATATATTATGTAGCCTAAGGTGAAATAGGTCACACTGCAGTATTTATACATTGCTTCTCATCTATTCTAAGTTAAATATGACATTTCATTCTGCTTTGTAACCTACTAAAACAGCCATTTGAATTTTGTGAAATTCTCAGGACATAAAGGTTAGACTGCTAACAGTTTGTTCAAAGATTTAGAAAAGCACATTCTAAATTTGTGAATGTAGTTCAATGAGCCAATTAGAATAGACCTGAGATTTACTTTACCATTTATCAAAAGACAAAAAGGGGCTCCAAACCAGAGGTACCGATATGAATTACAACTCTCATATACTGAAGGACGTGGAGTTCCCAGTTTTTCTAAATCTCAGAGAAAGAAAACCAATGTGTCTCAAAGTGTTGGGAGATACAAAGCATATCATTGATAAATCCATTCTGCAAGATTTGCAATCTCTTAGTTCATATTAAAAACGATTTATTCTATTCTCTGAATTTGTACTTTACTGTAGGAATTTGGTTGAGTTCTTACATTAGTCATTAAGGAAATGCAAATCAAAACCATAATGAGATATTACTTCACACTCATTGTTATAAAAAATAAGAAAAAGAATCAGAAAATAAATGTAAGCAAAGATGTAGAGAAATTGAAACGCTTGTATACTGTTGGTGAAAATGTTAAATTGTGTAGCCCCTATGGAAAACAGTACGGTAGCCCCTCAAAAAGTTAAAAATAGAACTAACATATTTATGATCCAGCAATTCTACTGCTGGATACATGCCCAAAAGAATTGAAAATAGGGTCTCAAAGAGATATTAGAACCCCTGTGTTCACAGTAACGTTCTTCTCAGTAGCCAAAAGGTGGAAGCAACCCAAGTATCCCCCAACAGATAAACAAATAAACAAAGTGTGGAATACACAGTCAATAAAATATTAGTCAGCTTTAACAAGGAAGGAAATTTATATACATGATACAACATGGAAGAACTTTAAAGACACTATGCTAAGTGACATAAGCCAGTCACAAAAAGGCAAATAATGAATGATTTCACTTACATGAGGTATCCATAACAGTCACATTCATAGAGACAGAAAGTGAATGGTGGTTGCCAGGGGCTGGGGGGAAAGGGAGGAACAGGGTGGCGGGAGGGAGGGGTGCTATTGTTTAATGGGTACAGAGCTTCAGTTTTACAAGAGCAGAAAAGTTCTGCAGATGAACGGTGGTGATGGTTATACAACAATGTGAATGTATTTAATGCCACTGAACTGTACACTTAAAAATGGCTAAAATGGTAAATTTTATGTTATGTATATTTAAAAATATACATTAAAAGTAATAAAACGTAAAAATGTTCTCATTGAATAATAAATATTAATAGATGAAACTAATATAAACAAAAGCTCTTTGGGGAGTCTCAACAATTTCTAAGAATATACAGCGGTCCTGAGACCAAAAAGTCTGAGAACTGCTGCTTTAGATATAAATACTTGCACATACTTTAGGGGTTCGATAGGTGTCTGATTCAAAGCTATTATTTTTTGCCAAGTTGTTAATCTTAAAGGAACCACAACCAAAATGAGTAAACAATCAGAAACTGTACAGGGGATCATTTCCTCAAATTGTTCTGAAATAAATGCCCACGCCATCCTCCTCACTACAGACATAATGATCAATGGCTTAAGAGAAACCAGAGAGTGAAAAAAGACCATGATCAGTGTGAGAGAGACCAGATTTAGCTCTGAACTGGAGAACAACACCAGTAGGGCTTACCTGCATGCTATATGACCCATCATGGTTATATGTTACAGCTATGGCTACATCTTCAGGGAAAAAAAAATTAAGAAAAATTAGAAGACCTTCATTTATTCAATAACTGAAATTACTAACATCTCATTTTCAACCTAAAGATAACTAGCTGCAAGGGATAGCAACATCTTTTAATTTCCTGGCAATAAAAATGAAAAACAAAACAAACCAAAAAAAAAAACCAAAAAAAAAACACACCAAACTATCAGGCGCTTTTCAATAAAGGTGAATTTCAAACTTTTTTAAAAATGGAGTTTTAATTCTTTTAAGGTCGCAGGCTATTTTAGATATTTTCTCCGCCACTAGGAAAGGCTTCCGTGTTACAGAAAATGCAATTAATTGGGAAAGAGAAGTTCTGGTGTAAGACCCCAACCTGCCATCTGTGGCATGATCGGTGATTTTGACTAAGTCATTCAAAATCTCTGAGTCAATTTTCTGATCCATTCTGACCCATTAAATGAGTATGAGAATGTAACAATGATTAAATAAATGTGAGATTATAAACTGCAACAGACTATACAAATATACAATATGTCCGTATTATTATGTGACTACAGAATTGGTTAAAGACTATCCTTGGAGATGGCAAAGCTTTTGCAGGGTAGAGAATATAAACTGAAGTCATTTCATCCAGTCCTGACACTTCAACCATCATTTTGATGCTGTCAGCTCAAGTCTGTTTCCAGCCCTGCTCTTCCTTCTCCAGAACTCTGATTAGTGATTCCCAGCGAGATGTTCCGTCCGTACTTTAAAATGAACATGCTTTCTCTCCTGACCTGTGAGCTCCATGACTGGCACGGCTAGTCTTCTGTCATTCAGGTTTAAAATCTGCCATCCTTGCCCTCACCTTCTCCTATGCTTTCCACCTCCAATAGTCACCACAAAGCTGCCAAATTCTTCCCTTTGAGTACCTGTCCTATGCATTTCTTCCTTTCCATTTCCATGAGGGAGATGGCCTCAGGCCTGCCTGCCTCTGAGAAGGTCCTTCCAGGACCTCTGCTTCCTGTCTCAACCCTTCCAGCTGATGTATCTAGTATGTCCCCACTACATTCCACATACTTGGCCTTGAATCGAGAGCACCAACGCAGTCTTATTTCTTACCCTTCGCCTACACAGCCCTATGTCCAACCAAATGGGGAAATAGGCCGATCAATATTCTCCATACGCGTCTCGAGCCTTCCCCTCACTGTGCCTCTTTGCTTTCTCCTCCATCACTGCATTGCTGGTCCCCGGCAGCACCCGCTGAGACCCTGCCCCTTGTTCATATCAAGCTTACTTGGGAAGAGCCTGTTCAGATAGAATGAATTCTCTCTCTGAACAGTTAGACTTCTGCATATAAACACTAGTATGATTCTCCCCTCATCCAGTGTTATAATAGAGTGACTTTTCTCTTTAAAAAATTGCAAAAATAAAAAGGTTTACAGGGCCTGAAAGACCTCTTTATTGCCCAGATGTAACTACTATTAAACATTTGAATGTGTGAATCCTTTTGGACCGTTTAAAATGCACAGTCACGCTTGTATTTTTCTTTTATAAAAATAGGACATTGCTATACATTGTTCTGCAAACAACTTTATTTTAGTTAACATGTGACATGCATATCTACCTTGTCCTTTCAATAGTAGCAAGGGGATCGTTTAATAATAATGATGATGATGACAGCTAATGTCTGTGGACTGCTTGCTATATGCCACACAATGAGCTAAGTGCTTTACGTGTTGTTTCATTTAATATCTACAATAACCCAAGGAATCCATCACCTTTGCCATCCCCCTGTACGGCTGCAGACACTTGATGCTTAGACAGCGTGTGAGTTGCCCAAGGGTGACAGACAAGAAGAGAGCCAGAATTCAAACCCACACAGTCTAACTCTGGGGGCTGTGTTATTAACCACTACGCCATCCATTTCCCAACACACACTTCTCCTTTGCCAAGTGGTAAATTCCTTAAGAGAAAAAAACAGGGACAAAGACATTTTTACTCTTCTTCACATTACTCAGAATATCTATTTTTTCAAAATTTTGTACTGAATGTATGAATGAATGAAACTTCTCCACCCTATATCTTGTCAATATCTTTAACCCTTCTTAAGAGAAAATGCATCCAATTATACCTGATCAGTTTTCTTTCAATTTATAAAATATGAAAAGGCCTTAATGACATGAATGTCAATAGAATCCTAGTAAAGACACTTCCAGGAAAAGTCTAAATTCAATCATAAATTATGGGGTAACTCAGTCTGTTCCTCCCTCCCCTAGGTATCACCTGATCCCCACAAGAGAATCTTAAATATCTTCTTACCTATGTAATAAAGTATGGAAGTCTGCATGATGCAGTGTTAGGTAAGCACAGGTACCCCGAAATGTGGGTTCAAATTCTGGCTCCATCAATTACTTTCGGTGTGATTTTAGGAAAATTATTAATCTTTCTAAGCTATGGTTCCCCCATTTATAAAATTGACACCAATAATAACACTGATTTCATTGGCCTGTTCTGAGAAATGCAAAGTAAATTAATTAATGGCGAGAGCCTAACACAATGTGTGCCATATACCACTCAGTAAATCTCAGCTATTGTTGATTATTATTATTATTGTTATTATTATTAAGGGGAAGAAAGGGTTCTGTGACACATGGCCACTAGTAACTAAGGGAGAATATTTTTCAAGCCTTAGTATTTAAAATACTTGGTCATTTTTACTGAGATCATTAAGAGCTGGTTCTATTTTAGATTCAGAAATGGTTCGGGCCCTTAGATTTCCTGTTTCGTGTACTGTCCTGTTCAACCATGGCCACTGCTGATTAGCATAACACTTCTGAAAGCTACATTCTATAACATTCAGACCTGGATTACTGTTGAAAAATACTGCCAAAAAGATGTAGTGAACAGCTATCATGTTGGCTTTTCAATTATATATTTCTTTAATTAAAATTTTAAAAAATTCCAAGAAATGCAACATAATTCAAAACACCATTCAGCGATTTAGTGCCAAATAACTCAGTTGGCTCATCTGAGTGATAATCACGCATGTGATTTTTCCGTTTCATTTAGGTTAAAGAGGCCACTGAAACTCTGTTGCTACCGGTACTGGTATTTAGGAGTCTAGAGTAAGATACTTCCACATTTTGGAGGCTGTTTTTTAGGATGAAATGAATAAACACACGAGCATTTGCAGAATGATACTCTATAAGGGATCTTTGCAAACTTTCTTTCCAAGTACTCAATGTACTTAAGGTAATGATGATCTAAGCTCAGGATGAAAAAACACCTAAGGAGTTATAACCCCGTCAACTTTTGTGAACAAAAAATTTGTTAAGACGTGAGTAGATGTCTACATACGAGGGGTGCCAAAAAAAATGTATACAAGTGGACACTTTGCTCAACGTTGCTCAAGCAATAGTTCACCATAATCAGAATTGTCTGGAGGCAGATGGTAACCACTTTGAGCACCTCTTGTAATCGCAGAAGTCAAACGTGACTTGTATTTATCTTTTGTTATCGGTATATATTGAGTATTACAATTTTAATACAGTTTTCCTTTCTTAAAATGTGTATACATTTTTTTGGCACCCTCTGTAGAGTTGAGGTAAAGAGCAGGGTGCTGTGATGAGCTGGCAGGAAGATTCTGTTCTACCTGGGAGGCACCTTATAACAGAGCTGTCACAGGTCAGTAACACCTCTAACACCTCACACCCAAGGTTACCCAGCCTGCCCACCTCTGACTCTGCCCCCATCTGGCTCCCAACGCAAACTGTACTGCAGCAGAAGGGATGCCACAGCCAGCTATCACATGATTCTGGTCCTTCTGGTACATTGCTCCAGACAGAAATTTATAAACTCTGGCTTAGGTGTCAGCCTCTCCTGACTTCAGTTATAGTAAATCAGTCCCCGCCCTGAGCCTACTGAAATTAGTTTGCAACCAGAAATCAATTTTCCACTGGAAAAGTGGTAGAAATAGCACAGGAGTCAAAGTCAGAAAGACTGGGTGTCAATCATGGCTCTGCCACTGACTTGCCTCGAGTAAGTCATTTCACCTTCCCCACCTCAGGTTCATCAGCCATACGTGGGTATAACACTGACTCCCCCTCATTAAGTTGTGAAGATAAAAACTTAGATGTGATAATAAGGCACTTAATAAATTATGGCTCTTTAGTTGCCTACTTCCACCTGAAACGCTGCCTGAGCAGTCGGTGATCTTCCCTCCTTGGAGTAGTGCTGGATGTTGCTTTTCTTATTTAAAAGTGATATGCTCACTGAAGAAAACTTATAAAGCAAAGAAAGTACAAAGAAGTGAGGAGAAAAGAGGTCACCTCAAATCCCACCACCCAATGGTAACCTCCCTAACATTTTGGCAAATTTCATTTAAGTCATTTTGTTACGTATGTTTTATGACATATTTTTAGAATATTTGCAAAATATAGAAAAAGTGTAATGAAGAAAAAGAAAAATCATTAACTCTACCACCCAGAGCCAATGAACTCTTATCAATCTGGCATACTTCCTTCCAATGTCTAGGAATCTTAAAAAAGGTTAATTGACTGATTGTGGCCAAGCTGAATCCTTTTTTCAGGTAAATGTGATATATTTCTATAAAGCACACTTCTAATAAAACATTACTTACTGTTTTTACCGTCCCTAAGAGTCATGTTTCTGGTGTAAGAGATATTCAGTCTTCTTCCACTGCTGGATGCAAAAGGAGAATATTGATCTAGAAAAAAATTCAACAACAAATTTATAAACATCAAGCCAACTACATTTATACATTACAAAAGAAAACATAAAACACAATACCTACACTGGCAACTCAAATGTGTTTTCTTTGTTCTTCTCATTGCTTTAAATTTAAATTACATATTTTGATTTACATCTGAGGAAATTGCATGTGATAAATCCCAGCTTCTCTTGAAAAACGAGAATATTTGCAGCTTAAACTCTCGTCCTCTGATAGCATAAGCGGCACAGGGGTCACCCCTTTCTGATAGGGCTAATGCATCCAGGTCACCCAAATCTCTACCACTCACTATTTTTCTTTTGCCTGGCCTCTTTTATTCTATGTCACTGGTCCAGCCCAGAGGTTTTCCAGTGTATATCCTCTGTTGGACAATACCCAGGAGTTACAGCATAGCTAAACTGAAACAATTTATTCTGAAGCTTATAAATTTTAAAAAGGTGAGAGCAAGAGGACACCCCATTCTAAAAATGCTAAGCACATGGTAGGAATACACTATGGGGCATATTTACATGCATTTCATTAAAAAATTTTTTTTTTAAATTGGGAAACAGCCATGGTCATTGGTTACATATTGCTTTCATGCTACAATGGCATAGTTGACTCTTTTTAAGGAGGGCGCAGTTCCCAGTGACCCATGCGGGGATCGATCGGGCAACCGTGGTGCTACCAGCACCACGCTCTAACCAACTGAGCCAACCAGTCACCCCTAGATGCATTTCATTTAATGGAAAAGGACAAAGTGACGATAGAGCACTCATCTCCTAAAGATGTAATTATATATTTAAAATTTTCAATGTAACTTTCTTGAATAAATCTAGAAATTAATGATCCTAAAAATAGGATCCTACAATAATACAATAATCCTAACAATAACAAAGAGAGAAATGGCTTCAATTTTTTTATTTCCTGTTTGCTCCAAAAGTCAGAGTTAGCATAAGTAAATATTATGGGACAAGTTTGGGAGGGCTCAGATTTTGCTCAATTTAGAGGGAAGAACTTTTGAATGGAGAACTGGCCAAAACTGTAATAAGTTAATGAATTTTCATTATGAATTCCGAGCTTCCTGAGGCATTAGGAAGAGGTTGGGCGACAACTTAGTGGGGATGCTGAAGCAGCGACGTATGTGGCAGCCAGGTTAAATCTCTGCCACAGTCTTCTCCAAGCTCAGATTCTATGACATAATGAAGTACCTATGTCTCCAGTTAGTCATAAATTTGATCACAGAATGGAAAAAGACAGGAGGAAAATACTCAACAATAATCATGGGTAACCCAAGGGAATCTGAGAGTCTCCAGTATTCTGTCTTTAGTTCCCAGGACCCTCGAAGGTGCTGGAGGCACGCAGGCTACAACAAAGGAGGCCACACGTGGCGAATATAAGAAGCTGGCAGGGATCAGTATGGGCTGCGGCAAGAACTAGTGTTTGGTTGAAAGGAGATCCATCTTGACGCTGTCAGGTGATTAGTTAAGTTACATTTAATGGGTTAGAAAGTATTTAGGGGTGCATCCATAATATCCAAAGGGCTCTACTTCATCCCCAAAACCACATTAGCAGAGGATGGTGTCAATCACCGAGAGAAGGAAAGGGAGGTAAGAGTGGCATCCAGAAAGAAAAGCACATTCAACAACTATTTATAGAATCTTGACAAGCAAAGGAAAGAGAAAAGCATTTCACACCTTGTGTCTGAATTTTGAAAACATCAGACATAGCTTTCTCCTTGAGGATGAGACCCAGAGCTGCCTGGCATAGAAACTCTTTGGCTGCAGCCTTCCGACTGGGCAGCAGTGCTTCACGGTGTTGAGGGATGAAATCAGTGTGCACGTTCCCAGCTGCAAACTCCGGGTGGCCAGACAGACGGAGAAGGAAGTCAATGTTGGTGTGCAGGCCGACGATCTAGGGGGAGAATAAAGCCATGTCCCCAGGGAGTGGGGAAAACAGCACATTCAGAAAAACATTCCTATGGCTTTTGCTAAGCGTTTTCTACCAGGGACAACTCTCAGGAAAACAAAGCAGAAAAGCCCACGTCACCATCACTCTATGTCTGGACTTCACATTTAAAACGACATTTTACTATAACAAAGAGGACACAGCAAATGGTGTTACTGTAGGTAGTGGGGAGACATTTAATTGACTCTGGTTGGGAAAGCGATAAATATTAAGAAACTTAAATGAGATTTATTTGCACGATATTGAAGACCTGCTGCTCAGAACGCTCCCACAGCAGAGGACGACTGCAAACAGAGGGCAGGATTACTACACTGGGGAGGGGATAGGAGTAAATGAGTTCCTTCCAACACTAAAATCCAAAGTTTACACACTGATATAAAAATAGAAAAGGCATAAAACTTAACCCAAATCCACCCAATAAATGGAATCATGGGTAAAATCAGTTATCTGAGCCTTGGATTCATTCACTCAATCATTTAATGGCCATTTACTGAGCACTTGCAGGTGCCAGGCCCTGATCCAGATACTGGAGACACAGTAGAGAACAAGACAGAATCCTTGCCCTCACAGCGCTTACATTCTAGGGACAGGTAATAAACAATATTTGTAAACAAATATCTAATATTAGGTCAGGTGATATGAAGAAAAATCAGGCTGGCTAAGAGGACAGAACAGCAACAGGTTCTATTTTAAATGGGGCAGCCCTGAAAGGGCTCTGAGGAGGTGAGCAGTGGCTGAGGACCGTGAGGAGGGAGTCCTGTAATCATGTGGGGAAGAACACTCTGGAAGAGAAAATACGAACACATGGCTCCATACTGTGTGTCTAAGGAATGAAAAGGAGGCCAGTGTGGTTGGAGCCACATAAATCAGAGATTTGATCAAAGTAATGACATATAACAATTTGAATATCATGGGTTAATAAGAAATTTTCTATGAAGCTCAGACAGTTACCGTGTTTCCCCGAAAATAAGACCCAGCCAGACAATCTGCTCTAATGCATCTTTTGGAGCAAAAATTAATGTAAGATCTGGTATTATATTATATTACATTACATTACATTATATTATATTACATGAGACCTGGTCTTACATTATAGTAAAATAAGACCAGGTCTTATATTAGTTTTTGCTCCAAAAGACGCATTAGAGCTGATTGTCTGGCTAGGTCTTATTTTCAGGGAAACATGGTAGTATAGAACTTAACTGCTCCAAGAAAACTAATGTGCTACAGAAAAAAAAGAAGCTATCAAATGGATAAGACTAAACAATTATTTCCCTTTGGAGAAAATAATGCCAGACTGTAGGCCACACTTGCATAGCTGGCCTTATCTACAGGATGAATAGGAATTTCATATCAGATTTCACTGAAGTATAACAATGACACTAATAGTTCTAGTCCTGTAATCTCTCTTTTCTAGCTGAAATCAGGAAGTCCTCAAACCCTATTCTGACCCATGGGAAATTCTCCCATGGGAAATTATTGTGTGACATAGGGGTAATTTGTGGAAATGAGTTGACAAGGACAGAGGCTAACCAATCCTAACCGACGTGCTTGGCTGTAGAGCTACAGAGAGCATCACGGTCGCTGACATGGCCCCAGGTCACTCACGTGGTACTGACGAAGGCTGTACCTCAGTTTTGTCAAGGCCGCCTGGCGATCTGCAGCCCACACAACCAGCTTTGCAATCATGGGGTCATAATGCACTGACACTTCATCTCCTGAAATTGAAAAACCACAGTAACCATTCCAAGGTAAAACCAAAGGGATAAAATATGACTAGTGAGACATGCTGCTGGGGCGTTATATACTTAATCCTCACAAACCACTACATCATAGATATTATCACCATTTTATTCATGAGGAACGGAGGCTTACAGGGGTTTAAAAGCTTAAGTTTAAGGAGGGTGTGGCCATCCAAGGGTATCAGGCCCTAAACTAGTGGTTCAATGACACATAGGCTGCTTTTCCCATCCTATCTTCTGAAACTTCTTTTCCCTTCTCATTTTGGAAGTCAGTGCAAACTCCCTCTACCCTCTCATCTCACAATCACTGACACCTGCAGCATTTCCTTCCCTCCACCCTGTTTCCTTATCAGAAAAATAAGGATAATAATTCCTCTATCCTGTAGTTGTTGGGAGGATTGACAATAAAGTGCCAAGTGCCACACTTGGCTGAACTGATAAACAAATAGCAGTTATCATTATTACGATAGTCTTAGAGGATAAGAATCTGAACCACATACATCTCACTAGTTAGACTGGTTCAAGTCAAAAGGATGTGTTGTAGTATAAACATACTGTTCTAGGGCCTTTTTGTGATTTTGGCAGGTCACTTGAGCCCTCTGAAACCCAGGGTCTTCATCTATCAAATCAAGGGATTGGATTACACTGCCTTCATCCATCCATCCATTGGATTACACTGCTTTTATCCATCCATCCATCCATCCATCCATTGGATTACACTGCATCCATCCATCCATCCATCCATCCATCCATCCATCCATCCACCCACCTACCCACCCACCCACACAACTACCAACATATACTGAACACCTTCAAGGCCTAGGCTTGAGCAAGGTGCTGCAAATATAACATGGAAGACAGAGCCTCTCCCTTAAGAATCTTATAATCCGATGGGGAAACTAGACAAGGAGTAGTTTACCGTAAGATAATATAATTAAGGCAATGTCTGGGGAATGCACAACAGGCTCAGGGAACACAAAAGAGTGTTGGGGGACGCTTCTTGGACTAGATTCTTCTTCCCAGTGCCATGATGTGAGTCTGGGAGTCCTTCTCAGAATCATATGTTATCCTTTCAGCATCTTTATTAAATTGCACTGCAGGCTTTGCTTGCCCCACAGGTTCTTTCTTTTCTATTGCAAGGACTCGCTTTTCTTTCCAAGATGTTCTGCTGTTACGTTAAATAATTTACTGATTACCAAATCTTGCTGTGACTTAGCCAGAGCTATCAAAATGTTGCCAATTTGTCACCAAGAAGTCCTAGTTCCTCATTTGGCTTTCAAGACTCTGTATGATTTGCTCTCTACCTGTTTCCAGCCACATCTCCAACTACTTAGTGTCCTGAAATGTTTTCCTGCCACATATCATATTTTCTTATACTTCTTCAAATATATGTTTCGTTAAATTCTCTTTCACTTTTCTTTATGTTGTTAAATCTCTCTTTTGTGAAATTCTCTTTCACTTTTCTTTATGTTGTTAAATCTGTCTACTCAAATCCACTCTAGACTTCCTCATAAAAACGTGTCTTAATTATACGAGCCTAACATAATCTCTTTGTCCTAAGAATTGCTATATTCCATTACTCACCATCTGTATAACTTCTCTGCAACTAAAGTTAAAGGTGGCAGCAGACAGTGGTGGCTCAGAACATGGACTCTGGAGCCAGACATCCTGGGTCTGCATCTTGGCTCCAAGGGTGACAGTGGGCAAGTCACCTAACTTCTCTGTGCCCTGGTTTCCTCAACTAGAAAGTGATAATAATAATCCCTAATCATAGGTTAGTTTTCCTGCTTAAAGGAGCCCACACAGAAAAATCACCTAGAACAGCATCTGTACACAGTAAGTGCTAACTAATTGTTAGTTATGACCACCATTACTAATCATATGCTGAACTGTGATAGCTCTTACACTGTTGTTGTTTTTTTAACTTAAAATTTTTTTTATTATTGTTTAGCTTGCACTAAGTTTGTATTTTAATTCTCTAGTTTGACTTGAAGGCAGAGTGCCTTAGGCATAGCAAATATCAGCCGCCTTAAATCATTTTTGGAACCAGGCAAAGTAAACATATAAAACGGCACCCCCAAAATATCTGTTGCTTAGATTTGTACTACTGCATATCAAAAAAGAATGTATTGTTTAAAAACACAAGTCATTCTTTAAAATAACTATTCCAGAAGGAAAAATAAAGGTTAATGAAGAAATTAAATGCTTTATTTTAGAACATACTAGACATTTCCACAAGACACAGGGAAGACACCATGTCCGAAAATAATAATGCACTAAAACTTCAAAAGACCTCTTGCTTTATTTGCCTTTACCTTGCCGTACTCCAGTTTCAATCCTAGTGGAAAGGTCCGCTTGAGGGACAGAGAGATGCACTAATGGTCCAGCTCCTGGCATGAAGTTATTGTGAGGGTCTTCTGCATATATTCTAGCTTCAAACGCATGGCCCTGCAGAGTTATTTCTTCCTGGCTCAAAGGAATCTTCTCTCCTGCTGCAATCTGGTAATAGAAGAGTATGTGCTTCTTATGAAAAATCCACCTTAAAGCAGCTATGAGACTAGTTAAGTTGATGGTCTTGCCTTTTTCTATGTAAAAATGTATATTTGGGCTTTAAAATGTAAGCCAAATTAATGTGATTATTTTATCCACCCCCTCGAATATTAGGCAAAAAAGAGATTTAAAAAGAGATGCAAGTTGAAAATAATGTATTAATTATGTTTCTAGAGTTTTAAAATACAGAAAGCAGAAAAATTGATAATTAAATTATAAACATAAAAATCAGTGTTTTTCAATATAATTGAAAAAGATAATTATATTGAAAAATTATAATTGAAACTAAGATTGTTTTTTTGGCAAGATAGTCTCAGTTTTCATCTAAAACATTAGAACTCTGTCACCAAATCAATCTTGTTTTAATAGTAAATTATTAGTTGGTGCGTAGGTCTATATTCACAGCTACGGGTAAAGAGCGACATTAGTCATCTTTGGAATCTTCATCAGCAAATGAGTGATAAAGCAAAACAGAAACACATGGTTGTTGTTTGTTTTTTTTCAAATTTGATTTTTATGTTGAAGTTACACTGACTTGGGATCTACTTCTTTTTTTTTTTTTTTTTTTTTAAGGTTTTATTGGGGAAGGGGAACCGTGTGTATTTCCAGGACTTTATTGGGGAACAGTGTGTTTTTCCCAGGACCCATAAGCTCCAAGTCAAGTTGTTGTCCTTCAGTCTTAGTTGTGGAGGGCGCAGCTCAGCTCCAAGTCCAGTTGCCGTGCTCAATCTAGTTGCAGAGGGCACAGCCTACCATCCCATGTGGGAGTCGAACCTGCAACCTTGTTGTTAAGAGCACGCGCTCTAACCAACTTAGCCATCTGGCCGCCCAACATAATGGTTTTTTAATTTTATTATGTTTACTGCATGGCACCAGATTATAAACAGGATGATTATTACCGTTTAATGATGAGAAAATGACAACCTGAGAAAGCGAAAGGTACAAGGAATAAAACTCTAAGTAACTTAGCATCCCATTGAACTAAACAGATAAGCATAAAACAGAGGCAAAGGTCTCATCTCTTTAAATCTGTATATAAGAAAAATCAGGAATCACAGCAGTTAAGAATAAAAGGAAAATGGACTGAATTAAATGTCTTTATGGCATGGTGTTTCAAACCATAGACTCTGCAACCATATTCCTTAGAAACCTTTTATCCTCCCTGATTTCAAGTTTCTGGATTCTCCTGGGCTACTGCTTCAGAAAAAAAAAAAAACAAAAAACAAACAAACATATATATATATATATCCATCCTTGTTTTCCTTGAATGCTGGAAACATAAGCAGCTTTCCAGAAGTTTCTAAATCCACTAGAGTTTTCCTGACATTCACTAACACTTACTAGCCTAATATGCCTGGTTTTCATTAGCTCCCAAGGCTATAGAGGCCCAAAAGAATCTTCTGGTTCTGAAAAGACAAAATTATCAAAATATCAAGACATTAGCATCACAACATGAAAACAACAATTTAGATGCAGGATATGTAAAGAACCAAGAATCCCACAGAGATCAAGATTATTCATACGAACTTAAAAAAAAATTTTTGTATTTAAAAAAATGAAGACTGAAGTAAAATCTATTGTTTCCTATAATGAGAAAAACACTAAGCTATTATTGTTCACATTTGAAGTAATATGCTTTGTGGAACTCTGGTGTAGGCCAGTGCATCTCACACTATCTATAATAAACAGTTGTGAACTTATACTGTTGTAAAACCAGAAGATAATATCCTAGCAATGCCAAAAATGCTTTAAAAATTTCTAAACATTTACTGTGAATGTCCATACTTATCCCACCATGAGGCTGCAACAGTTTGTAAGTCAGCACTTGGCAAATGCACCACTCTATTGGTCTAGACCATTTCCTTGGCTCTTCATTCTAAACCCTGCCTTAGCTCATTTCATCTTGGCTACCATCTGTCCTGCCTCAAAAATCGAACGATGGCCTAGCCCAGAATGATGTGGCCTTATATAGAGCACATCATATAGAGTGTTGAGTCGATGTGGTTGCAAGAAGCCTCCGTGGCAGCAGCTCACCTGCTGGCTTCCCCAGGCCTAAGGGGGAAATGATGGTAATTGACAGATTAGGAATCTGTGTCCACAAAGGGACAATAGCATCAAATGCTGTGTTACATTTAACCTCCCATTTTCCTGTCCTCATCACAACCAGCAAGAATTGAACCCTTATCCAAAGTGACACTTCCTTTTCAGAGGCCAGAAGGCAACATATTCTCAAGACTGATATTTAATAGGAAAAGTGTTCCCACCTTAAGCTGCCACTCCACCAAGTCAGTTCCTGTGATCATCTCCGTAACAGGATGTTCCACTTGCAGCCTTGTATTCATCTCCATGAAGTAGAAATTGTGCTTTGAGTCCATAATAAACTCCACAGTTCCTAAGAGGTAACATACAATGATTACATTTCAATAGTATATAATCAGTAGCAAATCAAAACCTTCCATGATGTATCACAGAGTTTTACTGCTGCCTTCATTCAATGGCAAACACTGGTATTTCATGAAGAAAACACTTCACATTTTGCAGCAGCAAGTGAATCTGTCAGAAACAGGGAGCCACATGCAATTTTGCAAAACAAAAAATATATTCAGGGTTTTGAGCAAATGGTAAGCCCAGCTATGAATCAGGCTCAGCGGTCGCAGCAGGGAGAACACGGTGGGCCAGGTGGGGCTGCTGCACTGGGCCTCGATCCCTGGGAACCTCACCCTGGCACACCCCATCTCCCTCTCACCCAGTGAAGAAAAATACTTTTGTGTTTCCTGATTGTGGGCTCTTGGAAGTTTCTTTTCAAAGTCCCATTGCTGGTGACCCACTGAAAAATTGCTTATCAACTAAATTTTATGTTAATAATATTTTATCGGCATTTGATTGAGCACTACAAAACTTCCCCCAGCTTTATTAAGGTATAAGCACTTATCCATTTTCAGTATAGGTGGGATGAGTTTCAGCAATTGAATACAGTCATGTAACCACCCCTGCAATAAAAATACAGAACATATCCATCATCCAAAATGTTCCCTTGTTCCCCTTTTGCGGGCAGTCCCCTCCCTGGGCCCCTGACTCCAGGCAACCACTAGTCTGCTTTCTGTTGTTATGCTTTGTTTTTGTTTCTAGAATGCCATATAAATAAAATAATATAGAATGTAGTATTTTGTGTTTGAGTTTTTTTCACTTGGCCTAAAGTTAGTTCATATACAGGTGACTCTTAAACCACAATGGTTTGAACTGTGGTGGTCCACTTACACACAGATTTTTTTTAATAAGTATATATTGAAAAAATTTTTGGAGATTTGTGATAATTTGAAAAAACTTGCAGATGAACCATGTAGCCTAGAAATACTGAAAAATTTTGAGAAATAGGTATGTCACGAATGTATAAACTGTATATAGATATCAGTCTATTTTTATCATTTACTATCATAATAAATACACAAATTTAATATAAAAAGTTAAGATTTACCAAAACTTACACAGTTATAGACTGTACATGGTGCCATTCACAGTCGAGGGAAATGTAAACAAATCTAAAGATGCAGTATTAAGTTATAACTGCATAAAATTAACTGTAGTACACACTGTCCTACTGTAATAATTTCGCAGCCACCTCCTATTGCGTGCAGTGAGCTCAAGTGTTCCATTTAAAACGTCATGTGATACTAATCATCTCCTCGTGAGCCATTTGTCTCCTCAGTAAATTGCACATCACAGTAAAAAGTGACCTCTCATAGTTCTCATGTGTTTTTCATCATGTTTAGTGCAATACCGTAAACCCTGAATAACACCGTGGGACGCATACAAAGCAATGCCACTAGTGATGCTGGAAGTGCTCCCAAGAAGCAGAGAAAAGTCATGATGTTACGAGAAAAAGCTGAATTGCTTGATAGGTACAGTAAAGTGAGGTCTGCAGCTGTGCTTGCTCACCATTTCAAGATAAATGGATCCAAAATAATGACTATTGCAAAAAAAAAAAAGGAAATTTGTGAAGTTGTTGGGGCAGCTACACAAGCAGGTGCAAAAACCTTGCACTTTTTGCACAATCCCTTTCTATCTTATACTGAAAAAGTAGCTTTTACATAGGTGCAGTGTGCCTATAAGAAAGGCTTAGTAACAGACTCTAACATGATTCGAGGAAAAGCAGTCATTAGATGACAACTTAAACGGCAAAGGCTCTAAAGCTGGAGAATTTAATCAGCAAAGGATGGTTTGATAATTTTACAAAGAGGTTTGGAGTGAAAAAAAAAAAGTCAAGATAACAGGAGAAGCAGTTTCTGCCGACCAAGAGGCAGCACACGAGTTCCCAGACACCATTAAGAAAATCAGTGATGAGAAAGGATATCTGCCTGAACAGGTTTTTAACGCAGTACTGTAAACCTTGAATAAAACCATGGAACAAAAGTGCCTTATTCTGGAAAAAAATACCACAGAGGACATTTATTAGTAAGGAAGAGAAGTGAGCACCAGAATTTAAGGCAGGAAGGGATAGGCTGACTCTACTGTTTCGTGGAGACACAGTCGGGTTCCTTGAAGGAGGAAGATAAACAACAAGGCGTGAACAACGTGAACACTTTTTCTGCATTGGTTTCCTCAATGCTTTGTCCCTGAAGTCAGGAAGTACCCTGCCAGGAAGGGGCTGCCTTTTATAATTATTTTGATACGGGACAATGCCCCTGGCCACCCAGAACCCCATGAGTTCAACACTGGAGGCGTCAAAGTGGTCTAGTTGCTCCCAAACACAATGTCTCTAATTCAGCCATTAGATCAGGGGGTTATAAGGAACCTTAGTCTCATTACACAAGGCATTCTATGGAAAGGGCTGTCCATGCTGTGGAAGAGAACCCCATGAGAAAAAGAGATCGTCATGAAAGTCTGGAAGGATTACACCACCGACGATGCCAATGTTGTTCTAGAAAAAGCCATGAAAACCATCAAGCCCAAAAAATAAATTCCTGCAGGAGAAAACTGCGCTGAGATGTAGTGCATGACTTCACAGGATATATGGCAGAGCCAATCAAGAAATCAGGAAAGAGATTGTGGAGGAATTCAAGAGCTAATAATAGATACCACACCAGAGGAAATAACAGAAGATGACTTGATGGAGATGAGTGCTTCTGACCCAGTGCCGGATGATGAGGAAAAAGACATAGAAGAAGCAGTGTCGGAAGCACATTGACATTAGACTATCTAGCAGAAGGGTTCCAATTATTCAAGACTGCTTTAGACTTCTTTTACGATGTGGACCCTTCTCTGATATGGGCACTGAAACTAACAGAAATGGTGAAGAAGGATTGGTACCATACAGAAACATTTTTAGACAAATGAAAAAGCAAAAGTCAGGTAGAAATTATGATGCATTTGCGTAAAGTTATATTGAGTGTGCCTGCTCCTCCTGCCTCCCCTTCCACCGCCTCTGTCTCTTCCTCCTCAGCCTACTCAACATGAAGATGAAGATGAAGACCTTTAAGATGATCCACCTCCATTTAATCAATAGTAAATAATCATCATGCTGTACAGTTAATGAACTTACCTGTTGTATGTGTGAGTGTGTGAGTGTGTGTGTGTGTGTGTCTTTGTTTGAAAACCTAATAACTATACAGCAAGAACTGTAAGAAATGTTTTTGTGTCCTCATCATCACCTAAAGGTTCACCATGCAGAACACTGTGTGTAACTTTTGTATTGGAGTGGAGAGCCTACCCTTAGATAGGCATAAAGTTAGTGATATTTCATATAAAATTAACAAAAATGTGCTCTCCCTCTGCTTGGTGGTGGGCTGGTTGAAGATGGAATCCACTGAGGAAAGGCCTGGGTCTTCGTCACCTTGTGTGCCGGCCCAGAGTGGCACTGGGGAAGCCTGTATAACATCTGCTGCAGACCCCCTGAAAATCAAATAGGCTTGGATTTGGACATTCTCAGTAGGAATGATTAAAGGCTGATGTGACCATAAAGAGATAATGCTAAGCAGCTGATAGATTCTGTAGTTCTGCTTCATTCCCAGATAGACACTGGATTCATCTGATACCAGAATTTTATATCCCACGAATCAGTGAAGTCATATAATTTTTTAAAAAGGAGCCAGTAACATACAATGGAAAAAAGAAAGCCTCTTCAGTAAATGGTGCTGGGAAAATTGGAAAGACACATGCAAAGGAGTGAAACTAGACTGCTGTCTGTCATCATGTACCAAAATTAACTAAAAATGGGTCGAAGACTTACACATAAGATGTGAAACTATAAACTGCATAGAAGAAAACAGAAATGAAATTTCAGGAGACTGAAACTAGACCTGAGTTTCTTTCTAGAAACTTCTTTCCCAACCTTGGAACTCTTGGCTGCTGTAAATTCTGGATATACAATAGCTGATGACATTTTTCTTTTATGTATGAAGGTAGATGATTCTTCCAATTGAACCTGGAAGCTGAGTTTTCTCACCAGAAATGGTTTATAGAATCAACTTGCAAAAAGGAGCACCCTAGAAACAAGTCAGTGAAGGGTTTGTCTATGAGAACAGAACACATGCCATGAAGAAGCAGCATACTTTGCAGCATCTGGAGACCTCACTATCGATTACGTCTTTGTGTGAAGACATGCTGCTTTGTAATTATTGCAAGTGTCGCATCAAACTCTGTGGTTATGCAGGGGTCACTGCCTGCTCTCACATTTTCTGTGATCATAGCATGGCAATGGTGAGTTTAGTCGCTCACCAGGTATCTGCCCTGCCTGCAACAGTACCCTTTCTGGTAAGCTAGATATTGTCCAAAGAGAACTCAGTCCATCAGAGGAATATAAAGCCATGGCACTGGCAGGACTTCGACCAGAGATTGTGTTGGACATTAGCTCCCCAGCACTGGCCTTCTGGACTTACCAGGTATATCAGGAGTGTCTCTATCAAGAACACAAATTCAGCAAGGCTGAGGGGCCATCTGAAGCAGATGGAGAAGACATATACTCAGCAAATACAGAACAAGGATGTAGAATTGACCTCTACAAAAGGGGAAGTCACTTCCATGAAAAAAGTGCTAGAAGAATACAAGAAAAAGTTCAGCGACATTTCTGAGAAATTTATGGAGTGAAATCGTCAGTATCAAAAGCTTCAAGGCCTCTATGATAGCCTTACGCTACAAAACATCACTATTGCTAATGAAGAAGGTACCTACCCTTGAGCCATCCATGATCTATCACAATCTGGTATTTTTGGCTTCCCATTAGGGAACAACTCCAAGTTTCCTTTGGGCAGTACACCAGTTCGAAATCGAGGTGGTGGAGATGGAGATTTTCAGTTCAGACCATTTTCTGTGGATTCTTCCAGAGTACCTGAACCCAGCAATCGCTTTTTTGGTTTTGCCTCCCCAATTCATGAATTAGAACAACAGCAAGTCTCTAGCATAGCCTTTAAAGTAGAAAGAATTTAGCTCACTTTATGGAATGTTTACTTTCAGTGATGTCATAGCAAATAATCTTTATTCTAGATCCCTGTGCTGTTGGTGACTTCCACCCTGTGCTATTAAGTCTTTGAAGCTGCCTTCACATTTTCAATTTATAAGAAACTCAGTGGCAGGGAGGAGTGGCTTTCGAGTCTGGTTTCTTTTTCTATTTCCATTATTTAAAGCATGAGCATTTTATTAAACTCAATTTCATTGTGAACTGTTGAGTTTTCACCACTAGCAAAATGGTTACAAAATTATTGGATGTTTTATAGATCACCTGTTGTGGCTGTCTGGGCTATGTGACTGAGCTATATGTTTTTGCATATGTATAAAAGCACCTATGTTATATGTCTACATGTCACTTTGGGTTTTGGTATTTATGCATATATGTACAGGTATGTCCCTTTCCTTATATTGATATTTTGCTGCATTTGCAGGTATATTTATGTGAATAATTTGGTCTCAGGAAATGGCGGTGTGTCTATAGTTTATTATTTGGGTACGTACATTTATTTTTATATATTAAGGTACTTCCCCTTGTACTAACTTGTTTGGAGTGTTTATGCTCAGTCAGTGAGTGAGAGTACAATTTGATGCACATCTGATTATTCCCTATTTCTATTTAAAAATAATTCACATTGATAAAGTTATTTTGTAAAGTTGATTTTTTTGCCATTTATTTTAAAATAAAATTACTCTTCCTTTACTGTTTTGCCAGCTGTTGCCTTGGGTTTACTTATTTAGGAGTACACTTCTAAAGCAGAAAACGTACAATGTGTTATTGATGTTGAGAGATTAATTAAAATACTTTTAAAAATTAAAAAAACAAACAAGTAATGTGTTACTTTTCTTACTGTTTTATAACTTTGCTTGCAAAAAACTGCATTACCATACAGTACGCCTCTCTTGCGTATAATTGGAGAAAACGTGTATCAGCCTATCATCGCAGGTAAGTGGTTTTAAAAAAATGTTAACAATGTTTCCAGTACTGTGTTATAAATATGATTGTAATACTGTATGCCATAAAAATTTTATAATGATTCATTTGTTAGAATATAGGCTAGGCTACCGTGAAGCAATCATATCAATTACACTAGGCTACCATAAAGCAGTCATATTGCTGCTTCTTTGTTTTCAATGCATGAATTGTTATACCTGTAAATGAACATGAATTTTTTTTTCACATTATCTTTTCATTTTTGATGTCTAGTGTTAATAATATATATAACATCTATAGTGCTTTCTATCATATAAGACCATATTGATGTGAGTATTGACAGATGATTCATCTTATAAACAGATGATGTAAATTTATTGTAGCGATAAATACAACAAAGTACTATAAATGCATTTTCTCTTCCTTATGATTTTCTTAATAACTTTTTTCTCTAGCTTAATTTATTGGAAGACTACAGTATGTAATACATATAATGTACAAAATATGTGTTAATTGACTGTTATCTATAGTGTTTTGCATCACATAAAACCATATTGATGTAGGTAAAGTAAGGCTTCCAGTCAACAGTAGGCTATTAATATTTAAGTTTTGGGGGAGTCAAATGCTATATATGGATTTCCAATGGTGTGGGGGATCAGTTCCCCTAATCCTCGCATTGCTCAAAGGGTCAACTGTAATTTAAAACTGTTTTTCAAACTCTGTGTTACAATTCATTAGTGGATGGTACAAATTTAGTGAAGGCTTTCAAGTTTGTGGCTCAGCATGTAAATAACTTAGAAGTCACCATTCTGTCCTCACAACATGTAATTAGCTGAATAGACTGAAAAACCAATGACTCTTCTTAGAACCATCAGAGACATGAGGTTACAGGGCAAATCAGGAGCCCCAAAACTGGAGTGACAGATAGACAAATACAGAGATTGACAACTTACTGCAGCAGAAATCTACAAGCAAAAATCTCTGCAGGAACAAATACCAGAGTAGGAAACCTGGACTGTAATTGATGAATTGCTGAAGGCTCAGCATGGACCGTAAAAACTCCAGGCGCACCTAGTCATGGGAAGGGTCCTCACACTTTTGTGATGTTTACATCCAGGAGCTCTACCAGGTCCTCACAGTGAATCCCCTTGAGCTTCCAGCAATAGTAGGGGAAAAGGAACCAGTGCAAAGATTCCAGAGTTCTGTTCTTCTTAACAAGATCTGCCTTTAAGAAAAACTATTTTACAAGAGCCTAAACTTTTGGGGTTTTATCAGAGACTAACTAACACAACTAGGGGGAGGGAAGTGCACAAGTCTAGCAGCCTTCAGTCACCCCATCCCACCTTCGCAAATAAATCAAAAACAAACAAAACAAACTAAGAAGCACTTGATGAAGTTCATAGTTTAGGGCACAAGCTCACCAAAGACCCAGATCTCATCATAGAACTACCCTCACCTTCCCCCATACCTTCCCACTACATTACTAAAGACCTAGTTACCACACTTCCTTTTACCCAGTACATCATGTCTAGCTAGCAAAATAATTACGAGGCATACTAATAGGCAAACAACACAATTTAAAAAGATTGAACAAACATCAGAACAAGACTCATATGGTTAGGAATGTTGGAATTATCAGACCAGGAACTTCAAAAAACTGATTAATATGCCAAGGGCTTTTATGGAAAAAGCAGACAACATACAAGAACAGATAATGAAAGTAGAGAGATGAAAATTCTAAGAAAATTTTTTTAAAAACTAGAGATCAAAAATACTATAACAGTAAAGAATGTCTTTGATGGGCTCATCAGGAAACAGGACACAGCTGGGGAAGAATCTTAGAGCTTGAAAATATGACAATAGAAAGTTCCAAAACTAAAAGCAAAGAGAAAAAAAGACTGGAGGAAAATAACCAGAACAGAATATCCAAGAACTGTGGGACAACTAAACATATGTGTAATGGGAATATCAGAAGGAGAAGAAAGAAACAAGCAATCTTTAAAGCAACAATGACTGAGAATTTTCCCAAATTAATGTGTGACATCAAAGCACAGCTCCAGAAAGCTCGAAGAACACCAAGCAGGATAAATTCCAGAAAAACTATACCTAACCATGTTATTTTCAAAGTACAGAAAAATCAAAGATAAAGAAAAAAATCCTGGAAGAACTCAAAGAAGGGGGAAAATCCCGAAATCTTACATATGAAGGAGAAAAGAATCACTTCTGACTTATTCTCAGAAACTGCAAAGCAAGAACACTGGAGTGAAATATTAAAGTATTGTGAGGGGAGAAAAAGTCACCAACCTACAACTCTGTACCCTGAGAAGTTATCCTTCAGAAGTTCAGTTGAAATAAAGACCGTCTCAGTTCAACAAAAATTGACAGAATTTATTGTCAACAGACTTGCCTGGCAATAAATGATAAAAGAAGTTCTTTGGAGAGAAAGAAAATGATATAGGGTCAATATTCCAAGAAGATATAACGATCCTTAGTGTGTATGTACCTAACAACAGTGCATCAAAATACATGAGGCAAAAACTAAGAACTGAAAAGAGAATAGATAAAACCACTAATACAGTTGGAGACTTTAACACCCCTCTACCAGAAATGAACAAATCCAATAGGCAGAAAATTAGTAAGGACATAATTGAACTCAACAGCATGAACAATAAACTGGATATAATTGACATCTACAGACTACTTTATACAACAGAAGATTACATATTCTCAAGCTTACATGGAACATTCACCAAGATAGACTACATTCAGGGGCATAAGAAATACCTTAACATATTTAAAAGAATAAATATACAATGTCTGCTCTCAGATCACAATTAAACTAAAAATCAATAAACTGAACTAAAAATCATTAACAGAAAGATAGCTGAAAAAAATTCCAAAATATTTGTACATGAAACAACACACTACTAAATAACACATGAGTCAAAGAACTCTCAAGAGAAATTAAATGAAAATGGAAATACAATTTATCAAAACCTTTGGGATGCACCAAAGACAGTGTTTAGAAGGAAATTTATAGCATTGAATCCATATATTTAAGAGAAAAAATATCTAAAATCAATAATCTAAGCTTCCATTTTAGGAAACTAGATAAAGAAGAGCAAATCAGTTCCAAAATAAGCAGAAGAAACAATAAAAATTACAGTAGAAATCCACAAGGTAAAAGCAGACAGAATACTTCCTAACCCGTTCTATGAGGCCAGCATTACCCTAATACCCAAACCAGACAAAGACATTACAAGAAAAGAAATCTACAGACCAATATCTCTTATGAACAAGAATGCAAAAATCCTCGACAAAATATGAGCAAATCGAATTCAAAATGTATAAAAAAAAATTATGCACCACAACCAATTGGGACTTATCCCAGGTATGCAAGGCTGATTCAACATCTGAAAATCAACTAATGTAATCCATCACATTAACAGACTGAAGAACCACATGATTATGTCAACAGACGCAGAAGCATTTGATGAAACCCAACATCCAAGTATAATAAAAATTCTCAACTAACTAGGAACAAAGGGGGATTTCCTCGATAAAGATTTACAAAAAAAAACCTTCAACTTACATCATACTTACTGGTAAGAAACTAGAAGTTTTCCCACTAAGATCAGAAACAAGGCAAAGACATCTGTTCTCACCACTCCTTTTCAACATTGCACTGGAAGTCCTAGCTAATACAATAAGGCACGTAAAGGAAATGAAAGGTATACAGATTGGGAAGGAAGAAATAAAAGTGTCTTTGTTCACAGATGATCACATATGTAGAAAATCTGAAAGAATCGACAACAATAACAACAAAAAACTGGAACTAATAAATGATTATAGCGAGGGTGCAGGATACAAGATTAATATACAAAAGTCAATTGTTTTCCTATACATCAATGATGAACAAGTGGAATTTGAAATTAAAAATACAATACCATTTATATTAGCACCCCCAAAAATAAAATAGGTATAAATTTAACAAGTTATGTGTAAAATCTATATGAAAAAACTATAAAATTCTGATGAAAGAAGTCAAAGAACTAAATAAATGGAGAGGTATTTCATGTTCATGGGTAGGAAGACTCAACAGTGTCAAGATGTCAGTTCTTCTAAACTAAATCTATAAATTCAACACAATCCCAATCAAAATCCCAGCAACTTATTTTGTGGCTATCCAAAACGTAAGTTTATATGCAGAGGCAAAAGACTCAGGATAGCCAACTCAATACTGAAGAAGAACAAAGTTGGAGGACTGAAACTACCTTACTTCAAGACTTACTATAAAGCTACTGTAGTTAAAATAATGAAGTACTGGTGAAAGAACAGATAAATAGATCAATGGAACAGAATAGAGAGCCCAGAAATAGACCCACATGAATACAGTCAACTGATCTTTGACAAAGAAGGAATGGTAATACAATGGTGCAAAGATAGTCTTTTCAACAAATGATGATGAAACTGGACATCCACATACAAAAAAAAAATGAATCCAGACACAGACCTTACACCTTTCACAACTATTAACTCAAAATGGATCATTGACTTAAATGTAAAACCCCAAACTATAGAACTCCTAGGAGATAACATAGAATATCTAGATGACCTTGGATATGGTGATGCTTTTTTAGATACAACAAAAAAGGCACAATCCATGGAAGAAATAATTGATAAACAGATGGCAAGTAAGCATATGAGAAGATGCTTCACATCATATGTCATCAGGGAAATGCAAATTAAAACAAGAAGAAACAGGCCGGCTCGGTGGCTCAGGCACTTGGAACTCCGTGCTCCTAACTCCGAAGGCTGCCGGTTCGATTCCCACATGGGCCAGTGGGCTCTCAACCACAAGGTTGCTGGTTCAACTCCTCGAGCGGGATGGTGGGCTCCTCCCCCTGCAACTAAGATTGAACAGGGCACCTTGAGCTGAGCTGCAGCCGAGCTCCCAGATGGCTCAGTTGGCTGGAGCACGGGCTCTCAACCACAAGGTTGCCAGGTCGATTACTCGAGTCCGGCAAGGGATGGTGGGCTGCGCCCCCTGCAACTAGCAACAGCAACTAGACCTGGAGCTGAGCTGCGCTCTCCACAACCAAGACTGAAAGGACAACAACTTGACTTGGAAGAAAATCCTGGAAGTACACACTGTTCCCCAATAAAGTCCTGTTCCCCTTTCCCAATAAAATCTTTAAAAAACAAAGCAAAACAAAAACACAAGAAAACAAGAAGAAACAAAATTTGGAACACTGAATACTAAATGCTGGTGAGGATGTGGAGCAACAATGTAGGAATTCTCATACATTGTTGCTGAAAATATGGTATATCCACTTTGGAAGACAGTTTGACAGTTTCTTACATAACTAATCATAATTTTACCATACAATCCAGCAATCCTGCTCCTGGTATTTATTGAGTAAATACCAACCCAAATGAACTGAAACTTACATCCATGCAAAATTCTACATGCCGTCTTTATAGCAGCTTTATTTATAATTGCCAAAATTTGGAAGCAACCAAGATGTCCTTCAGTGGGTGAGAGGATAAATAAACTGTGGTGGTACATCCAGACAATGGAATGTTATTCAGCACTGAAAGGAAATGAGATATCAAGCCATGAAGAGACATGGAAGCAACTTAGATTCATATTAGTAAGGGATAGAAGCCGATCTTAAAAGGCTACATACTGTATAGTTCCAAATATATAACATTCTGGAAAGGCAAAACTATGGAGGCGATGAAAAAGATCAGTGTTTGTCATGGGTTGGAGGGAAGGATGAAGAGTAGAGCACATAGGATTTTTATGGCAATGAAACCGTTCTGTATGAGACTACAATGGTAGACACATGTCATTATACATTTGTGCAAACTCAGAATGTACAAGCGTGTACCCTAATGTGAACTATGTTCTGTGAGCGACAATGATGTGTCAATATAGGTTTGTTGACTATAAAAAATGTACCACTCTGATGTGGAATGTTGATAGTGGGAGAGGCTGTACGTGTTTGGGGATGGGGGTATATGGGATAATCTCTGTGCTTTCTGCTCAATTTTGTTGTGAATCTAAAACTGCTGTAAAAAAATAAAGTTTATGAATTTTTAAAAACGCAAAAAAATCATTTAGTGATTTTTATTTAAAATAGAATAGAAAATATCAAACAGCATTTTATATAATTAGGATAAGTACTATTTAGTAAAATACTTGTGTCAAACATATATGAATATAAATACAAACACTCATGTGTATAGAAGAGGTCTCAATGTGAAATGTATTTCTTTTCTGTGGATCTGGTCAAAAAAGTTTGAATGTCATTAAAAAATATGTTTCTTTTGCCTCTGAAACATAAATAAATTCTTTTTCCTTCTCTATTAGAAACAAATCTTAACATACCTGCTCCGACATAATTTACAGCTTTAGCAGCTCTGACTGCAGCTTCTCCAAGCTTTTTTCTTACTTCAGGTTTAATACCAGGCTATGAAAAAACATTTAAAATAAATGTCCATTGGTACCTTGCCCCACTAAACATTTCCGTTAAGACCCAATATTGCATCTCTGTGTATCAAATATTGCAATGAAGAAATTATAAGGATAAAAAGCTAATCGATACATTTCATCAAGAAATACTGTCCTATACTACAGTTTCACTGTCACAATACCAAGGTTTAATGGTTCTGCTAGTAATTTCTATGAATTGCAGATATTACTCAGCATAATGACATATCTTTGTCCCTTGTATCTAAATAACAACTTATGTAACTATATGTCCACTTAAAATTACATCTGTCAATATGAAAACTTTGAACGATCCCTATTTTAAGATAATAAAACAAACCCAATAATCATGATGGTGAACCTTGAGATTCCAAGTTAATAAGATAGGTTCATACATAAAAAGAAATGTATGCCAATAAATAGGCAAAGCTTCTAACATTTGAAAAATTGCTCTACAGATACTTATATTTAAGTAGCCTGTTTAAAAATAAGGATTTACTGAAATTATTATTGATATTTACTTCAAATGGTAACATATACTCAAATTAAATTTGAATATGAGAATAACAAACTGATTAACCAGAAACCTCAGATCCCTGACCTGATAGAAATACATATTGATAAAATCATGTATGGTAGCCCCCCCCCTTATCCATGGGGGATATGTTCCAAGACCCCTGAAACCATGGATAGTACCACACCCTATATATGTGTTTTCCAATACAAACATACCTTTTCACTTAAAGGAAGCACTTTACAGCATCTCTTTGGCATAACCGAATTGCCAGCATCACTACTCTAGCACTCTGGAACCATTATTAAGTAAAATAAGGGTTGCTTGAACACAAGAAATGTGATAGTTGATCTGATAACCAAGATAACTACTAAGTGACGAACGGGCAGGTGCTTGGATCAGACTAGATTTTCCTAGAAACTATCAAATGGAACATGGCCCTCTGTGCCCTCTGGATGGAAGCCCCAGAACATCAACCCTTCTCATCCCCAATACTGTGGTGGGGGCCTTATCCTTACATTACTACTGGGAAGTGGTTGTCCAGCAGGACTTGGGGAGAGATACTAGCTTCACAGATTTCATGTGAAAAATCGAAGCGACCAAGGTTTCCATTACGGAGAAGCTTCCAAGTTTCTTTACCGGGTACTTACCCCTGGAGCTTCCTCAATGATCTTCTGGTGTCTCCTCTGTACACTGCAGTCTCTTTCAAACAAGTACACAGCATTGCCATAGTGATCACCGAACACCTGGACTTCCACGTGCCTAATTAAAAGCAAACACATGTTAATATACTTTGTTAAAGATGACAAATATCACATGCATTGAGCCAAAGTGTTGGCCAAGATAACCAGGATTCCTATATTTTCATTTTAAGACGGGGCATTTTGATTTCAAAATAGAAGATATGAATTAACAGAACTATAGTTAATCTTGTAAATACCTAATGAAAAATTTTACATTTATTGGATGAATATAAAAAAATGAAATGACTGGGAAATAAGAAAAGACAGAAAACATAGAAGACTGTATTTATGACCTCAGAGTAGGGGCAAGTTAAAAAAGTACAAACTGCTAAGGGAAAGAATGATAAATCTGACTATATCAAAATTATAAGTTATAGTTTGATTTCATATATCCCTAAAAAGTCAATGAAACTATTTTTATGACCAGGAGATTTTTAAAAATCAGCTCTTTATAAACTATGGTAGATTGAAAATTAAAATGGCTCACCATAAAATGTTAAGAAATAAATTAATATGGATCATTAAAGACTACACTAACATTAAATCAACAAAACAAAAAAAAACAAAAAAGAGCACATTAATGTTGAGTATAAAACATCAAAATTATGAGAAATCATATTAAGAGTAAATGCACATAACACTTATGAAAACAAGATAACACAGACCATCTGGTGAACATAAAGCATTCTTCTCAGTAGGCTTATTTTGATATGTTCACACTGCAGTTCACCTCACATATTCACCACCATCATACAGAAATGAGCAATCAGCAAATGTTTTCCCTGTTGATATTTCAAAATAAAAATTGTCAAACATAGAGAAAAAATTAAAAAACCCAGGAAGTCTTGTAAATGTACTCTTCAGCACAGTGGCTCATAAGTGTTCCTTTTTGTTCACCTCATGAAGCACTTTATTAAATGGCTTAGGAGAATTTATTTTCTTGATATATCATTTCTACTGAATGTTCCATTTGAAAATATTCCTGCCTGCCCAACACAACAGGAGCTGATTTCTTCCTTTTGGATTTAACTTCTTGACATTTCCTCCTCTTTTTATTTATCCTTAAGCTATTATCACCAAATACATCCTTGCTATTATTATTTTGAACCAACTGTTAACTGTAAGATCAAATAAGAATAAGAAAAATAAGAGATTTTATTTTACCTTCATCTATTCCTTCTCTAATGCTCTTCTTGATCTGAGTTTTTGATCTGTATCATTTTCCTTTTCTTTGAACAACTTTTGTTATCATTTCTTGTGAGGCAAGTCTACTGGAGAAATTCCCTCAATTTTTGTTTGTCTGAGGACATCTTTATTTCTCCTTCATGTGTGAAGGATAATTTCATTGCATACAGAATTCTAGGTTTGTGTTTTTTTCTTTCAACACTTTATATATATTTCACGCTACTCGATTCTTGCTTGCATGGTTTCTGGTGAGAAGTCTGATGTAATTCATACCCTTGTTCCTCTGTAAGTAAGGTGTTTTTCCCCTCTGGTTTTTTTCAAGATTTCCTATTTGTTTGTCTTTGTTTTCCAGAAGTTTGAATATAATTTTTACAATTCTTTGATATTTATCCTGTTTCATATCCTCTGAACTTCCTTGTTCTACAGGCTGGTGTCTGTCATTAATTTTGGAAAAATTTTGGCCATTATTACTTGAATTCGTTCTCCCACTCCTTTCTTTCTTCTCCTTAGATTAATATAAAATAGTATTCAAATAACCAGCTGTTATACCTTTTAAAATTGTCCCACAGTTCTTGGAAAGTTCATTTATGTTGTGTTTGTTTTCATTCTTGTTTCTCTTTGTATTTGTTTGGGAAGTTTCCATTGACGTATGTTCGAGGTCACTAGTTCTTTCCTAAGCTTGTCCATCCAGTTTACTGATGAGTCCATCAAGTGCACTTTTCATTTCTGTTACAATGTTTTTGATTTCTAGCATTTCCTTTTGATTTTTAACTTAGAATTTCCATCTCTCTGCTTACACTACCCATCTGTTCTTGCATGTTGTCAACTTGCTCCATTATAGCCCTTCATATATTAACGAGTTCCTTTAAATTCCATATGATAATCCCAAAATTTGTGCCACTTCTCAGTCTGGTTCTGATGCTTCCATTTGTCTTCAGACTGTGCTTTTTCTTGCCTTTTAGTATGCCTTGTAATTCTTTTCCTAAAAGCCAGACGTGATGTATAATAGGAACTGAGGTAAACAGGCCTTTAGTGTGACATTTTATATTGATCTGACTTGGAGATGTGCTGTGTTTAATGTTTGCAGTAGCTATAGGTGCCAGAGGCTTCACTTTCATCTAATGTCCTTGTTTTACTTTGTTTTCTCCTATTGTGTTTGGGTTTCTCTAAGAACTGCTTCTTACACAGCATTGGTGTCTTGCAACTCTTTCAGTTGTAATCCACTGTTACTATACATGAGCCCTGGTGACACGGCAGGGTATAAAGGAGGGAAAGCATTCCATAATCTAATGATTAAATTTTAGTGTTCCAGTGGCTATGTGACTCAGTGCCTCAGAAGTTTTTCTTACCTTCCCCCCACCCTGCTTTGGTGAAACAGGAAGTTCAGAGGTTAGACTCGGCTAACTGCCCTTCCCCCAGAACAGAAAAGTTTCTGGCAAAGTTTCCCTTGGAGTGCTGGCCTTTGTAATGGAGAACTGCTCTTGGCCTATTTCAAAATGGTTACTTTTCTCTTCCCCTGGCCCAAAATGTGAGGAAATTTTTCTCAGATTTTCACTGTAAGGACCCAATGATGTTCCTGACAATTAAACCTATGAAAATTTGGGAGGGAAGGGGAATCCCCCTAACACTGGGCTCCATGGAGTTTGTCACTATCAAGCTAGTACACACTCAGCCACCAGTAAAGTGTCAAAATTCCCATATAAGTGTTCCTACCAGTTTATGGCTCCAGCAGCTTCTGCTTCCAGTAAGCCGGATCTCAGAAGATTCGTTGTCTTCACAGGCCTGTCCAGATTTCAGGGAGGCGATTTGCCCTGTAACCTCATTTCTCTGATGGGTCTAAAAGTCGTTGATTTTCATTCTGCTCAGGTTTTTACTTAATCTTCATATGTAACGGCTTCCAAACTTTTTACATGTTCAAGCTGAACCGTTTGTTTTTCAAATTCCAATTATAAAATTCTACCATTTCTACTGACTCTCCCTTATCTTTTAGCTGCTCCAGGGAAGGAGACACTATAGCAGGACTCCAGGTTCTGAAAGGAACATGTGGGGCCACACCAGGGGCCACACAGTTTTTATTCTGAGTTCTCAAAAGTTGAAAACACTTTTGCTTTGGCTGCTTACAAAGGAAGGTCATTGAGGATGTGTGGTCGGTTTTGATTTCTGTACTCATCAACTCACTTGTGTTATTTTACTTTTGCTGACTGACCTTTTCTGTTGCTTTATCTAACTTAGATGTTCTGGAGCACAGTGTCTGAGAAGCAGGAGGTGCATCAAATCCTAGCCCCTCCAATCAGCCACTGCGGATGTCTGGCTAAACAGGTAGGTCCAGCCGGAGTCTACCAGGAATGCCTTGAAATGTTCTAATAGGTCTAAAGTTTTTATTTTCCTATTTACTCATATATTTTTAATTCATCTAGAATATATATTGAATATGAAGTGAGGAAGGAATATGGTTTCTTTTATTATCCTCCAAATAGTACACTTTGAAGACTATTTTCTATCCTAGCCTTTCAGATAAACTCAATAGTTCTCATCAGATTTTTGTTAATGTTTGTGACACACACACACACATATATATAATTATTTCTTTTTTTCAGTTACAATTAACATTCAATATTATTTTAATTTCAGGTGTACAGCACAGTGATGAGACATTTATATAATTTATGCAGTGACCCCCCTTTAGTTTAGTACCCTCCTGGCACTATACTAGTTGCTGCAACATTACTGACTATATTCTCTATGTGGTACTTTACATCCCCATGACTATTTTGTAACTGCCAATTTGTGTTTCTTAATCCCTTCACAGTTCTGATGAGATCTGTAAAACATTGATATCTACTTTTCTCAGTTATCAGAACCTCCTCGACAATTTTCTGCCATCCCATTAATTCAACAGGTAATTATTTAGTGGGATATAACATAATATACACAGCATGATTATCATGATAGTAAAATACTACTAGAAAATGCAGCATAGAAATATATAGAAATGCTAATACTTTAGAGGAATGAGACTGAGTGACTTCGTTTTCCAACTCCTGTATTTTCCAAAAGTGTGTAATGTATTCATGTTACTTCTATATTTCAAAAAATATTGACACCTATCATGAAGAAAGTAGCATTCTAGGTAGTATATAGGGAAAATTAAAAAGAAATATACTAGCAGGTCCTTAATTCCCAGGAATTTCCCAGATATTGGGGGAATAAATTATTATGTGAGGTAATATATGCCTAACATTTTATAAGGAAAGAATTTACAACTCAAAAAGAAGTTTCAGGCATTAAGTTACAGTCACTGAAACAGCTGGCTGATGTCCCCACAACAATTCTAACTCGAGAGTATGCCAATTTGGATAGCCAGGCTATTGTTTTTCGGAAGGGAGCCCTCAATTTACCTTAGTATCTCCTCTGTTTTTTCCTTACTTCCGCTAACTGGTGGCATGTGCTGTGCTCTCCAAATCAACTGGCCTTTGGAGGTCGACTTTTTTTTTTTTTTTTTTAACTAACAAACTCTAAATGAATTTAATTTACCATGCCATGCTCAGGGATAGTTCTAAGCTTTGTACAGCCTAAAACAAAAACAATCTGGGGACCAGCTTTAAGAATACAAAATTAGGTACAGGATCTTGGAAGAGGCTCAAACAAGGGAAGGGCCTAAAGCTTCAGTATATTACCTTCAAGGTAAATCCCCTCTGGTTATGGGTCTTAAATGAGTTATTCTTTATAAAATCACTTGACTTACAGGATATCTATATCTATATCTATATATCTTTATCTATATCTATATCTATGTCTATATCTATATTCTATATCAATGATAGCTATATATATATATCAATATCTATATCTCTATATCTATATACATATAAATTACCACAAAATCTATGAAACAGGAAAGTTTTATAATCAGTATCTTATTTTAAGCAATAGACATGAAAATAAAACTCCAGAAAATAAAAACATTTTAGAAATTTACATGGCATTTGTTATGGTACCTAGAGAAGCAACTTAGTGCAGTGGTCAAGTATGAATTTTGGAGTCAAACCACCTGGGTTCAAATCCAGGCGTCACTGTTTCCTAGCTGGGAGACCTCAAGCAAGTCACATGACCACTCTGTTTGCTCAGTATCCTCATTTGCAAAATGGGAATAATACCCAACTACTGGGGTTCTTGTAATAATTAGACTAGAATTAGGATAGCAAAATTAGTTACTGTATGTAAAATACTTAGAATCTAGTACACAGTAAGTGCAATATAAGTGTGAGCTGTTAGTATTATTTATTAACAACACAACTACAATTCGATTTGGGTAACTACTTCCATTTTCTGAGCATCTCAACTGATGGAGTTCCACAAAATATAGCTTAATTTCTTACAATAATTTTTTTTATTTTGAAAAGACCCTAAATTCCCTTAACAAGAAATGAACTGAATGAATTAATAGCATTATCAATACCATGGAACCATTAAGCCCAATAAAAAAGAATGAGGTAGGTCAATATTTATTGACATGGAAAGATGCCTATGATAGAATATTAGCTTACAATATTACATAAGATTCTATTCACTGCTCTTCTGTATGTATTTTGTATGCTGTATGTATATGTATAAATGTTTCTATTCACATAGAAAATGCCTGAAAGAATGAATATCATACTATAAAAGTGGTTACATCAGGGGGTGAGATTGGGGAACTTATGTACTTATATCCTATTAGAACTTATATTTTACATAATGTGCATGCATTTCTTTTACAATTTAAAAAATATGAGTCAGAAAAACAAGCTGAACCCACCGTGGCGTGTCCACAAACTTCTCAATCAGCATAGCATCATCATTGAAAGACTTCTTGGCTTCCCTCCGTGCTGATTCTAACTGCTCTTGAAATTCTTTTTCGAATCTGGCAATCCTCATTCCCTAAGATGGAAAGATAGTTATGACTACAACATAAATAAAACAAAGAAGACTAGCCTGAAATGGAAAACGCGAGCACACACAATCTTACTTTTCCTCCTCCGCCACGGACTGCTTTAATCATGACGGGATAACCTATTCTCCCAGCTTGCTCTTTCAGGCATTGGTCTGATTGGTCCTCGCCATGATAACCTTCCACAACAGGTACTCCAGCAGCAGCCATTATGGATTTGGATGTGCTTTAGAATAAAAAAAAATAAAATAAAAAATAGAAAAAAACCCTTAATGTACCCCAATTCTATGTTGAAATATTTCCTACAAGAGAAATGAATACAACCCAGTCTATAAAATACAATGGAACTTTTTAAAGAAAATATCCCATATATAAAAAAAGGACTACAGCCTGAGACAACAAATACTAATACAAATATTAAAATATCTGCTAATTTTCTTCAATCCAGTTTTTTATATGGTAGCTCAATACAAATTAGTTAAGTATTTTCTTTAATTTACTGGAGTGTCAGATAATTTATGCCTATGACAACAAAAGCATACAATTAACATGTCTGTTATAGTTAAAACAAACCATTTCAATTGACCCTCCTCTATGGCTGTATTTAAAAGATATAAATTCAGGGCCGGCCCGGTGGCTCAGGCAGTTGGAGCTCCGTGCTCCTAACTCTGAAGGCTGCCGGTTCAAAGCCCGCAGTGAGCTGTCAACCACAAGGTTGCCCGTTTGACTCCTGCAAGGGATGCTGGACTGAGCCCCCCAGTAGCAACAGCAACAGCAACTGGACCTGCAGCTGAGCTGTGCCCCCCACAACTAAGACTGAAAGGACAACTTGAAGCTGAATGGCACCCTCCACAACTAAGATTGAAAGGACAACTTGACTTGGAAAAAAGTCCTGGAAGTACACACTGTTCCCCAATAAAGTCCTGTTCCCCTTCCCCAATTAAAAAAAAAAAAGATATAAATTCATACCTCTTTATTCCCATGTCTCTAATTGCAGATGAAGGAGGACCTACAAAAATAATTCCTTCTTGCTTACATAGTTCGGCAAATTCCATATTTTCTGAAAGAAAACCATATCCTGGATGGATAGCCTAGAAGTGAGCAATAAAAAGATAAATTTACTAGCCCTCCACTGGCAAACTGTGATGTAGGTAAAGTCATCTTCCTCTGGGAGGTCTCCTCCCACGCTTGTGATAGGTACACTGGGGTCTTTACGAAATCTGTTTCCAAACAGATGTATAAAACATTCATACTGAAGTTCTGAAGCCTTACCTGAACCAGAAGAATTTGTATTTCTCTTTATTGTGGTAACGTATAGATAGCATAAACTATTAATACCATCTTCACCACTTTTAAAGTGTACAGTTCAGTGGCATGAAGTACATTCACAATGTTGTGCAACCATTACCACCAGCCATCTCCAGAACATTTTCGTTATTCCATACAGAAACTCTGTATCCATTCAACATTAATTCTCCATTCCTTGGTAAATTTCTATCTTAGGAATTTTACTTTCTGTCTCTATGCGTTCGTTTATTCTAGGAACCTGACATAAGTGGAATTGTATAATACTTGTCCTTTGTGTCTGGCTTATGCCCCTTAGCATACTGTTTTTGAGGTTCATCCACGTAGTAGGTGTATCATAATTTCATTCCTTTTTAAGGCTGAATAATATTCCACTGTACGTATATTCCACGTTTTGTTTACCATTCAGGTGTTGATGGATATGTGGATTGTTTCTACCTCTTGGCTATTATGAATAATGCTGCTATGAACATCGGTGTACATGTATCTGAGTCTGCTTTAAATCCTCTTAGGTATCTTAGGTATATATCTAGAAGTGGAATTGCTGGATCATATAGTAGAGAAGAATCTGTATTTTAATTTAAAATAATACTGCTATTAGGGTAGCATGCCAGGGAATATTTGTAAGTAGGAGTCAAGGTAAGGGGGATTTGTTGACTCTGCCATCATATAAAGCTGGCCTAGAACTGAAACCAGGGTACCCAAAAGTTGAAAAAGAGCACACAAGAGCAATACTTTTCAGTTCAGGTCATTACGTGCCCATGTCTTCTTTCTCAAAAAAAAAAAAAGCTAAGAAGCAAATATAAAGTCATATATTAATGCCTATAAGAGGACATACTTTAGTGAAAGAGGACTATCTCAGACTTTTGCCTAGTTACTTGCATCTTATTCAGAGTTTTAACAATTTGTCTGGCTTTCTAGCTCACAGAAGAGGAAAATCAGAGACTGAAAGACAGCATGATTTCTAAATGCAAACATACTGACAGGAAAAAGGGAAGAAACAAGAAAGCAAACAGCAGCTTAAACGATTTAATGAGGGATGAAGCCACTCTCTCTCCAACTTCAATAGCCCACTTTTGTCCTTTTTCAAAAATGTTACATTCAAAGATCACTTGAAAATCAAAGGGGTAAACTTCCAATGTCTGGGAAACTCATATGAAAAGAAAAACCCACATCTTAGACAGCAAACAACAAAATGCTAAATACTGAATAAAATGCCAGAAAGTCAGAGTTTGACATTAGTCTGAAATTTTGTGTGTTTTTTTAATCAATGTTCAGTTTTAGATGTTTTCCATGAAATGTCCCAACATTATTTATGCTAGGCAAAGTGAAAAGGTCTACACTGAGTCCTCTGGTTTTTTATCAGGGTTTTTTTTTTTACAATACATAACATTCACCTATTTATAGTTCCCTGAATTTAGTAAATGTATACAACTGTGCAACTATCACTTTAATCCAGTTTTAGAATGCTTCCATTACTTAAACTGTTCCTATGTGTTAGGTGCATAACTAATTCTTGCTTTCAGAACCAAGCAACTACTAGACCAGCTTTTGCCTTTTTTATAGTTTTGCCTTTTTTACAAATTTCATGGAATAATGCAGTACACAGTATTATGTGTCTGATTTCTTTAACTTAGTGTAATTTTTTGAGGCTCATCCATGTTGTTGTATGCATCAGTAATTCATTTCTTTTTATAGAAGTGATTCCACTGTATGGGCATACCACATTTAATTTATGCATACATTTGGATTTCTTCCAGTTTGGGGCTATTATGAATAATGCTATTATGAACATTCATTCAAGTCTGTGAACACATTTTTCACTTCTTTTGGATAAATGCTCAGGAGTGCAACTGTTGGGTCAAAATATGGTTAAGTATATGTTGAACTTTTAAAAAACCAGTCAAACAGTTTTCTAAAGTAGCTGTCCTATTTTGCATTTCTACCAGCAATGTAGATGGTTCCAAGTTTCTCCACATCCCCATCCACACATGGTATTGTCAGTCTCTTTTGATTTTAGCCATTCTAGTGGGTGCATTGCACTACTGCATTTTTAAAAAACATTTTATTGATACATTATTCATATACCATAAACTTACCCAATCCAATGATTTTTAATGTATTCAAAGTTGTGCAATTATCACCATAATCTAATATACTGAGTGAGATCTAATAATGTAAGTTTTCATTACCCCAAAAAGAAACAGCATGCCTCTAAGCTGTTATTCCCCATTCCCCACATATCCTCAGCCCTAGGTAACCACTAATTTACTTTGTCTCTATAGACTTTTCTGGTCTGGATATTTCATATAAATGGAATCATACTACTAACAATTGTCACCCCAGTAAATTTAATTTTAAAAAAAATGGAATCATACAATATATAAAGTCTTTTATGACTGGCTTCTTTTACGGAACACAATATTTTCAAGGTCCATCAGTTTTTTAGCATGTATCAGGACTTCATTCCTTTTTATTGTTGAATAATATTCCATTGCATGGATGTACCACATTTTAATTACTCATTCATTAGTTGATGGACATTTGCATGATTTCCACTTTTTGGCTATTATTAATGCTGCTATAAACATTCATGTGTAAGTTTTTGTATAAGTTTTCTTTTGGATATATATCTAAGAAGTAGAGTTACTGTTTCATATTGTAACTCCATGTTTAAGCTTTCGAGGAACTGATAAATTGTCTTCCAAAGTGGCTGCACCAATTTACATTCCCACCAGTAATGTATGAGAGTTCCAATTTCTCCAAATCCTTGCCAACACTTGTTATTATCTGTCTTTTTTATAGTAGCATCTTAATGAGTGAAGTGGTACCTAACTGTGGTTTTAATATCCATTTCCCTAACAGCTAATGATACCAAGTATCTTTTAATGAGCTTGTTGACATTTGTGTATCTTCTCTGGTAACATGTGTATTGAAATCTTTTGCCCATTTTTTTTCAATTGGGCTGTTTGTCTTCTTATTATTGAGTTGTAAACTGTCCCTTATATATTCTGGTTAAAAGTCTTTTATCAAATAAAAGTTTTGCACATATTTTCTCCCAGTCCATGGCTGGTCTTTTTATGTTCTAAATGTTTTATTTCGAAGAGCAAAAGTTTTAAGTTTTAGTGAAGTCTATTTTATCAATTTTTTCTTTTATGGATCTTGCTTGTGGTATTATAGCTAATACATCTTTGCCTAACCCTGTCAAAGATTTTCTCCTGTGTTTTCTCCTAGAAGTTTTATGTATTCCATTTACGTCTATGATACATTTCAAGACAATTTTTTTTTTTTTATGAAAGGTGTAAGAAAGGGTGTAGGAACTAGTCTTTAGATTTATCTTATTGCATATAGATATCCAGTTGCTCTAGCACTGTTCGTTGAAAAGACTACCCCTTCCCCATTGAATTACTTTAGCACCTTTATTCAAAAATTAATTGACCATATATGTAAAACTTTCTATTCTGTTCCACTGACCTATATGTTTATCCTTCTGATACCACACTGTAGCTTTATAATGAGTTTTGAAATCCGAGAGCTTAAACCATACAAATTTGTTAGTCTATCAAAATTGTTTTAATGGTATACTAAGCCATTTGGCTATTTTAGGACCAGCTTGTCAATTTCTACAAAAAAGCCTGTCGGGATTTTGATAGAGAGTGCATTAAAGCTACAGACCAATTTGTAAAGAATTGCCATCTTAACAAAATTGACTTTTCCAATGATATATCTGTTCATTTATTTAGGATTTCTTTAATTTCACTCAACAATGTTTTCTAGTCTTCAACACATTTGTCTTGAAATGCTTTTTCTAACTTTATTACTAAGTGTTTGATTTTTATTGATGCTATTATTAATGTAATTATTGCCTTAATTTCATTTTCAAAGTATTTGTTGCTAGCCTCCCTTCTTTTGAACAGATACATAATTTGATAGAATACTGATGAACTAGATAAATCCTCTCCCTTCATTAACTAAAGAAAAGCACTTGCAAATATAAAGTTCAACCACCCACTCTGGGAATGGCATCAAGAAGTTTGATTTCTCTGAGGAAGAACAATTTAATACATCCAAACCATAGCATTTTTGAGCAGCTGAATGGACTAAAAAGGAAAAAGCAACAACACTACTACTGTCAGCAATGGGCTAATTGCCTAGCTGTCAGGCATGTATTTAGCTGCCAATTCACCCTGGTGGGTCACAGGGTTGCAAGACTGTCTAGACTGTTCATTCCATAGTATTAACAGGAAAGAGAGAAAACTGACACAATATCTCCTACCCTGAAATCTCTACCAAAACAATCTCTTCCACTCCTGTAATTTTCCCCATTCTGCCCTGTGCACGTTCAAGCATATGCACAGATCCAAGGCTGGTGGTGGTGGTGACTCTGCCTTCAGGCACAAATGAGATGCATCCTTTCCGTGGTGGAGGGAACAAGTACTACTCTTTAAATTCCTATTACCAAGCATTTCCTACCCACATCTGTGATACTTAAGACATGGCTTTCCTTTTGGTCAACCAATTTGCTTAATCGAAACTTCTAATTAAACAACACCTTCCCTTTTCCCAAACTTTCTATATTCATTAAAGTTATTTGCCAGTGATTTTGAAATGCTTATAAGAAAGTTATTCATCCTGGTGGCGCATTAAAAGAGACTGGAGCCCTTTTACAAAACATTCAGAATCAGGAGCTAATCAAGATAACCGAGGGGATGAGGCCAACACAATAGCATTTGAACTTTATACACAAAGAGAAAAGTACACCTCACAGTGTACAGCTTTCATATGCATAATTTTCATAAACTGAATATACCTACCGTGTTTCCCCGAAAGTAAGACCTAGTCGGACAATCAGCTCTAATGTGTCTTTTGGAGCAAAATTAATATAAGACCCGGTATCATTATAATAATAATAATTATATTATATTATATTATATTATATTATATTATATTATATTAGACCCGGTATTATATTATATTATATAAGATCCAGTCTTATAGTAAAATAAAAAAGGATCTTATATAAATTTTTGCTCCAAAAGACGCATTAGAGATGATTGCCTGGCTAGGTCTTATTTTTGCGTAAACACGTTTCCCATCGAGAAACAAAACATCACTAACATTCCAGAAGACCCCTTTATGCTCCCTTCTAGGTTACCCTAGACCCCTCCCCCAAGGCACTATCTCTCTTTAAAAGGCACCTGAGGTGTTCTAATCTACAGCCAGCACTTACCACTACTTCTTTTCCAGCCAGAGGGTTCGAGACAATTGACAATCAAGAGAACTAGCCCAATGAACATGCTCACCATTATATCTGCTAGATACTCTCAATGCAGTCATATCAGTAGGCAAATCATCCAGAAAGTTAGCTCGCTTATAAATTTTACTCTAGCATGTATAAAAATGCCTATGTCAAAATAGACACATTAAGAACAACTCTACAGTTACAGCAAACTTTGTTCAAAATCATTATACACAATATCCTTTATTAGAATGATCGGTAAGTTTCTTCGAAAGTCAAAGTTAGAGCTTTGCTTGCTCCCCTAATTGGCAAGTATCCTTTTATTAGAGAGCCTTGTAAATTGTAACCTACCAAATTTCCTTTTTGATCAGGGCAGCCAGGAAGAACTAAAGTAGCTTTCCTTGGCCTAAAGTTTTCTAACTTAATCCCAGCCCCTATCTCCCAATAATAGTGCCATATTACTTATTTTTTGCTTTTATCCTTTGTTTTAACCATTATCTGTAATGTTTGCAAGTCATCTTAAATCTTAAATATCCAGATAAAATGTGTAAAAGTTATTCTTTTCTCATTGTTTGTGTTATTATAGCATCCAGCATAATACTAAGCCACATAGATACACAGTTGACAAATTCCCTGGAATTAGCATACCATACATGTGCTACAGGGTTGTTATTTAAATGGAAAAATGGTATCAGCAAACTAGCATTAGAAAGGGAGAGAATTTTCACCTTTGAGGAAAAGAATAATTACAGGAGAAAGCAATGATAAAATAAGTAATCTGGCTAACCTACAAGAAGTTATTTTTAATTACTTGAAACTTCTGATTAAACAACACCTTCCCTTCTCCCAAAATGCAGGGCAACAAAGTTCTAAAGAACAGGGAATAGGGCTGGGAGTCAGGAGATTCTTGTCTAATCCTTTCTCTTTCAATGATAAAACAAGTTTTACTTTCAAAGCACCTGGGATCTGCAAATTATGCATGAAAATGTAAATCAAAGTGGGTTTGGGGTGAGGCATAAGAGCCCGCACTTGAGTACTGAGACTAAAAGACTTTGGATATCATATAACCTTCTGTGCATTAGATTTTACATTATATCTGAAAAACAGAGGAAATAATACTATGTCATATATGCTCAAACATATGATAAATACATTACGTGATTTTTACGTTAAAGTACCTGGTTTCCAAAGGAATATGTAAAGTCCACATATTATTATCATCTCCTTACCCTCCTATCAGTCTTTTACTCCAAACAATAACTAAAAACTTTAGAAACAAGCATATTTTATTTGTTTGAATACCTGTGTGTATAAATTAAAGCCTAAATTAGTATAGAACGCTACACTAAAGAAGAGGACACTGATGCAGGTACACATAAATACAAAATAACTATATATATATATATTCCTAATGCAAATTAATAACCTGTGTGTACTAGATCTTTGGGTTTCTAGGAGGTAAAATAATGAGTCTCAGAAGTGGGTTCTTCTCAGTACAGTGGAGAGAAGAAGCCAAGATAATGTACTAAATTCGTTAAACAAAATAATGGCTAACTAACTAAGTCTGACACATGACTGGAACAGGAAATCAAATGCTGAAGGAAAAGGGAGACATCAAAGTGAACAGAGAAAACATGAAGGAAATTATAAAAGGCAGGAATTCATGTGGCAGTGAATGGCAAGGCAGTGAATGGCAATTAGCTCCTGTCATCCTGTTACTGCAGAAGCAGCTCAAACTGGCCCGATCCTGTTTCTTACAAGATACTGAGTTGTTTTTCACAGACGACAGAATAAAACTGCAAGTCATGCAGCCAAAGCACGCACAGGACAGAAAATGTTGCAAATTACACCCAGAACCAAAGTTTGTCCCCCTATGGAACCAAAAGACCAGGACATGAGCGGGACATGGCCAGAACCTAAATGCTGGGACCCTATCGGAAGCGAAGGGTCTGCTGTCCATGAAGATCCGGTGCTGAAACCCCTTTATATCTCGCCCTGAACCCTGGATCAGGGAGACAGATTTGAGTCTTGCCGCCACCACAAGTCCGCCTATTCCCCACCAGCTGCCACAATCATCTTATTAAAATGTAAATCTGATCACTTCACTCCCCTGCTTAAAATTGTCCAATAGCTACTTAGAATGAAATGCAAACTCCTTCCCAAGGCCTCTGCTGCCCTCAATGATGCTGCTTTTACCTCTGAGCTTCCTCATCTCCCACCACTTCCTTCTTGTCAGTTGGTTTTCTCAGCTCCAAAGCCAACCTTCCACTATGCGTTGTGATGGCACTCTGCAAATGGCCTTTCTTGCCGGCTGGCTTCCTGTTGGGTTCTGCCAGCAGGGGTCCTGGTACGAAAATTGGAAGCAGGGGAAGCCTTCCTGTTCTTCCACCCTGGGCAGGGGCAGTTCCAGTTTTCAGCTTCCTTTGGAACTCCCAGACCAGCCTCATTATGCCCCTGCAGGCAGGTAGGACCCCTTCACAGACACCTGAGCAACATGACCCAAGGTGCCTCCTCCCACCCCTTCCCCAGCCCAAGGGGTGGCTGTCAATTTTTTTAGCTTTTGTCACCGGGTAATTTCAACATACTCTTTTTTTCTCTTTTAGCCCTTAAACACTGGTGGAACTAATTCCTAAATCAAATTCCCTCTGATGAAATTTCTAATGGAATTTCAGTTTTACTGACTATCCTGAAAGACACAGCCCATCACTGCCTTCACTTTATCCACACTAAATATTTTTGTCCCTTGAACACCAAGCTTGTTGTCATCTCAAAGTTTTAGCAATCCCATCTGCCTGCACCTTCCTCTGCAAGTTCTTCATATGGCTGGCTCTTCGTCAGTTAGGTCTCTGTTCAACTGTCACCTCCTCAGAGAGCCCTCCACTGACCACCCTATTTAAAAGCATCTCCTAAATAGTCTTCTTCATCCCCTTATTCTGCTTTATGTTCTTCTCACCAATTATAACATTCTTAGTTGTATTATTTCTCTGCTTGGTTAAGTATTTATTATCTGTCTCACCTACTAAAGTGTAGCTTCATAGGAGAGTGAGACAGGATGGTTAGTACGTTGGCTAGACAGATAGGGAGGTCCCTGGTGGAATAAACATAAAAGAAGCCATATCCTGGAATGTCTCCTTCACCTCTGGGACAGGGACATGAGAATATGCCTTGAGGTTAATAGATAATCTCAAATCCCTTCTGGCCAGACAAAGGAGCAGATCTAATAGATAGGAATGGGTTGGTTGGTTAATCCCTTCAGGATGGCACACAGGACAAACCTGATAGATGAATTCAATTAGAAGGCTCCAGCCCCCTTCCACAAGCAGGCAAGGGAAGGTATAAAAGTAAGAGCTTTTGCTTCAGTCACTGGGCACCCCCTTTCGGGAACCCCTCCCGCTTGGGAGCTGCAACCTCTTCTCCTGCCTCTAATAAACTATCCTCTTTTTAAAACTTTTTGCCTCTCCCTGGTCCGTGTGTCCATTCTTCGGCTTCACGAGACACAATCCCGGCCCACACCCAGAAACTGCTAGCAGATCCAACATCATTTACATAATTTGGGGACTCACAGAAAAATATTCCTAATTCAAAAGGAACTGTGTTATTCATTGCTGTATCTATGGTTAGAAGCTGGCACAAAGCAGGAGACCAATTAATGCTTGCTGAGAGAATAAATGCATGAATGCTAAGAGAAGGGGAAAAGAGCATTTCAGGCAGGTGGAACAATATAAGCAAATGCTTAGAAGTAGAAATAAGTATGGTGTGAAAAGAAGATGGAGAAAAGTTCATTATAGCTATAATAAAGAATTGGCAATGAGAAATAAGTTTTGACAGATATTGCAAACTCTTTTAAATGTTTGGCTGAAGACTTTGAACTTTATCGTGTAACCACTGAAGATTTACTCACTAGGGAATAGGACAAGAAGGGTGTGAGATTATTTAAAAAAGAGAGAAAGCACAGGATAATAATGAAACAAGTGTTTAAGAAACATTCGTAGCAGTATGGAGAACTCACTGGATGGATAAGGGATTTAGAAGGGAAACCAGCTAAGAATCAAAAATCCAGATAATAGATCACAAGGTTTGGCAGTGTGATTGAAAAGAACTACTTCTGGAAACATTTCAAAGAAAAATGCAACATAAGAAGGTTCCTATTTTATTTTATTTATTTTTCATTTTTTCTCTTTATTTTGAAGGAGGAATAAGAGATGTGAAAACATCAAAGTTCTGAGTCTGGAATATTGGAAAAAAAAGGTAGTGGGGCCCTAGAGTGAGGCTGGGAAGTCAAGCGGGAAAAAGATTTCTTTTGATTATGTTTTATCTTGTAAATTAGAGAACCATCTAGTTCCCCCAAAGGATCTGATTTCCTAAGATCTGTATTTGAAGGTGAAAGAGCTGCATTCCCTCTTAATTTTAATTTATAATTTAGACCCGCCCTTCAATTTCCCAGATCTAAAGTACACTGGATTCAGTAAGAAGGTGGAGTGACTGAGGAATGAGAAGAGACACGCTGTATGATTATATAGATGATGTATTACAGAACCGTACAATTAAAACCTGTGTAATTTTACTAACCATTGTCACCCCCATAAAACTTAATTCAATAAATAAATAAATAAATAAATAAATAAATAAAAGAAGAAGAAAAAGAAGAAGAGACACGCCTAATTTACAATAACCCAATAATCAAATGTAAAAATCTCGGGAAAGGCTAAAAATAGAAAATGAGTTCTATCAATAAGTAGTTTTGTGAAAATTATACAGTATTATTCTTTTTGTATTCCTCTTACCTGAGCAGCAGAGATCTTGGCCACGTGAATGATTTTCTCCATAGAAAGGTAGCTCTGCTGAGAGGGAGCAGGACCAATGAAATACGCTTCGTCTGCCTGTTTAAGAAACATCACGTGCTTAAAAAACCACACACCTAGTACACGCTAGTACACGGCACGGAACTGCTTCAGGGCCCTCTTATTATTAAAACTAAAAACGCTGACTCCCCAAGAACAATGCAAGAACTGGGAAACAAAAGTACCAGCTTATGTCTATGTCATAAAAAATAAGCCAGTTTGGAATCTGTTGCATGAAGAGGATGTGAAAACTTGATTTCTATGTATAAATCACACACGAGAATGAAATGAAAGTGCCTCAGGATAGAAAGCAACAGGAATTGGTCACAGAATGGGAAAGAAAAGCAGCTAGAGAGCTGCACGGGCCTGCTGGGCGATGCTGAAAGTGCAGGGGAAGCTGGTCGTCATGAATCGCTGTCGGGGACGGAGGCTGTGAGCATAAAGAAGGCCAGCAGCTGAATCCATCCACGCCTGGGTTCCGTGTGGTGGATAATAGCTAGTTATACTAACTGACGACACTTACAAACCTCAGGGGAGTAGGGTCCTTTTAGTTAGAATTTTCCAGTTAAGCCAAGGCTCTGAAACATGGGTGACTTGTCTAAGATCCCTTGGCCAGTAAGTGGTAGTTGCTAAGTCTAGAATCTTAATTCTTCTCCTTGTACATCAGGGATCTGGATATGTGCCAATCAAAGTGTGGTCTGTGCTTCAGCCACATTCCGTGAACTGTTTTCCGTTCAGTTCCATGAACCCGTCCTTGATGATAGGACCTTGACTGGAAGTCAACTACACCACAAAGCATACTGTCTCCTTCAACGGGTGTGACTGGGAAATGTTCCTAAGAGGAATTATTAGTGAGCAGTTTCAATTCACCTACTTATACACTGTTAACACTAGCACTTACAAACTGTCAACATAACGAACTAAAAAACTGACACACTAAACAAATATGGTCACTTACAAAATTTAACTTCCAGTTTTGAACAACATACCATGTCCACATGCATGGAGTTCCTGTCAGCCTCGCTGTAAACAGCCACGGACTGTACACCCATTCTTTTGGCTGTTCGCATCACCCTGCAGGCGATTTCTCCTCTGTTGGCAATGAGGACCTTGGTAATGTTTCGTCCTGTTTAAAACACCACGAAAATCATACAAAAATGTTACTGGGAGCAAGGAATGAGATTGTGAAAGTATTCTGTGATATTAACCAGCTGATAAACATTTGTTTTGGTAAAGTCAGCATAACAGAGCCTAAAATAACCATTGTAATTAAGACAGTGCCTTACTTTTCACTGAAATTCAAGATACCCTTATTAACATAAACTTTTAAATTACTCAGCTTTTTCAATGTAAAATAAAATTAAAGGATGCCTTGTTATACCAAGATCAAATTACAATAACTAATCTTTAAGTAAGTACTTTCTATGTTCCAGGTCCCGTGCTAAAGACTATCAGGACTTAAATCCTCACAATAATCATACAAAGTGGGTATCATTATTATTATCTCCATTTTAATGATGAAGAAGTCAAGGTTGAAAGAGATACCACTTTCCTGAAATTATACAGCTATAGAAATGTGGATCTAGGATTTGAACCGGATCCAAGATTTGAACCCAGGTTAGCTTCACTCCAGAATCTGCGCTCTTGGACATTGCGCTGAACACAGGGATGTGTGGTTCTTTTGCAATATAAATAAACGAATATTGCACCAGTTCACTGGCACCAATGCTATAATGACATGACATTGTCTTAATATATAAGATCCACTTCCATCATCAAGCATGAAATAAATGTTCTTTGACAGTTTATAATAGTTATTTTTCTGAAAAAATAACGTTTTATATGATTCAAAACAATGTTTTGCAACAGGGATCTACAGAGCCTAAGCATTGTCACAGGTCACAGGGGCTGCTGGGATGAAGTACGCATGTATGTGTGTCAAGGGAGCTACACCCAATCAATCAAGTTACACTTTAATGTTTTATAGTTGAAAATTCTATGTAAAATTTTATTTGAAAAAAAGGTTCTGATACTTAAAAGCACTGTTATAAAGTATTGATTTAGACCATCATAGTTATGTTTTTCTTTTTTTTTATTTTTTATTAGGTGACCACCAAATGATTGGGTCTTTTTTTTTTTTTAATTTATTGGGGTGACAATTGTTAGTGAAATTACATAGATTTCAGGTGTACAATTCTGTATTACATCATCTATAAATCCCATTGTGTGTTCACCACCCAGAGTCAGTTCTCCTTCCATCACCATATATTTGATCCCCCTTACCCTCATCTCCCACCCCCACCCCCCCATAGTTATGTTTTTCAATTCAATACACTATTAGAGTCAGACAGAAATAACAAATATAAAACGTCCTCCATTATTTCCCTACATATTTTAGACTCAACAGCAAGAGATTTGACCTAAAAGAGGTGAAAACCATGACTCAATACTAAGAAAATTATGAAAACCCGAAACTTCAAAATTATACGAGAACTAATTCTATTATGTACAAATTAAGGGATTAAACATTTCCCTTTCTTAATTCACAATCTGCAGCAAAACCAAATAGTATAACAAAGACCGTTCATACCTGTGGTTGTTGTATACTTCATGGTTCTTTGCTTCCAAGCCCATGTCCTACAAAATGAGCCCAAATGGAGTTATAATTAAGCAGGATATGCAAGATCAGTCAATATTCTTTCAAAACAGTCTAAATTTTTAAATACTTGAAACCAAATCCAGATGTGACCTTAATTAAACCTTAAGTCTACAAAGTTATTTGTTAAGACATTTTTTGTGGAAAGAAAACTAATCTAGAAACCAGAAGTTATAGTTCTGGCTGTTCTTGCTGGCAGTGTGTGTCCTTGTATGGATCATTTCACCTGCTTACTCCTGAGTCTCACAAATGACCGCAGAGGGAGTCAAAGCTGACAGATTGCAAAGCCAGCATACTTCAAGACCATCTAGTCAGCTGTTTTCAAACTTTTTTTTGACTAGAACTCAAAGTAAAACCTGTATTTGACTTCACAACCAAGTACACATACAAAACAGAAGTTTCATAAAAGAAGACTTTCCCTGCATTTTGTTTTTCTATTCTGTTCCATTTTATTAAATAAAATATGCTGGTCAAACTACAGTTTGAAGCATACCAATCTAACTTCTCCCTCTAATAAGATGGGTTTGAAGGGTAGAGGAAAATTTTTTCTCCTCGTCATAAGGCAATCTACACACTTACTGTCCTATGATGTACACTCAAACAGATGTTACCATCCAGGAAGGGCTGATGGGAAGACCCACAGCTTTAACACTAGACTTCCACATGAGGCTACTGCTTTCCCATCTTTCCAACGCAGCTTACCCCACTTTCTTGATCTTCAAGGAGGGGGATCAGCTTTCTTGATATTTATAAGGTATTTTCTAGTTCATAGCATCTTCCCATCATATTCTTCAGATAGGTTTCTGATAAGATTCAAGGCCTGTCCTGGGTAGAAGTGTCTATAAAATGGCTGCTTTTTGTTAAACCCAGCTTAAGACTCTTAGGTTCCAAGGCCATTGCTGACCTAAAATTTTCTTCTGCCACCTTCTAGTGAAGACAGACAGACAACCACACACATATACTCATACACCACATAACTACAATCCTCTGTCATCAATGTTCTCATTAGTCTATTCCATTTTGCACCATTATATAAGCTATAATTTTAAAAATTGGCTTAAAAAACAAGATTAAGAAGTTGCTTCCATAAAATAATTCCATCCTGATCAAGGTAACTTCTATACTAGCTTATTCTCATTTCTAAAACTCTACCACTAGATTTCTATTCTCTGAGTTAGTAGAGAATCATGATCTAAATAGAAATGTAAACACCCTCTATATTGATAAGGTTTTTAATTCTATATGCCATTACAACTCTAACATTTTCCAGGTGACAGCTACTTAAGAACAATTCTATATAAATAGCTAAGTTTTGAGAGAGAAGAGAGAAAATGTGTCTGCAGTAGTATCACGAAGAGCCCTGAAACCTAAAAAAATAAACATTAGGAGAAAGAGAAGAATACTAACATTGCTTTCACTAATTGCCTTATTTTGCTCTAGGGTGAGTCCTACAATTAAGTATCTGGAAATCCAAGGCATCTGCAATAACTTGTGGAAAACAGAAACAAACAAAAAAAATCTATCTAAATGACTGAGTTTGCAAAGGCTACATCTATGAATTGATTCATATGCTCAGATTCTGTTTAAGCCTCTTTCTATGTATTAATTCATTTAATTTGCACAATCCATAGTACTAAGTACTAGTATTATCTCCTGTAGGTATCATCATCTCCTCCTAGGTCAGGAAACTGAAGCATAGAGATATTAAGTAATTTGCCCAAGGTTGCTCACACACCAAGTGAGTAACAAAGGTGAGACCTGCCTTCCAACTGCAGAATTTGTGCCTTTCAGCACCACGCTGTACTGCCTTTCCAGAATGATGGAGAATGTTGTTGATGATGATGAAGCAAAGGAAGATAAAGACGCTTACTACCTGGAAGCATGAGAGTATCCTCACTGTCAAAGTTATTGTAACCGAAGCTTACAGCTCAAAATTTGACAATGATGTGGAATCAGGTTAGCTAGAGTGAGTCATCTGCTACTTTATTTAAACATGCATACAGAACATGGACAAAATAACTGCTAAGCTCCCTGGAAGGTAAACTTGCTTTTGTTAACTTGATTCATTCCAACAATGAGAAAGAACTCCAGGAGTCTTTGTCTGAACTGGACACCTGCTAAGGAATAGCTGAACTGAAAGGGACTTTGAGGGCATCCTGGTTTCACCTCTTATGACTTGTTTCACCTTGGGCAAGTCGTTGACTCCTTTGGACTTCATCAGAAACCAGATTATGAACAACGCTTTCCTTCACAGGCAATGCAGTGAAAGCACAACGTAAATGGTTAAGATCTATACAAGCGCTATTATGGCGAGGGCTAGGACGGGAAGGAGATGGCAGGCCCAGCTCCACCCCTCCCCGACTCCTCATAAATGGAAAAATAGAGCCAAACCGAGAGCTGAAGTGTAGAAGAAGGGTAAGGGGGAAGGAAAGGAAGGACTGGGTATGGGGACGTCTCCACTCGATGCCCAGACGGAAAACAGAGAATCCCCACGAAAGGGGCTGTTACCTCGGCGGCGGCAGCAGGCTCGGGAAACGCTGCCACTGGTTCCTTTCCGCCGCCACCAGCAGCACCGACACCGCAGAGGCCATCGCCATGGCCCTGCAGCCCCGCGGATCTCCAATTCCTAGGCACAACAGCTGCGTCCCACACGCTGCAATACCTTTGCTTCGCTCAGCAAACCTCTTGTCCTCCGCCGGCCACCGTCCGGGTCAAAACCAAGCAATGGGCCCAACCTAGTACGGGGGAGTGTCTCCACCAAAACCAATCAAAACACAGAGCAGGGCTTCAGTGCGGCGATTGGCCAATCGGGCCGCGTGCCCGCGGGGGTGTGGCCCCTGCCTCCTTGGCCTCTAGAGTTCGGCCTGGAGACACCTGGCTCTGTGCTCAGCCTCCTTAGGACCGTGGTCCTGGGTCGGTGTTTCTTCTCACTGCCTGCGCGGTTTCTTCGTTCTCGTCCGGCTTCAATTAGTAGAACCTTCCTCCTGATCTTTATCAGTAAAGCCGCAGGGATATAATGGAGGCAGTCATGGGACAAAAGTTAAATGGGGTGGAGAACAAGATATAAAATTCTCTAGTGTTCTCAAAAAATGGAGACAATAAATAACTAAAATAAAACATTTAAAACCTCCTGAGCGTTTGAAAACAATGTTTTAATTGACTATTGGGGGAAAAGAGTCAAAAATTTGATTATTAGGAAGTCAAAACCGACATTGAAGAATATCTAGAAAATAAACATACTGAATTTACTACATGTAGCTGCTAAAAGTGGTTAAAGCAGGGCTCATAAGAAAATTCATAGTGAAAGTAAACATCTAATTCAAGGGTTAGAAAAAATACAAAAATAAACATAAGTAAAGCAGAATAGAATCAGTAAATTAGTAAAGGTTAAAGAAGAAATCAATGAATTAAGAAAACTAATATCAAAGGAGTAATAAATCTAGAAGTTAAAAAGAACACCTAATAAAATAGATGAATGGTTAACTAATTTAAGCAAAAGAAAGAGGGGGGATGAACACTTGCCATTAAAAAAAAAAGTGGGAAAAGTATCTCAGATCTAGAAAACAAAGTATAGAGTTATAAGAGACTAATTGTGCTCATCTTTAAGCAAACAAACTTGAAAACCTTGATGAAACAGATAATATTACAAGAAAATACAACTTAGCAAAATAGATCCTGGAAGAGATAGAAAAATCTAATGAACCAACTACCGTAGAAGAACTAGAGCACAATACTATCAAAGAACCGTCTTTTCTACTACCCTCACTTCCACCCTTACCTCCACCCCCAAAGCAGGTGGCCCACCTTGTCTCACAAGGAAATTCCACCCAAATTGTAGAGTAGTTGATGCCAGTGCTATTCTTCTGTCCCAGAGTACAGAAAAAGATAACTACGTGAGATGATGATGTGTTAATTAACCCAATTGTGGTAATCATTTCACAATGTATACCTAAACCAAATCATCACATTGTGCACTTTAAATATATACAATTTTATGCTTATACCTCAATAAAGCTGTGTGTGGGGAAGACTAACAAGTATAAAGAAAAAAAAAAGAATATGAGGCATTCAAAGAATAGGAAACAAAGAAATATAAAAGGCACTTAACCTCATACCAAATCAGAGAAATACAAGTTAAAACTATAATGATATACCATATTTCACCTATCACATTAGCAAATATCAAAAAGTTTAACAACACACTGTAATTTGTAAGAATATTATCATGTTTTACTGTTGTAAAAATGGGCACAACCATTATGCAGAATACTTTGGTAATATTTATCAAAATTGCAAATTCGCAAACTCTGACCTAGCAAAGCTGTTTCTTGGAATTCACCTAAAAACATACTCAGAGATGTTTGAAATGATGTCTGATTAAGGAAATTTATTGTAGTATTGTTGGAAATAGCGAACTGATTATATATATATATATATATATATATATATAGATATAGATATAGATATAGATATAGATATAGATATAGATATATATAGATATATATAGATATATATATGTAATATATATATTTATATACATAAAATACATTTATATTTAACCAATATCTTTGTCTTTTAATCAGTTTACTATTTGCAATAATACTACATATATATAATATGATATATATAATTACTATGCAGTAACTAAAAAGAATGAGACAGCACTATATTTACTCATGTATTAACATTTATTCATGAGTGAAAAAACAATAATGGCAGAACTGTGGTTATTAGTCCCCAGTTTGTATAAAAATAGTGGAAAGAAAATACATACATGCTTGTATATGCAGAGATATCCTTTGGGAAAGAAAAGTTGATGGCTCCATGTCAGGGATAGGATGGAGACTCACTTTTTATTATATACCCTTTTGCATCTTTTGAATTTAATACCACAGGCCTGTATTAGCTATTCCAAAGTACAACATTTTTAAGCATTTTGTTTTGACATAACTTCAGACTTACAGAAAAGCTGCAAGAATAGTACCCTTCTCCTAGATTTGCCAAATGTTCATATACCATATTTGCTTTAGCTGTCTTTCTCTCTCCATATACACATATGTACACACACACAAATACACACCCGTGCACTCGCATTTTTTAAGAACCATTTGCAAGTAAGTTGCAGACATGACTCCTTTTTTTACTCCTACTTCAGTGTGTATTTCCTAAAACAAGGAGATTCTCTCACCTCTCCACAGAACAATGATCAAAGTCAGAAATCAACGTGGATAAAACACTACTATTTATTCTACAAACCTGATTTGAATTTCCCCAATTGTTCCAATAATGGCTTTTATAGAAAAAAAAAAAATCCTGTGTCACACATTGCATTGAATTATGTCCCTTAATCTGTAATGGTTTCTCAGTTTTTCTTGGGTTCTCATGTTGTTGACATTTTTGAAGAGTGCAGGCCAGATCTCTCTCTCTCTCTGATCATTTCCCCTGGAAAAAGCCAGCTGTCATGTTGTGAGCACCCCTATGGATATGCCACAGGATGTGAAGTTGGAAGCAGAACCTTCAGCTCCATTTGAACCTTCATATGCAGCTGTGGCCAACAGCTTACCTGCCACCGGGTGAGAGACTCTAAGCCAGAACCACCCAGCTAAACTGCTTCCAGATTTTTTACCCTCCGAAACTGAGTGAGATAATAAATGTTTGTTGTTTTAAACTGCTAAGTTGGGGTATTGTTACACAGCTATAGGTCTTCTTATTTATCTCATCCCCTACCAGAGTGTCTGGCATTTACTAAGTCCTTAATCAATGTTGGTTGAATGAATGAATGAATGAACGAACGATGGCAGCACTTAAGTAAACCAGTAACCCAATCAATTATTCTGGACTGAGTTGAGAGATTTAATTTGTAACTTTAATGTGGTTTATCTTCTCAGAAATTCAGTTTCTCTTAAATAAGTCTTCCTACCAAGTACTAATGTGGCAATGAAGAATAGAACAAAATTCTTTATAGAAAGATAATTTAACTTATTGATTCAGGTGACAACCTCCATATTTAAAAGACAACCGCTAAGATTAAAAACAAAAAACTGCATTATAAGAAATGAATGAGTCTCCAAAATAGGTTTTTATTACAAAAACTTTTAATACAATTCAATATTCTATTAAGAATAAAGTCAGGACCTTGCCAACCCTATTGACTCATCAGAGAACAAGTTAGGAAAGTCAATGTGTACTCCAGGGTGACTGAAATTATTCCTTTACTAAAGAATGCCTGGGGCATGTGGTCTTTTCTGTTTGTCCTCACTTCGTTCCTTTCTTTAGCAGTAAAAACAAACAGGGATTTTTTTTTTGGGGGGGGGGGGTGGAGGAGGGGCAGGCTGCTCCACAGAATAAAGTAAACTAGTATTGAAAATGTGACTATAAAAGTGCAAAAGACGCAAGCTACCACTAGAGGGGGGAGCTACATTCAAGAAAAAAAAGTTGGTTAGTGGTTAGAAAATTGCTGTTTTCAAAGAAATAAAAAATACCTTGAGAAGTTTACTCCTTTATCTTTAGAGACCCAGCTAAACAACCCCTTCAGTATCTTATTTTATCTTTGATCTTTTCCGTTTAAAAAAATTCCTCTGCTTTATCTCTAAAATGGAATTTCAGTGCTTTTACTATTCATGTTTTATATGATAAACATATGCCTGGCTGTCTACTAACTCCTTTCCCACTTTCCACGCTTTTTTTAAAATCATCAAAATGAACAACATACCACAGGTAGCCTAGGTTTTTCATCTGATACCAACAAGAGGAACAAGTAGTTTTGATTACAATTGATGCTTTGGTTTATAAATTGGAGACATACACACCACTTTACATAGATTGTGCTGTTTTAACATATCTCAAATGTTGACTTTGAATAATTAAAATCTTCTGAAGGAAACTAGAAAATACTCAAACAGCTCACTAGATCTTTCATAGAATAAACAAAAAAAATTTAGAAATCCATATGCTGCTTGAACTTAAATCAGAAATGACTCAGTTTTGGTGAAAGATGGTTTACATTGTTGGAAGGACCCACACTCTAAGGGAAGTCCCTAATATCCTGGAAAATGAAGAAAAAATTCTCCAAGCTCCATTATTTTCTTTTCCCCCTGGGCACCAATTAGATTCTCTGGTATCCAGATGATTCACGCCTTAGGCGGATTCCATAGACAATCAAACCCACAGCGCAAAGACCCAGCACGATGGCCCCAATCACAGGAAGCACAGCTGTGTAGTCAGAGGAACACTCGTCCACTAAGAGAAAAAACAAATACAATATAGCAGGTAAGGTTTGATGAGGACAGACCAAAGAGCAGGCTAGAATAGGAAGAGCATGCGCTTGGGAGTCAAACCTGGGCTTGACTTTTAATTCCACCACTAACTGTGTGAACTTGGGGGTGTTATTTAACCTTGCAATTTCCTCTCTTTATAAAGTAAGCAAACAATATATAAGATTGCTGGAGGGCTAAAGAAGATAACCTTATCTTCTCAGCAATTCATAGATATTTAACAAGGTTAACTACTTTTTCTTCCTCACCACTCTCTGCAAATCGGAATGTGTTTGCATAAAAGTGTGTCATTAGATTACACATGATCTCTTGAAAATATGTGATGTTTATCCACTTTATGAAACATTTCTTGTCACACTTAAAGTTGTTTTGTATTGCTTTTAGTGAGCTAAAAATATTAGAAAATAGCCCTAATTATTTAGGAACACTTAAAAGTGAAAGTTTGTAAATTAGTCAAAACTCTTTTATTTTTATTCCATTAGAGAAGTACTTATTCAGTTCATTTAAAATGTAATCGGTCTTGACTGGAGAAAGATGAAGGGCCCTGGGGATAAAGGGGAGTTTGATTGAAAACAAATAAATGGAGACCTATATATCTTATTCAAGGATAGATAAGAAGATATATCCCTGAGGTCCTTGCATGAACCAATATTGAAATGAACCAAGGATCACCATTAAAACCCAATTCTCACCTGAGGTCCAAGAAAAAAGAATCAGAAGGGGCCAGGGGAGAGGGAATGGCAATTCCCTCTCCAGGAAAAAAACCCAAATATGTAGAATACAGGAACTGTGCTCGTCATACACTATTTGATTTCGCAGTGGAAAATACTTACATAACTATAATAATATATACCTTGTGGATGTAACAATAAATGGAGATATGACCATAAAAGGGATGGTGTAAGAGTATTAAACCCTTATCTGCCATAGCAAGAAGTTTAAAGCTGATAAATTAAGAAATAATAAGCTTTTTAATATGTTTTCAAAGAATTATGGGGATAGCTACCATAAGAAATTGTTAAAATTAGTTAAAAGTGCTTTGTCTCTAAGAGGAAGGACATGGAAGTGTTGCTTTTCATGGTAAGCTCTTTTGTGATACATGACAATTTTGTTTTATATATGTAATGTATTATATATATATATATATATATGTAATTCTTAGATAAAAAAGAACATTAACAAGTTAAGAATTTAAAATGATTTGAAAAAAAATACAAGTTAAAACAAAATGTAAAGCACATACCTACTGACCCAGCAATTTCACCACTAGGAATTTATACTAAAGAGATATTCACATAAGTACACCACGATATGTTAAAATAATCCCCATTTTATGAGAGCAAAGTGGACAATCTGGATATACATCAAAAATTTTAAGTGGTACAATCATAAGAGTAGAATATAACATAGCCGTTAAGAAGAATGTGGGACCTCAATGTTTTTTCTGGGATACACTGGGCTCTTTCAATCTGCAGCTTCAATTATTGATCTTAAGGAAAATCTCTTAAATTATCAAATATATCTTCATTCTATTTTAGAGCACTCTGCTTCAAAGGCACCAATTATCCTCATGTAGCATGGTCTGAATATCTTCCATACCTAGCAGCTTCCCTGTAATATTATAATCTTAATTTTTATCTGCATTAACTGAGCATCTGAGTCATTTTCTCTGTGAAGATAATTCAGTTTTCAGCTCTAACTGTTCTGCCTCTTACTATTTCTATTTATTATATAAGTGCGTTTCTTTGATACTCAATTTGTTTTCTTAGGAGTAAAATCTATCTATCTCACTCTTTCATTACACCATCTCATCTATGAGCTCTAGTTATAAGGAATTCACATTCTTACTAAGTAATTCTCAGTATAAACCAATTGTCAGGGATTTTTCCGTGTTCCTTGAGTTACATTTTCTTTGTATTTTATCAAATACATTCCTTTCCAACCCTTCCCCTTTTAATTTAATTTCATTTTAGAAAATTGTGGTAAAATATATACAATATAAAACTTACCATTTTAACTGTTTTTAAGGGTACACTTCAGTATCATTAACTACATTGTCATTGTTGTGTAACCATCACCGCCATCCATCTCCAGAATGTTTTTCAAAACTAAAACTTGGTACCCATAATTTAATGTGATTTAATCTTATATTATTCTTATTGTTATTTTGCTGCAGTAATTTTGAATAGTGGTCACATTGCTTGTTTTTATTTTGCTCATGCTTTGAGCATCTCATCCAGACATTGAATTTCCTGTGATATCATTTGAATAGATGAGGGCCTTTCTTCTTATTGTGTTTGAGATCAGTTCATGTTCCCTGCTGAGCTACCTGTTTGGATTCTACCTTCTTGTCTGTACCTTGGCAACTAGCTACAACCTGGGACTATCCTCTGGTTGGAGATTGGCTCCTCAGGTCACTTCCATCAGTCTCCATGTTTACTCTGCCTAGTATTCCCAGTAGCCATTTTCCTAGATTAGAAGAGATAAACTGACAGCTCCTTTTCTCTCCAGTTTTAGGAATGGTAGTAAACATTCCAGAATTTTTTTCTCTCATCATATGGCTTCTTGGGGTAAGTGTTTGGGGAAGCAGGGTTAGGAGACCAGCTCTGCTCTGATTCTTGTTTCTTTTTTGTTCACCGGTTTAAAGGTATTGTGTTAGATTATATCTCTTTGACTCCTATTGGTGATTTTTAAAAAGCTTTTACTCCTCAATCTATTAGATAATGAGAAAGGAAAATACTAGTCACTGTTTTAACTCTAAGTTTTCATTTCATATATTTCTGTAGTGCTTTGAAAATTTTTAAATCATCTACATGTATTATTTTGTTTCTGTTTTTTCCTTAAAAAATAAGAATTAATACTGAGGAATAAATTGTAACCATTTTAAAGAATTTACTCTATGGGGCAAAAATAAAATTTAGGCATATATTTATACACATTTGTTAAAGTTTGTTTTGTATGCAATTCATATGTAATTCTTTAATCATAACATAATTGTGAAGACCTAGACACAATAAAAATTCTCAATAAAAACAAGACTACTTAAGTAAATTGTTATATAAAGTTGATAGCATATTCACAATAGCAAACATAATAATGATACTTTGTACCTTTAATAGCATGGAGCTTATGATGCACAGGAAAAAAGAATAACAAACTGTTTACTGTGTATGCTTCCAGGAAGTAAAACAATATCCATGAGAGGGAAATACATCAAAATTAACAATGAATAGGTTATCTCCAGGTGGCCATTAGGGAAGGTTTCTATTATCTCTAGGGGGATTTGTATGCTCTCTAATGGGGGTGCAGAGACAGGGGTAAATTTAGGACAACCTACTCACAGCAGAAGAGAAAAATTGAGTTGAAACTAGATGAATGAGCAAGCAGCAGGAGAACTAAAGGCAGGAACAAGTGACACCAGAGAGGTCAGAAAAGGCCCCTGCAAGGTTTCCCGGGGTTAGTCACAGCAGCGTCCTGCTCCCACCCAGAAAGCCATGGGCAGGGCCCCTGCTATAAGCCTCCTGTGGTCAGAACACACAGACCTGGGCGCAGCCTAAGGCAGAACCCCAGGGGCAGAGGAGGCTACATCTATCCTCACAGTTTCCCCACAGTTTCAATCCCAGCACTTTTACCCTGGGCATCTTCTGGGATGTCACTGCAAAAAGTGGGCAGAACTGTGAGGCAATAAGGCATCTGGACATTTATTTACTACTCATTCAAATGAAACCTTTTTTCTTTTTGGTTACCAGAATGTCAATTCTAATTAATTTTAAAGATAATTGGCTTTGGAGGGAAGTGGGGCAGGTAGATAACAGGAGTCTAAGCAGCGGCCATCACCCCAAAGAACTCATCCAAGATGGTAGAGGAAAATAAAACTTAAGTGAACTATCTTATCCCTCTCCTCCTGATTTTAATTCCATTTCTTTTTCTGTCAGCTGTGGGAGAAATTTCCACACATTAGAAGATGAACTTAACTTTAGTCATTCTATAGGATGTACAGTGAATAAACAACTCATGTTCTGCAGTATAGAACCTCCAGGTACACTTGAGGCAGAACTGGAAATGAGAGTCCAAGAGGGAGGAGATGGAGAAAAATGGCATCTCTCCAAAGCCCTCGCTATTCAACCTGAGTCACGTTGGGGAACACCGGGTCCTCATGTCCCAGATTTTCATTAATGTCTGTTGCAAGGAGGAAACAGGAATTTCCTGAGACTCCAGACATCTTCAGGGGCTCTTGAAGCTCTCTGAAAGCTATTACGTGCCCTCCCCACCCCTTTACTTCTGAGAGGGTGAAGAGAACTAAACTACGTCAAGGGAAAGCCAGTACATGCCCTAGGTAAACAGTGGTTACAGAGTTGTTGCCAAGTTTCATAAACTTTCTGGTAAAAATAATGAGTGGCACCTCTGAAAAACATAGAAAAACAAGAAACTTCCTGTTGATAAAAGCAGTTAACATCCAGAAATCCATGACTCTCCTCTTTCTCTGAAATAAAAATCCCAATTCTCCTAAACAGTCAATGTAACAGAAAACCATGAATAACATTCTGAATCTTATTTTAATAGAACTTTTCCTCCAGATATCAATCTCTCCCAATCAGGAATTTCCTGGTTTACAATTTTTTTTTTTTTTTTTTTTTGTAAATGTTTGCTAAAAAAGGAAAGTGGGTCAGAATCTGGGTAGAGCTACCTTTTCTGCTCACCATTTCTGATTGTTTGGACGCTTTGCCCACTCCTTTCCCGCAATGGTCCAAATTAATTAATTTGTGAGAATAAACTAGAATCAAAGAGAAACAGAGATAAAGCAGGAAAAAAAAAGTGTTAAGAAGGCAGAAAACAACTGCAGGTGAAGGAGTTGGAGAACTAACATATATTGAGTCTCTTTTGTTTGCCAAGAGCTTTAGTACATGCTTTATATTAAAAAAATGAAATATTGGGAAGTTTTCTAGTTTTTTACTAATAATACATTATAATTGTGTAGACTATGTCTTTTTAAAAATAATAATCTATTCAGACCATCTGTAATTTACATAAATCAAAATTTGGGCAAAATCCAGGAGTTTAAAATCACGTGAGAATTTATTTGGAAATGGATTGGGTTTTTTAAAAATAGTGTTTTAAAAACTGGATATTGAGACTCTTAAAAATGTGTAAGAAAAATCGGTGCAGTTTGAAAACGTCTTTCCCACAATTCTCCCTTTGGGTATTTGGTTTCTCCTCACAAGCTCCCTGCTCACCCTAATTCTCAGAGTGGAGGAAGGAATTCAAGCTCTTTTGGCACAACCTCCCCATGCTAACAGGAGAAAGTTGGGTGGGGGCTACCTTTTAGTCAGCCTTCAGATGGTGCTTTGGTGAAAAACTAGGTTTCCTAATCAGATTGGGAGGGTGGGACAGTCAACTAGAAAAGTCAATCCCTTCGCTTCAGGCCCAATATGAAGCCAGAATTCCCAAGGCCTTAACCTTTCACATTCTGAAGAAGCTGGGGCTTTACATGCGTTCATATCCTCTACTGGGCCTCTTTCTGGCCACCAGGCATGCTGTTAGCAAAACGACAAGCAGTCCTGCGATACTCAGACCCACGGCCACAGGGATTTCTCTCCTGTTTCTGTCACTGAAGCATTCATCCGCTGCAATTGAAGTCAGAGTAACAGGTGTTATATGCTGGCCACAATGCAGGGAACTGATCCTGCCCCTGCCTGGCTCTGCTTCACTGAAAAGGAAACCAAGGGAGACAGAGAGCAGCTGGGCCTCCCACCTGCTGCATCAGACAAACCGATGGGTACAAATGAGGAGGGACAGGCTCAGCACGATGACCTGGAACACACAGTGCTTGGGATCACTTACGGAGTGTATGAAATTGCAGATACCCAAGAAATTATGATTCAGTGGGGTGGAGATGGGGCCCAGGTAAGTCTGATGCAGCTGGAAGGCAGATCCAATTCTGAAAAATGGTGATTTGATCTGGAGGGTCAGGATCAGAATTGTGTCTTGACTCCCAAGCCAGGGTAAGCCTTGGAGCCATGGTTCCCAACTCCAGAAACAGGGCCCTGTATCAAATCATAGGGCCAACGTTTACTATTTAAACTCTGTGCCTCTTAAAGAGGCTGTTGGACAGCCTGGGGCTCCTTTGGGAGGCTCCAGGATTTTAGGGAGGAGGGGCTGAGAATGTAGGAGTCAAAGCCAATTGTTTGGGGTGACCAGGCTGAGCATTTACACTTACTGGATTCTTCTCTGGTTCTTCCTGCTCCTGTTGAATTGTCACCCATTGGTCAGTTCTGGCCCCTCCTCACAACACTGTGCCTATTTCTGCTCCCACAGTCCTCTGTACATTCGTCTTTTCTAACACCATATTGTAAGGTAACTTGCATATTTTCACTCACTTCTTTTTTCTATTTCTGTTACTCTCTGGTAGAAAATATTATTTACAGAAAGACACACATCTTCACATGTGAGAGTCTTTGGTGAAATTTGAAGCACAAAGTCTGGGAATATGGGGAGCTGAGGTAATGATAGTGGAATGAACAAGAGAAATAATTTGGAGGTAGAATTGATAGGGTTTTGTGACTAGTTACATGAGAAAGAGAGAGAGGAAAAAAGGAAAAGACAGCTTTTCTACATCTCCCTGTGGGCTATGCTCATAGAGGTCAGGGGTGTGCTGCTGAAAAGTTTTGTTTCTCTCCTAGGCCACTAAGGTTTCCCAGACCTGCTCACTTCCTGCTTCACAGTGGTTCTGAGGGGTGGGGTTCTGAAGGGTGGGGTTCTGAGGGGTGGGGAAAGCAAGCCTGTACCTTATTTTTAAAATCACATGATTAATTGCAGAGGTGTTTTTCCCAAACCTTCATAATGAATTGAAAGTTTTGAGACAAGATGACAAAGTGGGGACAACACCTACTCGCAAATTTTAATATTTAATTTTAGCACTGTGGTAAAGGTCCAAAATGAAGGCAGAGATTGTGAGACTTGGACAAAACCTACAGAAATCAGGGGAGCCAAGATAAGTAACACTTTGATCCTTCCTTTGTTACATGCTTTCCAGCAAGTTTATTAGAAGTTTTCTGCAGACACATCTTCAACTTTATAACGGAGCTCAAAGAGAAATTAGACTCACATTACAGAAATTTAGTTTACAGCTAAACTTCCAGCTAAATCTTTATGATAATTCAGAGGTTCTCATAATGTCATCGAGTTATGAAAGGGATGTTTTAGAAACTGAAGTTCTAAATATGTAGGAAGCTTTGTAACACAGCTTTCCCAGCAGAGAAAAAAGGGATTTTTTTTTGGAAAGTCACCCTGGTCTGCCGCTGACCTTCTTGCTAGGAACTGCTTCCCTCTGTGGTGGTTAAAAGTCAAAGCAGAAGTTGCATGGAAACTAAGACTAACTATGAGGAAGCATTCGCCAGGTGGAATAGTATAAGAGGGGATCAAACAGAGTGTATTTCTATCTTGAATTATGATATCTTTCTCTTTTCTAACTGCACGTGGGGAAGAATCTATTCTGAAATTTTGAATTTTAGACATCACTAATACTCAGGATCTTTAAAGTGTTCTCCAAATATACCTGAGTGTACTAATAATAGTACTCAACAGCTTATAAAGGGGAGGTTGCAGCTGGTGTTTTCTGACTTGTTGGGTATGTTGGGTGTGTGTGTGTGTGTGTGTGTGTGTGTGTGTGTGTGTGTTTAAATGATTCAGAATAAGTGTTGGTCAGACAAGGAGGTTATATTCACCTGTGGGAGAGCAGTGGACATGAGTGGGCTAAGGTGTCTGGTTTTGAGGTTGACACTGACTCAGAGAGAAATGGTAGGAGGGAGGGTTGGTCAGAGAAACTTGGCCCTAAGAGCTTTGCAAAATCATACTGTTCTAGGAAGCTCATGTGATCCCTTCGACAGTTTCAGACAAAAAAACAACTTGAAACTACCCATTGGTCTCTGAAGTTTATGTTTGTGACGTGTTGAATCCTGAACTTACCATTTCCAAAGTGGTCATCTTCGAAATCAAAGACTTGAAGTTGGACATTCATTGTTTTCAGTTGAAGGTGGGCAGACAGCTGGATGCTCTGTTCACTCACACACTTGAAGGAATGCCCAATCACAGTCTCAAACATCATCGCAGTACTTTTCATTCCTTGGTAAATTTTCTCTGAAAACACAAAGGTATTTCACAAAGGTATAGACATATAAGAATCTTGGCATCTAGCTGTTGAGTTCCAGCTATTGCTGGGTGGCCCAGGAAGAGTTAAATGGACTTCCTTTAGATGTGGATTTCTGGAGTCTGCCTTCTCATGAAATATCACCCTCGTACTCGTTGGGGACTTTTTCTGGTGCTCTGTTTGGAGAATAAGGGGGTAGCCTCACGTAAATTGGAATGTGACAACATGGAAATGAGAACTTCTGGAAATGTTTTCTTCAATTATTTTAAATGATTGAGACAGAGTTGGTGGGGACTATTGTCAATGTTTGGGGAACACAGAAAAGTGCCCACAAAAACTTCAGAAATGAGTCAGAGCAGAGACATGCCAAGTCACCAAGTGGAGTATGTCACCAGACTGACTATTAAAATAGCAAAAGGAGGGGCCAAGCCCGTTATTAGGAGGGTTGTTGCATCCATCCGTGAGAACACAGAGAAAGGGGAGGCCCCCCTCTGCCCATCTGAGTGCTGGCAGGGAGAGAAGCATCTGTTCAGAGACTGCCCTGTTTTATGACAGGTACACATACCCTTTTCAAAGAGTCATATGCTTCAAGGCAGATGGGGGTTAAACATTTAATCACATAATTAACTTCATCTCCTCTAATTCCATGCTTGCCAAGCACCCTTCTGATTATACTTTGGTTTTGAAAATGGGAGAAAATTTACTAGCCAGAGGACCCAACTGTCTGTGGTCCCCTTGGCAGTTATGGTGAGAAATAGTCACGTGATCAATGAACAAATTGGCATTCTGATTTTATACATCAGTGTCATGACCTTGAGTTAACATCTGTCTCTTTGAAGAGGCAGTTGCTACCTAGGGTGTGCTGACAGCTTCCAGGACTGAGGACCAGACTATGGACCTCAGTAAATTCAGCAAATTTTGCCTCCAAGGAATATTCACAGCTGTTAGTGAAGGAGCCTGGAGGGTGCCCTCTGCTCCTGCCTCTGTGGGTATGTCTGCCTGTGTTTGAGATAATATCACACATGGAGGGTTTGCTTACTGTGTGCCAGGCGCTGTGCAAGTGCTTTACATACACTTTTTTTTAATTCCCCTAACAATTTTTTGGAGTAGGTATTGCTGTCTCCATGTTACGGATGAGGAAGTGGAGAGTCAGAGGATGGAAAACATGTGCTTAAAACCATACAGCTAATAAGCGGTATTTGTACTCAAGCAGTCTGATTCTAGAGCTTATTGTCTTAACCATTATGCAGTTGTATCTCCTGCTCATTACTGTAGTAATTACTGTAGACTCTTGGATTTATACATGCAAATAAATGTCCTACATGGTGCACTGAATTATCCGTGTACACTACTGTATCATGTGTTATATCCCAGGGCAGCCTACCACTACCTCCTCTACTAACATGACAATGGTCATTACCTCTGTAATTACAACTGACTACTGTCATTACATAATGCTACCACCACCACCACCTCGGACATGAGAATTATCATAACTGTGACTACTACAAGTGCTGCTACTGCTGCTGAGTTTTCATTAGTGGGACCTGGTATTGTTTTACCCTTCCCTTAGTCTCTAAATTAGTTTCTGACCTGACTTTCCCTTCTCCTGCCTCTTGAGACATTACTACCCTATTACTGGCTAAAATTTGGTTCATGTCTACTGATAACATTAGCAAACTTACGTTCCGAGTATTTATTCCCACGTCTAAGTTAGTTCATGTACATGAAAGTTAGTTGTCAACTATGACATCTTACTTATATTTAACCAATAGCCATTGACAACATCCTCTTGAACACTGTCCGTATAATATAGCTAATATTTTAAATAGACATTTCTCCACATTTCATTTCTTGGTATGTTTCTTTAGTATTAGTTCCTGAATAAGATAAGTTTTAACCAGTCAAAAGGTATAATTTTGAAAAGGAGAAAACAGACATGAAAACTCTTGCTAAGTACCTGGTACAGAGGAGATGCCGAATAACAGTTTGTTACCTAAGTTGTGGCTTTCTGGGCTCTGAGATACTCCCCGACTTGATTGAGAGCATTACCTTCCTAGAAGCGAACTTTGTAGAAGTTCTCTCAACGTGCCCCACTATGAACAACTCTCCATACAGGAACCAAAGTGAAGCTTTATAAAGGTAAATCTGATATATCATTTTTTGTCACCAAACCCTCTAATGGCATCCTTTCACACTTTAGAATAAAATCTAAAGGCCTCACCTTGCCTTGCTCACAGGCCCTGCATGCTCTAGCCTAGTGGCCCTTCAGACCTCATCTGCTGCTTTGCTCACTCTCCTGGGCTCACCGGCTCCCGCTGGCCCCTGAACACACTAGCAAGTTTACTCCTTGGGGCTTGTGCATCTGTTGTTCCTGCCACCTGGAAAGAGCTTCCCCAGGCCAACATGTCCCCAGATGGGGATATCCCTCTGCTCCAACCTCACCTCTACAGAGAGGCCTCCCTCCCTGGAGGGCTTCCTGAGGCCCTACCTAGAATATTTTTCCAGTCCTCTCCATCCCCACCCTGCTTGTGTTTGCTCACAGGACTTATCACTACTTAACTGTGCAGTATAATTTAATGTGTCTGTTTATGGTCCTCTCCCCGCTCCTAGAAGGTAAGCTCCATGAGGGCAGGGACTACACATCTGGATAATTATGGATCTCCAGTGCTTATTCCAGGGCTTGGCAGTTAGCAGTCACTAACTACAGTTTTTGTAGAATGAATACATGATTCCATGGTTATATAGAAAAAACTGCACCATCAACAGCAAATCTGTCCCAAATCACTCTCCTCTTTACTGTTGATGATGACTTCTGACATAATGTAGCACAAGCTCCTTCACGAGTAGACAAGCAAATGGAAGCACACAAAGATGTCGTAAGTGCTCCCAAAGCTATATCACGAGCTACACTCTCAGTCTGTTTTTCAAAAGCAGCATCAAAGATTCACAAATTCAGTGGAATGAAAAATGAGCTAACTTGGGGAATACAATCAATAATGTTGTAAAGATTTTGCAGGGTGTCAGATGGGCACTTGTCTTATTAGGGAGACCACTTCATGGACGGTGTAGATGCCTGACCACTGTGCTGTACACCTGAAGCTGAAGTTGAATAATATTGTATGTCAACTATAATTATATATATATATATATATATTATATAGTCACAGGATATGGAGTATAGCAAAGGGAATAGAGTCAATGGAATTGTAATAGATATATACGATGTCAGAGGGGCAATAGATTGAGGGAGGGGGTTATCACTTTGTGAAGGGTGAAATATCTAACTATTGTATTGTTTTGTACACCTGAAACTAATAAAAAAATAAAAGAAAAAGAAAGAAAATGAGCTAACCAGAAACGTAGTGCCATCGCTGGTGGAATGGCCTTCCCTAACTACTTACCTGGGTTTGAGACGGTCAAATAGGCTCCCACTTCATTCATATAATATGAGTTTTCATCCTGTAAAACAGCAGAGTGTTAATCTTTGAATAACCTCTGTTTTTATGTTCATGATCCGGGCTTACAGACTTTGTTTAGGCAGGATTCCAGCTATGAAACCCTTGATATAGGGGTTTGGGGGTGTGTTGGTACAGAGCCATAACTGTGTTTGAAAATTTCAAAACAAGTAAATATACCACACAACAAATAAATAATAAGAAATGCCTTGCCCCTGCCCAAAATTTCTCGACTGCACACTTGTTGCTAGAGCCTGAAATTCAAATTCCACTGATATAATCTTATGAGTCCCTTTGGTTGGGCCCAGTTTCCCTCTGGTAAAATGCAAATTATCTGGAAGGGGGAGGGCTTGGAGGAGCATACATTAAGCTTTTACTAGTAATTAGTATCTTAGGGTAGGGATTCAAACTGAGACCACTCATCCATAGGCCTATCATGTGTAGCCTTCATGAGCTCCATAAACCCTCTGGGAAAAATGGTTTATGCAAAATTTTGCCTATATTTTCCTGGGTAGACTATCAACTTCTTTAAACAGAGTAATGGGTTCATGTTTCCAAAATGGTTAGTTGGGGCCACAGTGAGAGATTCTGGGAAGAAATGGTTTACCCTGAGATCCCTGGGTGTTCTCTATAAGAGGACCCCAGCTGGTTGTGAACAGAAATATTAAGCAGGGCTTCACATTTCGTCCAGAGATTGTTCTTTTGGAAACACAAAACAAACAAATTACAAACAGCCCTATAACCTCAGAGAGACTGAGGGTGTGAAACAAAAAGAACTGACTTGAGATATGGAAGGGAGTTTTTATTTTTTAAAGTAGGTGCTGTATAGTGTAATAGCTTTTAAACGTTCATTGGAAAACTGTACACAAGTAAGAGGTGCAAAAAAATGGTGGAGCAGCCAAATCAGAATCTGAAACTGAATTACCTTTAGCAGTTTCAAATCTAGTCACTAAATAAATTTAACAATAATAATTTTGACTACATTATAGTCCATTTGTCCATTTGTGGATGAAATGATGATTCCTTCCACAATATAAGGGTTCCAGAAATACAAATTGTTTCAGTAAGCTCACTGCTATTGATACACTGAACTCCAGATATGATAATTCATTGAATTCACCTACCACATACTAGCTTCTTACCTTGTGCCAGGTACTGTAGCAGGCATTACTATGCCGTGCCTTATTTAATCATCACAACAACTACGAGAGGAAATGGAGGCTCAGATTTGCCCAAGGTCATAACCCTGTTAGGTGGCAGGAAAGATATGACCCCAAGTTGCCTGTCTCCAAGTCTAGCCTTTAACTTCTCTTACATCCGCTCCAGACCAGGCCTTGCTCTAGGCCCAGGGAGAAGAATAAGACCTGGCTCCTTCCTTCGAGGTACTCAGTTTTGGGTTTCAAAGCCTAGCTGAACAATGTGTTTGGACCATCCATTTATTTTAGAAAGAAACATCTGTGACCCAATCCCTTCTTGGGTTGCTTTCACTTATCACTTATTCAGGTTTTTATTTGGGTTCCCTTTTAGCGTAAGAGACGCCTGGACTTCAGGGCCCAAAGTCACTGTTACAAGAACTCTGCTCCATCCAAAGGGTAGAGAGGATCCATTGAAGGTTTTTAAGCAGACAGTGACATAAGCATGACTGTTTTTTGGAAATTGCTTGGACTGCAGTGCGAGAATGATTTAAGGAGCAGCAGAAGAAGAGTGATGAGGCCAGCTCTGAGCCCCACGGGAGACTTCCTGGATTCTCTCCTTTCTGGGGGCATCTCCTTGATCTATCTTTACATGAGGAGAGGATGCTTTGCATTTCTATAAAGATTTCAGTTTACTAAGTGCACGCTTTCACATACATTGCCTCCTTTGATCCTCACAACTCCCTGAGACAGAATAAATATTATTAGCTCATTTTACAGCCAAGAACAAAGAGACTCAGAGAAGTTAAGCCTCTACCTCTGATTTACATTGTCTGTAGGTGAGACAAGCAAGACACGAGTATGTCAGCAGGATCCTCTCCCTAGATTTTCCTCCATGGGATATGTGGGTATAGAGAACAAAACTCACCATGCAAGAAATTTCTTTCACATTCCCTGAAAGGCAGTTGCCTATATATGCTATAACCATCTATTGGAAGCAGGACCAGCTGCATATTTGTGGGACCTAGTCCCAAGTGAGAATGTAGAATCTCTTGTTCAAAATCATTAAGTGTTTCAATCAGTGACAGCACAGCATTAAGCCAGGCGTGGGTCCTTTGACTGCAAGGGTCCCACATTTCTGAAAAGCCAGCCCTCATAGGAAGGGCCCTTCCCACTCCATAAGAACTGGTGCTCTATAGAGCTAATGCCAAAAGCGGGTCCTTCCAAAGCAGATGACAAGAGTGCTCACGTTTCACTGCGAGGTCATCTGAATGATGGAATGGGACAGAGCCTGGAGCCTGCCTCCAGGTTCCCTTCCATTTTGAGTGAGTCAAAATTAACCAGTGGAGCTGATGTCTAGCTTTACTGTAAAGGAAACGCATTTGTTAGGCAAACTCATGTAAACCAAAGGGCAAGAGATGTTTATACTTTTCCTGAGATTCCAATTTTATGTCATTCATGCTGTTGATATCAAATGAGTCTTATCTAGACAATTGTGCCCACTTTTTCCATAGCGGTGTAGTGTTATTGATGGTTAAAGGAAATAAAGTTATCCCTTCTTTAAACTAGAGCAAAGCAATTTTTTAGACGTGGAAATTAAGACTTTGGCATAATTTGAATGGTAATAGGTCTGAAGGTTCTTCTAGATGAGGAGCTGGCAAGTTTTTTCTGTAAAGAGCCAGATAGTAAATGTTTTAGTTTCTCTGGTTCTTTGTAGCAACTATTCAACTGCCATTGTAGCACAACGCAGCCAGAGATGACACATACACTTACAAAAAAACTTCATTTATGGACACTGAAATTTGAATTTCATATGATTTTCATGTGTCATATAATATTCTTCTTTTCCCCCCAATCTTTTAAATCATTCTTAGCTTGTGGACTGTACATTTTTTGGTGTCAGTCTGGGTTTGGTCTGGGGGCCATAGCTTATTGACTCCTGGTCCATCCTACCGCTGAAAAATAAGGTTGTTAAGCAAATCAGTTAGTTATGAAATATTATAGGGTGGTTTTCCTCCTATTTGGGAGAATAAAGTGTTTCCAAGAATTTTTTAATACTATTTTGAAAATATCTCTTTGGTCCCTTGCAGCCTTAGTTTGACTTGTCAAATCTGTGAACATTCCAAAAATTTAATTTTTTCACTTATTCAGTAGAAGAACGGGGATAATAATAACAAAACTTACCTCTGAGGTTGATGTGAGGATTAAATGAAGGAATCCATGTAAGAAACTTATCACAGAGTCTACTCAAATTCTAACTGGTGTTACCAACAACAGTAATAATAAATTAGGTTGCCCTTCCCAATAAGCTTCTCTCATTGAGGTCAAATGATATTTCTTATCTGTTTCCTAGAGCTCAAATTACCACAAATAGAAAGAGAGAGAACAAACAAGTGAGCTAAGTTTAGGTCCTCTTGATTAAATAAGCTGAAACCTCAGCTCTGGGAGGTGGAAGGCGCATGGATACAGAGCAGTGGGTAGGAGGTTCGGAAGCTTCAAGCAGGTGTCAGGGTTAACCCAAAGCCAAAGGGAAATTAATGACATGCCACACATTAGGCAGTTTATAGTGTCTGCTTTCTCCTTTGATACCCACACCCACAGGATCATTCCCTGCCAGATGTTTTTCTTATTTGGGGTTTGGTTTGGAGGCTGACAAACCTCTTCCATGCCAGATTCTTGAAAACAAAGGGAAAATCCTTTTTACTCATCAACATTGATGAAAGGGGGCCAGGGACTCCTAATAGTTGAATATGGTACTTGAGCACATAACAGCAGCACATCCATTTAAATGGACCACGTGCAAAAGGCCCATTTTACTCTTCCACCAATGGAATACTAACACAGTGGCTCTTCACTGCCAGTATTTCATCAAAGAGATCCTAATTCCTCAAGGAACATAAACACCCTCCTTAGCAAAACACGGGGCCCAGAGCAAGCCTGCCAAGCAAGCCTGCTGAGAAAGGCCGCAGGCCAGTGACCACAAGGCCCAGGGTCCTCTCCTGGACGTTTGCAAAATGGATTGTAGGCATTTCGTAATCACAGATGTTCGGGTTGTGAATATTGTCTTCAACATCAATCAGGCTCAGCTTGTTATGATTACATCAAGGCACCTTTGCTCTGGATATAGACAAAGGAAGCCAAAGAGGCCGTTTCTTCAGAGCTACTGATCTACCTTTTGGTGACCTGGCCCAGAGAGCTCTGTGAAATGTAAATTCACCTCTTTATCGATTTATTTCCTCATCAAACATTTGGTAAAGCTATACTACGTATCAAGGCAGTGTTGGCATTAGAGACACAACTGTGAATAAGTCATACACTTGCCTTCAGGATGGCAAAATGTGCAGTATGTGTGCTAATGGAGGCTGAGGAATAACAAACGGAGGCTCAGGGAACCAAGAGAAGTCTCCCAGTTTTACCTGGGATGGAGGTGGGGTATGGGGCTAGGGAGACTTGTTAGGGTGAAGATAAATACGCCATCTTAAAGGATGAATGCAAAAGGGAGCTGAGGGGTTGGGAGGGTCCTTCCAGGCAGAGAGAAGCTGAAAGGAAAACGGCATGAAATGGTAGCTCACATGAGGGAAGTTCTAAATAGTGTGCTTGCTCAGGGTTAACACGTGAGCACTGATAACACTTCCCAGGAGTCTATAGGCTGAGAGGGCCCCACACATCCCTGAAAAGCTCTGGGAAACATCAGGAGGGTTAGCAGCATTAGTTTTCCAGACCTCCGAGGGCCAACACACCTCCTGGCCCTGGTCCCCTCCCTCCTGGGTGACTGATTTCTCCAAGTGAATGAGAAAAGGATAATGTTGAGCTCAGAAAAATGAACTCTAAACAAAGTTCTGAAAGATGTTTTTAAAACAAACTATCTAATGGGGGCGGCTGGATGGCTCAGTTGGTTAGAATGTGAGCTCTGAGCAACAGGGTTGCCGATTCGATTCCCACATGAGCCAGTGAGCTGCGCCCTCCACAACTAGATAGAAGGACAACGACTTGGAGCTGATGGGCCCTGGAGAAACACACTGTCCCCCAATATTCTCCGATAAAATTAAAACAAACAAACAAAAAACATCCCAAACTATTTAAGCAGGAAGGAAGTTAGTGGTGGGGGAAAGGAGATATATTTATCTTGCTCCTGAAAGGTCTGAACAACTTTCAGCACGTCACCTTAATCAAATGAGACACTGTCACAGAAAGGTTTTCAGTTTTTGTAAAACATGGGAAATGAGAAAGGAAGCCCACTTCTCCTAACCCCGCTATGGGCCAGAAACCATGCTGAGCACTTTTATATGTGCTAACCCCGGTCACCCTCAGAGCAGCCCAACAAAGACATACTGGTTGGCTCCGTCTTATAGAAGAGGAAACTGAGGCTCAGAGAGAGTGCTAGTGACTGGTCCATGGTCACCTGGAAATGGTATGGATAACTGAAATTTTGATTGAACACCATCAAGTGACAACTTAGGAGGCAGATTTTTCTTTACATTTCTGTCTTTGGCAGTACTTCAATTTTAAAATTATAAATTTGTTCATTATTTGAAACCTGGAGCCTGTATTGCTTTTCTCACATGTCTAGCTCAGTGTGGAGGACAAAGTAGGTGCTCAGTAAATTCTTATTGCTCGATTAGTTGATAAATCAGCCTTGCTAATCAGCATCTATTTTATCATTCTATAATTTGGTTCTCATTTGTAACATCTATAATACTATAACTAACTTATACTCCTATTTTCCAAGGCCCTGTGGACAAAGAAAAAGGGGCTTTATGGAAAGGAACCTCACAGGGTCATCTGATTATAAATTCCTAACTGGGCAGGTCATGGTGAGTAGTCATGCCCGAGGCCTATAGCTTCTTTAGTGAAAGGTTTTAAGCCCTGCCCATTGTTTTTGTGCATCTAGGTTAACACACCTTTGAAATGCCAGAAGTAATACCCCTGAAGAGAACACATAAACGTGTTAACTATCCTACAGTCTGGCAGTACTGCCTTGCTTTCTCCCACCTCCATGTATTTTCCCACCTTAATTTCAAATGCATAAAAGAAGCTGCAAAACTGTTTTTCTTGGGAGCATTTGAGATCCTGCTCCCTGGCATATGTCATCAGTTTGGCTCAAATAAACTTACAAAATGTCTCTATTGGTTTGGAGGTTTCTTACGTTGACAGCTCTCTTTTTTTTCTAGGGCACTGGTTCTCACCAGGGGTGATTTTGGTCCTCTACACACACACATACCCAGGGTACATTTGGAAATGTCTGGAGATATTTTGGGTTGTGACCACTGGGGTTGGCATCTAGTAGGTAGAGGCCAGAAATGCTGTTCAAGATTTCACAAGGCACATGACAGACCTACCACGAAGACGTATCTGGCCCCAAATGGTATGGCTGCGGCTGTTGGCTGTTGAGAAACACTGGTGCAGAAGATAGCAACCTTTGAAAAGTGGCTGACTGAATTGCTGAGCCCATTTCTCTTGTGAAGGAATCTAGGCAGCTTTCCTGCCCAAATGCATTTCACACAGCCCACCTGCTGGGGGCAGAAGGTACCTTCACCACAGACTAAATCTGGCCTACAGCTTCGGTTTGTTTGGCCAGGAGAGTGTTCAAATTTTTAACATGTGTTACCAACACTTAAAAATCATGTGCTTTTATAAAAAGATTTGGATTTTTGCCTTCTCTTGAACAATCAGATCAGGCAACACTGGTCTCTCATTACCACCCAATAGAGGTGACAGGTAAAATATTTAACAACTGGCACCGGAGGGCAGCAGCCACTCAGAACGGACACCCGGCCATTCAGAATGAACGCCCGCCATAAAAGACAGTGTCAGTCTCCCAGGCTAGATGCCGGCCCTGCCACTGGCACCACCAGCCATGGCTGTGGAGGGGCTGTCCCCTAGGAGGAGGATGGCACTCCCTACCCTTCCTTTTGTCCCCTCACTACTGAGGACTATCAGTTGCCACTTACCATCCCACACTTACTCTAATGTTTCTCTTATGCCGATTTAATGGAAGAATGAAATCTTCCTTCACATTGTCATCAAAAGTGAGAAAATATTTTAACTGTAAGATGTGGAAGAAGACCCAGAAGACCTAGAGTCATAGGGCACAAATGCAAACGCCTTCCAGGAATGTTTGAGAGTTAGTTCCTGGTTCTATACATCCCTGCCAACGTTAGGTATTACGCTGTTTAAAAATCTTTGTTAATTAGATTAATTAAAAATAATGTCTCATTATTTAAAAAGTGAGAAAATATAAAAAAGACTGCCTGTGTTGAGGAAAAAGCAATGTTTCTTAGCCTACGTCACTCATTAAATTCTATGCTTAGCCCCTGTAATCTTTGAACTTGTGGCTGTTTTTGGGCGCTTAAACAAATTCTCTTTTTCAATGTAGAAATTCCTCAGAAGCACTTAGGCTGGTGGGAACTCTCATCTTCTGTGAGCCTCCTGGTTTCTTCTTGTCGCAGAGCTATGTCAGCTGTTTGGGGAACTGGTGCTGAGGAATAAAGTGAATCTGGTTGGTGAGACTCAGAGCAGCTACCACCGCACTGGGGGCTATGGACTGAGAGTGGCTCACGGCTCCTTCCTGCAGGCTGGTGGACAGAGGGAGGCCCTGCTTGTCCTTTGAGCTCCACCTGGGCGCTCATTTCCAGCCCACATGTCTGGAGGCACAGAGGATTTCCAGAAAGGCAGGAATTCAGCACTTGGGTGGAGTTTGATCAAATAGAGTCCAGCCTGAAGGCATCAGAAAGAGGGACAGGAGGCATCAGGAGACAGGAAAGTAGCAAAAAAAGAGGTTGAGGGTGTCAAGGAAAATCCTGCGGGCAGTTCTGCCTAAGGCCTGGCAGCAGGGGAGTTGCGTGCTGCAGACAAATGCTGGAGATTTCGATGCCTTCCCTGAAGCAGTTATTCACATGGGCAGTGGTCTGGGTGGAATTGAGCCTGAACTAAAGCACAGGTGCTTATGTCTGTATCCTCTGCCATTTTGCTGAAGTGACTTTTAAAAAAATTCTTGACACCTCTATAGTTTAACCTCATTTGTTGAGGGATACAGCACTTATTCTTCCCTAAATGTCCTTCTGACAAGAGGGATTATGTCTTGTCTTTCCCATTTGGTAGTGAAAGGAAACCACTGACTTCTCGAGTGTATCTCTAACCTAAGGAGAAAAGTGTGCACCAGGAGGATGAAGCCTTTGAGACCAAGCTAACAACAACAACAACACCCCCCCCTTTATTAAACATTGTGCTGGACTGTTCATATATACCATTTCTAATCCTCTCAAGGGTCCTACTACATAGGTGTAATTATTTCCATTTTATAGATGAGGAAACAGGTCCGACTAGCCAGAGATCATGCTAGTCTATGTATTACGGTTGAGAGTCAATCTTGATTTGTCTGACAAAAGTCTATGCTCATTCTTCTCTAAAATCTGCTAACCAAGGTCCCTCTAACCTCAGCGGTCATGTTAGACAGGTAAGGAGGAGGCCCACACAGAGCCCCAGCTGAAAGGGTCCTCTCAGAACTTCCCCCTCGGCTCTTCCTCAGCCTATCTGAAAGACACTTTGGGGCACGAGTGGGAGGACCAACATTGTCTCCCCATGATATTTGCCCATTTCAGTCATTGCGATCATAGCCACTGGTTATCAAATATCTATCTACTTTCCACATATTGGACAGCACTCTTTACAGAGGTGATCTCTAATCCCTTTCCTCCATTTTTCAAAAGATAAAATAAATCTCAAACAGGTTAAGTTGCCTACCTGATGTCACAAGGAGAACAAGTGACAGAATCAAATTTGCAGCCCAGACTCTGACCTCACGTGCGTGCTCTCTCCACTCTATTCTGTTGTCTGCTCCCCTCCATGCTATGGTCAGGAAAACCCGTGCTGGGTTAGTCCCTGAATTTTGCCTGCTGTGGTTGGAAAGAACCCATTCTGACATTTGGTTTTGGTCTCAGAACAATTCTGTTTCTCAGGTGTCCCCTGGGAATTTCTACAGGTCTGCTCATCTGTACAACTTCCTCCTTTGGGTTGTTTGCAAAGAGCACTTGTGTCCAGCTTCCCCAAGGCCAAATCTCCCCTAAGAGACATCAAAGGCCTTCTGAAGCTGCACAGAAGAGGCTGAAGGGGGAAGAAGGCAAACATAAGATGTCGACACTTCCCTCCTCTCCATCTCCATGCCCCTCATTCTTATCAGAGAATATCTCAAAAGGCTATGAGATCTATTTCCTCTGGAACTTAAAGTGAAGTGTGGGATTGCACCACTGGGCCCCAGAGTGAGGGAAAGGAAAAGTGATGGTAGAGTCAGTCAGTGTAAAGGAGCTCAGCCCTCACCTTGATGAATGTGAGATTCACAAATCCGCCCTGGAAATTCAAGAGAAGGTTGGATTCTCGGGAGCCACAATTCCCAGAGGCTTGAGTTGTATTGGGGTCGATATTGAAGTATCTCTGAGGTGAAAAAACCTAAATCAAATAAAATCATCAACTCAATGAGATATAGAAGAAAACTCTAGGTAGGAAACCAGCACAATAAATGAGCCTGAAATTCAAGGCTAGTGGGTGTTCAATTGAGAATTTCAAAGTCCCTTGACAAAACCTCACATTTTCAAACTGTTATGTTCATTTAAAAGACCTTTTAAAGGAGGAGCTCTCCCATAGAAAGGAGCAGCTTGGTAGATAATTCATGGTGGGTGTACTCCTGATGAGCTGCGTGAAATTTAATCTTTGTGAAATTACATATGCTGAAAGGTACTGCAGGAAAGGTTTGCTATCTAATGCACTTTTGTTTCAAATGTGGAAGTTTTACTTGAAATCAAAAACTGTGCAAAAAAAAGTATTAATTTTATGATGATTCCTTTAGTAAATCAAATCATCTTAATCCCACTTCATCCCCTCAAATCTTTTTGTTAATCTGGATTTTTCATATTAGCGTCACAGTTGGCTGGAACCATGGACATCATCTAATCTAAACTTCTCGTTTCTCAGGGAAGTTGAAGAGGCTAGAGAGTCGCTGGGGTGGGGCCAGGCTGGGTCAATGCTGAACACACCCCAACACTCTGCCCATGTTGGCCAAAAGTGAGGAGTGTGTGTATTTAAATTTTTGGTGTGTGCCTTCCTCTCTCCAAGCAGCCACTGTCAGTTTCTATTTTTTATAGATATTCTAAAACAGATTCACCATTTAATGGAGCACCTTGGAGAAAGAGGGGCTCGTGGCTATTTATTCATTAAAAGATGTGGGGTACCGGGAAATGCTCATTCTGAGCAAAGCAAACTCCACTCAAACTGTTTTAAGGCTAGTGTTACAGTCCTATGGCCCCAACTTACCGACTCTGTGTCTTGAACTGCCAGCTCTATCCCCATCTCTGCTTTGAGACAGAGCCTGCTTCCATTTAGAACTTGATAAATTCCAGTCTTAGCTGTTGATGGCTGAGGTGCAAGGGTGGGCCCAGGAGTTGTGGTGGCAGGTGAGGTAGTTTGAGTGGCATTGTGTGCAACTGTGGTTGTTCCTGAAGCAGGGGTGGGTTGAGTGGGCTTCTGACTGGTTGTGCTGTTGGGTGGTGAGGTGGACAAAGTTGGTGGAAGGGTGGTCAGGTTACCGGGTTGGGTGGTCTTCGTAGTTGTGTGGCTGACAGTCGCTGGGCTGGTTCCAGTTGTATGGACTGGTGGAGTGATGGTGGTTGGGGGTGAACTGCGAGCTGCACTCGAGCCAATTGTAGCCTCAGTGACTGGAGTAGTTGTGTGAGAGGTGTTGGGTGTAGCGAGGGTTGTAATGAGGGTGTAGATTATTGGGCTGGTGGATGGGGTGCTGTTGGTAGTTACAGGGGAGGTTGTTGTTAGAGTTTGTATTGTTGTGTGTGTGGTTGGGGTCTCTGAGTTAGAGGTTGTAGCAGCTATCGGAGAGGTACTGTGACCACCCGTTGACCTTGCTGCTATCGTTCTGTGAGGCACTTGGTTAGTTGGTTGCAGGAAAAGTTTTGCTGTGTCCTGTACTGTTGCTGTTCCCATAGGCTGAGAAGAATCTGTGATTTCTGAAAACGCTTTTGCTCTTATTTGACTGCCATAATGCAAAATCACTGCAAATTAGGACACAAAAAAAGTGTTAACACACTAATAGCTCACCAGGTCCCTCCCCCCACTCCCATATGAATGTTTCTTCATTAAAAATGAACATGCATATTTCCAGATTTGGAGGAAATTTGCAAGGATATAATGATCAAATACAGATTACCCCAAGAGTCTACCATGAGGCCACAAATGTAATGTTTTGGTTGCATCCATGCTTTTGACAGGGTTGTGATCACACTGCAGACATTCTTCTGCATCCAGTCCCTGGGTGTGGTACTACTAACTAAGTGATCATGCTCAGTGAGATCTTAAGTGTCAATGCCTCTTTATCCCCCATCTTCAAATGTAAATCCAGACAGTTCCTGGATAGAGGGGAGGGTGTTCCTGGGAAGAGCACAGCTGTGATGACCTGATAGAGCTGGGGCAGCATGAATAATCGTAATAAAGATTTACATAGAGTTGTATAGTTTGCACAGAACCATATAATCCCAGACTTGAAAGGGGTCCTAAAGATCATCTAGTCCAAACGCTAATCTGATGTGTGAATTGGACCTATGAATATTTGCCACATATACATCTACTGTATGCTTAATTACTTCCGATAATGGGAGATTCAGTATCCTGTAATTTTTTTTATCTTGCCACCAGGTTTTCTAAATATAGACCAGTTCCTGTCATTTCCTTACTTAACCTTTTGACTGGCCCAGCCTTTCTTAACTAAGAAAGGAAATTGAGCCATAATTGCTCTGACACACCTGGTGGCCCGTCCTTCATATTTTGGCTTATATGGCAGTTCCTCACAGAGTCTTTCCTATATAAACTAGCTCCCCGCCCCTGGGATTCTCCATTGCAGTGTTATATTTATTGCTTTCATCACACTGATCACAACTGGTAATTGAATAAGGGGACGGTATTCAAATAGTTAACAATAAGCCTGGCCAGACAGTGTGTCCCTGCAGAATATCAGTTCTGATTAAATGTTTATTTGTTGATTGTACATCTCTCCCACTAGACTAAAAGCAATCTTGAGGTGAGAACTGTGTGTATTTTTGTCATCACCAGTGCCTGTGCAAAGAACACGTTCAGTGGATATAGATTGAATGAATAAATAACTGAATGGGTAAATGAAGATAATAGAATAATAGTAGACCTCTCAGATTACTGTAAGGCTCAGAAGAATTGGTTTAAGTGAAAGCCTTCATGGACCATTAAGCAGCACGTGTTACTGTCACAGGTTCTCTCTCCTGGGCCATCCCTGAAGGCCAGAAAGCTTCTGGCTCCTTTTCAACCAAAATAGTTCCATTCTTGTCTCCTTCCAGGCACCTCGCAAGTCAGAAAAATGGACAAACTACAGATGATGTTCCTTGGGAGTTTATGATCAGGTATGTGAGAGATGGTTTTGTCTCTTGAATGCTGCGGTTTCCTTGTATTTACCCATTGTATTTACACTCATTGGAGCTGTAGCTGCCTGATGCTGGGCAGTAACTTGGGAAAACACAGGGAAAACGCAAATGAGATCCCTCTACAATTGGTGTTTATAGTCCTGAAGTCCGTATCTAATCAAAATCATCCATAAACTCCTTTACTATCTCCCTCTTTCATTCGATACATTTCCGAGTACTTTCCCTATAATAATAACAACAATAAAAAATTCCAAGTTTACTAGACACTTACTATATGGCAAGCAGGCTTCAGGTCAAAGGTCAGCTTTCACCAACTTCTCTCAAAACCCTCAGATGGGTACTATCTTTATTTTATCCCTTTCAGATGAGGAAACTCAGGTTTAGAAAATTCTATCAACTTGACCATAATCACACAACTAGTACATTTTGGAGCTGAGACTCAAACCCCTATCTGAACCAAAGTGTGCCCTTGGATTTGGGGATGGGTGGAGGTGGTGTTTGCCACTGGGAAGAATGGTGAGAGAAGAGAGAAAAGCAGAGTTGAGCGGAATAGTAGGGTGTCCCTCTAGTGACCCCCACTCACCCAACCCTCATAATGGTGGTCCTTGGTGAGGCTCACATGATGAAATAGTGATTATTTTTCCAGAAGAAAAATTCTAACTTTAAGCGCAGTAGTAACAGTTATGAATTATTTCTGTGTAGCTGGCTTGCGAGATGGAAAAGACAAAAGTATCAGTTCAAATGTCTTTGAATAACCTTTAAAAAAGACAGTATTAATGACATGAAGTTACCCAAGACTAGTATTAAAGGGTCTTTTTTGTATCTAAATGTTCATTTGGATAACTGCAATGTATAACACTCAAGAAGTGTGGATTTTATGGGCTTTAGGTTCACTATACGCAAATCCTTTATTTCCAAAGCCCACATTGCAGAGCTTGGAGCAAGACTTTCCTTTCAAGATTGTTATGAAAGTGGACAGTTGTTGAAGATATATTTTCACAATTCACTTGGTCAAAATGTGAGTTGCTAGTTCGTTGGTCCAGCACCAAACAGGAACCCCATTAAGTGCATACTCTTACTATGGAAAATGAGAATTCATTCCCAGATGTGGTTTCCAGGAATATCTCACAGTGAAAAGCAAAAATTGATGCAGAAAAATTTGGGAGACTGGAAACCACTTGCCTTTTGTTCCCTTGCAGAGATCATTAGATTCTTGATAAAATCCCACTGTGTATGGCTTATGCTTATGAGCTAAAGTAGTGTATCCTTTAACAGGGGGAGCCTTTCTCATAAGACCATTAGAACTCCTCTCTAGTAGTGCTGACTGGATGCAAATGAGGGGGGGAAAGCACATTGGTCATTCACCAGTGCACAGCATCCAAAACAGAAACAAGAAAACTCATGGTAGCCATCAAGGTATGCTTGGTGTCTAGGGTGGCTGGAGGTGATGGAGTCATGATGTCTTGATATGGTGTGTGCAACTTTGTGGTGGACAGAATGCTGGGCCGGCAGGTGGCTGGACCCAAAGTGACCAGACATGTCAGAGTGTGTTACAGATTGAACCAGTCTGGAAAATATTATTCTAATATCTTTCTCCTTCCCCTCTCTGGCCCCTTCCCTCCACCCTCCATTTCCCTCTAGGAATGTGGGCTATAAAAGATGGGCAAGTGATTAGATGCAAAACTGACAGAGATAAGTGTACTGTGCATTGTAATACGTCCCAGAAAGTTCATGTATTTGTTAGGTACTCAGTGGAAATACTCTGAGAAATACTGTTTTACGAAATCTATGCATATGACCACACATATATGAGCAATCTTTGCCAAAATTGGGTCACAGTTTTTAAATGAGACCTATGGCCCTATAGAGGTCAAGTTCACCAGTCTGTCTGAAACCCAAAAGAGAGCAGTGGACAGAAACAAAGGCAGGGTGTAGCTCAGAATCTGTCTCAACCCTCCCTCTCCTCAAAAAAAAACCACACACAGCCCTGGAGCCCACACACTGATTGCCAGGCCCCCCAACCCTCCAGCCTCTCTACCGGATTCCGGAGACTCAGCAAACAAGTACCCCAGGGCCTTGATCAATTGCTTGGACTCTTCTAGCAGGTGAGTCACAGGAAGAGGCGTGAGAAGGTTTTGGTTCCCCTACAACCTTCAGGAGAGGCTGAGAGATGACTCCTCAGCCAGGCCCTGGGAAAGTCAGTGGCCACACAAGGGCATCTACTCTAGTATTCCCCGGACAGTGAGTCCTTCCCAGATAGACTTTGGTTTCCCTGCCACACTGAATTCCACAGAAACGTAGGCGCCCCCTGTGAGCCCAGCTCCATGCCAGGCACTGTGGGTAGGCCTTTGTTCTCAGGGGCTCAAAGCCTCAGGAGTCTGACTCGCAAATAGACCAGACTCCCCAGTGTGGCAAGTGTTACTACTGAAGTAGGCCCCAAGTACTATGGGGTGGGGTGGGGAATCCAAAGCAAGGAGAAATGCTTCAGGCAGTCAAGAAAGGAACTGCTATCCCAGGTAGGAGGAAGCGCACGTGCAAAGGCATGGAGACCTCAGAGCCTGGTGTGCCTGGAAAATACCCGGGGGTGGGGGTGGGGGGGAGCATGATGGGGACATAAGGAGGGTGTGGAGAAGCGGGATGAGGAGGGGTTCAGCAGGGAGCAGGCCTGGCAGGTCTTGGAGGCTACACTTTGTCTGCAGAGCTCTGAGGAACAGTTGGGGAGTAAGTGGAGCACTGCAGCCATATCCAGGGGCAGGGCACTGTCCAGGGGCAGGGAACTGTGTTCAGCCCCCTAGCACTTAGCGCCCCCCCACCTCAGCACTTTCTTTGGCACCTCCCCAGGCAGCATAAGCAGACACAGCTGGGTGCAGCAGGAAGACTTTCTGGGTGTGTGGGTGCCAGGGGTGGGCCCTTAGCAAGATTGTGCTGTTTCCGTTTAGACATAGATCTTTTAGCAAAAAGATGTAAATCCTTCCTCTGTTAGTTTCCTGTGGGACTTGCGATTAAAAGAGAACCCTTGAACAGAAGGGGCTCTAGCCCTGTGGCAGACTGCTGGCTGACAAATCCAAAATCCAGCCTTCCCTTTTCCCTTAGTAACAGAACCACAGTTTAAGCTGAGCACCTACTGCCTGGGATAAAAAAAACCCTACATTCAAGCCTCTTTTTCAACTGGGTGGGAATGTGTGACTGAGTTTGAGCCAAAGCACTAGACGTGGTAGGGTTTTGTGGGCCTTCTGGGAAGGCTGCTTGAAGGGAGCCCAGTCTCCTATGTGGCTTCTCTATTGCCTTTCTGTTTTCCTTCTTTAACAAGCCTGTAACTTGTATGTGATGGCTGGAGTTCCAGCAGACATCTAGAACCAGGAGGAGACCTTCTGGGCACAAGTCACACATCGGGTGGTGGGCCCATGATAATGAGTCCCCACACCAGACCTGGTCCGAGTTCCTCTGGACTTGTTATCACATGAGAAAAAAACAAACATTTATCTGGTTTGATTCACTATTATTTGGGGCTTGTCACGTATGTGCAACTGGACTTAAAGTTAACTGATACAAACTTCAATTGTCTCATTTTAGGAGGGAGGCATTTGTGACCAGGGAAGTAAAGTGACTTGATCACGATTACCCAGCTAGTTTACCCAGAAGCTGTGTCTCTTCTAGCAAAATGTCAAGGGTTTTCTCACCTCCAATTCAAAGTATTTCTTGAATCTAGGCATGCAGGGCCATGTGGTGCAGTAGTTCAGAGCGAGGATCATGAAGCTGGACCTCCTGGATGCAAATCTCAGGGCTACCACTTGCTAGCTGAGTGACCATGAGCAGTTCCTTAGCCAACCTCAGTATTCTCATCTGGAAAATGGGGCACTTTTATGCTTCATTCACTTAGTTCACCTCCGAGAATTTGCAGCTCAAAGAGGAAAGGGCAACCTGCCCTTGCATTTATTGAGAGCACTCATTGCAGTCATGAATCCAGCAGACATCTGTCAGCCATTGAATTGGCACTCGCACACGGGTTGCCGAGGGTTACTGCTACACTGAGATCTTTCACTTTTTTATTAGCTTGCCCTGCTAAATGAAATGGTGACTTCCCCTTTTGCCTCCAAAAGAACGTGAAACCCGAATTCCAGAAATATGACACAAGGAAAAGCAGCCTTGAATAAGGCAACTGGCCTGACCCTTCACCCAACCTTCATAACAATTGATGTTACAATCAAGTGCCACTGTGTCCCCATTTGAGTATGCTCACAGGACTATGTGGACAGAGCTAGTTCCCTCACGTGTTAAATTCAGTGGTTCCAGAAGGAATTGTAAGCCAACGAGCAAATGTCATAACAGCACACAAGAGGACTGTGTTTTTTAGACAGAAAATGCTCTTCGTGAAAGCAGGGGGTGGAGACATAAAATAGTCATTAAAAGCTCAGTTTCCCATGCAATTTCTCTGATCTGAAATATATATATAATGGTAAATTTTAAAAATCGTTGACCACCTGGTTTACACCTTTCTGAAATGACACAATTTGTCAGACCATATCTCATTCACCTTCACAATTCACTGTATAGATAAACATAGCATTTCCATTTGAGAAAAACAGGAAAAGCAAGACATGTTGTACTTTTCCCAGACAATGTAGCAAGAGCCCCATTTCTAAACCCTGGCTCAGTTCTCTCTCTCTTAAATCTAAGCAATATCTACAAGCTCTCCTTGAGAAGGCGCCCAGAACCCATTTTGGAATAAGGGACAGTGTCTTTGTATTCTGGGGTTGACACCTACTCTGCCTAACTCACGGAAAACAAGTCCACATGGTGAAAGCCCTTGGCAAAAATGAAGTGTGCCCCACATGTGTAAGATAATAAAGAAGAGACGTTCCGGAGGTAAATACCCACAGTAACTGAAGATACTACAGCTATCTACAGCTTGTCCTGTCTCACCTTGGTCGGTGGCAGCAGAATGCATTTAGCTTAATAATACCAGACATAGCAGAGTCATGTGTGTCACTCACCAGCCAGGGACACGAAGAGCACCACCGCCGGAGATTGCTGCCAGGGCATGACTGCGGCTGCCAGAGGGAGCCGTGGCCTTGCCAAGGGCGGGTGCCGCTGCTCTGTTGCTGCCACGCTTAGCACAGCTGGGTCTTCCCTAACGGCTGGAGGAGGCTAACTCCTGGGCAGCTTTCCTCATTCACTTTTGGCAAAGGAACCGAAGTCATTTACATAATGAGAAGTAGCTGAAAGCCCCTCCCATCCAGCTGGTGTGCTGAGTGGGGAAGGAAACCACAAGTGGCCCTTGGGAGAAAGCAGACACTTTCATCTTTGCTTTAGTGTTTGTGAGGGCAGGGATGGGGGATGAGGGATGGAGGCTGGGGGTACCCCTCACTCCCCCTGCCAAGGTAAAGGGCATCTGAGATCATTTCTCCACAAGAGTGGGTGGATCTGTCATAGTGCCAGCACCTTCTCTCATAAGTTGGGGCTTCACTTTCCTCTAAGACCTTGAGTATATTTCTGTAAACCCAGAGACTCTTCTCAGCCAGGAGACAATCAGGGCCTCAGTCATGAGGGTGGGCATGAGTCTAAACTCTGGCTAGAGCACTGTCTTTCAATGTGTGGATTCACAAAATGTCCGGGGCAGCTCTGGTGGATGCATGGCCACCTTATCAGGGCCTCACCCGAGAACCTCAGCTTGTGAGGAGGGGAGGAGCATCAGCTTAGAGTCTGGGTTTGAACCTGGCCCCACCAACTCCCAGCTCTATGACCTGGGTAATCTCTCTGAGCCTCGGTTTCTTCTGCTATATTATGGGGAAAATAATGCCTCCTCCCAGGTTGTTTTACAAACCAAAACTTCCTGGAACACAAAAAATACTCAATATCTCTGAAAGGCAACTTTTTCATGTCTTATATCCTTCCTTTATTCATTAGGCAAAATGGTGCTACTCTATCTCTGAGGCCTGTGAATTCAAGTGGAGAATATACATCAGGGCAGTATATTAGGGTACCCTCCTGGTTAGTGGGTTTAGGGCTTCCAGCTTAGTTTCAAACCATTTCCGTAAAAACAACTTTGGCTGTAACTATTTTATTTTACTATGTTGCACCTAACATTCAAACTTATCAACGCGAGTAGTATATTTCCAAATTGAACTTGTGTGGTTGACGGTGAAGATTAACTTTTGCCAGTCAACCTAATTTCAGCAACTACCTTTGTCATGTGATGGTCTTTGAGCCAATTTATTCAACAGACAGTAATCGAGCAGATGGGTCTAGTCTGTTCCACTGATAGAATTTTCTATGCTTATTTCGAGATCAAATGGCCTTGATTGCTGTAGCTTTATAATAAACCTTGAAATCAGGTATTATTAGCCTTCCAACTTTGTTCTTCTTTAACATTCTTTTGGTTTCTCCCTTCTGACTCCCTAATTCCTTCTCTTATGCTTTAAATTAGCCAATAGAGAGTGAACCTGAAAAACCCTACACACTCTGAGACAGGTTAGTTAGCACGTTGTTAGGGTGGTCCCTGGTGGAATAAACAAAAGGCAGCCATATTCTGGAATGTCTCCTTCACTCCAGGACAAAGATATAAGAATGCGCCTTGAGGTTAATAAATTATCTCATAAATCCCTTTTGGCCAAAAAGAGCAGATCTGATAGATAGGAATGAGTTCATTAATCCCTTTAGGGTGGGCAAACAGGACAGATCTGATAGATGAATTCCATTAGAAGACACCAGCTCCCTTCTCCAAGCAGACAAGGGAAGATATAAAAGTAAGAGCTTTAGACTCAGTCACTGGGCACCCCATTCAGGATTCCCTTCCCGATAGGGAGCTGTAACCCTTTACTTTTAATAAACGATCCTCTTTTACAACTCTCACCTCTCCTTGGTCCATGCTTCCATTCTTCTCTTTCACGAGACACGATCCCGGCACACTCATGGAGAAATATTCCTACGTGGACTCTACCCTCAGACCCTAATAACAGCAAAGCCCCATGTCTGCTACTCTCTGTCGCTGTCTCTGATGGCCTCACTGTATGGCCCTCGTGTGTGCCATGTACCCTCCAGGACCTGTGAGTAATAAACTTTGTTCCTCGAAGTTCCCCCATGGTTTCTTGCTGAAGTGTGTCCTGCAATTATAATAAGAACCACAAGGACTGGCCAGTCACAAAATTGGCCCCACAGCACTGGTGGGGTAAATGTCTGTGGGGGCTCACCATGAGGAACACAACCTGGGCAAGTGCCTCAGGTATTCCTAGCCTGTAGCATCACTATCAAGAGAATGAGACCAACACAGCAGAGGGGGAACACAATTCAGCCCGCAACTATTATCTGTCTCATTAAATGTTCTGTGTACACTTCAGAAGAGTGTGTGTTTTCTTCTGTTGTTCTATAAATGTTAATTAGGTTAAATTGGTTGATAATAATCAAATATTCTATATTCTTACTGATTTTCTTTTGTTTTATCCATTCTTGCAAGAAAGGAGTTGAAATATCTGACTATAATTGTGAATTTGACTATTTTTTCCTTGCAGTTCTGTTTTTGCATTGTGTATTCCAAAGTTCTGTTATTGATGTGTAAGCATTTAGAATTGATATGTCCTCTTCATGGATTAACCACTTTATCATTATAAAATAATCTTTATTCTTGGTTATATTCTTTGTTCTGAGACCCACTGTGTTTTACAATAACATAGTCATTCTGGTTTTCTTTTGAATAGTGGTCTATCTTTCTCCATCCTTTAAATCTATTTGTGTCTTTATACTTTGAGTGTATTTCTTGTAGGCCATAGGGTAATTTTTTTGTTATTAAATATCCAATTTAACAATCAATCCTTTTTTTGCATTTAAAAAAAAGATTTTTACTAAAATATAGCTAACAGAACAATATTTATTAGTTTCAGGTATACACAATCACTCCTTTTTAATTGGTGTGTTTAGACCTAATATTGATATGATTATGTTTATATCTAGTGTGTTGGCAATTGTTTTCTATTGTTCCTCTGTTCATGGTTTCATTTCTCCTCTTTCTTTGCCAACTCTTGGATTACTTGTCTTTAAAATTCTATTTTATCTCATTTGTTGGTTTATTAGTTATAACTCTGTCATGTTATTTTAGTGTTTGCGTTAGAGTTTATAGTATATATCTTTAAGGTATCACAGTGCACTTTCAAATGATATTATACCACTTCATATATCAGAACCTACAACACTACACTTCAATGTCTTCCCGCCTGGCCCCTGTTCTATTGCATGCATGTTAATTCTGCACATTATAAACTCCGTAACATATTGTTACTATTTTTTTATTTAAACAGTCAATTATATTTTAAAGAGACATAAATAATAAGGAAAAAATTGTTTATACTCATGTGATTACCGTTTCTGGCAGTATTCATTCCTTTGTGTAGAACCTTGGGTTTTTTGTTGCTATAGTTACCCTAGGCACACCACACATTTCAGATTCCTCAAGTGTTGTTTGTGTTTAGGATATGAACTTGTTTGTCCAAATGTTTTTCTCAATCTCTGCTCCACCCTCAGCTTGAAGTCTTCCCTGCTGTGTCAGAAAGTCTCTCCATGCACCAGTAGCTCTCCCAGCTACCAGTATCCATTGTTACTCAGTAGTAGTCAATGCTTATTAGTTAGCCTGGAGGTGGTTAGGGGCTGAGGGGTGAGGTGTTTTGTCAAGAATACCCCTCAGTCGTGCAGGTACTATATCCCTGGGTTTTTCAGGGTGTGACCTTCAAAGTGTTTCTGTCTCTTCCCCCGCAGTAGTTTTGGGCCCAGCACATAGCCCACCCCTCCCCCACGATCAGAGGTTTGGTTTTTAGTCTGCTATCTTTCCCCAGCTGTGTTAGATTTACCAGACTCTAAGGGTGTTAAGTGTTCATTGCCCTTCCCTCAGCAGTCGGTTCTGCTTTTGTTCTTTAGGAGAGATGGGGCACTGGGATCTGAGCATGTTTCAGACCTTTCCTGTAGCAACTGGTATTCCCCTCCACCAGGTCTGTGCCAGGAAGGAAGCTCCCTCAAGATTTACACTAATCTTCTTTGAGAGCTCATTGAGATCATTGGAGAAAAGTCTGCAAGTGGATGCAAATTTCCTTTACACCTGTGGTCCCCAGGGTTTCTACTTTCTCTTGCAAGCCCACCCACACTGGGCCATGAACAATTTTACCTGAATTCTCCCTGACAGTGTTTACCAGCACCTGTCCCAGGTAAGCAAGTGCTGGTGTCCCTTCTCTCTTTGTAGGTGTCTGTTTTTCTTTAGATTTCAGGTTAGATGTTGCCTTGTGAACTCAGCTTTCTCATGAGTTCAAGTGTTGTGAATTTGCATATTTTCCAGATTTTTTTTTTTATCTTGCAAGTGTGGGGACAGTACTCTTTCTAGATTTCTACTTCTCAAGCAGAAGATATTTTTAACAGCTGCATAGAGTTCCATTGTATGTCAGTACAATACTTTATTAACCAGCTTTTAATTATTTAATATTATATTTGTTATCTACTGTTGCTTAACAAATGACCCCCAAACTTAGCAGCTTAAAACAACGAACGTTTATTATATCTCATGATCCTCTGGTAATGAATTCAAAAGCAGCTTAGCTGGCTTCTTCTGGCTCCGGTCTCTCATGAGGTTTCAGCCAAGACATCAGGTGGAGCTAAAGCCATCTGTAGGCTTGACTGGGCTGGAGAATCTACTTTCAAGGTGGTTCATTCACATGGCTGTCAGAAAAAGTCTTCACTTCCTGCCACATGGGTCATAGGGCTCCTTCAGTGTCTTCTCAACGTGGTAGCCGGCTTCTTCCTCAGTGAGTAATCTAAAAGAGAGAATGAGATAGAAGCCAAAAATGTTTTTTATAACCCAGTCTTGAAACTCTGTTACCATCACTTCTACCACATTCTATTTATTGTGTTTCCCTGGAAATAAGACCTAGCAGGACAACAGCTCTAATGCATCTTTTGGAGCAAAAATTAATATAAGACCTGGTCTTATATTATATAAGACTTGGTATTATTATATTATATTATATTATATTATATTATATTATATTATATTATATTATATTATATTATATTACAGGACCAGGTCTTATATAAGACTGGGTCTTATATTATAGTAAAATAAGACCAGGTCTTATATTAATTTTTGCTCCAAGAGTCATATTAGAGCTGATTGTCCGGCTAGGTCTTATTTTCAGGGAAACACGGTATTAGAATCACTACTACAGCCCACGCTCAAAGGGAGGAGTGTCAATATGGGGTACATTTTAACACTAACACAGACATTTAGGTAGTTCCACATCTCCCATCACTTGTTTTCCTAGTAAAAGTAATGTTAAAATGAACACGTATGTGTGTGTGTTTGTGTGTGTGTGTGTGTGTGTGTCTGTGTGCATTCATTTGTATGAGTATATCATTAAATTCCTAGAAGTGGAATTGCCAGATAAAATATACATATTTTACATTTTGATTGCCATTGCAAATTGTTTCCCAAAATTCTAGTACTAATTTAGTCTCACCAATAGTGATTTTGGCTTTCCTATAACCTCTCCAACACTGGATATTATCAAAGTTTTAAATATTGGACTGTCTGATCATGAAAAATGAATCTCACTGTTTTGCTTCTTTTTTTTTATTTATTAGATTTTGAATTTATTTTCCTGTGCATATTCATGTACTTTGCCCATTTCTTTTTCTATTATTGTTATTGATTTGTAAAGTCTCTTTATATACCAAGGAAATAGTCTTTGCCATATGTTTTGAAAATGTATTTATGATTTGACTGTTTGTTCTTTTATATTTTTTTCTACATATAAGTTTTTGCCTCTAACATACCCTAATTTTCTTCTGTAGCTTCTGGTTATAGTTTCTGCCTGGAAAGATTTCACCCTATTCAAAACTATTTTTCACATGTTTTGACTTTCATGATTCCTTTAAGTCACATAGTTGAATAATATGAATCATTTTAAGGTCTGAGGTAAATTTTTTCTTTCCACATTGCTACCACTTTCACACATAATTTATCCTTTTCCATTGTTCAGAACTAATTTGAAATGCCTCTTTTCATACTCTGAATTTTGAGATGTATTTGGGTCCATTACAAGATTTTTACACTTTGTTCTTCTTGTGGTTGTTTATTCTCACAGTACAGTAAGTCCTCACTGAACATCAGAGTCAGGTTCTTGGAAACTGTGACTTTCAGCAAAATGGTGTATAATGAAACCAATTTACCATAGGCTATTGATAGAAACAAGAGTTAAGTTCCTACAGCATATTTCTGGTCACAAAAACATCACCAAACTTCTGAACAAAGACCCCAAGCACCTCTAATGTTAAACATTAAAATAAATGTTAGCTATACAGACATTTAAGAAAGATTAATAAAAACAAGTGAGAGAATTATTTCCTAACCCGCTTCTTCCATTTCAGTGTCATGGAGGGCTGGAACCCATCCCTGCAGGTCAGGATGCAAGAACCAGCCGTGGACAGGAAGCCCTTCCATTGCAGGGCACACTCACCCACAGTCACTCAGACAGGGACAACTGAGACCTGCATCTTCACCTCACATGTACATCTTTGGGATGTAGGAGGAAACCCATGCAGACATGGGGAGAACATGCAAACTCCACCCAAACAGTGGCCCTGGCCAGGAATTGATTTTTTTTTCTTCTCATCAATGAAACAACATTGAATGAAACAACACTATTTGAGGATCTGATATATGTGTTCCCTGGCAAATTAAAATATGACATAAATTTATGATTTTTGCTACTTTAATAGTCATATTTGAAAGTTTATCCATAAAAACCACTAGCAGATTAAAGATGCAGTTAATAAATGTGTTATAGAGACTCAGTGAAATAATGTTTAATAAAGCTTTCTTATCTCATCTGACAATAAAATTGGAACTTAAGAGGTACTTCATACATGTTGAAAGAGCAAGCAAACGCTAGTGTGGTAATTAGCATCCTGGCCTACGAGTCGGAAGACCTGGTTTCTAGTCCCTGCTTGGACACATGTTGGCTGGGTGACATTGACACAGTAATAAAGTTGTAGCTGGGCAGTGGCCTCCTAGCTACTTTCCCAATCCCTTTTGTAGCTTGTTGGGGCCATTCAACAAAGGTGTTGTGTGCCATCTGCAGGTGGGCCTTCAAACATTACACATGCAATCTTCCAAGTTCTTTCTGCTTCCTGCGAGCTGGAAATCGGACATTCTGAGACCTGCTTCTGACTTTGTAGATACGGACAATATTCCAGGGGATGGTGGAAAAACTAGAAGGAAGGAACCTGGGACCCCAAATGAATACGCGGAGCCAAGCAGCCTGCATATCCAAATCAGGGCTGTTTCATGAGACAGAAATATTCTTGAAGTCACTATATTGTTGGCACTCTTTGTTACAGCAGCTCATCCCTTCCCTTTACCAACCCAGAAGGGATATTACATTCCAAAAAGAAAAGGGTTCTGTGGTCAAATAAGCTTGGGAGATGATGAGCTTAACAAACGCATGCAGACTTCCTTCTGCAAGAGTTCTCATATCCTTTAACCTACTAATTGGGATCAACCAAGGGAGGAATAGAATATGTGGAATTTAAAAAATGTATTTATAATTAGATAATTTTGTTATTGTGGGATTGACTCATTGAACCCTTACACTCTTCTGGCTATTCTGCAGAATATACTCTGGGAAATGCTGGTTTAGAGGATCTCTGATTTTTCTAATTATTTCCCAATGCGTGGCTGGTGTTTAGTATGGACTCAGACTCCTGCCAGATTTTACAGATCCAGGGTTGGTTTTAGCCAAGACACTTTCATTTGGGGCTATGGCATTCGCACTTCTCAGCAACCTGTTGAACTCTGAGTCCCTCTAGTGGGCAACAGGCTACATTGTAAAGCCATGAATGATTTGAACAACTTGGAAAAGAAGGCTGGAGGGTTTTATCTGATGGTTTTAGATTCTTTTCCATTTACTCAGATGGAAAGATGACACAAATTTCACTCACAGAAGAGCCACCTTTCCCCTCTCTGTTTTTAAGGAGTTGAAAAAATTGACAACTATTCCTGAGTGAGCTGTGTGTCCAGGCCCTGCGGCAGGGGACACAGTGTCTTCTGGGGGGCCTGTGTATCTGGCATGGCTTTATGAGAGTTATTCCATGGTTCCTGTCCCATACCACAGTCTACTATGAGCTCAGAAGAAGTCTGATTTCCCAAACCTAGCTTTCTCCCAGAGGACACCTGCAGGCAGAGTAAGCAGTGTGGGGCTTGGGCAAGGAAGCTAGAATGAAAGGTCAGAGTGGACCATCCTGTAGTACCTGACGGTGGCATCTGGGAACACCAGCCATGATGACTGGTATTGAAATGGCTCCTCTGGTCACCCACCTGTGATGTGAGGTTTGTGGAGAGGGTTGTCCTGCAAGGCTTTAGAGATCTGGGAACTTTGCACTCAGCCAGCACCATCAAGTGTGGCCATTTCAAAGATTCAGAAAACAACTGAAGTCCAAAAGATTGAGGAAGCTGGGCTGTTTCTGTAACGAGTGGCTGGCTAGTCAATGGTCAAAAGTGCTTCAGAGGATCCAAGTGATGTGTTTTCTGACTATTTAATAATCAGAATCCTGAAGATTCTGCTGTCCAGCTCTAGTTCTTATGTATTCTCATTGAGAAATGTATATATTGTGATTGATAATTGGAGAGACCAAAACAGAGAACTTTGCTCAGCAACCCATATTAAAGACTGACTGTATGAATATGTGTTATAAAAAGTGTGACCAGGGGCGGCCTGATGGCTCAGTTGGTTAGAGCACAAGCTCTGAACAACGAGGTTGCTGGTTCAATTCCCACATGGGATGGTGGGCTGTGCCCCCTGCAACTAAGATTGAAAACAGCGACTAGACTTGGAGTTGAGCTGCGCCCTCCACAACTAGATTGAAGGACAATGACTTGGAGATGATGGGCCCTGGAGAAACACACTGTTCCACAATATTCCCCAATAAAACTTAAAAAAAAAAAAGTGTGACCTAAGGCCAGAGGAAGGGAGAGGGACACAAGGAAAATGACATTTCCAGTAGCTGCAGTTTTCCATTTTCCCAACAGTCTCATCACACCCCTTCACAGACCCCACTACCAGCTGGCAGTGCCTGCTCCTCAGAGGGCTAACCTCAGCCATGGGGGACACCTCCAACCTCTTCCCTTTGTTCCCTCAGCCCTCCAGGTGGATAGCTGCTTCCTGCTGTTAAAATCTGCATGATATTTCATTGTTGGTTTTGTTTTCCTTTTAAAGTCTCCAATAGCTGAATAACAGTTATTTATATTAAATTCTCTCTGTCAAAATAACTAGTATGGTATCTCTCTCTAGATTGGATCCTGAATGATAGAATAAGTAATTCTAAACTAAATAATTCTGAAAATAAATATGTCTGGAAAATAAAATAAGTAAAAATACAGAAGGGAAAAAATTCAGAAAATAAAATGCTCAAAAATTAATAACTCTGAAAATAAAATAATTTAAATCAAATTTTAAAAAAACCAAATGACTAATAAAATGTAACAGTAAACAACCCAGAATCTAAGAGAACCAAAGTAAACAACTGAACATAAGCAACTCCAAAAATAATAACTAGGAGAAAACCCTTAAAATAACTAAAAACATCTTACTCTAAAACTAACTCAAAAATATGCAAAACATCTAGTGAGTTTTCAGTAGTCAAATAAACTTTAAAAAAAACAACTAAAACCTCCAATAACTAAAAACAGAATAACTATGAAAATAAATAACTCAGATATTAATCATTGGAAAGATAATTAAAAATAAATAATTCTATAGCTAATTAATTTGGAAATATATAACTCAAAACAAAATAGCTATAAATAAGTAACTAAAAATGAATTAACTCGAAAATTAATCTTTAAAATAACTATAAACAGGTAACTTTAAAGCTATGAAATTAAATAAAACTAAAAATTAACTAATAAAACTAAAAAAAATAGCTGAAATTGATTAAAAAATGAATAAATCTAAACGTAAATATCTCAGAAGTTACGTTGTAACCAGCCCCCTCTGAAAGGAAACAATCCTGGAACAAAGTACCACACGCACCACAAGCACGTGGGGATTAGGGGAGAGGAGTGGGGCGGGGAGAGGGGGGGCACTCGTCCACCCCTGTCGGGTGTGAGCCGGTTCTCCCCCCAACCCCCCCCAGGAGAAACTTGGCAACGTCTGGAGGCATTTTTGATCATAACAATTTGGGAAAGTGGGTGGGGATAGAGGCCAGGGTTGCTGCTAAACAACGCACAGGACAGCACTCACCTCAACTATCTGGCCCCAAACTCAAGTGCCGACACTGAGAAACCCTGGGCTGAGCCCTCCAGGCACGTGTGGGGCAGTTGGAAGTTACCCCCCGCCCCCCCATGCAGAGGGGTGAGACTGGACCACTCCTGAGTCTCCAAGAAGGCACCCCTGGCACTCCCTGCCAGGGAGGCAGGAGCGCAGGCTCCGAGGTCCCGTTGCTGACCTCTGCCTAAGGGTGGGCACCGCCTCTGCTAGCAGCAGCCTCCCCCCCACGCCCAATGAGGACGACTTGGGGCCGGGAAGCGCTGTTGTGTGGATGGAGTGTCAGTTCCTGGAGGAGGGGTCCTCAGACACCCTTCCCTCCTCCGCACTGCTTTTGTCGGGAAACTAGTCGTCTCCCCCGCAGGGGCCAAGCCAGTGGACACCTTAACGCTCCCCTCAGTTTGGTCTGTTGCCCTGAGATTCCAAGAACAAAGTCAGAGCAGCACTGGCTAACACATCGGCTTACTTTTCTTTCCTCTTTCACACTCACGTGTCCTTCTCATCACCACCGTCTTTTCCTCCCTGGATGCGCTCTCCCGCTTCCAGGACAGACTTGGCGGAACACGTTTCATAACTGTCGTCCAGCTGGAAAAGTCCGGAGAGCTGGAAGGGGACGGACAGTGATGCACCGTCAGCGTCAGCAGAGCCGGGTGCCCCCCAAGGTGATTCCCTGGGTGGGGCCGCCCCCGCTCTCCTAGGAGGCCGTTCAGGGTCCCAGTGGGAGCCCCTCATCACGGCCCCAAGCCAGCGCATTGCTAAGCAGACGGTGATATGAGCCATGCGGGCTGGCAGGGTCTGAGCCACTTTGCAGATGCAGTGATATCAGCGTCCTGGATTAGGCCAGGTCCTGAAGGGTAAGAATCATGAACAGGAGGGAGAGAGGGCTGGAGAGAGGCAGAGGAGGCAGGGGAAGCTCATGAACTGGAAGGAGAGAGAATATGAAAGAGGTAAAAAGGAAACAAATTACAGTCAGAGTGCTGCTCTCCTCCATATCTTCTGCCCCTTCACAGTCGTCAAAGGTTTCCATGGAGATAAACTCCCTGCTGGAGCAGCCTTGGGAAAGAAGGGAAGAGTTTGGGGGTCTGTGGGGGACGGGTTGGGAGGAGGGGTCCTGCTGCCAATGACAGGATGTTCCCAGGCACCCATGATCCCATCTCTAACTCCTACTCTCCCGACTTCTTTATCTGGGTGGGTGTGTGGTCTCCAGGTTCCCTTTTCCAACTGCAATTCTGTAACTGTGACTGAGAAGACGTGTTCACATGGCGTTCCCAGTCCTGTCTTGTGTCCTCCAAGAAAGTGCTGTCTTTTTGTGGTCGATGACCTTCATCTTCCCTCCTCCTTCCTCTCCCTCCTTCCCCACCTCTTGTCTTCTTGCCTCCAGTGCTCTCCCCTGATTCCTGCCCATTTCTCTTCTCCTTGGCAGCCTCTGCCAAATGTTGCTGCGCTCCCCATGGGAAATACAGAGAGACCAGTAAGTACATCCCGCCTCTCTCTCCATTGAATGGATTAATTAACCAGTCAGACACCACTGTGCACCTGTTATGTGCCCAGGCTCTTCCACACTGTGGGGAACAGCACACCCACCCCAAATACTGAGGCTGCTCTGTGCCTGGGGGGGAGGGGTCGGGACAACCGTGTAAGGGCCTTGGCCTGTTTTACAAATGAGGAAACTTAGATGAGAAAGGACTAGTCACTCGGCCAAGTTCCCTTGGCCTGTAAGCACTGCAGCTGGACTCTGTACCATCCCTGCTCTTTACCCCACTCTCTAAAGAGACGCCGTCTCTGCCCCACGCTGCTCAGGAAGCAGGTCAGGGAGGCAGCGGAAAGATCCCACACGGCAGCCCAGGCAGATGCTCAGCCCTCCCTTGGGAATCTGAGTGCTGGAGAGTTTCTGTTCAATGAGAAATCAGGGGGAAGGGGCAGGGGATATAGGGAGGGAGGGCATTCCAGGCTGAGGAAAGACTGAAGACAGGGAGCAGAAGGAGCCTGCGGCTGGGGGTGCGGTGGGGGCTCAGATATCTTTGGGAATAGGCAGCAAGCAAGTGGGAGGTCCCCAACCTGCTGCTCAGAGCACATACCCGCTCCCACCCCCAGCTTCCTTCTAGGGCGGGGCCCTGCCCAGAGCAGGTCAGTGGGGGCTGTGCAGGCAGCCAGACGTCCCCTTCCAGTCAGCCTTCAGAAACCCGCCTGTCACCTGAGGTTTCCAGGCAGCTGGACAGTCCTCTCAGATTAAATGAAGCAAAGCCTGGTTTAATTCCTGGTGCCAGGACTTGGTAGGGATGAGGCAGGAAGGGCAGAGGAGAAACTGGCTCAGGGAGATGCCTCCCACCACCGTCCTCCAAGTGTGACTCAGAGGTATTCGAGGTGACCCCCAGAGACCCCTCTTTAGGGTAGTCATCCAACCTGGGCCCCTGCATTGGGAGCAGACAGTGAGGATGAGGAATGGTGGTCCTGCCGAAAGGCTGTAGGGAAGGATCGGAGCAGCCCTGTCCTGGACCACCCCCTGCGAACACAAGGGGTTGTGTCATCTGGGTCCGCAGCCTCAGGTCCCCAGATAATGCTGGTGCCAGGGACCCCGAGCCACCTGCTGGGAGGCTGGGGTGGGGCCCTGACCTCCATCAGCTGTAGAACACCCACAGCCTGGGGTGGGAAGGGCTGGGAAGCAACAGGGAACTGAAGGACCTGACAAGTTTCAGGCACTCCGCAGTGCAACTGAAGGGAGATGCACATTTTACATCCCAACACAGTGTACACACTTAAGTGCATTTATAAAATTAAAAGTTATGCACCAATATTACCCTTATAGTGTGTGACGTCATCTATTATTTTGTTCTGTTCTATTTTATTGTTCTGTTGTGTTACTTTCTATTCTGTCCTACTCTGGGAGATCGAGGAGGAGAGGGGCTGTAGGAGGTGGTGGGGTCACCCACAGTTACCTCACCAGACCCTTTGAGGGAGCGTTTCTCCTGAGACAAACTGCAGCTGCTGTGCGTGTGCCCTCAGGTGTCTCCCCCTGGGCCCTGGGTGGCAGAGACAGTGCCCTATTCATCTAGTACTCCCATGGGCCCTGGAAGAAACCAGAATTCTTAGAACCAGCAAACCTTGGAGAACGTCCCTCAGTCAAGCCCCTGGTTTTATAGGGGAGGAAAATGTAGCTCACAGGCTGCCGTTTACTGTACCTTTGTCATGTCCACATTTAATCCCTTCCTCTTGGATTCACTGGCCATGGGTTCTGTGATCCCAAGTCTTAGGTATTGTCTTAGGTACCATGGAGGTGACAGCACTGAGGGAACCCCAGAATCTTGGACTCAGGCTCTGGTACCATGTTTCCCCGAAAATAAGACCGGGTCTTATATTGATTTTTGCTCCAAAAGACACATTAGGGCGTATTCTCAGGGGATGCCTTATTTTTTCATGTACAACAATCTACATTTATTCAAATATAGTCATGTCATCTTCTTCTGGAACACCATCATAACGTATTTAATGCTCTGTCTTAACTGGGGCTTATTTTCGGTGAAACATGGTAGGTTACAGGCACATGAATGAACAAATGAGGCCCACTGCCGGTGGCAGGAGCAGGGGCTTTGTGGTCAGTCAGGCCTGAGTGCAGTTCTGACTTTGCCAATCACTCACTAGCTGTGTGATCTTGGATAAACCACTGACCCTCTCTGAATATCAGTTTCCTTGTCTCTAATATGGGGGTAATATTTATTTTGCAGTGTTGATGTTAGCAAAAGTGCTTATAAACTAAAATGTCTGGTACATCATAGAACTTTAACAAATGATACCTATTATGATTATTATTAATAGTAATTATAATGACACTGAACAGAAGTTCTCAGAACAGCTCTGGGCATTTCAAGTGTGCTGTTATTACTCACATTTGGGGGAGATTTGTCTGCCATTGTCTTCATCTTCATAAATATCTGGAGGAGGAAATAAATTATAAAGGTAATAAATGAACGGCTTTAAAAGGAAATACAGAGCACACAAACACACACACACACACACACACACACACACACACACACACATCAGAAAAAACAAACCAAAACCTAGGCCCGTGACAAATATTCAATTTGAATACAGCAATATATTAACTGATGGTTTCCTTCTTGGAAAATGAACAGAATAGTACCTCAAGGTCCAGCAGTGAGTTGGGAAGATATACCCTGAGTCTCTGGGCACTCCCAGCCCATGTACCAGAATAGGCATAACGTGGTGGAGAAGGACAAGAGGAATGGGAAAGGTGGGCCATGAAAATACATGCTGCTAAGGACTGGGGTGTGGCCTCTTTGCCTCCAGTGGACGATCTTTATACCTCACGTCACATAAATTCTAAATGGTTTGGAGAATTTAGTTTTAGCACTTACTGTTTAGAATTCTAATCTTTTATTTTGCTTAAAATATCGAATGAAACTTATTAACAAGTGAACTCATTCGTGAGTTTAAATTATCCTCATCAGAATGCCTGTTTTGGACAAATTGCAGACTTTGAAGATGAAGTCATGGCATTTCCCACGCCATGCACTAGATGGCACAAAGGGACCACAGTGGAGCCTGCCGGTTCAGAGGCAGCTCTCACCCCATAGATTTCAAATGGGCAAACTATTTTTATTTTCTTTCAAACTAGATTTTTCTCTACTCTTTACAATTATGCAAAAACTTTTTAAGGACCATCTCTACCACATGAACTAAAGTACATAATTTTCACGTGGGGGCGGGGGTGGATGGGTGGAGAGCTGCCTTCAAGTAAATGCCTAAGCCCCTGGAGGAACAAACGTGGGGAACTAGTTGCTAAAGATAATAAGCTAACACTAGACTGAATCCTCACAGGCAGACTTTACAGTATTACCTTTTGTACAATAAACGATGAAAAGAACGTAAGCACAAAGAGGTTAAGTAATTCATCCCAAGAGATGGAGCTGGATTTGAGCTGGGGTCCGTAAGCCTTCAGCGCTTGAACCCTTAACTGTCAGTGCTGTGCTGCTCACCAAGCTTCTTCCCTGCCTTCTAGGAGGTAACTCAAGGGGTCACTTTCTGCCTAATCCCTCCCAGGAGCTCTCCAGAGCTCACAAAGGAGCAATCTCCAGGATGTTTTCATGGGTAGTAGGCTGGGTTAGCATCATTTGCTTGCTGGCCCAGAGTATAAACTTGTACATTAGGTTGGTCTATATCTGAAGTGTCCATTTCCTTTGCAAACCTGTCTTTGGCCCAGAGAAAGGGAAGCACTCCTAAACATCATTCAATTAATTGTTTTCAGAGTCTACATATTCTCATGACACTTTTTTTTTTTAAGTGCATTTTCTTAAGTCGTCAAAGTCCTTGCCCGCTTCTAGGGGAGTCTGAGCTGGCTGTCTTCGTGGCTAGAAACTGGGGTCAAAGTGGCTAGGAACTTGGGTCAAAGGAATTTCACAACTGGGAAACCATCTTGTAGCTCAGCAACCAGCTGCTTTCAAATGTTCCGGGTTGGAACAGGCCCACCGTTGGGTAGTAGATGTAAAGGACAAGCTATGTGCCTAGTTGGGTTCAGTCAAAGCCTTGCCCATTTCAATCAGAGATTTAAAGGGAATTTTTCAATACGACTAAAATGTAAAGCCCCCCAAACTGTTTGTGTAGTATAGCTCCACATTTTTTTAAAGTATGCATTTCTATAACAAAAAGTCTGGGTAAAATATTTACAGTGGTTATCTTGTTTATGTATGATTTGCATTTTATTTCTATATATTCTACATTTTTTATAATCTACATATATATTCTCTTTATAATCAGAAAAGGAAACTTCAAATAGTTAAAACCAATTGGTCAGATATCTAAAATAACCCACAACTTCACCAGAGACGACTGTTTGCTAGAACTCATTTTCTTCATCATAAGAGGGCATGAAATAATTTTGAATAACAAAAAAGTAATAAGAAAAATAATGAAAGTAACTACATTATCTAAGTCTAAAAAGAAATCCCACAAAAACCAGCAAGCAATCCTAAGTACTACACTGGATGGTTCACAGGTATTAAAGAAGTCCTGCCACCCCCAAGACCCTGAGGGACCAGATAAAGGACCCACAGTTAGACTTGTAAGGATGGGTGTGGGGAGAGGGAAGGTGGAGGGGAGGGGAGAGGGGGAGCTGTGGCTCTCCAGGGTTAGCAGACAGGTTCTTCCTCTGATACCTTTGTGGCAGAATGGTTATTCACATTTTATGTATGTTTAAATGGCCAGGGCTTTGCCAGTCAGGGACAAAACTGAATTCAGAATTCAAAATTTTCAGCACAATCCAAGAGGCTAAAATACTATGCACTTCACTCCTTTATGTTAACCAATAGCACTGGAATAAATAGCATACTCATCAGTTCTGTGAGAGCCATCATGAAATCGCCCGGGCTCTGTGCAGAATTCCCACCTTCCCACCTTCTCCCACCCCGGCCTTATTGCCACTGGCACCAGGAATCCTATCACGTGGTCATTTGACCAGCAGGCAAAGAAAGCAGTTGCCACCCTAGAGGAACTGATCACGCTGAGGGGTCAGGCTGTTACTAAATAGAGGCAGAGAGGAAGGTGTCGGGCGCTCTGGTGACTCATGGGACATTTCCCAATACTCCCATGCCCACTTGTAATTGTAAATGGGCAAGTAAAAGAGCAATAGCCAGACAAGAGTCTGGGACGCCTACTACGCACGCCACCAGCAGGACTGCCGGATGAGGAGGAGGGGGATCTAGAACTAGTGGGAGGGACATGGTGACTTAAAGGTACAACCCAAGGACCCACGGCAGTAGCACAGACACAGATTCAAGTTAAGTGTGATTCTTACTATGTCTCCTGGCGGAAATGTCCTTGTTGGGAACCAATACCTCTAGACCCACTGAGACTAAAATTGGGGACAGGGAGTATGATAATGAATAAGGTCACAACTCATTTGACCTCTTGGCTCCCAGATTCATATAATTCTGCCTACCGGGGGGCACGGTGCCATAAAAATGGCCATGGGTTTAAGGTACATACTACATCCTGAAGGTTAGTACCCTAACCTCACAGTGTCCTGTCCAAAACTGCTGCTCATTCAAGAGGCTACTCTGCAGCTCTGTCAGGCTGGCCGCTCCCGAATGGGGTGGTGTAAGGTAGGATCGGTGGGCTGATTCTGTAATTATACGTCCATGGCTGAGTCTCTCGATCAAAGCAATGTTCTGTGGTTGACGAGACACTAAGTGAATCCTCCAATAATGATGCTGACTGAGGCACTGTGAGCAGCAAAGGCACACGTGTCAACCCCGCTCAGGATGAATCACTGTATTTTCCAGCATGGAGGGGGTCTCATGAAATCAACCATTCTCAAGGGATGGCATCCAGCTGGGGCTCAGCATCGGTCTCATGCTGGCAGGTTGGAGGGTCAACACTGGTAGTAGCTAGATCAGGCCCGATGGCAGGGAGCCCGTGCTGCTGGACCCACGCACAGCCTCCTGTTCTGCGCCCAAGGCTTCTTCACATATGAGTCCATTGTGCAGACACTGGGGTCCCGAGGAGGAAGCTGGCTGGCACCTGGTAACATCACCCAGTCGGCTTGGTAGTTTGGTAGCTGTTCTGCAGTGGTGGACACTAACGCATGATACAAAGATCCTCACATTTTGAGGTCATGTCCATAAAACTATGTGCCTCTTCCCCAGTCCAATTGTGTAACTGGTGCTAGTTATTGTCCTAAAAGGGGTTGGGAGGGGAGGTGAGGATATATCCTGAGAAGGGTAAGCATTCTCTTGTATGTCTCATTTCAGCCTTCTGCATAATCCTGAGAGGCGGGGAGAAGAAAGGTCTATCTCCAACCAGGAGGAATGGGTCGTTTCTGCCAGCCCAGCAGGGTGGGGGGCAAGGGCATGTACCCAGATTCCTCATCGCAAGTTTTAGGGTCCCGTTTCTTCTTTATCAAGGCCTGCCTTTCCTACTCATCTTCTGGCATTAGGACCCCAAAATGATCAGGCGCAGACTTGCCTCAGCAGAGATTTCATCCTTCTCTCAAGTCCTGCCCTCTGCTGTAGGAGGGGAGGGGCCAGACATTGGCAATGAGGCCGCCTGAGTCTCACACTGTGTCTGCCATGTGTCCATCATAATATACAGAATAGTTTCACTGCCCTAAAAGTCTCCTGTGTGCCATCTATTCATTCCCCACCCCCCACCCCAAACCCCTGGCAACCACTGATCTTTTTGCTATCTCCATAGTTTTGCCTTTTCCAGAATGTCATATAGATGGAATCATACAGTATGTAGCCTTTTTAAAACTGGCTTCTTTTACTTGGCAATATGCATTTAAGTTTCCTCCATGTCTTTTTGTGACTTGACAGCTCATTTCTTTTCGTTGCTGAATAACATCCCATTATGTAGATATACCATCGTTTGCAACTCATTTGAGTAAATATGAAGGAGTATGATTGCTGGACTTATATGGCAAAACTATCTCCAGCTTCATATGAAGCCGCCAAACTGTACCATTTTAAATTTCCACCAGCAATGAATGAGAGTTCCTGTTGCTCCATATACTCACCAGCATTTGGTATTTCCAGTGTACTGCACTAGTCTTCACAACATAACTGAGGTTTTTCTGTTTTGTTTTGTTTTAGGTTTGGCCAATCTTCTAAAGCGTTGACTGGTTTTGTGAACCTAACTAGTGAAAAAGTCTCCAAACTCACATCGACATGACAGTCATTCCCTCTCTTTCTGTCTCCTGAAACCAGCCTGCTTTCCGCATGTGTGTGCACACAGATACACACAGACATCTATGTACACAGTCTATAACCAAGCATAGATGAGGACACACAACTAAATATTACCCATTCTTCTGCTCACCTCACTCCTTTGGGTTTGATGACCTTAATTTAGCAGGATAAAGACAGGAGGAAAAAAAGAAAGGCACCTGGACAATCCACATCCTTAGGTTTTGGGTGAAGGAGGAGTTATAACTCTATTAATTGGCTCATGTCTGCAAGTTTGTAGATTGTGCCAATGTTAACCCTTTTGTCCTCAAGCAAAGAGCCACGTAAAGGTCTCTTTAAGTGATCCTTGGCCCAGGAAAAAAGGAGTTGAATGCCTCAAGAACAAAACATACTTTATGACTAGACAAGGTTGATAGGCTCAATTTTCTAATAGTCCTTCATAATCCGGAGAGTCTCCTGTTAAATAAATAACCTACAAGGTTGAGAATGGAATTCTCAACACATGCTTTACTCATCTGTAGGGCCCCAGCTGAAAGAGGGGCCCAGGGGTCTTCTTTTCGTTTTGAGTTTTTCAAAATAGAAAAGGAAACTGGGATATGACTTCAGCAGAGACAGTATTGGGGAATAAAGCCAATTGTTTAGGAAATGAAAAGATGATTTTAGCTTTTCTTTAAAAAGTTTTCCACAAGCCAATAGAAAGTCTCCATGGAAAACAAAACATAAACATGTCATACCTCCCAGAGAGTCGGCTACACTCCACAGAGGGACAGGCCATATCATGCAAAGAAAATTTAGGAACCAAATTCTATGAACTCTCACCAGCCAAGATCGTTCTCAGGCCTCACTTCTCCTGGTCTGTACTAAGAAGAAAATAGGTGATGTTTTGTTTTCCAAATACAAAATTATGTAACAAACATATACATCCTGATTGAGAACCACTGCTTTATCAAATGGCATTGCTATTAATATTTGTTAACTAAGACTGAACATGTAATTTCTTAATTCCGTGACCACCTTCCTGTTAATTAGCCATTTCATGCTTCGCAGAGTTGAGGGGCTAGAAGTCTGATGAAAAAACATACATTAGTTAGCCTTGCCCGGCAGTAGAAGGTGGGGTCTGCGTAGCTTTCGTCAATGACTTTTTGTGCTTTGTAGGTGCTCAATAAATATATTCGTATTTTGAACTGAAACTCCTTCCAGAGGCCTTTTCTAAATAAGTTATATGCCCGAATACATACTTCATGTCCCACCAAATTGATCACATCATAGTCCAAAACCAAAATCTCAACTACTAAATAACTTCCCAAGAGTTGGATTGTGGGCAAAAGCATAAAGTAGAAAATCTTTTGGAAAAGATTATGTTTAATTTAAATAGGTGAGGAAAGAAAAGACGACAACAAAAAAACAGCACATTCAATACCCCGTAAATATATAAAACAGAAAAACGCTTCCACACTTGTTTTTCTTTTTGAGCCCATACCCAATTCTGCCCACCAGAAACCTGACACAGAAAGAAATTAGGGGTGAAGCCTTGTGGGGAAGCACCTAGATGAAGTGCTGCTAACCTTTCCTGACAGGAGCCACCCGTAAATCTTGGATAGAGCAAGAAATAAGGTGCCACCACCCAGTGTCTTTATTCCCAAGAAGCCATTTTGGCAATACTCTTATCCCTACACTCATTTCCTTAAGAGGTCAACTTTTCTTTCCAAAGAGGGAGTCACTTCTCAGTGTGAAATATTTGCCCTTCATTTAAATTTTGGCCTAATTAGATCTATGCAAATGAATAGCAGGAAATCAATTGTATGCCTTTCTTCTCAGTCACACAATCAAGGCAGGGCTGAGACTCAGGCATGTCTTCCTCTGCTTCTAAGCTGCGGGTATCAACCATTGCTTCCATGCCCCACTCGCCCACTGGATCCTACCTTTAACCCCACATGTGCTGGGGACTGGATCTTCCTTCCTCCTCCTCCTCCTCCTCCTCCTCCTCCTCCTCCTCCTCCTCCTCCTCCTACTGTGGTACTGGTAGCTCTTCCCATATTTTCAATCCAGGATGCAAATTCCACATTCTTGCCTTTGCTTTAGAGAACTACACATGAACATTGAACCATTGGGAAACATGGCACATGCATTCCTCCACCAGCTGGAGTGGTGCTGACTTACACCTGTTCTCTTGGTCTGAAGTCTCAAGGACCTCCTTCATCCTCCTTCGTTACTTTAGTCTGATACCTGCCCTGGCTCTGTGCACAGCGTTCAACAAGGGAACGTTCAAGGGCACTGCTTGCTGGATTAGATTATACAGTTAACATCTAACTGGCTGCAAGTCTTAAAGCAGGAGAGGTCAGGAGGAGGAATCCACTTTGATCTTCTTGAAAGCTGTTCCATTGGCTCCGGATAGTTTGCTCCTTCCCTTTTCCCTGTCCTGAAATGCCAACTATCATAGTAACTCTTTTGGCTTAGATTAGCTCAGCAAATAAACACTTGCTGGGCATTGGAGGTCAGGGATGAAAAAAGTGCGCCTCGAGCTAAACCTCATCAGAGTAGCTTGCCAGCCTGATAGGATTATTCAATGAGTTCTTTTACTTGTTTGTTCACTGAGCACCTACAAGTATATGAGTGCCAGGCCCTTGTATAAAATGAGGCCCAAGGGAAGCTCAGACTAGTACAACTTTCATGCCCTGGAGGAATTCATGGTCTGGGAGGGAGAAAAACTTAACCACATCATAAAATTATAAGGCAGCATGTTAAATGCTACACAAGAATGCTCCATAAGAGTGTGGGTGCAGAGGGGAAGGAGAGGGACTCAGCTGTCTACCACAGCCCTCAGCCCTTCCCACCTTTACCATTTCTCTGTTTGAGGGCCTGGGGTGCCTCCATTAGGATCAGGCCAAATAAGCCAGAACAACTATGCAGGGTCCTGTGCCTGAACTGGATCATAGTCTACAAGTTCATTCAACAAGCATTTATTAAGTACTCCCCGAGTGCCTCGCGCAAAGACAGGAATTACAGACTAAGTGGGCAGGAGCACCAGTGAGAATTAACAGATAAGGAGGAATGAGGAACAGAGGAAGAACCATCAGGGACTTCCAAATGGAGTGAGGGAAGCTGAATGAATTTACATCAGAGGGTCTATTTGTCTACCCTGCAAACTAGGAGGTAGGGCAACAGAAAATAGCAGTGGAGTTGGTTCTCACATGAAAGCTCAAGAAAATAGCCAGAAACAAGGGTAATTCAGGGAGGTTTCAAAATGGCAACATTTTGACTCAACTGGCAACACAGCAAGCAAGCATGAGGAAAGATATCCTAAGCTGGCGGTGGGGTCCGGCAACTAATGGTTTTTTTTAAATTGGAAATCCCTTATAATAAGCTGAGTGTTATAAATATCAATAAGTAAAATCACATAGAATCAGTATGGACTATCTGCAATATTTGACACTTTAAAAAAGAATCAGTATACACCTAGTGCTTTTCAAACTGTGGATTCCCTTGGCTTAAAATTAAAAAAGAAAAATCAGCACTCTCAAATGTCAGCCAATTTGAACTGATTTTATGTATTGATTTTTCACACATATGTACCCATAGAGAGAATACTATAAAAATACATGAAAGTGTGGAGACCTGAGTCTTACTGTCTTAAGTCATTCAGGGAGCATTTCAGCAGTCATGGCTCACCTGGCCCTGGCGTCCTCCCCCACTTCTTGGCCCATCTTGCTGCGTTCCCTGTGTGCCTCGACCCTGGGACCCTCCCAATTTCCACAGTTCGTTCCATTAATATTGAACTAAGGAATAAATAATGTACCCATCAAGCGCTCACATTTTCTACCTGAGCCCCCATTATCTGACTTGGTGAGGGAAAGATCTGTTGTTTCAGAGACAGTGCGAAGAATCACATTCTTTGTTCGGGTGTTGTCCCCGCTATGAGAATGACACCAGGTATCAACCTCCAGTGGCTCCCCACTGCTCACACCAGCATACAAGCCAAACTCCCCAGCCTAATACATATTTGAGACCTACCTCCCCTCTCTAACCTCATTTCCTTCCACTCGATCCATGAACCTCTCAAGCAAGGCTCCAGATCATCACTGAACATACTCACGTGGAGGCAACTCGGTGACTTTCAATGGTCTCTGGATCCACCCTTTATTACCCATGTGAATGGCATGAGTTGCCCAGTTGCAAGGATGGGGCTGCAGCCTTCCTTTCCCAGCCCGTGACCTGACTGTCTGCCAGGGCTGGGGCTCTGTCATGTAGCCCACACACTGCACTGAGCTGTCCCTGCAAAGCTGCCTGGCACCAGAGCCTGATCTTTCCCCCAGTCTCCCTAGGCCTCCTGGTCACAGGTGATCAGGCCACAAATGAAGAGGTTGTCCCCAAATCACAGTGCCTGCCTCCTGCCTTGACTTGTCACACTGCTGTGTCCCACCCATCAGGTTCCACTACTCTTCCCTGCCCACGCCCTCCCTGACTCTGTAACTCCCTCTGGGCACAAGGCTATCTCCACATACCTCAGGGGCTGCCAGCATCCTTCCTGTCGCCTTAGAGGCCCATGTGGCGGGGGTCCCTGGATGCCTCTACCAGAGCGCACAGAGTTATTACGCCCAGCAATCCCGGGTTGAAGGTAGTGTAGGGAGGAGTTGGAATGAACTGTGGTGATAATGTTGTATGTGTCAGAGCTTTGTAAAGTGCTAGACAGATGTAAGGTCCTGGTATTCCTGATCTTAGAAGCTTTGAAACCTCGCTTCCCTCTTGCCTGATGCCCCTGCATCTGTTCTGCCCCTGGAGTCTCCTCTTCTCTCAGGGCCCAGTCCAAGGCCCCTGCTCCTGCTCACGCACACAGGGCACTGTGGGGCCCTCTGAATTCCTAGAGCCCGTGTCGCTGCCATCACTTGCAGTGACATTTCATCAGACCCTGCTGGGTGAGTCAGGCTCAGGAGACCCAGTTCTGCTGCCAAAAGGTTGTGTGAAATTGACCTTCGGTTTGCTTGTATGAAAAAGGAAGGGGCCGGGGCCACACCTCTGAGCCTGTCTTTCAGTTGAGTGGGGCTTTTTTAACCCAATCTAAACTATATGTCAGGTTCTGGTGCTGCTTCTTCTCTAGATTTGCACACTAGGGAGCACAGTGCTAGGAATTGAGGAGGATCTGAGAAAAGTGTTCTTCAGTTGTAAACTGAATAAATATCACATCCTCCTAACACACGTGTCTTTTTCTTCAGGGCAGAGCAGGGGGATTCAGTTAAAATCTAAATTGTAGATTAAGCTTAATATCGTTAAGATGTCAGTTATTACCAAATTGCTCTACAGATTTTACACAATCCCAGTGAAAATACCAGCAAGCATTGTTTCTTTTTTAAGAAATTGACAAGCTGATTCTAAAACACACACAGAAATGTAAAGGATATAGAATAGTCAAAACAACATTTAAAAGAAAAAAATTGGAGGACTCCGATGATCTGATTTTAAGACTTATTATAAAGCTACAGTGTTCAAGATAGGAAGGTACTAATGTCAAGGTAGATACAGATCAATGGAACAGAACAGAGCAGCCACAAATGTTAGGTTGGTGCAAAAGTCATTGCGGTGTTTGCAATTATTTTTAACCTTTTAAACCGCAATGACTTTTGCACCAACCTAATATATGCATTTATATAAACAGTCAAATGGAGAACTGGCAGTGGGACAACTAGACATCAATAAGCAATAAACTAAACTTTGATCCACGCTTCACACCCTATACCCAAAACAAAACAAAATGAAACCTCCAAATGGATGAGAGTTTTAAATGTAAATCTTAAGCTATAAAACAATAGCATTTCTAAGAGAAAACATAGGAGAAATATTTGTGACCATTAGACAAAGATTTCTTAGACACAACACCGACCCATACATTTTTAAAAATTGGATTTCATCAAAATTAAAATCTGCTCTTCAAAAGATACTATTAAGAGAATGAAAAGATAAGCCACACAATGAAAGAAAATATATCTAATAAAGGACTTGTATCTAGGAGATATATATATATATATATATATATATATATATATATATATATATATATATATATAAACATATATACATACACACATGTATATATATAAACATATATATCTATATATTCTCAAAACTCAATAATAAGAAAACAATGAGCAAAATATTTGAATGGCCACTTCACCAAAGAAGATATATAGATGGCAAAGAAGTACATGGAAATATGCTCAACCATAGTCACCACGGAAAAGCAAGTTAAAACCTCAACGACAACCCAGTATATACACCTATTAGAAGACTTAACGGTAAAAAGACTGACAATACCAAGTGTTGGTGAGGATGTGGAGCAAGTGAAACTTTCATATGCTCTGTGGGAATATAAAAAAATAGTTCAGCAATAATTTAAAAAGTTAAACATGCACCTGCCATATGATCTAACCATTGCTCTCTTAGGTATCTACCCAAGAGAAATGAAAACATATGTCTACAAGAAGATTTGTATTTGAATAGTCATAGCAGTATTATTCAAAATTGCCCAAAAGGGTAGAAACCAACCAAAGGTTCATTAATAGGTAAATGGATAAATAAATCGGGTATATCCAAACATTGGAATACTACAAAGTAATTACAAGAAATGTACTATTGTTACACTAAGCAACATGAAAGAATCTCACAATAAGTATGTAGAGTAAAAGAAACCTGCTGTATGATTCTCCTTATGGAATTCTAGAAAATTCAACCTAATTGATAGTGACAGAAAGAAGATCAGAGATCACCTGGAAAGCAGTGAGGGAGGGGGTGAGGGAGGAGCAAGAGGAAAGTAACTAAAAAGGGGCACAAGGAAACTTTCTGGTGTGACATATGCATTCATTATCTTGCTTATACTGATGCTTTCAGAGGTGTGTACATATATCAAAACATCAAATTGTATACTTTAAATATGTTTGTTATGCCAATAAAGCTTCTATATTATTTATGAAAAATATAATTTACATAAAATTATATAAAATAAATTTTACACTATACCTCAATAGAGCTTTTAAAAGTAGTAGTTTAAGGCTTCTGCCTAGAAAATTTAATAAGCTAAATATTCCCAGGCATTAACTCTCACTATTCCAATTCCACAGTTCTAGGGTAGGACCCAGAAATCTACATTTGTAACAAGCCCTCCAAGCAATTCTCATGCAGGTAGTCCCTAAACCACCATTTGTGAAACACTGGTCTAGGGAGTAAGGATTTCTAGAACAATCTTGTGACTAGAATATTGTTTCTGGGGAAAACAAGTAACTTTTTCTCCTAGGGTGGTTACAATTTTCTGTTTTCTGCTTCCCAAGCACTCATACTCAACTACCATAAAATATATTTAGCATAGTATTAATAGTTCAAAAGCAAAAATAAATGATAGTGTTTTCCCACATTACCTTTATGTAAATTAAAATCAATTACATAATCTTGTTACTATTTCCTAGCAGAGGCCTACAGTTTAAATCAAGAGCTATATCACTTTGTCATGATGGAAAACCAATGTGGTGGTTTTCCAATCACACTTCTTAGTTTATCTTTTTCCATATGACGCACACTCACCCTCACATCCTCCTGACCACCTGAGAGCAGAGAAGACACAGGAAGAGCATGAAATGGTTACATTGCTGCTAAGTCTCTGAAGATAGTTTATCTTTTCATATTTATATAATTTTCCTTACCATGCACAAAAACCATTGCCAGCTTAAATGATAGGAGATAGATTTCCCACATGAGACTAGCATTTTTTAACCCTAGCAACACTACCTGAAGGAAATATTAGAACTCAATTGATGAAGCTTGTTGTGGATTTCCCTACCAAAATATCCCTGCTGTTATGAGGACTGGGTAAAGCCTACTCAAAGATGATTTTTTAAATTATTTAAATGAGTATAGCAAGTGACATCTGTGAAAATGTTGCAGAAAAAAAAAGAAAGAAAGAAAAAACCCTTCAAAATTCTCTCCTCCATGAAAACATGAAAAAAACTGGCACAAAGAGTCAGAAACAATATTTTCAGAACACTGGAAATTAAACAAAAGCTTACAGCATTCAGGAGAGGCTTTATTCAAGAAAAATGGCTGAATCTCAGTATGAACAGCGAGCTTTGTGGTGTTTTAGTTGCCCTATTCCCATGCTACCTCTCCTTCTTGGCAATAGCTCTGGAAACCAATAGGTTGTCATTATGGTGAAAATTAGCAACCTGGCAGCCATAGGAGCAGCCAGACAGGGTTAGAGCTCCATCAAATTCTCATTCCTGAGAATTGTCATTAGTTGACTTATCTGGGATTCCTTGGAATATCCTACTTACAAGACTGTCTTTATTAGACCTGATTCAAAGCTTGCCTAGTGTGAAAAGCCTTTTCCCTGGGGCATTGATAGAAAAGGAGTAGAAGTAATTGTTTAATTTCTTGGCTGCTGGAGGCACGGGATAATAGCTGGGGCAAAAACAGGCCAAATCAAAAAGTCTAAAAGGAAAAGTTGCAAATGAGGTATCCATAGTGGCTTTGAAAAGCTCCAAAATATTCCTGGGAACCTATCTAGAAGGCAATGTGTACATGCCCAGGGCTGTGGGCATGATCAGGAAAGATCTGAGTGGGCCTTATACTCTCACCTCTGGCTGACTATGAGGCTTTGCACAAACAGGAAGTGAAGGCTCACATCACCAGCACTGGATAGGAGGCGTTAGTGAAAATATAGGGCTGGCCTGGGCAGGGTCACACACTCTTCCACCAGGAGCCATGAGTCCCTTAGCTGAGAAAAGTTGGTTTCTGGGACGTTAGGAGGCCAGCCTTCTGATGAAGATGCTGAGATGGACAGTCACACAAGGGGCAGTGAATGATGAGATGAGGGTCCTGAGTCATCAGACTGAAGTCAAACCTGGTCTAGAAGTGACGGGAAATGCCCAGCCAGATGTGGGGGTGGCACTAGGCCTGTGGTTCTCAACATGGGGCAATTTTACCTTTTCTAGGGAACTTTTGGAAGTGTCTAGGGACAGTTTTAATTGTGATGACAGGGGGAGGGGGTTGGTGTGTTATTGGCATCTTGTAGATAGAAGCCAGGATGCTGCTAAACATCCTAAAATTTGCAGGACAGCCCCAACAATAAAGAATAACTTGGTCCCAAAAGTCAGTGGTACTGAAGTTATGAAACCTTGGTCTAGGGGTACTGGGAACTAAGTTGGAAAGTCAAATAGGGTAGAAGGGATGGCCGGTGTCAGAATGTACAGAGGACAGTTCATCCTAAAACAGAGCTGCACCATGCATGCCATCTGCGGTTATTGCTGGTGACTGGCTATACCTGGCTCTCTGAGAGTGCTGGGTTCCCTGTTGTAAGTCATGCCTGTTCATATGTGTGCTTGCGAGACCTGGTCTGTGATTATTGACAGAAAATGTCTTGAGACCAGCAGCTGAGACATGGGAACCAAGGTGGAGATGATTTGTGGTATAATGGATCCTTAGTTTGGGTCCTAAAGTGTTCAAATTCTAGTTCTACCTGGCTGAGTGTTTGAGGTGTGCCCCAATATCCACACAGAGCCCCTTGGCAAATACTAGAATATTTACTGGTTTCAGGTATTTAAGAAAATCTCTGCCCAATCATTAACTGAACAGAGACTTCGATGTCACACATGAAAATGAATACAGATTTTACAGAATTAGTTCAGAAAAGTCACTAAAAAAACAATCAACAATAAAAACAAACGGTAACAAGTATTGGAGATAGAGGAGAATCTGAACTTCAGAATTGCCACATTATGTTATTTTAAATGTCCAGTTTTCAACAGAAAACTATGAGACATTCAAGGAAACAAGTATGACCCATGCACAGAAAAAAAGAAAAGAAGAAAAGCAGTCAATAGAAACTGTTGCTGAGGAAGCCAAGATGTTGGACTTCCTAGACCAAGAATTTAAATCAGCTCTTTAAAAAATGTTCAGAGTTAAAGAATACCATATATAAAGAACCAAAGGCAAGTATGAGAAAAACTCTCATCAGATAGAGAATATAAATAAAGAAAAATTATATTTAAAAAGGGCCAAATATAAATTCTGAGTTGAAAAGTATAATAACTGAAATGAAAAATTCACTAGAGTGGCTCAGTAGCAGATTTGAGCCGGCAGAAGAAAGAATGAGAGACCTTAGATATAGGTCAATTGAAACTATCCAGTTTGAGGAAGAGAAAGAAAAAGAGAGAAAGAAATGACAAGAGCCTTAAAGACTTGTAAGATACCATCAAGCATACCAATACACACATAATGGGAGTTCCAGAAGAATAAGAGAGCAAGAGGCTGAAAAAATATTTAAAGAAATTATGTCCAAAGACTTCTGAAATTTGATGAAAAACACTAATCTACACATCCAAGATGATCTATAAACTCCAAGAAATATAAACTCAAAGAGATCCACACCTAGACATATCATAATCAAACTGTCAAAAGACAGAAAGAATGTGGAAAGCAGCAGGAGAAAAGCAACTTGTCACACACATGCAAAACAATCTTCAATAAGATTAATAGCCTATTTGTTATCAGAAACTGGAGGCTGCAATACAGTAGGATGACATATTCAGAGTGCTTAATGAAAAAGACTATCAACCAAGTATACTACATTTATGGCCAACTTATTATCAACAAGTGTGTTGTCTTGATTTGGGCTGCTATGACGAAGTACCATAGACTGGGTGGCTTACAAACAACAGAAATTTATTTCTTACAGATTTGGAGGCTGGAAATCTGAGATCATGGTGCCAACACAGCTGAGTTCTGGTGAAGACCCTCTTCTGGGTTGCAGATTGCTGACTTCTCATTGTATGCTAACATAGCAGAGAGCAGAAAGAAGAAGCAAGCTCTCCCATGGCATTTATAAGAACACTAATCCCATTCAAGTGGTTTCCACCCTCATGACCTCATCTACTCCTAATTACCTCACAAAGGCTTCACTTCCTATACCATGACATGGTGGTGGGGTGGTTAGAGTTTCAACATATGAATTTGGGGGAAACACAAACATTGTTATAGTACTTGAGTCCATAACAAGTGTCAAGACCATTCAGTGGGGGAAAGAACAGTCTTTTTAACAAATGGTTCAGAAACAACAGGCTATCCACATGCAAAAAATGAACTTAGACCCCTAATTCACACCGTATACAAAAATTAACTCAAAATGGATCGAAGACCTAAATATTAGTTAAAACTAAACCCTTAGAAGTTAAAACTAAATCCTTAGAGGAAAACATAGGTGTAAATATTTATGACCTTGGATTAGGCAATGGTTTCTCAGATATGACACCAAAGCATAAGCGACCAAAGAAAAAAATCTATAAATTAGACTTCATCAAAAGTAAAAACCTTTGTGCTTCAAGAGATATCATTAAGAAAGTACAAAGACAACCCATAGAATGGGAAAAAATATTTGCAAATCATATATCTGATTTATGGGATCAGATTACATAAATAATCTAGATCTAGGTTATTTAGGAGTTTAGGATCTTGGAGTTTAGGATCTAGAATACATAAATAATTTTTCCAACTCAACCATGAAGGACAAAACAACCTAATTTAAAAATGGGCAAAGAAGTCAAACAGACATTTATTCAAAGAAAATATATAAATGGCCAATAAGCACATGAAAAGATGCTAACTATCACTTGCATTAGGGAAATGCAAATCAAAACCATGATGAGCTACCACTTCACACCCACTAGAATGGTGATTGTAATAATGAAAAAGGACAACAAGCTGGAATGAAGGAGAAATGGTGCTGCTTCAGAAAACAATTTGGAAATTCCTCAGAAAGTTAACACAGAGTTATCATATGGCACAGCATATACTGGGGGTGCCAAAAAATGTATACAAATGGACACTTTGGTAAACGTTGCTCAAGCAGTAGTTCACCGTAATCAGAAGTGTCTGGACGCTGATGGTAACCACTTTGAGCACCTCTCATAACTGCAGAAGTCAGACGTGACTTGTATTCATTTTTTGATATCGGTATATATTGAGTATTACAATTTTAATAGTTTTCCTTTCTTAAAATGTATATACATTTTTGGCACTATATATATATATATATATATATATATATATATATATATACACACACACACACACACACACACACACACACACATATCCCATGGGATCACATAAAAATTTGTGCACAAGTTTCCATAGTAGCATTATTCACAATATCCAAAAACTGTAAACAACTCAAATATTCATCAACAGGTGAATGAATAAGCAAATATGGTATATCCATACAATGCACTTTTATTCAGCTATGAAAAAAATGAAGTATTGATATATGCTACCACAAGGATAAACAATGAAAAAATTATGATGAGTGAAAAAACTAGACAGAAAGTACCATCATTTTATATGATTCCATTTATATAAAATGTCTGGAATAAGAAAATCCATAGAGACAGAAGGTAGATTAGCAGTTGCCAGGGGCTGGGGTGAGGGAGAAGATGGGGAACGATTGCTAAGGGATATAGGGTTTTATTGGGAAGAGAGCAATGAAAATATTCTGGAATCAGATAGCAATGATAGTTGCACAACCTTGCGAATAGACTAAAACCCAATGAATTGTACACTTTAAGAATGTGAATTTTATGTTATATTAATTATATCTCAACTTAAAAAAAAATGTAGTACAGCATCTGAAAGTAGTATTGGCCATTTAAATCTCCATTAACATTTTCTTGGGTGGCTTTGGGATATTGGAGTGAGAAAGTTGATCTTGGCAATTAGGTATGTTGTGTGAGACACAACTACAAGGGACACACTCACAAAACAACCCACACAATCTAAAGCAAGCACAGGTGCGTCCAGATACTATAAAAATACGTCCACAGTTATTTTCTTGGCAAGCCATTTTCTTTAACAATATCCCCAATCGGCACATCAACCTCAATGTTGTAAACAGTATAACTCTCCAGGCTAAAGTCAACTGGGGTAACCTTACCTTTAATATTGTTTTGTGGTTCCATCAATAATTTACTTATTTCTGAAAACCAACAATCTCTGATTTCTTTTGAAGCTGCCTGTAATTACAGATAAGAAAATACTGTAAGCATCACATCACATGCACAGAGCTTTTATTCTCTGGGTGACCTTTAGAATAATGAGACAGAAAACACTTGTCAAGTCATGGGAACACAATAGGGAGAGTAGAGGTCACTTGTGAGGAAGGCATGAGCTCTACCTGCAGGATGTATTTCTCAAGTCCATTTCGGTTGGCAATTTCAAACTTTCTGTTGCTCCCCCTTTCAAGTTGGTGAATTGAAAGTGTCATCAACTGTTGTAAAGAAATAGGAACATTTTCTGTATCATCAATTTCCGATTTCAAAATTGTCTGCATCAGCCTATCCTAATCCTTTCTATCCCCAAAAACTCTCTCCTTCCATCTTCCTTCCAAATGTTTTGCTGTGTACAAGGAGTATAAAGTACAATTTGGTACAGTGTCATCTGTCTTACCTATTTCAGAGGACAACACAGACTACATAGTTCTATATGTAGTAGAGCTGTAGCCGCAACTTTAAGCAAAGAGATCATCTCTCTTTAACACTTAAGTATCTCACAAATCTCTATGGAATGGTAACTGAATTAGCATCCATTAAGAAACATAAATAACAAAAGTTACTATGAATAAATTAACAAGTTTACTCACAAGTACACAGATGTGTGTGTGTGTGGGTGTGTCTCATTGCTAGCTAGGAAACATTTCCTATCTAGGTGAGAGACAATGCTTGGTGTGGACATGGGTTCCTAGAATCCCCAGTGTCACAACGCTTCCTATACTTGTATGCAGAAGAGCCCATGCTCTGATCACTGAGTCTTTCATTCCTCTGCCTAAAGGAAAGAGGGTACTTGTTAATGACTTTGTCCAAACAGAAGGTTATACGGTTCTTTTTCTCTAGTTAGCATAAAGTCACCTCTGTTCCAGCCCTGGCCATGTCTAGGGACTGATTACAGGCCTTAACTCTGGAGTCAGATCTGGGTGTGGATTCTAGCTTTGTTGTGTGGCATTTGGCAAGTTAACCTCACCTCTCTAAGCTTCAGTTTCCTATTTGTAAAAGAACGATAACCATGTTTCTCTCCATAGGGTTGTGCTGACTCCCAGGTGCAATAGGATCCCTTTACCTTCATAGACTTCTTAAAGCTGTAATGCGGAGATGGGCCCTGGTCGCTGGGCTCCATTCGTATCTTACAGAACACTATTCCTCTTTCAAATAGGTAGATTTGCCTCTGGCTGGGCTTAAATCGAATAAAATCCTTCATCTTATAACGATCCTTGTGAATTGTCCAGACGTTGAAAGAGTCATGCATCAACAGCTTACCCAGTTTTCCAACATCGTCCTTTTAGAAACAGACACGCAACAGAAAGACACTGTTAAATTACGTGACAGGGAAAGAACGCTTAAGGGTCCCTTTTCAAATGATAAATCATGCTTATTTGAAGTTTACAATCTTAAAAGTGTCACTCGGGCTAATCCGTCACAAAATCAATTTTGTGAGCTTTACTGAGCATGGCACCATTTAGTTATATAAGGAAATAGTGCAGCGGTGTGAGGTAATAAACATAAAGCATGTTAGAAATACTTGAATTCAAGACATTGGTACTCTGATATTTTGTCTTGTAATTAATTTTAACTAACTGAATTCTATTTCCTTTTCTTTGTTTTTGATACATGACACTACTTAAAAAAGGCAAGAAATTAACATTTTAATTGTGTTCAGGAGAGACAATTTTTGCTGCATTATGGATCTTTGATAATCCATGTTTTCCCTCTGTGTCCTAACAGCTGCTTCATTTGTACGAGAACCTGAGAACTGAGATCTGTTCTGAAAGGAAAAACCTTAGTAGACTTAATCTTCATAACATTGTAATGGAAATTATTTTCAATGCTGTGTTTTTCAGAGTGAGTGAACAGTGTAAAGATAATCTCAAATGACAAAATTTTTTTTAAAAAGTCTATTTGCCTCTCTCTCCACCAGCAAGCCCACCTTTCTCATTGAAAGTTGAAAGTCCAAATGAGGTGGCCCTGACTTCTCTGAGCTCTCTCTAAAGGGTAGGGGAGTGAGATGAGCTGGAAATGTGGTATTTTTCAAAAATCATAGCAGTCAAAGCAGATAATCAAGAATTTATTTCCTTGTATCAAAACACCAAAAGGAAATATTATTTGAACAGGACTAGGACAGAGAAATTTCCCTGAGTTACATCTAGCTGAGCTAAATCCCTACAATTTCTGATGGTTAATACTAAAAATATGTATATTATGTAGAAGTGATTAAGCATTTTTATAGTTTATTGTTTATATTGAACAAACTGAGTGTCTTCTTTCAAGAATTGACTATACTTCTGAAATTCTAAAATAAAACTTCGCAAGCAATAAACTATTTCTCTGGTGTTTGTGACACATTTTCTGTGCTAATTTTCTCTTTTTGCTTTGTAAAATTTGCATGTGTTAACGCCTCAGGGAGAAACAATGAGCCAACGAGCCCCAGCTATAAGGTCTTCTTTCCTGAAAGCTTGATGGTCCTGTTTTGGTTGCACAGGCTCAGCTTGACCAGTTTCCAAGACAGATGGGGGGACGGATCCCTGAGGACCCTTCTGTGAGAATGTTTTCACTCCATCCACATCCTTCAAGGAGCCATGCAAATGTAGCCACTTCAGCCCACAGTGATTGCTTTCTCCTGTTTAAACCCTTTCAACTTGTACTATATAGACATAAATAGTATAGGAAATACGTTTTAGTCAAGGCAACTGGCTAAAGTAGGTGTTTCATATTTGCCACATGAACAACTGTAACCAGTAGTTTCTATTGTAAAATGTATTTATACGCTGCCTGATTTCAAAAATTTGACACAGCTTATAAAAATATGTACATTATGGCAGACAGAAAATAACTGAGGAAATTAGGGTGGAGAAAAAAAGATTAAAAGATGAAGAGGTTGTACATAAAACTCGTACAATAAAGACATATAAACTTGCTGCAGACTCAGCTCTGACTTTCTATTCTAGTAGACAGTACAGACAGAAACACAGTGAGTTGCATGATTCATTATGTCGAAAGACATACTGAAAACCAGTTGTTCAGGAAAAGCATGGAAATTCCTGTTAATAAGACGTGAAAGAAATTTCTCCCATGGGTCCTCATAAAGGGTCACTAAGACAATACTGAGCACATCCTCAAACACATCCCAGAGCAGATAGATGAATGGATTCTAGGTAAAGCTGTTTCAAAGAACACATTTGCCAAATGTGGAGGGATCACTTCATAGTCATAGCTATAAAAGCAATTTTTAAAGAGGCCAGAACAATGGGGGTGCAGGGAAGTCCAGGTGTCCACTCTCTAATGACCTGTAGAGGGCTGGGCAATGTTAGTTAAGATGTCTGCCAAGGCCATGGCCATAGAGAAACAGCTCTGTCCACAGCCCCACTGAAGAGACAACCGTAGGCAGCGATGTTTTTGTCCTTTATCAGCTCTGTACTTTCCTCCCCATTCCATATGCAGCCTCAGCTGTTCACATCTTAGGAGGCAACTGACCAAAGGATGTGACTCCAGTAAGGGGCCATCCCCTGACTACAGTGGCCTGGTGTAAAAAAGATGTCAGCCAGCCAATCTGATCCTTGTCTCCACCAAGGAGAACTGAGGGGGAGGCAGTAAGCAGCAGGAGCTATCGCTACGCGATGCTTTACCAGAGGTCGGGGGTGGAATGAACAGTAAGAAGCAGAGCAGTGAAGAAGATGAGTCACCAGAAACTATGAGGAAGAGGAAAAGACACAGATGGAGGGAAAGAACAGGTCTGTGGGTGGGGAAAGGACTGGACAGCAGGCGCGTACTCATACCTGCACAAATAGGCAGAGCACACAGGTGAGAACATTATTCCCTCCCAGGCCAAAGCCCCAGAGCTGCCAGGAATCCTAGAATTGTCCAGTTCCCACCTCTGTGAGCTGGGCTCTGCTATTGTTCTGACTCCTCCCGAGGTTCTGTGGTCAGCTTTTTCAGGAAGTCTGTCATCACTGGAGGTTACTGAAGGCCATCACTGGGTCTGAGTCCATCTGAAACAGATGAGCTGCATATCCTCCAGGCATTTCGCATAAACTTTTTCAGGACCATGCTTGTGGTGGGACTAAAGAGTCAGGATTCATGCCTGTTTGGAGGTGACCCACTGCCGGGGGAAGCGGGTGGACGGATTCCCCAGAGCAGGACCAAGGATGGACCAGAGGCCATCTTTTCAACCATGTATATTCTTTCTTTCCAATCAGATTGTAGTTGGTCCCAAAGCCAGAGACCACATGTACAACCTCTTGTAGATATTTGTCCCTTAGAAAGTATTTATTTATTTATTAGCATTTAGTAAGTGCCTGGGGGGTCATGAAAGTAGATGTTCAGCACTGAGAGGGAGCCAACGCAGTGCTGCCGCGGCGCTGGGTTGAATAGCATCTCCTCAAAAACTCAGATCCACCCAGAACCTCAGAATGTGACCTTATTGGAAATAGGGTCCCACATGTAACTAGTTAAAATGAGGTCATATCGGACTACAGTGGTCCCTAATCTAAAACCTGGTGTCCTTATGGGAAGACAAAAAACAGACACAGAGACACACACACAGAGAAGACAGTCATGTGAAGACAGAAGCAGAAATTGGAGTGATGCAGTCGTAAGCGAAGGGATGCCACACGTTGCCAGACGCTATTACAAGTCAGGAGAGGAGCCAGGAAGGGGTCTTTCCTAGAGCCTTCTGAGGGAGCATGGACCTCTCGACACCTTAGTTTTGGACATTTAGCCTCCTGAACCGTGAGAGAACAGGTTTCTGTGGGTTTAAGCCACCAATTTGTAGTGAATTGTTCTGGCAGCTCCAGGAAATGAATATACCCCCAAAGAGTTTTTCCACCAGGGACAGAATGTGAGGCGGCCCTCGCTTTGGTGGTGTGGTCCTCACTTTGGTGTGTTGAAGAATCTGATGGATGTGAGCTCAGAGATAGAACAGGGACTACCCCCAAACAAACGAGCAAGTCAAAAGCTGGCATATGGGAAATGATGGCAAAAATAAACTAGCAATGCTACCATTTTCACGTATAGACATCTCTTGGTAAGAGCTCTGATGCAAGAACTTCAAATGTGACTACATGGGCAAAATGAAGAATCTGGCTGAGAGAGTGAATGTAGGGAAGACAGCTTCCTTAAAGAGACCTCTTTTCATTCCTGGAAATGACAGCTATTGTGACAGACCTATATATGTCTTGCACAAAGAAACAGGAAACCTCCGATAAATGACTCAGCACAAAGCCCATCCAGAAATGAAAAGCGGAAGCTGTGGGAGAGAGGAGCCCATGATTACAATCGCCAGAAGCAGAGGGGCTCCTTCCCTGCAGCCTGGTACCCAAACAAGTCTGCCCTAGGGCCCCTGTATTCAACACCTACAAGGTGCTGGCATAGGCTACATGCCTTAATTATGACGTATTCTCACTTACTCCTTACAACCTCTCTTAGACATAGGTGTCATAAGGGCAGGAAGATGCACAAGGCAGCTCCCTTGAGTGACTGAGATGATTTACTCAGCCTTACCGCGGCAGCCAACACTATGTAAGGAAAGTGGGATGTAAAATAGAAATAAAATACCTGGCCTTAGCTCACAGTATAAACTTGCAATAAAATAACTTCTTTTAATAAATTATGTAAATTTATTCCAGGAAATAAAAATGTTTCATTCAACCTTTACTATTCAACTTTGGAACTTGTTCCTGGCAAGTCAGGATTTAAAAGGACTCTAAATGTATCTCTATTTTATGCATTGGATTGAAAAAGGGGAAAGTTTTTTGGCAAATGCAGGCAAGTAAATTAGATCTCAGCATTCCACAAAACAACTTTCCTTTTAAAAATAATTTTTTAAAAGTTTTTTTGTGATTAAATAAACTAAGAACCAAGTAAACACAAGGAAAAAGTGTAAATATCAGAAGGGAATTTGTTTTAGTTGTCTTAAGTGTGAATTCATCCACTCAAGTTCAATTTCTTTCCTTTACAAAACCAGGTTGATATTGGATGTCGAGTAGAAAAACTAAGAGGTTAACCTAAAAAAACATACATATAGCATATGACTGTAAACACCCTGTAATAAAGTTCTACAAAGTTGAGGCAAAGAATCTCAGGATCATTAGATCTGAGTTAATGGCAGTTGTGTTGTTAGTAAACTCTACACAGAATCAGATGAAGACTGTGTTGAGAGGATGGCGCCTTGAATAGGGAGAAAAGAGATCCAAGAAATAGTCTAAGCTGATGCCACTGTGATCTTGGGCAAGTTAACTCTTTTTTCCATGGATCTGTTGCTCAAGCAGAAACTTGAAAATTCCAATACCTGCTCCTTCATAATTCAATAGGATTATACAAAACTGTCAGGATAAGTTAGCTAATGTATGGGACGTAAAGCAAGCTAAAGTCTTAGCAAAAAAGAAACCTTAGAGTGTATGCCAAAGGTGCAATTCTGAGGACACACGGGGAAAGACAGCTTTTTGCACTTGGTATAACATCTCTAAAATGCTATAAACTCGTTCATCTTATTTGCACAGAAGCTGGCTTGGAATGAAATCAGGGTTGATTGCTATTTACTCACAGTTTAATCATTCTTTTCTCATAACTCCCTCCTCCTATGTTACTTACTCTCAGAATAATAGCTGGGAGTTTCCTGCCCTGTGTCCGGGATATTCATTTGATTCAGGCAAATGGATATCTAATAGGGGTAGGTGACACATGTTCAGAGATAAGAAGAACAGAATGATATCCCAAAATGATTAGACAAATTGTTTCCTTGACTTTCCTTAGCCCAAGAAGGAAAAAATTATTACCAAGAAAATGATCTCCTCTCACACACACCCCCTGTGATTCATGAATACCCTCCTGAATCATGCATCAGTAGTAAGCAGAGAGCACTCTGGGGTCTCAAGGGAATGTGACAGCATCACTGCCCAGATCACCACAAACCCAGTGGGGCTGTTTCCGAGATGTTCTCTAGAGAAATACTAGGACAGAGGGGAATAAAAAAAAAAAAGACAGTTTTTTTGCCCCTAATTATTTTGCATGGCTTGATTTATAACAAGGGAAAAAAAGGAAGGTCATTTCCTCTGCCCAGACCTCAGCAGTATGTTACAGTATTTTAATAGTATGTTAAAACCAGGTAAAAATGAAAAGGAAAAAAAGAGAAGGAAAGTGTCTGTGTGAAACATAATTCTCGGAATGCTTGACCCCTGTATGGCAGGCAGAGTAATAGCCTCCCAAAGAGGTGCACGCCCTAATCCCTGGAATCTTACAATATGTCAGGTTACATGTTGAATGGAATTGTGGTTGTTAACCAGCTCACTTTGAGATGGGGAGATTATCATGGACTATCTGGGTGGGTCCCATGTAATCACAAGAGTCCTTAAAAGTGGAAGAGAAGCAGAAGAAAAGGCTAGAGTGATGCAATCAGAGCCGGAAGAACTCAACCCACTGTTACTGATTTTGAAGGGGAGACAGTGGCCATGAGCCAAGAAATGTGGGTTGGTTTTTGTAAGATGGAAAGGCAAGGAAAGGATTCTCGCCCAGAGCCTCCAAAAAAGGAGGGCAGACACCTTGATTTCAGTCTGGTGAGAGTGTGTTATACTTCTGCCTCACGGAACTGTAAGATAATAAATTTGTGCCATTCTAAGCCTCTAGGCTTGCAGAGGTTTATGACCATGATAGAAAACGAATACACCTGAGTCAAAATCTGAGTGCTTCACAGTGAAACCAGTTGAATGTTACTTATGTTCCAGTCCTCAGGCGATCACACAGTTATGAAGGATGCTTTGCCTGGAACGCCTGGGACTGGCCTGTTCAGGATGAAGCCTAATGCTCGAGTCGAGACGGCTCAACTCCCCGGCACTGCCTCTCGTGGTATTTTCTTTCCACCTTTTGGATGAAGGGATATACAATATATGCTTCTTGGACCTCTTCTGGGATCTGTGGTGTAAAATGGAGTTAGACTTTCACTTAGGACCCATTTTCAAAGTAATTTTCAGGGAGAAAATCTGAGTCAAGAGGAAAGTCTTTTAATATTTTAATAGTGTCATGAGTCAGAAAATTAATTACTCTTTTAGCAATTTCCCCTGGTCATCTATATTCTGGGCCCTGAGTTCTTGGTTTTTGAGTGCATGGGTCAGTCTCAATAATCTGGACCATGAGGAATACAACCCAAGAATCCTGAAAACGCTGAGGGGCTGTTTGGAATCTCATAGCACAGGTCTGTTGACCGATATAGGCTACTTTTCCCACAGTCAGATTCCTTTACCATAAATCATTTTTTAAACTTTGTCACAGCATCTCCTACCTTTGTAATATTGTGCCTGCCTTTCATGTGAAACATGCCAAAACTTGTTATGGAACATGACATACCGGATAACCAGTCACTGCTGCCAGGTCTATGGCCAACTCACAGGACTTGATCAAATCCTCCATCACAGCCAAAGCTTGGTGCAGTTCAGCTAAGAATGCTGAATCCTTGGTCCTCTTTGTCCCATTCTGTGGAAACCAAATGCCTTGTTGGAAATCAAAGGGTAAACCGTTTACCAAGTGAAGAAGGAAAACAGGACAGAGATAAGGAACCGCAGATGCAGCCAGAACGGAGTGTCTGAGGTGGGTACATCGATCTATTTCCCAGCTCCCAAAGAATGGTCGTAAAGATATTTGCTGGTTTATCATCACCCATACCTGTGTACATTATACTAATGAAGAATGAAGCTCATAAAATTATGGGCATTATATTCCTGCTCTATAAGAAACATACTGAGATTTTTTTAAAGCATGAAAAAACACCATTCCCTTTAATTTGGCTGCTCTCTCTTTTACACCCCTACCCCTGGGGCCTATGGAAAAGTACAATCTGAGTATCATATTCCTATCTTAAGGTGAAACTCTTATTCTTATGGGTAAAACGACACTTAAAATCATCCCAGAAGAGGATATTTGTAAAATCCTATAGAGGCAAAGAGTAGGCTGCCAGGTGGAGGTTTACTAATGATTTACGTGTAAATGCTGTGAGGACTGCATGTGCCACATAGAATCTCCCGCAGCTTTGCACTTCCTCTCTCCTGGCCTCCAAGCCCTCCCCACGTGCTACTATCTTTAAAAATGCCAAAAAGGTAAACCAACGAGGTCTGCACCTCCCGAACATGAAGATTCAACATTAAGTGGAAAAGCCGGAACTGCTAATTCAAGAGACCAAGGTTCAAATTTTACCACTGTTATACTTAGGACATAATACGGATGATTGTTTCAGCTTAAAAGACTTTTGCTTAGATTTTCAGTATTTTATTCCCCTGCTACCTACATAGCACATTTATCTGTTATCAAGTCAATGCAAACAAACAGATTTTGGTTTCTTCCTTTTTTTTTTTTTTAACACATCAACTTCTACAACAAAGAACAGATAGCTCTTTGCTGCCCCCCATGTAGCCCCACATCTTTTTGTCCTGTACTGCATGATGTCAGCAAAGGGTTGTGCATTTTCTTAATTTCTGCCAAAGCGCTGGGGATTAGTATTTTTGGATCCGAGATATGAGTGACAGGACTGGTAAGTGGAGCCGAGCATGCTGCCTCCATTAAACAGTTTGTCATGGATTCCTACCTTCTTCCTCAAAATAAATATGCTCCAGGTCCTGGTGAAAGACAGCAGACTCTCACCTGACTTAGTAACCTCATCAGTAAAGGATTAAACATTCTTACATAGCCATCTTTCTCTTTACCAACACTTAACACTCAACTTCTTTTTAGAGACTCAACTGCTCCTATTCTCTCTCCTTCCTAGTTCTACCTTGATCATGTGAGGCTCAGAAAAATCCTTACAAGTATTACTGAAGCCCTCTAACTTGGGCTAGCTCTCCTTGCTCCAGGCTATAAAATTATTACCTGTGTCTGGAGCTTCTTCTAAGTTCAAGGGATCCCCACCACACATTCTGAGCAGAGAGGGCATGCAAATGACTGCTAACCCTGAGACACATGCTTCACATTTTTCTTGTTAAAACCAGAGTATTCAAGAGGAAATTGAAAAGAAACTCCACTGCTAAACCAGACTCCTTCCTCATCTGGTTGGCTGTCATTTCCTCCAAGGGAACCTTGACTGTCTCTCTTAAAATTCACACACACACACACACACACACACACACACACACACACACACACACACTTGGAGGGGAACAGGGCATAATGTATACAAATTAGATATATAAAGAAATAAATGTAAATCATTCACAATCCTACCATGCAGGAAAACCACAGTAGAGATTTTATCATATTTACCTCCAGTCTTCTATGTTTGTATTCCTGTTAGAACATTTTTATGTGAAAGGAAGAAAGCATTACTATTTAATCCTGCTACAAATCCCACTTTGAATTGCCTTTAATTTTTTTTTGTTTTTTCTCCTGACTATGAACTATAGGATACATACAATTTTAGAAAATTTAGACAATAAAGATCTTAAGCAAGGAAACAAAACTGTCATAAATCCTCCCACCCATGGGCAAACTCCATTAACAGTTAGTTATATAAAACAATATTTAACACCCAGTACCTTAGACGAACCTCCTAGGTCACCTGGATCTATCTCCAAATCCTCAGGAGACTTAAAATCCAGCAGACCCTGCATTAACCCAACAGCCTTATTGAAAATCAAAAAATAGAACGCCAACTAAATCTACTGTGCAAACAACGTTCAGACAAAGTAACTGAGAATGTATGTGAATTTGTCATGAGTAAGAGGGAGCCCCACCACACATTCTGAGCAGAGAGGACATGCAAATGACTGCTAACCTTGAGACACAAGAATGAATGAATGGCATATGAATGAAAGACTTCTTTCCACAAACATAGAACCATATTGGACATACTACTTTGCAGCCTGCTTTTTTTACTCAACAACATATCATGAAAGTTTATTTTCTCATGGTATTATATATTTTTAAAAACATGGTTTTGGTTGTGGCAGTGCTGCATTCTGTAGATAAATCATAATTGATTAATCTCCTCCATTGTTAAATATTTAGGTTCAACAATTTTTCCGAAGGATAAATTCCTAGAAGTGGAATTGTCAATGTTAGGAGTTTTCATGCATATTTCCAAGTTCTGTACAGAAGGACTATGTTCCTGCCCCCGACTTAGGAAACCTTGTTTCACTTGCTCCTAACCTACACTGAGTACTACCATTTAATCAAAAGTTTTGGCCAATTGAATCATCAGGGCAATCCTACCTTACTGTTGTTTTAATTTGAATTTCTTAGATAACTAGTGAGGTAGAACTTTCAAAAAAGTGTTTGCTATTAGCGTTTATTTTTTGGTAAATTGCCAATGTCCCTTGTTCTTCTTTCTTATTAATTTCTTTTTTCAATATCAGCTTTATTGAGGAATACCTGATGTATAAAGTTGTTAGCTATTTAAAGTGTACATCACGATGATTTAATACACTTACACTGTGAAAGGATTCCCCCCAACTTGTTAACACAGCCATCACCTCACATATTTCTCTCTTTTTTTGTTTTTTGCGAGGACAATTTAAGTTCTACTCTCTTAGCAAACTTCAATTATACAATACAGTGTTACCAACTGTAGTTGCTATGCATTACATTAGATTCTCAAACCTTATTCATTTTATTGCTGAAAGTTGGTACCATTTACCAATCGCTCCCTATTAATTATTTTTTAAAATAGTAAACTATTTAACTTTTTTTTAAAAGAAGAAAAATGAATGTTGCTCTTATGATTGGAAATGCTCTTACACAGGAAATCAGAATGAACACCTATTCCAGAATATCCTTGCAATAAGCAAAACTTACAGTAAATAAATAACACACCATTTTCCAAACCATACCTTGATCAAATAAAATCCAGGCAAGAAAAATTCTCTACATTAAATTCGATAGTTTCCATCCATCACTTAGCCTATTTGACAGAAATCATGAGCTCGATGAAAGTGAGTTCCTGCTATCCCTACATATATGTATTTCTAGTGTTTGCTGATGATAATATATATCAATATTCTCTAATTGACTTGTCATGACTCATTAGACATTCTGCACTCAAAAAACTCTTGGTCATGATTATTAATTTTTACAATATCTCAGATAAGATATTAAGCATCTCATAGATATCATCTCTTTTGTTTCTTATTATGAATTTCTATGTGCTCACTATTAAGCACGCTAAACATTTGTCACACATCTTGCTAATATAACATTTTCCCCAATTTTTCATGACTTCATTTTTAATGGTATAATCTATCATTCCTTCCCCTTTCTTTCATGCTTAGCAAAGCTCTCCCACATCAGGATCCCATGATCCTTTCTAAGTGGTGAGGCAGTGGGTCCCACATCCATACTCTCAAAGAGGCCGATGACAGGCACTGCAGAATGAGCTCGTTCCTCAGGGTGGAGAAAACCACGGCGTTCTTGCTCTCTTCTCAGCTGTGCCAGAGGTTTGAACTTGTTTTTCCAGGCACCTAGCAAGCTTTGTGATGGGAAAAACTGTTCTGCCCTGAGCAGCCCTCCCACACTTCCCCACAGATCCCCAAGGAACATTTTATAGTGATTCTGTCTCTTGTTTCCTCAGCGACATAAAGCCAGTATAATCTTTTAAGTATTTTTAACATGTATTACCTCATACAATGCTCCAAAAAAACATACCAGGAAAGTATTATTACTACCTTCATTGTACAGATGAGAGGCAGAGAGAGGTTATGTGACTTGCCTGAGTTCACACAGCTGTCAGAGCCCAGATCCACAACCAGGAGTTCTAACTCCCGAATCTGCGTTTCTAATTACTATGCCCTACAGCCTGCTGTATATGGTACAGAACTTAGCTATTGTGTCAACATCACTTGAGTAGGAAAACCTGAGCCCTTCAGTCCCCGATGCATCAGGCCCAGCGAGTGAAGACCCCACCTTAGGTCCTGCCCTCTCCTCAATGAGCCCAGTGGTAGGACTTCATGACAGTAAGGATAGGACAGTCAGAGGACTATGAGGCCCTAAGTGAACGCTGTATCTAAACATGCTCACAGGTACCACTCATGGGAAGAACCAATGAGTCATCATCCTCATGCAGACACTAACGTGACATCTTCATGTATATAATGGTTACAGGTCCTGGGAGCTCTCTCCATGCATCACTCCCTGCTCCCCCAGCTAGCCTAAGGAGGAGGTTCTGGTATCCTCATTTTACCTACAAGAAAACCAAGTCCAGCCTCGGCTGGGACTGCTGATGCAAAGCTGAAAGGGGTAATGTTTTCTGAGAGCAGAATGCTGGGCCATGAGCTTAACTTCCCCAAGCCTCAGTTTCTTCACACTCTAGAGCCTTTCTGACACATCTGATTGTGGGGATTAAATAAGAAATACACGTGGGAAGGTACCCAGTAAATAGCAGCGGCTCATTTTGTTGTTGTTGTTGTTTGTTTTTGTTTTAAGAGGTAGTAGCCACTGGGCAAGAGCTGCTTATAAAGGTTAATTCAAAACACAACCTGGAGGAGTGGCCCAAACCTTCGCCTCAGCTCACACGTGGGGAAGCAGCCTTGATAGCACCTCCTGTCCTGTTTGGGGTGTGTGGGAGAGCTCTCCTGTCTGAAGCTCCTTGCCAAACGACGGTATCTTACCCGGAGGTATCTTACAAGAGAATAGAGGCCTGGCTGCCTCCCCACCCTTCCGGTTGTCTGCAGTGAGGCTGCATCTGCCTTCCCCACTTTGCTCCCAAGGACCTCTCCTCCCCTAAACCAGGCTTCTTAGAGATTCATGCCCCAGCTGCATGCTAGACTAGCCAGGCTCCCAGGTCTCTTTCAACTCTTAGGATTCTTGGGTCTTACCCTTCATGGAGGAGGACTGCTTTAGACTTGGAGGACAGAAAAAGCCCAGAGGATAGTCACCTTCGTGTTTGGAAGACAAAGTCACAACTCTACATGTCTCAGGAAAAACGCAGCACAGCGCAGGCATCTGTTTTCCCCACATTGAACAGCACCATCTTACTGAGTTTACCTTCAACAGCGTCTGGTATTTTATAAGTCTCTGGCTTGGTCCTCTAAGGTACTTAAAGAGAGGGAGATTGTGATCCAATTGGCGCTGGCATACCTTTGAAAACCAAACAGAAACAACAGAAAACAAAACAAACAACACACACAGAGAACAAAAGTGGCAGCCTTTAAACACAAGAAAGGAAACGGGCCCTTCCTGGACAGAGGCACAGCTGTGCTGACAAGTTGTGTGTTGTTACTGAGTTGTCCAGTCCCTCAGGAACAGTGTGTGGAATGAGAGAAAGAGCAAAGGGGACAACTCGGCTAGTATTTTTATAGGCAACCCAGGAAGCAGGACCATTTATTTCTTTTAGAAAGCAAGTCCACTAGAAGACAGTGGGGCATTTCAAATCCTTCTGAAAAGGAGGTAGCCTGTCTTCGAGTTGCAGTGTGGTAGGGTGTATTCAGGTCATTTTGAGCCCCGAGGGTACATGATGGCTTATTGATATCATTCCAGGGAGCCCCAAAGTGTAACCTTTTTCTGATATTTTCCATTTTAAAACCCATCCTAGAAGAGAACTCTGGTTTTTTCACGAGGCTACAGCTGCACCTCACAGCCCTGTCCCGCAGAGATCCAGGGCAGTGTTGAAAGCACTGGAAGCAGTATGCGATTTCAAAATAGGAGAGACTTTTAATGAACATCAATCCTAACACTAATTTCTCTGCTTAATTCATCATTTTGATATCTTTAAAACTTTGATACACATAAACATTTAAACATTGTTCTGGGAAAACAATTTGTGGGAGACCTTGTAATCTCAACATTACCCCAAAGTAGGCACAGTCTTGACACTCTTGCCAGATTTCCGTAGCTCGGGGCAGATTCTTATGGTATTTAAAATATATTTGAAGATCTTCTTTCTGAGTGGGAAAAAGTAGAACAAATTAATCGGTAGAATTTTTCAGGACAGGATAATACAAGTTCATTCATTCAACAAGCCTGAGATATTCAATGTATGAGGAAGTGGGGGTGCACAATAAACAACTTTATGTTGGGATGTGTGTGTGATACGGGGACACCAAGAGGGCTATGAATAACCAGAAGCACTAAGCACAGATACGATCAAAGTGCTGTGAGAGCAGTTTCAGGACTCAGGTAAATAAAGAAGTAAATTCATGAACAGGAGTTGGGTTTTATCTGTATCATTCCTCCTTTGCTCTTTATTCAGGACACCAGTATCTCCCCAAAATAGTTATGTTTTTCTTTCTAAAATAGTTCTGCAGTGAGTGTTAAAACTAACAGAAAGGAGTGATGGCCCCTCCTTCCTCTCTTCCCACCCTCCCTTTTTACATCATCATGACACCAACTCTAGGGAAAAACCTAAGAAACAACCACAAGAGAGAAACACCCCAGGTGGAAAATGTGGCAGTTTGGACAAAGCAACACAGATCTAAATCACGTGGGCAAGCCCCAAAGCTGCAGCTCTGCCTCAGACATCACCTTCAACCTGCAGCGCAAGATTCGGAGAAGGAAAAGGCACATGACTAGCTCAGAGCTAGAGATAACAGGGATTCCAAGCTCCTGTGCGACCCATATTCTCATTGTATCAAAGACTGTGCGAGGCGGCCCACATCTGCCAATACCCCAGACAGAAGGGCTACCGTAAGTCTATGGAGTCAGCTTGCAGTTTCATCCGCTCTAGCAGGAGAACCTGTGCTTGCCACAGAGCCCATGCTGCTCCGGCAGAGAAGCCCAAGTGGCCACTTCCTTTTAGATTTCAGTGTCCCTATCTTTCTGCTAAGGCCAACTCTTGATGTCCTTCATGTGGACATGGGCTATTTTTCCCCTCCCAGCTTCAACTTTGTCTATTCTACTTCCAAACACATTGCTGCACGGAATGATTTCCATTTCCGTACCTCTTCCCCTGTCCTCATGGATTGTAAGTGGTCATTTCACCATAAGAACTACAGCAACTCTGTCCTTTGCTACTCCCTCCAGGAAAAACCTCTCTCTCTCTCTCTCTCTCTCTCTCTCTCTCTCTCTCTCTCTCTCTCTCTCTCTCTCTCTCTCTCTCTCTGTCTCTCTCTCTCACACACACACACACACACACATAGGAAGAGAAATGTACAGACAGGTTAAGAAACTAGCATAATAATTCAGAGCTTGACAATAATACATTCATGCTGCATTCACTCAAGAACTACCTACTGTGTGCCTTTGATGTACCGGCACCATGCTAAATATATTTGTTAAACTCAGTGTCTCCCATAGCATCGTAGCCTAGACACAGGGAACATTCCTGCCATCCTGAGGGCCAGGCTTATAAAACATTACAAATTGATGAAGGCATCCCACCCACATTTGGTCTGTCAGAGCACAAAAACATTGGCCTTTAGCTTCTAAAAGAATTCAAGCATTCACTGCTTTCAGCACTCACCACCGGAAGATTCTCAGAAGCTGAAGGAGACTTTGGAGATCCAGCTCCCCACCCAGTGAAACACCCTCAACAGTCAGCCATCTTTCCCCAAACTTTCCCAGTAACAGAGAGGGGATCTGGTGCTCTTGCTGGGTGCTGAGCTGAAACCTGTGTTTCTGAAACCTTCATCTCTTGGTCATGTGCCCGTACTTTCAGCAACACAGAGCATTATACACTTTCAAGTACCAAAACGCAACCTTTGACCTAAAGTTGCTCTTCAGTCCAAACTTCCTTAGAGAAAGGATGTGCACGAGTCAGCAGCATATGCAAGTGCCCGATTCCCCCTACCCCCTCATAGAATAAAGCAGGAGGCTAAAAAATTGCTCATATTCACACAGGGAGACATGATTGGTTATTAATTAAGACTGTGGGCACTGGTGGTGGGTGATCCAAGTTCAGTTCTTGGCTTTGTCAATTACAAACTATATCACCTGAAGTCAGTTACTTCACATTCCTACACTTCAGTTTTCTCATCTGTTAAGTGGGTTCACAACAGCACTCAACTCCTATGATTGCTGTGAGATTAAATGAGATAACATACAGAAACCTCTCAACAAATGCCTGATACATACAGAGTACCCAACCAATGGTAACTATTGTCAAAGCACTTTTTATTGTGTAGAACCCTCCTGCATGCATTATTTTCTGATTTCCACAACAAATTTACATATTAATATTATTAAGCCTGTTGTATGGAGGAGAAAAGTGAGACTCCACGGGTTTAAGTGCCTTACTTGAGGTCATGCAGATAGCAAGTGTCTCGACTTAGATAAGAAATTACATTTCCTGAGTCCGATTGGGCAAATGGAACTCAAAGGAAACCACTAACAAGTATTATTCTATGTAGAGGTTGGTCTCTGGGGCAGAATCTCCCTGGATGCTATAGGCTACAGAATCTGATTAAAACGCTTGGCAGGAGCAGTATTTTGAAATTTATTTCCATAATGAGTGGTATTCTGCAAATGCTATTGAGAAAAGGTAAACTGCTATACTAAATAAAGGATGATGGGCCCACCTTGTAGTCTAACAAACATAAGTCTGCACAGCAGCAGTCAATTCCCTCAAGGATTCTCAAAGATTAGATAATTGTGGTTTTTAATTACTCCATTTGTCCCAGAGTCATAACTTTGTGCTTCATAAGAATTTATTACCTGTATTTTGTCTCCAACGTCATAAATCATATAGGATTATATGAGGTCTGACAATTAAATTCGTGAACTTTTTGCAACAACGTTGTTAACATTTTTGATATCAGCGGGATTATTCATTATGAATTTGTACCAACTGGACAAACAGTTAACCAAGATTAATATCTGGAAGTGCTGAAAAGTCTGCGCGAAAAATACGAAAATGACCTGAACTTTTTGCCAGCAATTTATGGCTCTTGCATCACGACAATGCACCAGCTCACATGGCACTGTCTGTGAGTTTTTAGCCAGTAAACAAATCACTCGCCTAATCTGGCCCCCATGACTTCTTTCTTTACCTGAAGATAAAGGAAATATTAAAAGGAAGACATTTTGATGACATTCAGGACATCAAGGGTAATACAATGACAGCTCTGATGGCCATTCCAGAAAAAGTGTTCCAAAATTGCTTTGAAGGGTGGACTAGGCACTGGTGTTGGTGCATAGCTTCCCAAGGGGAGTACTTAGAAGGTGACCATAGTGATATTCAGCAATAAGGAATGTAGCACTTTTTCTAGGATGAGTTCGCGAACTTAATTGTCAGACCTTGTACGCAGACTTTGTGGTCTGCATTAATGATTTCTAAGGTGTTTCTCAACATGGGGGACTATAAAATGCCTTGTAAAACTTCAGGAGAGGAAATCTTCCAAGAAAAGATGTTCAGTTGGCAACACCCTGACCATTTCCTCATAGTTGGATAATTTTTATTGGATAACATCCATTTTTCCGCACTGGAATTCGGTCCTTTTCTCATTCAAAAATTTAAATAAGTCTTTGCAATAACAACATAAACAATTATAGAATATTTCTAAACTCTGAAACTAGATTTCACATTGGTAGTTTGATGAGTGCAAAATTGCAAAATAGTATAAAACATTAATAATGGTATACAAGTAATTCAAAAGGAAATTAATCAGATCGAATACAAAACAGTTTTTAGTGTGCTATCTTGAATTCTAGCACTTGAAAACCTCTCACGGGACTGTGGTGGAAAGCCCAGAGAGGGCCACAGAAGGGGCTTTTTAAGCTAGTCAGGAGCTCTGTAGGTTGAAGGCTTTTTGCATTATGTCGAATACCTTGAAACCTGGGGATTTTTGTTTGCTTGCTTTCAGTTTATCACAAGTACCGCTCTTAAACTGTATCAGTCATAATTTGGGTTGTTGAAAATTTTGAAGTTGTTTGATCTGTTGTCTCAGCATCACAAAAAGAAAAACAAGGAAGTGCATGAAAAGAAGGGCTAGCCAGGGGAGAGAGAAGGAATGGGAAAGACTTAGAGAGCGGAAGGCACCCAAGGGTCTGCATAGTCTTCCTACAGGGAAGAAAGCATTTGGTGGGGAATAGTGTTGGGTAAAACATTTCTCTGTGGCAGCGCCCAGGGAGAACTACTGGCCCAAACAGCCTATTTATTGCCCAAGGCAGAGGTGGAGAAGCGAGGAGAGGGAAGTGGTGTGTGCAGTTGGAAGGGGAGGTGGTCAGAGGTATGTTGCTGTAGGATAGGACATTCACAAATTGGGTGCTAAACCAAGATTTAACATTTTCTAACCACCCTCTATGCTGTAAAAAATAAAATGGAAGTAAATACATTGGGGGGATTTTTAGTTTAACATCAGTACTTCTCTTCAGAGCGTAAATATAGCTAGTGAGGAATGTAAGTGTGATTCTTGTCCTAAAGGGGTTAGCTTAGTCATTCAGAGTCATTCGGGTCACCTGCTTTGGGTTGCCCGGGGGGCCAGTCTTTCATTTACCGGACTTTGCGAGAAGCGAGGCTGGTAAGTGGCTCCCACCATCAGTGTGAGCTCAGACAAACTGGACTCATATCCACTGGGGGACATACTGCAAAAGACTCCTGCTTTGCACTCAAAAGGCAGATAGAAGTTTTCAGATATTGGTGTTTCTGTTAGTCCTTGTTACGTACACAGAAAATTAAAGGCTGACTTTAATCACAGTTATTTTAAGTTATTGGGAACACAGACTTACTCTCTTGAGAAAGCAACGTGCCAGAAGTTCAGGGTTTTCAATGCACTTTTCCAATTCTTTTAGAAAAGTCCTAGGGAAAGGAAAGTATGCTTTGATTTTTACACATATGGGGTTACAATTTCTTTTTAAGTAAAATCATATGAGGTTTTAAGAGGTGCCTAGAAAAATGTTGTTTTCCAGGCTTTATTGCTCTTGACTCATCTTCAACACACTGACTTGGAAGAAAAAAATGTAATCTGTCACATTACTAGGACGCCCTCAAAGCACCCACAGCTGTTCTGCCCGTTCTAAGCACTAGCCATAGACAGAATGGATGCATCCAGGCTCCCTATGACATGATAAGAATGTTAATAAAAATTGCTGCTGTTGCCACTGCTACTACCAATAATCACTGAGCACTTACTATAAGCCAGGCATGAGCTAAGTGCTTTGCAAACAAGATCTCATTTAATCCTCTACCAAACCTTGCAAGATAAGGTTTGGTTAATGTGAAATCTGAGGTTCAAAGAGGTGGCATAATTTCTCCAGGGAAAGTAGCAGAAATGAGATTTTTACTTCAGTTTTGACAACAGATTCAGAGAGATGACATGTAGTCAGGATACAACTGTGGTTCTTTTCCTTTCCATTAATTAGATGTGGATTTTGAGGTCATTATAGTGAGTAAAGTGAATAAACAAGGTGTAGTTTCCTCATCTGTAAAATGAAAGGGTTGGAAGATGATTTCCAAAGTCCCTTCCACCTCTAATTCTCTGGAATGCAGCACCCAAGTAGCCATGGGCTAAAAGGAGCACTTGTTGAAACAGTTCGCATTTTTTAACTCCCTAGTTCCCAGCACTACCCTATGATAATAGGTATGCAGATGTGGTGTCTCCATCATCTTTGTATTCCCAATGCTGAACGCAGTGCCTGAAACCAAACAGGTGATCAGTAAATGCTAGTGTAGAAAGAGATAAATAAGAACTCAAATGAATACAACATTGGTGCCTGGCCCCTGGCACACACTCCATTAATGTCCTTTCCCTTCTTCCTTAGGGATCTTGTGGCACGAGAATTCTCCCCTCCTTCTCATCCCAACCCAACCCAACCCAACTCAACCCATTGACTCTGGGCTACTTACTTAAGCCTGAAAATATCTAAACACTTTCATCTCCAAATTCTATCAATGTGGTTTCCATCTGTCTCTTACTTTCCATTTTTCCTGATAATTTGAATTATCATATATACCTGTTGTGGAATTCGTAAAGTTCTTCAATATTCCCAAAGAGAAAGTCCTTCTTATTCTGAAGAACATCGGGAATCAGATGCTTCAGCCAAATAAAATCCATTGGAGTGATATATCCCTGCAGAGGTGGAAACAAGGTAGGTTTTCCAGATAGGGACATTAAGAGATGATCTGAATTAGCTACTCCAGGGAAACAAACTTTAATAAAATAATTGGGGAATATAGTACACATATTCCCTGAAAGCCATTCCATCAAACACTTTCTTTTGATATTATTTTATTCATGTATCCATCTTCAGTTGGCAATGATAATTAAATGGCATTTTTATAGAAAGAACAAATGTATTTTGAAAATGTTTGTGTTATACAAGTGTGAAAGGAAAATATTTACCCATCATGTTATGACCTGACACAATTACTATTTTATTATACTACCTTCATGATTTTTTAAAAGCTTATTTTATATGGCTATAATCTCAGTATATATATATACATATATATATATGTAATTTGTATTGTTTTGCCATATACATTCTAGAGTCTGCTTGTAAATTTCTACATATATTGCTTTTAATTTAATCTTATAAGCATTTTTCAGTGTTGCTACATATTATTCAAAATAATTATTTTGTAACAGTTGAATAAGATTTAATTTAGCATGTATATCAGACTTAATTAACCATTCCCTTTTTAAAAAAGATTTTATTGGGGAAAGGGAACAGGACTTTATTGGGGAACAGTGTGTTTTTTCCCAGGACTCATCAACTCCAAGTCAAGTAGTTGTCCTTTCAATCTTAGTCAAACCAGCAACCTTGTTGTTGAGAGCATGTGCTCTAGCCAACTGAGTAACCATTCCCTTTTTAACTGGATATTTAGTTGTCTTCTGATATTTTATAGTAAAAAAACAAAAACAAAAAAAAACTATTATAACTTTGCACATATATAGTTTATTCCTCATGTTTCCCCTTAGGAAAATACACATTTCCACTCTAAAGCAAATAGTGCTACTTAAAAAATGAGAAACAATTCTCCCTTATTAACTTATCAAAAACATTTCAATTATCATATCCATTGTTGGTAAGCATATGGTGAACCTCACTGGGCATTGCTAGAATCAGCATGAATTGGCACAACCCTTTGGAAGTTAGTTAACATGGATCAATAGTCATAAGAATGCTCGTATTCCCACTGGAAAGACACTTGTGAAATTAAAAGACCTGAAACCTTGGGGGGAATTCTGGAGACAAATGGCAGCTATTTTGAATCTGTTTGTGCAACAAAACGTCTTCAGTTGGAATACATGCTTAACGCCCCCCTCCATTCTACTTACATCAATTATGCTCTTAATCTCTTTTATATAAATCTCTTCAGTCTCAAGCAAGTCGTGTATAATGTGCCTGAATCACAGCAGCAGGTGGGAAGATGAAAGAGAGAGAGACAGAGGGAGGGAGAAAAGCTTTTTAGAATTCTTTTAGGCGTGATGCTCATCAACAGTTCCCCTTAGTGGCTCCACTACTTAGGCTGTAGTCAGTTCATTCTGTTCTGTGGAACACCCAAGGCCAAGCCGTACTCTAATCACAGTGACATAAAAAGAAATGGCAAGGTTAGAGGACTCAAAATCCATTTGTAGAGCCGGCGAACGACTTATCCTCTGGTGGGCCATATTGTGGAGGTCAAGAGGGCAGACGTTGGAGTCAAAAATCCCTAGTTTGGATCCTTGGTCAGGAAGGTCTGCCTGACCCCCACGTTGTACACGTAGATGTTTTTCCCCAGCTTTGTGCTGTGTCATTGCTCACATGGATCTTTGACCCACAGGGATGTACTTTGTTGTGCAGAGTTAGAGAAGTGCCAGTCCTCCCCCCTTCTTCTGGCATTCGATGTTTCAGTGTGATTGATTTCGTCAGCCAAACGACAGGAGTTCTGTATGCTCCTCTTGAGGAAGGCAGGTGTGGGGTGCAGTGGGCAGAATTCTAAGATGGACCCCAAGATTCCTGTCCCCTGGTGTACACATAGCCCCTCCCGGTTAGTCAATCAAACACTAATTTAGGTGCAACTGTGAAGGGATCTGGCCATTCTGACTTGTTCCAAATCAGCAGACCTTAAGATGGGTAGATTACCAGGTTGGGCCTGTCCTCGTCACATGCACTCTGTAGATCTGGGTCTAGAATTCAGACAGAGTGAAATCACAAGAAGGATTTAACAATTTAGCACAAGGGAGATTCTCCTTTGCTGGCTTTGGTGGGGGACATGTGGCAAAAAGCACAGGTAACCTTTAGGAGCTAAGTGGCCCCCAGCTGATAGCCAGCAAGGAAACAGTGACTTTAGTCCTACAGTTGCAAGGAACTAAACTCAGGTACAACCACTTGAACTTAGAAGAGGATACCGAGTGCAGCTGACCAACCAACACCTTGAATTTAGCTCTGCGGAACCTGAGCAAAAAGCCAGTCATGCTGTGCCCGGACTCCTGCCCCAGCGAAATTTTGAGCTGAGTCTAAGTTTCCAGTCATTTTTTTAAGCAGCAAAGAAGGACCTAGTAATCCCACTTCAAGGTATTTATGTGAAGAAACCCAAAACGCTACTTCGAGGGGATATGTGCATCCGTATGTTCATTGCAGCATTGTTTACAGTGGCCAAGATGTGGAGGCAGCCTGGGTGTCCATCGATGGATGAATGGATAAAGAGGAGGTGGTACATATATACAATGGAATATTGCTCAGCCATGAAAGGGAATGGGTTCTTGCCATCTGCAGTGGCATGCATGGACCTGGAAGGTATTGTGCTGAGTGGAATATGTCAGACAGAAAGAAGGCTGCAATGTGATTTCGCTTATATGAGGAATCTAAAGAACAAAATGAACAAATAAAACAGAAACAACCTCAGATACAGAGAACATTTTGAGGGTTTCTAGATGGAAGGGGCATTATGGAGTGGGTGAAAAAGGGGAAGGGATTAAGAAGTACAAATTGGTTGTTACAAAGCAATCATGGGGATGTAGGATATAGCATAAGGAATATAGTCAATAATATTGTAATAACTATGTATGGTGTTAGATGGGTACTAGATTTATCGGGGTGATAGATGGGTGGGGAGTTGGGGGGCAGGGTGAGAAAGGTGAAGTAAGAAGTACAAATTGGTAGTTACAAAATAGTCATGGGGATGAAAAGTACAGCAGAGGGAATATAGTCAATAATATGGTAATAACTATATACGCGTATAGTGTCAGGTAGGTACTAGACTAGTCAGGTGAATCACTTCTTAAATTATATAAACTACTAACCACTATGCTGTACACCTGAAATTAATATAAAATAATATTGAATGTCAACTGTAATGTCAACTGAAAAATTTAAAAAGGGAGGAAAAAGGTGAAGGGGAATAAGAAGTTCAAATTTCCAGCTATAAAACAAGTAAGTCATGAGCATGTAATGTACAGCAGAGGGAATATAGTCAATAATATTGTGTAGCATGGTACAGTGTCAGATGGTTGCTGGACTTATCATGGTGATCACTTCTTTAGGTATATATATATTGAGTAACTATGTCTATACCTGAAACTAATATAATATTGTATGTTAGCTATATTTTAATACAAATCTTTTTTTAAAAAAGAAAGAAAACCAATAGAAAGAGTAAGGCTAGTCCCCACATCTATCTCCAGACAGACTTCTCTTCTCTTCTCAGGCTTTGTGGCCATACTTTCTTTTTCAGGCTTTCTCTTAGGCCTCCAAGTGAGTCAGTGTTTGTACCGTGGTTCCCTGAAAATAAGACCTAGCCGGACCATCAGCTCTAATGCATCTTTTGAAGCAAAAATTAATATAAGACCCGATCTTATTTTACTATAAGACCGGGTATAATATAATATAATATAATATAATATAATACAATACAAGACCAGGTATAATATAATATAATATAATATAATATAATATAATATAATATAATATAATACAAGACTGGGTCTTATATTACTTTTGCTCCAAAAGACGCATTAGAGCTGATTGTCTGGCTAGGTCTTATTTTTAGGGAAACACAGTACAAGTGTTCATGTGTAGAATATATACATTTATGGTTTCCTCTGAACTGTTGGTGGGTGATCTATTAAACAGTAACCTATCCTAGTAATAGCTTTTTCCTTTCATAAAATGGACATGGCAAGGGAGAAATAATCAAGACACGATATAGGAAATTCACACCAATACACAAATAACTATTAGTCTTATGTAAAAAAGATTCTCAATACACTAATCCAACAAAGGCATAGTAAAAAGGAGTGGCAATATTCAACTACTAAAATGACAGAAATTTCAAATCTCAGAGTAAGACTGATAGATGAGGATGTGGAAACACTCTGACAATATTGGCTGAAGTGAAAATTTGTTCAAGATAACTTGGAAATATCTCATCAAAATTGAAAACGTGCTCCTTGACTCAGTAATTTCACTTCTAAGACTGTTTATTATTTGTGTTAGAACAATACCACTTCAACAAAAACCAGATATAAACTGGAAATTTCTTAAATGCTCATCAATAAATTATGGTACATACATATGATGAAATGCTATGCAGTTTTTAAAAAGAATGAAACCAATTGATTCATGCTGATATGACATAGTTCAGGTATTTTAAGGGAATTAAATAAAAACCAAAAAAAAGATGCAGAAAAGTACGCATAGTATAAAAACAAGTATGTATGCATATATATGTATATATATGTGTATATATGTATTACATATATATATATATATATATATATATATATATATATACACACAGCAGTGCCAAAAAAATGTATACAAGTGGACACTTTGGTCAATGTTGCTCAAGCAGTAGTTTGCCATAATCAGAAGTGTCTGGACGCTGATGGTAACAACTTTGAGCACCTCTTGGTTGCAGAAGTCAAACGTGACTTGTATTTATCTTTTGTTATCGGTATATATTGAGTATTACAATTTTAATAGTTTTTTTCCTTTCTTAAAATGTGTATACAGTTTTTGGCACCCTCCGTATATGTAAAACTGTATATGCTTAGAAAATTCATGCAAAGAAACTTAAGATATTGTCAACAGTGATTGCTTTTGGAAAGAGGTACTGAAAGCTAGAATATAGGGAAGGAGAATTTCTATATTTTACTCTACACCCTTTGATTAAAAAAAATAAATAAACATTTATCACTTTTATAAATTAAAAAATGGTTTACATGACACCCTAACATGAACGTTATTGGAGGTGATGACATATAAACCCTGTTTGAGAGTTGTAAATAAGTTCTACAATTTACATATTTTATAGCGCAACAATTATTCTTTCTTAAAATGGCAATTTTTGTATCTATTTACAAAAGCTTGTTGTATGACAAGACTGACAAAGGACAGCCATTGACAGAGGATACAATTTCAAGAAAGATAAACACTACCAAAAAGTTTCTTTAAGATCATACCTAGTGAACAGCGTCACTGAGTAACAGGTTTCTTTGTTTTTTTTTATAATCATCCTGAAAATGATGACAGTTGCTATGTCAGAAGGAAATATAAGCCTTGATACCAATCTATTTCTATCAGTCCTGATACCAAGTAGGACCACAGCAACAGGTAAGCGTTCATAGGAAACCAGAGTAAAGCCAGCCTCCTATGCCCTCATGAAGCATTGGGCTTAAGCAACTTGGCAAGTCTGTTTAAGGATGAATTAATGATTAAATGAAGTCTGAAGGCAGAAAGATGGTGGGCAGAAATGAATTTTATTATCTAACAGTTATGTAAGAACTTAGAGACTCCAGAGTTTTTAAGAATCTGAAACAAGAAAATACTCACAACTTAGAAGAAAAAAAAAAATCCCTTGTCAGGTCATGTCCCAGTTTATAGTTTTGGAAAATGGTCTACAGATCTCATCCAACTGCTTCATTTTACTTTTTCAACTGCAATGACTGCGACAGATGAAACTCCAACAATAGGAAGTCCCCTGAACATTGGTCGTCTACATTTCAGTTCAGGTTTTAAAAATAAAATAGCCCTCATATTACTGTTAAGCTGTTCTTTTCCCTTTCCTCTCCTTTGTTTTCCTTTCAAATAACTATAAAATGGGAGAAATATTATGATTCTATCTGAGGAGTGCCTGCTTTATTATTCCAAAATACATGTCTTTGTTCACAGAAAAGACTCTCAAGGATTTAACATCTAATGTCACAAATTACTGGCGGTGCCAAAAAAAGATATACACATGACTTGTGTTCATCTTTTGTTAACGGCATATATTGAGTATTACAATTTTAATACAGTTTTTTCCTTTCTTAAAATGTGTATACATTTTTGTGGCACCCTCTGTGTGTGTAGTGTAGATGAAGAATGGAAAACATTGTGAGTTCTCAAGTAATGTAAAAACATTAAACGCCTAGAGCAATTTGCTCCTATGTCCTGATGGGTATCTGCCCGGAGGTGAGCACTGTAATTAGGACACCAAATGAGTCACCAAGTCAGATCAGCCTGCACTAATGCACCCTGCACTAGTGTACATTCTGGCACTTTGTTTTTCATTTAAAAGTGGATCTCCCTTCACCCCCACCCCAGGTCATTAAGGAAGAAATGGAGGCATAATATGTTTGAAGGGACCGCTGTTTTCTCTGAAGTCATATTTTAAGGTAGTGTCAAAACAGAGCTTTGGTATCCGGTTTCATCCTATATGACACATCATGTTTGTCTCAGATGACACTATAACCGAGGAACAAGAATGGAACCTTTTAAATAATAAATGCAACCTTATTCGGTAAACAAGATCATTAAAATACATACATGTTAGAATTTCCTGGTAAGTTTCTTCTTTGTCCATGCACCCTAATCTGTTCCCCCTTTTAATCCTAGCCCCTCATCCTCCCTAGCCCCTACCCATCCCCAGTTTCCCAGCTCTCAAATAGAAGAATATCCTTTTGGGAACCAGATTGTCAGAAGTATATTTCTGCTCATTCATTGTCAACACAATTTGTTATCAAGAGTTTTTGTTTTCTCCTGGTCTGACAGATCACATCACACACATCAGAAAATATTATTGATTTTCACTTTTTAAAAATTAGTTTTCATCTAATACCCTCTTTGCCAAGTTGAAAGATCTGTTCTTATCCTTCTCAAATTCTAGAACATCTGATATAATGGGTATCCACCTTCTTCACCCTTTCTCTTTCTTTGGTGTCTCTTTATTATTCAATCCTCATAACTCTGTTTCTTCTCTGTTTCTTCCTTGCTTCATCTTCCTCCTCCTGTCTAATGTTCCTGCTCCCCTAAGGTCAGCTCAGGTTTCCAGGCTTTCTTCCCTCCTCTTCACTCATGCTATTGACTCTCCCCCATCTTTATTTTCTTCCCAGACCTTCGGCCACACTCAAATCCACATTGCCAATCCACGTCTTTATCTGGATGCCTTCCAGACACCTCAGTCACCTCAGGCTGAAGCAGAACTCATTAGACAGAAATAGCATGTACATCAGTGGGACTGCCATTTTCCTGGGGTCCCTAAAACACAGTTGTCATTTCAGACCCCTTCCTGTCATTATCACTTATATTCAATCTGTCACCAAGCCTCATCATTTCACTGCTCAACATGCCTCTTGGAGTCAGTTTACTCTCCATTTCTGGTGCTACCAATAGAGAGCAAAATCTCCATTTTTAAGTACTTTGGTGCACTCCGAGCATCCCACCCTTGCTTCTGAAAATCCACTGCCATCAATCTGTTTTGCAGACCACCAGTCTTCCTAAAGCTCCATCGTCATCGTGCCATAATTCTCCATCTTCAAAAACTTAACATAGCTTTCAATTGCCCACAACTGCTAATGTTCCTTCCAGGAATTCAAGACTCTCCATTCATGTGATAAGAATCTACTTAGGGAGCTTGCTTTAAAAGTAAATCTAGACCTACAGATTCAGAATGAGGAATGGTGGGTGGGAGCTACAGGTGGAATCTGTAATTTTCACAAGTACACAGACGAGTCTAAAATAGATGTTCTGCTTCAACTAAGTAACACTGATTTGACCCACTCCCTTTAGCCACCTTCCTCACTTTCGTTACTCCAGTGTTATTATTTTACACCTGCTTTCAAATTCCAATCATCCTTGAAAACCCAGTTTCAATAAGCTCCTCCAAGAAAACTCTAACAGCTTCAGATGAAATGAGTACCACAGTCTTGTCCGTGTTTCCCAGGCAAAAATAATTAGATCTTAGCACTTATTGGTTCCTTACTATAAACCAGGCATCATTATATTATAGGCACTTGGGCTAGAGCAATGTACCATAATCCCGGAACTTAGTCAGTTCACCGTCTAATGGCACAGACAAGAAAATCTGTGACTCCAGTGCAGTGTGATAAGGTAGTGAGGGGAGTCAGGTGCAGAGGAGGGGCCATAAGTAGGCCAAGCATGGAGGAAGACACTATCTATTTTGAGTTGAGTGAAGTTTAAGATGAGTTTTAAAAAGAAAGGAAGCCAGGGGATAAAAAGGAGGAAGTGTGTCCCGAGGCCGAGGGAAACAGTGTGGAGGAGGGAGCAGAAGCCAGAGACGTATGCTCCTATCAGTACTTGTAAGTTCTTTGGTGGGGCTGGGCCAACAGTCTATAGGTTCATAAAATGTTAGAAGCAGCTATAACTTCAATTCCATCCAATTTATCCTTATTGGACAGAGGAAAAGACAGGACCCAAGCCATAAAGCGACTTGACCAAGGTCAATGGCTTTGGCTAAGCCAATGTTCTTCCCACTACATTACATTGTGTCTCCTGGCCCATGTTTGAGGAGCATCTGAAGTCTTGTTTGCTGACTATTAAATAAAACACAAATTAAAGGAAACTAGCATGGCATTATAGAAATACACAGTTTCAGGAAAGTAGGTTTCCACGTCTACTTCTATTTTGAAAATACAAGGTAACCTTGAGCAAGTCACTTTCTTTCTCAGGGTCTGTTTCTTTATGTGTCAAGAGGCTGAATTAGATAATCTTGAGTATCCCCCTGGCTCTCATAGATCATTCTTTAAATATGTTATCATTTCTTTTCTTTTCTTTTTTTTTTTAAAGGGGAGCCAGGCTGGACAGGGAGGCTTCTATTGTTAAAACTGCCCCTTTTGAATTTTTTTTTAAGATTTTTTTATTATTATTATTGGGCAAGGGGAACAGGACTTTATTGGGGAACAGTGTGTACTTCCAGGACTTTTTTCCAAGTCAAGACCACATCAATCTTAGTTGTGGAGGGTGCCATTCAGCTTCAAGTGGTGGTCCTTTCAGTCTTAGTTGTGGGGGGTGCAGCTCAGCTCCAGGTCCAGTTGCCATTGCTAGATGCAGGGGGCACAGCCCACCATCCCTTGTGGGAGTTGAACTGGCAACCCTGTGGTTGAGAGGACGCTCTCCAACCAACTGAGCCATCCGGGAGCTCAGCGGCAGCTCAGCTCAAGGTGCCGTGTTCAATTTTAGTTGCAGGGAGCGCTGCCCACCATCCCTTGCGGGACTCGAGGAATTGAAGGCAACCTTGTGGTTGAGAGCCCACTGGCCCATGTGGGAATCGAACCAGCAGCCTTCGGAGTTAGAAGCATGGAGCTCTAACCGCCTGAGTCACCGGGCAGGCCCCATATCATTTATAATAAAATGTATGATGTGGTCTTTGGTCTAATTGCACCTCGCTTTTCACTTTTACAAGAAACGAAACACAGGTCGAAAGACTTTCTGTTCATTTACAACTCAGTTAACTAGTTAATGTGTAACTGAAGTGTGCAGTAGGTTAGCATCAGGAGAAGGGGAATCAACGTGACCGAGAGGTCTTGGAGAAGGTGAAATCTGAACTGTCCTCTGTAGGAGGTGAGGACCTGGCCAGGAAGACAGGAGGGTGTTTCAGAAAGGACACCTGAGCACGGTGTAGGAGTCCAGGCTCCACAGGGGCCTTGAGGGAAGCAGGCTGCTGGGGCAGAGTCTGGATGGGGAGCGTGAGAGGCAGGGGGCGCCTGGATGGAGGACATGGCTGTCACACCAGCTACAGTGTGGACTTGATGCAGGAGCTCAGGGCAAGGCGTAGGAGATTGATTTGGCCAGCAGGGCAGATATCGCTCCAGGAGCCTGTTTCATTAAGTGCAGAATAGGTCTTGAGGGCTCAGACTTAGGAAAACATGTTCTTAGTTTTACATCCTTCTTCGGTTTCAATTAGGTGTTCTGTAATTATACAATAAATTCTCAGCACTGTGAACTATTACAATGTGAAACACTATAGACACACACAATGATCATGTTCAAGCCAATGGTATTTTAAAGCATTTGTAAAAGGCCTGAAGAATCTTAACAGTTCCCTGATTCCTGGGAGGCTAACAGGTGAGTGTTTTCCTCAATTGCTGTTCCCTCTTTTCCACTGTTGTATCTCAGTTTCTATATTTTGTCTTATGTTAATTGGATTTGATCTCATTACTCTGATGTGTTTAGGGTAAATTACCTCAAATTCTTTTTGGGAGAGGCTGGGGCCTAAATAAATTATTACTGAAGTTTATCTGGATGGATGCCCACTCTTAAATACCACATAATAAATAACGACAGAGTAATTTCATGCATACTGCACTTTTTAAAAGAGGGGTTGATTATAAACACAATCCCATGAATCCTATTTCAAGTTAACAATGCTGCATTTGTGTAGCATATCAGGCATTATAAATTTTTTTTAAAAATTGTGGTGAAATACAGATGACATAAAACGTAACCATTTAAATGATGTTTCAGTGCACAGTTCAGTGGTATTAAATACACCCACAATGTTGTGTCACCATCACCAAAACTTCTCCATCACCCCAAACTGAAGCTCTGTGCTCATTAAACACTAACTCCTCATTCCTCCCTCTCCCCATCCCCTCATAACCTCTATTCTACTTGCTGTCTCTCTGAATTTGCCTGTTCTAGCTACCTCATGTAAGTGGAATCATACAATATTCGTCCTTTTGTGTCTGACTTATTTCACTTAGCATAATGTTTTTAAGATTCATCCATATTGTAGCATGTATCAAAATTCATTCCTGTTTAAGGCTGAGTATCTTTCACTGTCTGTATACACCACATCTGTTTAACCATTTGTCTGTTGACAGAAACTTGGGTTTGTTCCACCTTTGGGCTACCCACTGAAATAGCGCCCAGTATTCTGACTCTGCAGCATCGCTCCCTAAACGACAGGGCCTGCACAGGAAGGACACAGGGAGTAAGCAGGTTGGAGCAAAAGGGCTGCTGGCTCAGCCCATATGAGTTTATGACTGGGATTCAAGGAATCAGGTTCAAATCTCGGAGCCACGACGCACAGGCACACCTGCAACCCAAACATAACGAGACACAGTGGGAGAGATCGCTGGTGCCCCAAGGAGATTCCTGGGACACTGCTGGTAGGAAAAGCATTGTTACTCAGTTAATGGGAAAGGTAGTCCTGGTACTCACTCCAATAGGAGTGTCCAGCAGCTTGATCATCTTCCGTAAAGACAAGATATTGGGAAACAGTGACTAAGCTTCCACTTCATGCAAATGAAAAGAAGTCTATTGTACAAAGGAAATTGCTAAAAAAGTGTGTGCTTAAAATAGTCAAAGATCAAAAAATGTTGAGAAGAGACACACTGCTTTCTCTGCCCTGTGCACCTTTATTGCAGACCGAGTTGCATCTTCATCTCTCCTGCGGATACCCTCCTATTCTATTAATTCCTCTCCTCCCAAGAGGTTTGTTTGTTTGTTCATTTATTGTGGTAGAAACATATGGCTCAGAAATATGCTCTCTCTTTCTAGGATTACTTAACTCTGTATCTGCAGGATCAAATAGGTGTTTAATACAGGTTTAGGACCTGAGATCATCAGACCAACCATACTGACTCAAAAAATATGTATTGTTTCAGATCAAATGATTTACCAACGATTTTAGAATTGGTTTTTTAGAAGGGCTGTTATACCAAAAATCTCAATATAGCAAAACTATTTCTAACCCTTAACTAACGGTCTGCTTATTTTAAATAATACTCAATATGAAACCCAGGCAAGCATATAACTACCTTATGAATTGGTTTAAGTGGGATTTGAACCACATATGCTCCATAAAGCGGGCGATGAGCACCTAGGAATTATTGACTGTAGAAAAGGGAAATAGAGAATGACAGTTGTCCTTAAAATATCAGCACAACCAAACTGAAGAGCACAATTCCTAACACAAATGACTGCATCTGCGCTAGGCCTGTAATCCCCACAGTGATTTTCTGAATGTCTCCATGCGCTGACCTTTTCTTGTTTTCCGTGGTACCACCCAAATCATTTCAGGTCATGGGACCCAAACCATTTTGTTCAGTTTAGATAGCTGTGGCAAGGCTGGTACCAATTGTCTTTTAAAATAGAAGTATTAATTGGACAGCATTCACTATCATCCCTACACAAATGTCAGTCAGTCCCTCAAGTTGGATAAATCTTCCTGAGTAGGAGAGAAGGGGGTGCAGTTAGAGGCGGCCCCTTGGAACTTGCACAGAACCCCGAATGGCCCTGGGATGTGCAGTGGTGGGAGGGGAGAGGAAATGCTGCGAGACCCAGTGTCAGGGAGTGGTATTGGGCCACTGTCACGGGCTGTCTGAGCATTTGCAACATGGAGGGAAACTGTGCCTGCCTCACTCCTGCCCCCAGCCCTCTCCCCTCCCCTCCTTCCCTGAGAGAGGCCCACCCTCTCCACAGCACAGCTCTACTGGGCCAAGGAGAGGCCCAGCAACCAGAGCCTGCCTCTCCAAGGCTGTCCCTGTTCTGTGGGCCCTGCTGAGGGTTCCATGGACATGTAGAGATGCCCTTATGTGTTGATGTGGAAGGAAATGGTCAGTGTAGGAGGCCCCAGCCCCTTGCAGATGAGACGAGAAAGGAAGAAAATGGGTTCTGAGAATGGCCTGCAGCGAGTGCCTCTGTACGGTCAGTTCCCTTCATCTTCCACTTCTGGGTGTGTCTACTATGGCTTCTTCCAACTGCCACGGTCCTGGAATTGAAGGAGGATGCCAAACGTGCCAAACCACAGGAGCAGAAGCAAGGGCTGTTCGAGACGGGTGAGAGTGGCTCCAGTGTCAGCTTTGGGGCCTGTTGGCATCACAGGAGAAGTACACTGGGGCCATTGTACTGTGACAAGGCTTCTTGGAACGAAAGTTTGAACATTCGGTGACTGTGGGAAGCATTCAGCAAAAATTCAATTCAACCAGCAGTAATACATACCCACTCTGTGCAGAGCTTGTGTGTGGGGGGTTTCTTCAGGGACACTGGAGACGAGCAGGATGTGGGCTCCACCCTCAAAAGGTCTGAGGGGAACACAGATCCACAGACAGCTTACACAGTGACAGAATGCCACCAACTGTTATTGACACGTACAACCCTGGGCTGGGTCCCCTGGTGAGAAGAGGAGGATTCTGGCCCTTGGGACATTCAAGCCCCATCCGGTCACCGTTCCACAACGTGTTTAGATATTTCATTTTAGACATGTTAAGCTTCAGACTGAAGTGACACATTTAAATGAAGACATTCAAGAGTGGAGCTCAGAATCTAGACTAGCAGTATAAATCAGGGATTAAAGGCAATGAGTGAGACCACTGAGGAGCAAGTGTGGGGAGGAAAGAACACCCAGAGGGATGTGGGTGGGTGGGAGGGGAAGGCGGGCAGTAAAGGAGGAGGAGGCATCGTGGAGATGCTGCCTTATTTTATCAGGCGATGCTGGATTAACAGAAACGCGTTTCCAGAGCCGTGAAGCACAGCAGGTCCTCCTATAGCAATGACGATGGGATGCAGCAGGAAGACCACAGTGAGACAGCGGAGCTTTCTGTTATCCGTGGAGGGCGTGAGGGTAACAGCCGTTCACACAGCCCACAAGGATGGCCTGATGCCATGCTCAGCACTTCAAACACGTTATTGTGATTGCGCTTAGTCCTCACTGCACCCTTCCTGGCAGAAGGTACCGTGGGGTGTAGAGAGGTTGGGTCACTTGTCCAGACCTGGTGGTCAGCAGGCAGCTAGGTCAGGATTCCACCTCATCCCTCTCACAGCCCAGCCTTACACCACACCAGTTTTAGAGCACACAGGCTGTGCTGTGTCTGCATTCATAGGGCAGGGCCTGTACAGGGTCTATGAGGAAATGTCCTAGCTCACCGAATTCAGAAAGAGCCCGTTAACTGGACAAGTGAAGCCTGGCACCATGGCGAAATGCTTCAGTTGCTAGATAGTAAGCCGGTCAGGTATCAAACCCGTTTTCTCCTCTCATAATTTCAGTAACACTTGCCTCTTTCTTGGGTGTCTTTTGCTCCAAGCACCTCCTAGCTTCTCTTGTACTCAGGTTTCAAATCTTCTTTCCCCACAACTAATGATGCATGCCCCTCTGCAGTCCTCCCTGGTCCTGTCTCGTTCATTTGCTTCACACTCTGCTCTTTCTCTGCCTCATCTTATCCTTTCTAACAAGCAAATCTTACAAGCAAATTGCAATTCTTTTCATTTTTCAAGTTTACCATCTTGATGTTACAGTTTTCTTTTTCTAGTACTTTCTGTAGTTTTCTAGTGCCTGGTGGTGAGATTGAAAGTCATTTATAAATCTAATCATAGTGGTCTTTGTTCACAAGCAGCTACTGTGTACACTGAGGGCAAAGTGACACTGCCCTCCGTAGTGGTCAAATCACCACTGTCATCTAATTTTATTTTCAGTTAACTTCAAATTTTTCATGTATTCCCTCCTAATAGAAGAAACTGAGTACTTTGTTCTATACCATCAAGTCTATCATTCTCTTCCTCTCTCTCTGGGTTGTTATGGGGAGATAGCGTGCTGTAGGAAATCCTCCCAGATGGGCAAAGCGGCCTCCCAGATCACTGCCCACTTCCCTGTGTAGTGTGTGCATGAATGGGCACCAGGGAAGGCATTCTAGGCTACTCTGTTCATCCCTGTCTCTCATCTACAGTGTCTGCCTTCCTCTCAACAAAAGCCACACATCTCACCACTGTCCCGACTTACTTTTTTTTAACTCTTGAGTGTTTCCTCTTTTCTAATTTTTTTTTGGGGGGGAATATTGGGGAACAATGTGTTTCTCCAGGACCCATCAGCTCGAAGTCATTGTCCTTCAGTCTAGTTGTGGAGGGCACAGCTCAGCTCCAAGTCCAGTTGCTGTTTTCAGTCTTTAGTTGCAGGGGGCGCAGCCCATCATCCCATGTGGGAATTGAACCGGCAACCTTGCTGTTAAGAGCTCCCACTCTAACCAACTGAGCCATCCGGCTGCCCTCTCCTGACTTACTTTTGAAATCATTTATCTGTCTGGGGTGTCTATATCCATATTGAATGGTGTGCATATGTGATTTTCATATGTGTTTATCAATGTTCGGGTCAGTTTGCGTTTCTTGTGGGTACAGTCCTGTGCATTCATTTTGTGGAATACACATGTACTGACACATGGACCTATGTGGGCCTAGTTTCAAATGACCTGAAAGGAATATAATGGTAATTGAACACTTATGCATAAATACAACATACACATACGATACCTGGGGGAATACATGTAGGATTACCATCAGGGTTTTATTTCAAATAGGTAAAGAAGGGAGGGGATTTGCACTGTACCAACAAATGAGTCAGCCTATTTATGGGTCACTGTCAGTGACCCCCTTACCAATGACATTATATACATATTCCTGTGAGGGTGTGACCTGCATGTGGCACTATAGTCTCTGAGTTGATCATACAGGTAATCAGTTCTTTCTACAGGTAATATATGAAAAGAATTGCATGGTGTGAGATATCCTAAAGAGATTAAGGAAAGCAGTTACAAAACTTCCTAAAAATCTAGTTTAAAATAACAAGTACAATGTTGTGTCCGGTTTCAAACTCTGATTCAGCAATCTATTTTTAACCCATCTTATTCCTTTTACAATAAGAAACCCAACGTTTATTTTACTGACATATATGCATTAATCTTTTGTTTTCTGTCCTCTTTTGAAATATGTACGATTACAAAATTGTTCAAAATATCACCTGTTAAACGATAATATTTGTTCTATAAGAAGCCTAGAACAACATTTGGGGAATAAGAAACCAAGCCCATAAAATATTTATTTATCACCTCTTTCCTTCGGTAGAAATTTACATTCTCCTGATTTTGTCCAGTGACGAGCATCAAGTACTTTAACTTGGGAAAACAGCTCACAGAGGGCATTCATTCATGCAGATTCTGACTCACCGTTGATCATCTTGAGTCAATGGTCTCAACTACAGCGGCGCGGGGAAGCACGTCCTCGAGTTGTCATGCACTCACAAGAACAGAATCCGGCGAGACCCATCACCTTCACCTACATGCCGGGTAGGTGGCGGAGGGGCAGGCCAGGCTGGCGTTGGCAGTGATGCCAAGAGGTGCAGGAAACGCGGGCTGGCGGCGCGGCGGGAGAGGCTCCGGGCTGCGGCGCCCCCGCCCTCGCCGGGAGCCCCTGATTGGGTCCTCCCGGGTCTGCCCGCTTCAGCCCGCTCCCCGCCGGGGAAGTGAGCCCACCGAGCGCTGGCTGCCCAGTCATCGCCCAAGATTTAAAGCGGGCAAGTTTTGTGCTTGAGACCAAAGACTTTCGCTCCGAGTCTGGGCAGAGGGCAGACCTTCGATTTGGAAGTTAAGGAGCTGGACTTGGACTTTGTGAGTTTTGCTTTAGGCTCTCTTTGAAATTAAACTGGGCTTGATGGTAAAATCGTTAGGGGGGCGGGTGATCCCCTCCCCCATTTGCATTTTTAAAACTAACCGCTGTACTGAAGCTTTAGTTTGCTGTAAGTTAGAGTTTCCTTCCTTTGTCATTGAGAAGCTCAAGGCATAAGTGTTGTGACTAGAGCTCTTTTTAACAAGATTAGCCTGCTCTTAGAACTCGTGCTCTAAAATGGAAAATAAAATGATGAGGGAACTGCAAACTCGGTTAAAACTTAATCTTCCATAGATAAGTAACTGTCGCTTGTTCTTAACGAATGGATTGTTAGTTAACAGATTCTACCTCCTCATGGAAAGTGTATTCAGACCAGTTGTTTCATAGCTAATTAACATGTGATTGCTCATACAATTTTTAAAAATTACTCTAGAGCCCACCGCATCCTAACTGCGGCCGAGGTCCGCCGGGGGTGGAAATGTTGTCTTCCCTTCCGGATCACTAAGTGACGGAAGCTCTAGCACGCCCGAGGGGATCAACCTCAATTCCTGGCACGGGTAGTTCTTTGTGCGGGGGACCAGAGACCGGCTCGGGGTCCGCAGCGAGGGCGCGGGGCCGCCCAGCCTCCGCCCCTCCCCTGCCGGGCCCGCCGCCCTGCGACGCCTCCTCGCTGGAGCAGCTCTCGGACCACGGAGAGCCTGGAGTCTCTTCTGCTTGCTCTAGACCAGGCGAGGTCTCTGTAGAGCCGAGAGGGGAAGAGAGTCGCGAGGTGAGGGCACACTGGTTCGCACTGGGAACTGCAGGACTTCAGGTTGGAATTGCACGCTGGGGCCGGGGCGCGCAGCCGGGGCAGATCCCCGGGCCCCTGCTGTCTGTCCCGGCGCAGAGCGCGCGGTCCCGCGTTGGGAAGAGGGGGCGGCCCTACCCGCCGCGGGCCAGGGCTGCCGGCACCGAAAGCGCGGCGGGGAAAGGAGGCGCGTTCTCTCCGGAGCGCCTTTGTTTGCTCCTGCCTGCGGGCGGGCGTCAGACCCCCGAGACCCCAGGCCCAGCCGCCGCCCAGGTGCGGCAGGTAGGCTGGGGGGTCCGGAGCTCCGGTTGGGGTTAAGCTTCCCGGGGCCGGGCGGGTTCCCCCTCCCTAGGGAGTTGCAGCCAGGCGGCCGCGGAGCAGCGATGCCGCGACCGGCCGGAGCGCGGGAGACCCGAGGAGAACGCCGCGCCCTGCGGGCCTCGGTTTCCGGCTGGGGTCTCCCAACCTTGCTGCCGCCCCTAGACTGCCGGGATGAATTCGGTTAGAAAGCCTGCGCCGGGGTGGAAATCGGTAATCACGAGAATGGGGAAGGTTTCGGCGAGTTTCTGGCTGGGGAAATGGAGGCGAGGAAGTGGGCTGAGGGGACACTGGGAAAGGACACCTCTTCCTAGCGGGAAGGTCTCTGCTACTTTGTTCGGCTCTGCCGAAATTTATTTTGCATCCCGAAGTGATATAGTCAGCTGCTTCCTCGGAGACCCTCCAGGTGAAAGTAGCAACTCTTCCTCGGACTCTGACTACACGCCCTATATTTTATCTTTCCCGGTGTTGGTTTTCATAGATTAAGGGTCATGTTAAAGGGACATCTGTGTTGAAACCGCACAGTGGCTGGTGGTGGCTGGTCGCTCATATTTAGGGTAATTCTCTGATGAATGTACATCCTTTAGAATTGGATTTGTTCCTCTGTGCCTTTATTTTGGGAAACTTTGCCTGGTCCCTATGGGGGAAGGGAGAGGGATGTGTGAGGAGCTGAAACTGACCCAGAAAAGGATGACTGAAGGTAGTTGTATTAAATAGTGGCGCTAGAAAGATCCCATCCTGAACTTTCTGAAAGGGGGATTGGTGATTAGCAGCCGAGGTTGTAACTTTCTCAAGAGAAACTTATGGTAGATTTTATATGTTGGCGGAGGGCAGTTGGTAGTGGCTGCTTTCATGGGCCAACTCTTTTATTTTAAAGCAAGATAAACTCAATACCTGAAATATTTCCCTTTTATACTTAAAATGACCTTTCTCTCTCCTGCGGCATCCCTCTCTTCCCCGTGCCCAAGGGCACTCTCCCTGAGTATTTATTGAGCACTCTGAGGACGAGGCTGACTGACTAACCCATCTGTGTCCCCCAGGGGCTCACCCTGACACCTAAAGATAGGCATGAGTGATGAGTATGATCATAGGGAAATTTCAAGCTGAAGCTCAGAGAAGCTAGCTCTTCCTGGGGAAGTGAGAAATGAGGCATGGTTAGGAGGCATAAAAGATACTGTGTGTAAATGCTTTGCCACCCCCCACACACCCTCAAAAAATGGAGAAGAATTTTCAAAATAATGTGTAGGCTCTGGCAAGTAAAAATGTCACATATTTCACTGAAATGGAGATCAAGTTTCCCTTTTATAAAAGGCTGATTCAAATAGGGAGATTGTAGGAAAAGGAAATAACTTTCTAATTCTCAAATATAGAACAGCTTGAATAATAACTCATGGGTTTTGAAATGGGTCATCTTTTTTAAATGGGTCATTTTGGCTAGAATCATTGCACTTGGTGACTTTCAAATTGTAAAAGAAGAGTTCTTTCTGACGACCAACTGCACTACTAGAATCTACATAACAGAATAGGATGTGGTAGTGGTAGAAAGAAACTGGGAGAAACTCAGAAGGAAATAGTCTCTTCTAAAGTAGCAAAATGTATCCTACCTTTTTGGAATTTTCTATGTGCTCAGTTGAATAGATCTCAACTTTGCATCTGATGTCACATTATACATTTTGGGGTGGGGGAAAATATTTCCATAGCCATTTTTTATTCTATTGTTAGAATAATCTTGTGAAGAGATGCATATATTGTATCTATGTTCCAGAAATCGAGACACAGCAAATTATTACAAGAGTTCGGCCATTTGACAGAATCTCTGCTAGCAAAGATTTAGCTAGAACAGTGTAAATCTGAAATATTTTTCTTACAATATACATACATAGTGGATATAAGAATCTTCGTGTTTCAAAGATAAGAAAGTTGATCAAGTGAGATGTAAACTTTGAATAAACAAGCGATTTTTTTTAAACATCAGAAGCTGACTTTGCTCTGTAACTTATTTTTAAGATTTATCTTCCATCATATAGGCTTTAACACTAGAAGTCAGTTTTCTACAGAAAGGAATGTTCTACCCATTCTGCAGGTAATCAGTCCCCAAAAGTTCAAGTTTAATATCCTATTACACAGCTTAAGATCCACCTAAGCTTTTATATTTTATCTCTTATTCCTTTCCTCCTACTCTTCCTACAACTTTCTGATAGTTCTCTAGACAAAGTAAGTTAAAAGGTTGACTCAACTTAAGTTTCCTTCTCCATAATTTAGAGGGCCTTAAAATCTTTGGTTTTGTCATCATTATTGAAATGTATTTTTAAGTGCTTGTGGGAACCATATTGTTCTTTCCTGTCGAGGACAATGGTAGACCATATTCAGTCAATTAGTAGTGATACTTCTGTTCTCAGTCTCAACCTATCTGGGATGTGCTAAGTGGCCCTTAGCAATCAGATCAGTATTTTAAAAAGTTCATATCTAATATTCTTTTAAGAAGAAGAATATTAAGAACCTATCTCATTATTTTGAAAGGAAAATAATCCTGGATGAATATCAGCCATCTGCTCTCTAAACCATCATGGTAAAGATGCATGAACAATTTCTAGAGTAAGGAAATTAGGGTATGTTGCACACCTGATCTGGACCACACTTTGTCAATAAATTATCTCAAATAATCCTCAGAAAACACTGTGTGATATACGGTTTAGAGACATGTGACCAGAAAATGGAAGCAACCAGAATATAAATCTACCTTTGTTCACATTCTAAAACTCTTGGTTTTTCCACTCGCTTTCCTCCCTTAGGTTGGTTCCAGGTTGCACTGGAATGTTTACTTACTCCAGTAAGGGATCAATACTGGAAACAACTCTGAAGCCTTCCCGACATCCCACCTGTGGCCATACTACACAGTATGTGAGAAATTAATATTTATTGAATTAATTCAATGTAGGCATTACCTATTTGCTGAGCTGCAAATGCCTGGAGCAGGGTAGGTGCGTAATAAATGATAGTTAGCTTATTATAATAAATGTTGATCAACCAAGACAGAAAGGTGTTACATATGTGTTATATACACCTCTCATGTTTTACACCATTATTTCCTTTTTGTACTCTGTAAACCCTCAATCAAATGTTGTTTCCAAATATCATGTCCAGAACAGGACATATGAACTGCAGTTGGACAAAGGGCTTATATGTGTAACTTATACAACAGGCGTATACTGGGTTATATTGTCAGCTTATTTCTAAATCACTATTTTTCATATCATATTTTGGCCTCAGCTCTGTATGACTCTTTCATTTCGTCTAATACTTATTCATCAAATATTTGCTTAAAACATTTGCTCTGAGTCCTATACTTTTTTTCTCTTCTTCCATCCTTCTCACCTCTTTTAAAAAACAACAACAAATCCTTCTGCCACTTTGGATCTCTTCCCTTAAGTCCCCCAATCCTCTTTATAGAGGAAAGACTTTGCGCACCAAAGGTCACAGACTCATGTGGTCACTTTCCCCATTATCTCGTGCTACAGGAATCAATAAAAGGAAGGAGGGAAAACTGAGATGAAGGGTTAAGAAACAGGTATGTTACAAAGAAAATGAGAAAAAGCTCTGACAAAATGCAGGTGGGAGCAAAACATAAGTAAGTGACTCCAAACTTCAAACAGTGGAGCAAGTTCTTTGACTTCTTGGGTCACTTGTCTTGGCCCTGCCCCACCTACTCCCCTGCCCTCCCATCCTGATGGGAGCTCCAGGAAGACCAGCTGTGCCAGTGCCAGGCAGGAAGGGCAGGTGAGGAGCTCAGGGACGGGCCTGGAACTGATCAGCTGCTTCTGAGCTGCCCCGGTGTCTGGAATTTATAGAGATCATGTAGTGAACCCCATGGTTCAGTGCCTCAGTTTCTTATTCTGCAAAATTGGGAGATCATTTCTCCCTCATAGGTCATCTGAGGAGTAAAGAGTTACTATATATGTAACACATTCCAAACGTGCCTGCTATACAATAAAGCACACCCATGTTAATAACTGTTGCTAGAGTGAGCAAAAGGAGTTTGTTTCTTAAGTAGGCAAGAACAAAACCGACAAGAATTGTATTTAAAAGAGCAAGCATCCCTGTCAACCCAAACAACTGTGCCTCAAGAATGAATACAGAAGGCCAAACTTAGAAAAACAAATGTTTGACCTTTATGAAGCCTACTTTATATTTCAGGGTTTTTTGTTTGTTTTAAATTCTATATAATCACTCATTGCTGGAAATTATTAATACCTTTTCATGTAACTCCTCTGAAATAGAATAATACGTCCTCTGTAGCCCTGTGCTACCAGTTTCCTTACCATCTGTCTTTACATAGGGCCTGTCTATATTTGTTTGTTCATTTGGTATTTCCCTGTCTTTATTTGTCACATAACCAGCAAACAAGTCTACACCTTTGTTTAACTTATAAAGAAGCATATAACTTCGTTTCTGTGGGTGAGGAGCTTATTACTGGATTCACACTGTAGGTTATATAACCGAATTTGATCCAATACTTACTCATCAAATATTTGCTTAAAACATCCCCTCTAAATCCTATACTTTTTTCTTTCCTTTCCTTCCCTCTTTCTCACTTCTTTTTGTTCCCCCCTTCTGTCAGTTTGGATCTCCTCCCTTCAATCCCCCAATCTTCTTTGTGGAGGAAAGACTTTTTGCACCCAAAGGACACAGACTCCTGAGGTCTTTTCTTCTGTCTCACATCCATGCTTGCTAGGTTGGAATTTAAAGTCTTTGCACTAACACTGAATGACACTAACACTAACTCTTTAAATGCATTCTTTGTGGAGGAATAACAACTCCCAATAGCTTCTAACCGTTGCCCATTGCTTGAGCAAAATTTCATAGCTAGTCACAGCCATAAAAATGCCTAAACATAGCTGGTGGGCAGAATTTTTCCTTTTTCACAGGAAACACTCAATGTGATTAAAGAATAAAATAAAATTGAGAGAATGTCTATTTTTCATGTTTAAAATGTGAGCTGTGAATTCAAATTTCAGATTGCTTTCTTCCTTCCTGAGCAAATAAAAAGGCAACTGGTACTAAACATTAACCAGTTGTGTGTCGTAGCACCAATTACTACAACTAATTTACTAAGAAAAATCTATGAAAATCAAATTATAGCCTCTCCAGTAAATTCAGGGCTTTCTACTTCTGATTTCTTTTAACATGGCAATTTGGCTCCTGAGACTTGGTCCTAGCTATGTATAACAGGGAATATAGATGATCAGACAAGCCAGGTAAAAATTCTTGGAATGTAGAACAAAATGCAAGATTAAGATGGGACAGAAAATGTTATCTTTATTCTCTTCGTGTTATGCCTGGACACGAAACAAAAATTGTCTCCCTGGGACTTTAAGTCATAAAAGTTTAAATGTAAAAGGTCTAAAGTATTCAGGCATTTTTTTTTCAAACTGACTCACTGAAAGAGCATCATTAGTTTATAGTCATACTTTTATCACTTTAAAATTTTGTGCCTCAAATGAGTGCCTCCCGTGCCTCTCCCTAGTGCTCATCCTGACTGTCAGTGTGCTTTATGGAGGGAATGGACAGGGCCGGGGAGCCTGGGAAATCATGGGGAGGAGAAGCTGACAATGTGTGTGACGTCTTCTCCTTTTATGAGGTAGGAGGTGACGTCAGCCAAGAGAGGAAGACAGGCCTTGGGAGAGGCAGGGGAGACAGCGTGGCTGGTGAAGAGACTAGGAGAGAAAGAAGGTCCAAAGCAAGTGAAGGATGCTCACATAGCATAGGGCACCTGCGCAGTGAGGGATGGCCATGTGCAGTGATGCTGCCTGCCTGGGCGCTCTGCGTCTCCAGCAGCCCCTCAGGTACAGGAGCAGAGGAGACAGGAGGACCCAAGGTCTGGAGTTGTTGGGATGGAAAGACGGGAACCAGGGAGGGACGGCAAAGGTGTCAGATTATTTCTCACCTGAGACAGGAAAGTGGGTAAGAAGAAAAGTCTTACCCAGTGGAGCTTGCTTAGTGGGTGGGGGGCTTAGGGGACAAGCAGGAAGTGGCAGAGGATTCTAGATGAATGTTTAGAGGTTGTGGTTGAAGGGTGAGTGTACTGGAAAATGCGCGTAGAATTCAGAATTCCAGAGGAAATGCACTTCTAAGTGAAGCCCAATAAAGGACTTTCTTGCTGATTAGTTGTCTTGTGTAGGGGGAGGTAATGTGAACACATGGTATATACCTCATAAAATAAGGGTTCCTTAAAATTCTGAGTGTTGTATGTCTGCTAAATCAGATGTAGAAATATAGTATCCCTAAGATTAGATGTTGTTACTATATTACAATCATGGCCAGAAACAGGGGACGAGAGACATATGGATGGACAGAAAAATACGTGCATTTTGAATTCAAACGCAATGGCTTTCTCTAGTTAACACTACTCAGCCCCAGGTCTCAGATTCACTATTGCTTCTCCTCCTGGAAGATGCCTCCCCAACCTCCACCCAGCTCCCAAACGGGTCCGTGGCCGTCGTCAGACCCCACTGTGTTCCCAACACAGCTGTCACTATGGGCCCCACATGGATCTTCCCACTCAGAGCTCCGTGACTCAGCCTTGTCTGTCCTGCCTTGCGACTTGCTTCCTCTACCCACGTGTTACCCCATCTTCATTTTCTCATGAACTACCCTTTGAAAATAGTTCCTTTTCTCTTTGACTCCTCCCTCTTCTCCTTCTCTGAGTTTATTTTCCTCCAGGCCTCTCTGCTCACCTCTCCCTGGAAAGCTCATCCAAATTCACAGCAGCCGCAGTCTTTATGCTCAGAGTGCCCCCTGATCTTCGCTCCTGTCTCTCTCCAGTCTCATTACCTGCTGGACTTTACCTGTTGTGTCTCCAACACCTCACACTCAACGCAGGTCTAAAACCAACCATGTTCTCCCTTCACTGTAACTCAGGAAACCAGATTTTGTTTTTCTTGAGAGGGACTTCTTTGTCTCTGCCTTCCCTCCCCACTTCCACCACCAGACTAGGCCCTCCTCACCTTATCCTGCTTCAGCATGAGGTCCTGACAGAACCCGTGTCATCTCTAGACACCTTGAATCCATCTCATGCCACGGCCAGATTAATCGCTTTTGCATAAAGCTTAATATTTACTGACAAGGGAGTTGTTAAAAATGGAAACAAATACTTCTGTGACTTCCTGCTTCCCTCAGTACTCCCTGGCTCCTCAGCCTTATTTTCAAGGTTCTCTGTAAACCCCAACCTGTCTTCTTTCCAATACATGCCTGTTTCTCAAATGTTGGCCACATGGCAATTCTTTCCTTTCTTGCCTGAAATGGGTGGTTTCTCTTCCAGCAACCACCCAAATCCTGTTATCCTGGGGTCCTTCTGATCCTCTGTCGCTGATGTCTTCTCCTAGGGACGCTCCTATTGTGCCTGGAGCTAGTATTGCCCAAATCAGCACTGACACACGACACGGTCTGTCCCTTACTGTGACGTGCCGACTGCCGTCCATGGGAACTGTGCTTTCATGTGGGCACTGCGCGTCTTGTCTCAACTGGACTGTAGGTGCTTTCAGATTGGAGACTATAAAACACTGCGTCATGACGCCCACCATGCTAGCACAGGTATTTCCACAGCAAATACTCACATGCTTGTAGGATGAATGGAAACACTGGACACTGAGGTTGTTTAACTTAAAGTGCAGACCTCAGCATCCTCATTGACACTTCAAAATTTATAGCAGGTTTTGCATAATATTTTAGGATCGCAAAAGTAGACTCAGCAAAGGAATGAGTTGACAGCATGGTGAAGTAGAAAAAACAATCAGGGGTCATTTAGGGAAACTTGTAGCCTGTAGGTACACTAACTCGAAGAAATATTGTTGAGTAACTGAGGGGCACAGCTCCAGTCTGAGGAGTATTTGGGGTGGGGTCTGCCACCTTCTTTTCTGATGTTCCTACTTCTATTCTTTATTCTTCTGACGACTTCTGTCTATTAGGAAAGAGAATGTGAAAGCTATCTTTTCCTTCTTCTTAATTCCAGTAGAAACAACCCCAAATTATAGTCCAAATATTTGCATATTTTCTTTTAAGTAGTTTTTTGTCCTGTTCTCTCCTATAGTTTTTTGTGTCTCCTATTTTCAGCAGGCTCTGAGTCATCTGTAATTGTTATATACTCTCATTAACAATACATTGATACTTGCCCCCAATTTGCAGAGGAAGTCATCAAATCAGAATGCAGTGAGCGGTGCCTGAGGTTTGGTGCCCGGCCACAAACAGGGGTAACCCTGGAGTTTCCAGCCTGTTAATTGGTCACTGAAAGAGCTTCGGGCACACAAAGGAACCTGCACCCACAGCATTCTGTTGTGGATGGTTGCAATGCATTGTTGGGATTGCTTTGTTTCCTGTAATGCCCAGCATTTTCTTTCTCCAGTTTGGGCAGGCCTGTGGGCTTCTCCCCAGCCCCCTCCCCTGCACTTTAAATACTGAAGGCAGAAGATGTGCTTTGGAGAAGCTGTAAGACTGAAAACCAGAAGAGTGCTTGGTCTCCGATGGCAAAGCCAGAGTTAGTGGCAACATTGCTTAGCTGTAATTAATGAATTTAGATCTCAGAGGTGCTTTTGCTTTGGGTTGGGAAAGGCTGGCCAGTGACTGGGTTCAATGTGCAGGAGTTCAGATGTCCTTTCATTATAAAAGCTGGGTACTGTAAAAGAGCAGTTTACCTTTCCTAAATCTTCCCCTCATCAGATCCGTACTCTCCATGGAGTTTAGTTATGATTGATGTAAACGGCAGGTAAATAATTCAGGTGACTGTGGGTGGAGAAACCTTTTTCAGAACTTTACATTCTGAACTGAACCTAAATAAGTAGAGTGGGTTGCTGGCTTCGTGATAGGTTCTTTGTCATTTTTCAGAAACCTTTTGACTCTTCGAGGTCAATTCGGAACAGTTGAAGAAATACAGGAAACTAGGTAAATCTTTTCCCATATTTACCTTATGGTGTGTGGGGGGGTGGATAAAATGAACGTTGTGGGCTGGCTGCTAAGCTGGAGTACCAACGTTCGCAGCAGCAACACACCAACCAAATGAGTAATAGACCCCATTCATTGGAGAGAGAGTAGGGCCTCTGTGAGTGAAGGGTCCATGTGGGAGCAGCGGAGGTTCGCTTGTGGGCCGATTGTCCTGCAAGAAGCTCAGGCTTGTAAATGACTGTGAGTGTGCCAAGCGAGCTGGCACCGGCACGCTGAGCACAGCTGCTCAGAAACGGGAAGCTAGCTTTGCCTGTGGTTCCAAAGGTTACTCTCCTCTTTGGTTCCTTCCCCAAGTCTGCTGGAATAGAAACTGAAGCTTAGTTTCAATTGAGAATTTTCTTAAAATTCTTAAAAAACTGACGCGGTCTTAACATCTGCCAATAAGTGTTCTCTGTCACTTTGTGTTAAGCCTCCAATGCCTTCAGTATATCTGATGGAGTAGGCAGAAGAGGCTTTCCTCTTCAGAGGTGGGCCGTTCTCAAAGTGAGCACTGTTAGGACTGAGAGGAAGTGAGGAAGTGCCCCACCTTCCACTACCCCCACCCCCACCCCGCCCCACAACAAATGAAAGTGATTTTGCAAAGTTGAGGCAGATGCCAGCATCAGAAACTGATGTTTCCTGTTGTCTTTCTTACCCTTCTTAGAACATTTGGTCCATGACCAGCCAAAACAATGGGGGGAATTGACTGATAATTGATCTATCCCTAACAGCAGTATTTCTCACCTTTTTGATGGTAAAGCACAACAAAAATGCATTTTATGTTACAACCCTGAAGGTACTACTTTCAGTACACTCTGCCAGTCTCTAGTCTGTTCTTTCTTTTTCTGTTTTAATGCTAGTAGTGACTTCCTAACTGATGCAGCAGTTTTAAAACCTATGCCCTAGGGGATAAGATATTCCCTGTGCAAAGTCTCAGTGGGGCTTAGCTCTGATCTCTGGTCCTCCTTGGACTTTTCACATGCCTGGCCTTTGCAGTTATCACCCTAATGTACAGTAATCATAGGGGATGGGAAATGTGAAGGTCTGACAATTAAGTTCTCGAACTCGTCCTAGAAAAAATGCCGTATACCTCATTGCTGAATATCACTACAGTCACCTTCGAAGCACTCCCCTTGGGAAGCTATGCACCAACACCAGTGCCTAGTCCACCCTTCAAAGCAATTTTGGAACTCTTTTTCTGGAATAGCCATCAGAGCTGTCGTCATATTACCCTTAATGTCCTGAATGTCATCAAAATGTCTTCCTTTCAACATTTCCTTTATCTTTGGGTAAAGAAAGAAGCCCTTGGGGGCCATATCAGGTGAGTAGGGAAGTTGTCCCAATACAGTGATTTGTTTACTGGATAAAAACTCCCTCACAGACAGTGCCGTGTGAGCTGGTGCATTGTCATGACACAAGAGCCATGAATTGTTGGCGAAAAGTTTAGGTCGTCTCACTTTTTCACGCAGCCTTTTCAGCACTTCCAAATGGTAAACTTGGTTAACTTTGTCCAGTTGGTACAAATTCATAATGAATAATCCCTCTGATATCAAAAAAGGTTAGCAACATCGTTGCAACAAGTTTGCGAACTTCATTGTCAGACCTTGTATGACTGGATGCTAAAGACCTAAAGGTGGGAAGGAAGCCCCACAGCCAAGGTTAGGCTGTGCTCTCTGGGTACGCAGTGGTTTCTATCAGGTGCAGAGGGTGGGGGATGTGAAGATGGGGTCTTTGGGCGCAGAAGCAGGCCTTTGCCCTGGGGCTTGTGACGTGGGCTCTGCAGCTCAGCCAGCCTGGACCCTGGAGAGCTTGCATTGTCCTTTCCCTGTCAATCTGTTGAAAGACCAGGATACGGATGTGTTAACCCTGAGGGGAGAGCCTACTTCTCCAGGCAAAACGATGTGTTTTAATTGTGGTTGACACTGGGGACGGAATCCTTGAGGGAGGAAGGTGCTGTTTCGTCTCCTAGTGGTGGAAGAAAAGGGAGGACGTGACAGGCTGGGCATCCTGACCCCCAGATTTTTCCAAGTGACCGGCTGTTTGAGTGAAAGGTGGCTCTATGCCCAGCATGGTTCTTTGTACCAACATTCAGAAAACGTAGCTGTCAGGCGCAAACCTGGATGCTGAGGGTAGGCTCTTTCCAACATCATGCCTTTTGTCAAGGAGTTCACCTTAGTGTAATTGGGGGCGGCAAATAAATAAAAAGTCTCAGTACAGGAAGGGAGGTGTAAGAAGGTGATGTGCTAATTAATACAGATCAGAAACACCTTTGGGAGGGGGGTGGCCCCGGTTCAGACTTCCCAGAGACGGATGTAGAACTCAGGCAGGATTAGTAGACTTCTTATTAGCAAGGGGGCTTGCCAGGCCACAGGACTGCCGGAACCAAAGCTGGCGGGTAGGAAATAGCCAGTGTGGTTTAGCTTGCAGCCAGCAATTTGGTGTTGTCGATTCTTAGAAAGCATCAGAAGGGGTTTAAAGAACTCAGTCTCATAGTTAGATCTGAGTTTTAGAAAGGTTGCTGTGGCTGGAGAGCGGAGGAGGGCTCGGCCCGGGATCATTTAGTCTGCCGTCCTGGCCGGCGTAAGAAGCGATGATGACGTGAAGGGGTGAAGAGAGATTTCAAAGAAGCAATTCCCAGGTTAAATAACTGGATATGGAATGGAGGGACAGGAAGACTTTCAGATTTCTGGCGTGGATGCATGAAGTGCAGGCAGACATAACTAAGGAAACAATGGAAACAGAAGGTTTTAGGGGAGAAGACAGCAGAATGGGTTAGACATGGCAGTTGAGTAACCCCCTGTGTCAGTAATTATCTACTTCTATCTATGTATCTATGTATATGCCCATTTAACGTGCACAAAGACTGAGTTAAAGGGTGTTATTCCAACTTTTCAGATTTGTGGGTTCGGTGCCTGATACGGTACAACACACAGTAGGTGACTGAGCCCACGTGGGGTTCAAACTACAACTCTACAAAAACAGTGCTTTTTGGCTATAATCTTACAGCTTCGCAGTTTTGAACATGTTAAATGCGAGGTGTCTGTTGAGTGTCCAAATGAAAATGTACAGAAAGAACATTACTGTATAGAATTGGGCTCACAAAGCCACTTTGGTTAGAGAGAGTTTGGACTGTGCTTTTGAGAAGCATACCTCAATTCCTTGATTAAAAAAAAAAAAATCTTACTCTAATTCCTGCTTTGCCTAGAGTAAGCTTTAGTGTTTTTTCACTATTAGGAACTTTCTTTTCATCATTCATCTATTTTGTCTTGAACTATATAGCTATATAGTTCGATATATTCATGGACATACCCATTTGAGAGATTTGCACTTTAAGTGTAGAAGACGATAGCCATTTTGGAGGGCTTTTTCATTTGTTTGTTTTTAAGTTGAGAAGAGAAAAAGGTCTCTGTCTTATGCATAAGACAATGGACAATACTTCCCCTTTCCCTCTATTCCCCTAAAACTGATAAGTACTAGCTGTCTCATCACTTCTTGTCCAGATCAGTCCGGTTACAATTAGTTTTTCAGAAACTAAGAGTAGTTGGTTTCTTTTTGGTAACTCGCTAACCCATGCATTTGTCATCTTTTCTCATCCTAACTTTAATAGATCGCACTTAACTTTCACAAAAGGAAGTACATGGAACAGCTGCATGAGACGTGTTGCCGACGTTAACGAAGGATGCCAGAGTGGAGACATTTTGATGTGCCAGTGTCCTCATTCTACAATGTCTTCCGTTCTTTTGCAATCTTAGCACAAATGGAATTAAAAGAAAACATTTTGCGAAATAAGAAGCTCCTTTTACATTTTTAATGACCAACATACATTAAGATGGACATCTGTTCTACAGAAGACAAAGCTCTATGGTCTCGAAGAAGCAAAGGCCCATTGGACCCTGATCCTAAATAAAAAATGGACATCAGAATGTTTGTTAGTGGCAGAAGAGTAAAAAAACGTCAGTTTGTTCGGTTATTTGCCACCTGCTTTATACTCAGCCTCATGTTTTTTTGGGGACCATTAGATAATCACATTGTGAGCCATATGAAGTCCTACTCTTACAGATACTTCATAAATAGCTACGACTTTGTGAATGCGAGCCTGTCTCTGAAGCGTAGCAAGAATGGAGCCCCTCGCTACCAATACTTGATTAACCATGAGGAAAAGTGTCAAACACAGGATGTCCTCCTTTTACTGTTTATAAAGACACCTCCTGAAAACTACCATCGACGGTCTGCAATTAGGAGAACATGGGGCAATGAGAAGTATGTTCGGTCTCAACTCAATGCCAACATCAAAACTCTGTTTGCCTTAGGAACACCTTCTAATCCACTGAGGAGAGAAACACTGCAAAGGGAACTGGTTTTGGAAGACCAGATGTACAATGATATAATTCAGCAAGACTTTGCTGATTCTTTCTATAATCTTACTCTGAAATTACTTCTGCAGTTCAGTTGGGCAAATACCTTTTGTCCACATGCCAAATTCCTTATGACTGCAGATGACGACATATTTATTCACATGCCAAATCTTATTGGATACCTTCAAAGTTTAGAACAAATTGGTGTTCAAGACCTTTGGATTGGTCGTGTTCACCGTGGTGCCCCGCCTGTGAGAGACAAACGCAGCAAATACTACGTCTCCTATGAAATGTACCAGTGGCCCGCTTACCCTGATTACACTGCTGGAGCTGCCTACGTGATCTCCAGTGACGTAGCCGCCAAAGTCTATGAGGCCTCACAGACACTTAACTCTAGTCTTTACATCGACGACGTGTTCATGGGCCTCTGTGCCAATAAAATGGGGATAGTACCACAATACCATGTGTTTTTCTCTGGGGAAGGTAAAACTCCTTATCATCCCTGCATTTACGAAAAAATGATGACATCTCATGGTCATGTAGGAGATCTTCAGGACCTTTGGGAGGACGCCACAGACCCTAAAGTGAAAACGATTTCCAAAGGTTTTTTTGGCCAGATGTATTGTAGGATAATTAAAATAGTTCTCCTTTGCAAACTGACCTATGTGGACACGTATCCTTGTAGAGCTGCCTTTGTCTAACAGTACTTGAATGTTGTATGTTCTTACTGTTACTGAGCCAAACCTGGATGAAAAAAACCTTTACATGTTTGTCTACACCCTAAATGAAATGAATATGAAAAAACAAAGAAATATTTTGAAAGCCCAGTCTTTCAGAATGTTTCTTTGATTCTAGAAGCTATTCGATATTTTATCTACTTCATTGCCTAAATCCATTTCAAGGAATTTATATTTAGAAAAGGTTTATGAAAACCAAGCTAAAGGGAAATTCAAGTTCTCAATGCCGCATATATATTTGAGGCATAGAAAAGTTATTAAGGAGCCTTGGTATTAGAATAACTGCTTTTGGAAAATACCAAGTGAATGTAGATAGAGTGCAACATTTCCAAGAAATGAATATATTGTTAGATTAGGTGTACAAGTTACTTTTTTATTAAAGAGCACTTGATGGAAATTTTGGGGGTAAGGGAAGGTTGGCATAGGAGAAATGTGAATCTGATAAAAGTAAGTCCCGTGTTCTTCAGAGAAGATTTAGGAAAATGTAAAGCAAGTCCTCACATAACCTGATTTTATTAAGCATCATTTTGTCATAATGTTGATAAAATGCATAGGAACTTAACTTTTCAATTAGCCTACTGTAAAATTGTTTCATTATACCTTGTTTCACTGCAGTTCCAACAAGCTATCAACAATGTTAAGTGAGGACTTATTGTACACAATTTCTTTATAAACAGCCAAATCATTTATTGTCACATCCATGTAGCTATTTTACCTAGATAGTGTTGAAGTCATTTAAAACATATTTATGTCTTTTTTTCAAAGTTTAATGTAAAATTTGAGAAGTCATTAGCTCTGCCCTAATGAGTACTTTAAATGGTTTTTGTTTTTTGTTTTTTGATTATTAGAAAATGACCCAAAACTTGGGCAGTTTGTTACTTATAGGGTCCTTCTGTAGGGAGAAATCATTGTTCATTCAAATAAGCTTACTTTAGTTAAATGAATTTTTCAACTGGTTTTTACATATTCAATATCAGTCTGTTTTTAAGGTAGTTATTTGAATGTAGTTCGCATAGAGGAATGTAATAATGGAGAAGACTTCAAAAGGAAAGATAGAATACTAAAAGCACCTTTTCTCCATAATTTATAAAATTCTTATCCTCTAAATTATTGTAATGATTACTAAAATTAACCCATCCCTCCCCAATAAGGTCTCATAAACCATAGTCCTTTGTTCCAAGTTCAATTTTAAAATTGAGAGTATTAACCATCATATCAAAGCTATAGTATCTTTAAAAATCTATTCTTTCATCAAAATAATTATCAGAGGTATTGTCAACTTTTAAATATTTCAAAAGTGAAGGCAGAATGAAAGATAGAAAAGTTGCCAGAATGAGTTTTAAGGCATGTCTAAAGCCGCGAGTGTTCCTTATAATCAGAGATGGCTGAGATCTAGTAGCGTAAGTTACATTTATTTTACAAAGCAGGATAGAAATGTGGCTAAGATGCAAACAACCTCCCCTCACTACAGAAAGTACTAGGTGATGTCTAGTATGGGGATTATCTGAAGGCCAAAATAGTGACTTCAGCAAAAGCAGTTGAACTGATTATAGAACCTTTGTCTGCAGAGGTGCCTATTAGGAAAAACTAAGATGTTTAATTTAATTAGATGATGTCTGAAACATGCGAAACAAAATAACTGAAAAAGAATTCTCAGTAAACACAACTGGATGATGACATATATAATTTTTTGGAGGTAGCTTTTTAATGTTTACAGACTGTTTTTGTTTTTTTCTATTTTGGAAATTGAGGCTTGTTTACATTGATTGCTCAGATAATCTAGAATTTTTAGCTAATGTCAAAACTAGTGTCAGCCATTCTAGTTTGTAATTACTTTCCGAGTAGGTTCTGGGTTTTTAGATCATTACAATCTAAATGTTCTGACCAATTAAAAAAACTGCAGAGAACAAAAATCACATTTTGACAAAGTAGATTGATAACTACTTTGTATTAGTTGATTCTTTAATAACCATTTGCCTTTTGGCCGTACATACCCTGTGTATCTATACTTGTAACTGTTTAAATTCACTATTGATTGAAAACATCGGCGTTTCTCTGGCCATCGAAATGATCTTGTTTACAGCAATCCTTTTATGAAAATTATTTATTTGTGAAAGTGCTCTCCTCAACTGTGTTCATCTTTTTATTTTTGCTTAGAATAGAATGGACAGATTTAAATGTAAAGGAAAGATGAAGGCACTTCCTTTTTTAATAAGGAAATTGCTAGATGCTTCCTTCATCAGACTTCAAGTACTGAGAAGAATATATTGTACATACCGTGAAAGGATTTCAACCTTTTAAAAAGGAAGGAAAAAACTTTTTGGTGCTCCAATGTAGGATTGTCTTAAAAATCATAAACAAAGGGAAAATAAACTATCAGCCTGGACGGTCACTTGAGTAGAAGACGGTTGTGCACAGTGTTATTGCTAAAACCTTTTTACCTCTTGGTTGGTTTGCATCTTTTTTCCATATTATTAATTTTATACCAAAATGTTAGATATTTATATTATTTGAATTTTGCTCTTCTATGGCAAAATAGTGGTTTTTAAAAAATAAATCTGTGATTTCCAATAAACAACTTGAAAATTGTCCACAGATGTGTATTTTCACAAGGGTTTTTAAACTCCTGTGTGAACATCTTTTGTTTATATAATCAATTTGTCCTGTTCAACGTCAGAGAGGCCGGTAGTGCACAGTCTTCATCCTATGAGGATTGCTGCCCTGACCTGCTCCTGTGCCCAGGATGGAAGATGTGTCCTCTGTATTATGGAGCCACCTAAAATGCCTCTTCTGTTTGTTAAATGACTTAGGCCAGAATGTCTAAGGAGGGAGTTCTTCTCCTAATGGATTGTTTGGGAAGGGATGAAATAGGAATCTGGAGCCACAGTGCCTTTAGACACCATTTAGAAAGATGTCTAATGGTGGAATCCTTAGCTGTCTGAAAGTAGATTCCAACTTAGCTGTCTCTTAATGGCAGGAAAGTTTTTAGGCCTTGCTTTGGAGCCTTTGGTGCTTAGTATATGAGTCTTTGTACATGGGGTGTTCCCATCTGCTCTTCACCTGATTCCGGCTCACTTCTTAGAAGGGTAGATGGTGTCATTCATTCAATATATATATTTGTAAAACTTGGAAGCAGCTCAGTAAATTTGGTTGTATTAGAATGTTTTACCTGCAGGACATAATTGAGGTGTTTGGTTGGGTCTGAAATGACGAACGCTTGGAAGAATTAATTAACCTGTCCTATGTTTGGGACTTCAGTTGAACACCATAGCTGCAATGAAAATCAGAACAGAGAACTCTTGCTATGTGGGGCTATTCTGCTGTAGTGAGGAGAAAAATGTTAGGTGTCTCCCTGACTCTGTTTCCCTGTAATCACTGCATGGTGCACTGAGACAAGCCTCCATCACAGCACGCTTTACGATAATCCTTTGCTCCAGAACTCAAAGGCTCCTGACTGCCTCCAGCATCAAATCTAATCTCTCCCATCTGCTTTTCAAGGCCTTTTGTACTCTTGCTTTCCTTCCTCATTCCCTGTAGCTTTATTTTTCCCACTGTCACTATTATCCCGCACAAATCTCATTCATGACCATACCTGTGTCAGTTCATTTATCTGACAGGAACAACATTTGTCCAGTACCTGGTGAAATCTTGGAAGTCCCCAACTGTTCTTCCTGCCCACCCCCCAAAATATACTTAATCACATATTATTGTGCTACCTGCAAATTGTTTCATGTGGCTTTTTCCTAGCTGAAATATAGGTTCTGAAGGTAGGGACTGTGCATAGCACCGTCACACAGTGCTTAAAAATCATTATTTCCTCCAAATATAATAACGTTATTCTGGCAAGCCATCCAAATATGAAAAGAGATTAATTATTCAGAGCCCTAATGGATACTGTCTGACATAACATTTTACCTAAACTACTTACAAGTTTATAATTATTTGACAAAGTCTGAATGCTTACTGTATGCCAAGCATATTTTATCTATCAACTCGAGCCCCAACAAATTTGTATTAGTTTTGCACAAAACCTCAACTCTATAAAATCAAAAGTGAATAAGGAAATAAAAATTAAACTGTTACAGCAAAGAGTAGTGATTTTAAGGTATTCAAAGCTAGTGGTAAAATGAAAACAGTAGTCTCATAGATTCTCCCATCTCCTGCTTAATCCATTAGCTAATTTTGCCTTTTCTCAAAGTTATTTTGCAAGAGTCACACAGATATTTTTGTTGCATTAAGTGCTGCAACTTTAACTTTGGATTTCTCATTAGAAGTATGATTTAACGGTCTGTAAATTAATACAATAATTCATCAACTAAAAGGACCCACTTCACTAAGACTTTTAAAAAAGACTTATCATTCTAAAAGTAAAATTACAATTATAGAAATAAGTATGCATTGTAGTAATAGAAAAGTCCCAAAAGATATACCATCACTCGAGGAAAACAGTAGAACACATTGCCAAGTACTGCTTTTCAGAGACAACCCAATTAAACATACTTTCAAATATACTGAATTGGGTTATTTATTAATATTTTCAATCAGTAAGAGCCCATATGTTTCCTTGAGTACAGCTTAAAGTGAAAGAATATGAAGTAGTCCTAATTAAACTAATATTGGCTTTAATCAAGGCGCAATTCCTAAAGATGTTTGTTCATTCCACAGGCATTTTTTGGGAGGCCTGCTAAAAGCTAAACATTATGATAGACCCCAGGAATAAAAGCAACTTAAAAGACAGTAAGTCAGATGGTGTAAGAACCAATGTGATAAGTGCTAGAACACAGATACAGAGGTAGTGATGGGAATTCTAAATATAGAGAAGATTTGTTTAAAAAATGAATTTCCCCTTACGCCTTAGGTCTTTGCAACTGAACTGCTAACCATTTACATGCATTGCAAACACCCCCCTGTAAGCCAAAAATAACATTAAATTTGTATAAATTGTGTCTTTTGGGAACCTATTGCCTTTAAATGCTTTTAAACCAATAATTAATATCAACAATAGTTTAAATTTACTATTTTCTTGATAATTCATGTTTTTAAAAACACTGAGTATCCTTGGAAACTTGGTTTATAGGATGTCATTTTCAGTTCTTGCTTGTTGCTTTTTTGAGCTCCATGAGTTTTGTTCTCAGGTATATAAGTGAAGGTTAGTATATAGAATAAATATGTGATTTTATCTGGGAAAGATAAGTGATGAGATTTAAAATTGAGGATAGGATACTCTACCCTGTACCCCCCAGCGCTCCCTAAGGAGTTAAAATGACTTCTACAAAGGAATCTGCAATCTTACCTGATGGGGGAAAGATTTTCTGGACTGTCTAGCTGCTCCAGCTCAGCGTTCTCCCCACCAAGCCTGCTTTCAAGTATTTCTTCATTCTGACGTAAAAGAAATTTTGGTAAGAATAGTGTATTTTCTGTGGAGGAGCCCTAAGTCTTTCTCTCTCTTCCCTCCAGTTTTTTGGTTTGGTATTGGTTTTGTTTTTAATTCTCTAGATGAGCATCATATTCTGTTTCTCATCTTTTCTTTCTTGGGTTCCCCCCACCCACCCCCACCCCCCGCCGTGCTGTGTGTGGATCTGTTACAGTCGGCCCTTCAGACTTCCTTTAGGAACATCAAAACCTCATTCTCGAAAGCAGGTATCCTTTTTCCTTAATGATGGGTCATTAACATTATTCCCTTCCCCTCCCAGCACCATGATTCACAGAAAAGATTCAGAGTTTGAGCTAAAAGATAAAGAAATCAAGGTCTAGAGAAGTTGCAACCTGCCCGAGGCCAGAAAGACCTAGAGGCAGAGATAAGCCCGGAGTCCACTTTCACAGGCTAGTAATCACATGTCTGTTCTATCACACCACCTCCTAAAGCAGTTGGTTCCTTAGGAAGTGCAACGTGCCACCAGTACAGGCTCAAAGCCAGCTGGTCGGAGGGCCTGGCCCACTACATGCCAGCTCTGAGACCTCGGGCAAGCTCACTGAACCTCTGCCTTGATTTCCTCCCCTTGAACGCGAATCCCATCGCACTATCTACTGCAATAAGGCTGTGGCTCTTTTTCAGCACAGAAGTGGGCATTTAATTCTCAGAAAGAGCCAAGACTCCTACTTGCCTCTTTCTTGAAAGTTTGCTTTCAAGAAAATAGCATTTTAACAAGGAAGTGAATTTGTATAACATTGATAGCAACGAGAACATCGTAAAAGTATTAACTAAGAATGAACAAGTAGATAATTAACCAGCATTTGAGTTCTTTCTGCTTGCTAGGTGCTGTTTAAATGAGTGATTTTACATTATCAAAAAAGGGAAGATAGGTTTAGAAAGTACCCTCTTGCGGAAGTATTGTTAGGGAAAAGTTTAACGAGTAAACATAAAGATTCCTTGTAAATTAGAGCTGGAAGTTGAAAGATGAGCTTTCCCCAGACTGAGGAACAGATGGGAAACCTTGTAAAATAGGTGAGATGGACCTGCTTCTCAATGTGTTGGCAGAGTAGGAAGAGTCCTCTCCCTGGATTAACAGGAAGCAGTCTCAGTAAGCGTTAGTACCCACAATGCTAACCAGAGACAGCAATTCAAAAATGTTCAGTGGGTGAAAGAAAATTGCAGGTCTTTGACCTTTTTCGTAGATGTCTTCCCAAATCTGGCATCAAGATCCAGAAAGCAAGCTAACACATTAAGGAGTATTTGGGGCACTAACTGCTAATTCAGCTCTAACACACAAGGGAAATCTTACTTTCCAAGTTTATATATATATATATAATTTAGATTTTATTGGGGAAGGGGAACAGGACTTTATTGGGGAACAGTGTGTACTTCCAGGACTTTTTTCCAAGTCAAGTTGTTGTCCCTTCAATCCTAGCCGTGGAGGGTGCCGTTCACCTTCAAGTTGCTGTCCTTTCAGTCCTAGTTGTGGAGGGCACAGCTCAGCTCCAGGTCCAATTGCCGTTGCTAGTTGCAGGGGGCACAGCCCACCATCCCTTGTGGGAGTTGAACCAGCAACCTTGTGGTTGAGAGGACGCTCTCCAACCAACTGAGCCATCCCGGAGCTCAGTGGCAGCTCAGCTCAAGGTGCCGTGTTCAATCTTAATTGCAGGGGGCAGAACCCACCATCCCTTGCAGGACTCCAGGAATTGAACCAGCAACCTTGCGGTTGAGAGCCCACTGGCCCACGTGGGAATCGAACCGGCAGCCTTCGGAGTTAGGAGCACGGAGCTCCAACTGCCTGAGCCACCGGGCCGGCCCCTATTTTTTTCTTTTAAAGTAGGATATAATTTCAATAAGAAACTAAATTTTTAGTTTCCTCTACTACGTATATTTGACCAGAGACTAGAATATATTTTTCATTTCAGTTAATACAGAAATAAATACTAATCCTTGGAATTCAAACCAATCTAGTTATTTTCACTACATTACCAAAGTTGTTTCTTCACATTTTCTAGATAATGTTGAACTAATTACTATGGCAGTTAATGTTACAATTCATCCCTTTCTAGTTCCTCCTCTGAAGTTATTGTGCCTGAAACACCTGCTGAACTTTGAGCCCTGGCCTTATTTATCTTTGGATCCCTACTACGTAATACAGGCTTTCGTATAGAGTAACCACTCTCACATACAAACCTCTTCTCACCGTGAAACTTGCTACTGCTTGTAAAATGAATTGTGCTCTTTCCAACTCTACTGATCTATTGTTAATGTGGTGGATTGTAGAGTCTCTTATTTCATGACAACCTAGTGATGGAAAAATAACAATGACTCAAGGTGTAGGTACAGACTTTGTCATCTTTTACACTGAGTGCTGACATCCCTCTAATTTACAGATTTTGTCATCTATGAGATGCCCTCATGGGCTTGTTGAAATGCCTGGGCAGGGACTTGGTTGTGTCAACTCATGTTCCTGTGACCACATGTCAGACAACTGGTGTCAGGTTAGAAGGAGAATCTTCTGCCAACCAGGTTGGATGGAATATAACACTGGTCCCACTGAGTTGTGATCTGAGGACAGCTTTAATAAAAACCTGCAGTGAGGTTTTTAACTACAGGCAGACCTCGGAGACATGGGTTCAGGTCCAGACCACCACAGTAAAGTGAGGAGCAAAATAAAGCAAGTCATATTTTTTTTGCTGGTGGAGGTTCTTGCCTTAAATTTGTAAAAATGGAACATCTGTGAAGTGCAATAAAATGAGGTATGCCTGTATACTCTATAACAATGTTTTACTAAGGCTTAGGCAGATAAGTTGTGTTCTAGTGCAGTGGCTTTCAAATTCTGACCACACCCACAAGAAAAACATTTACATCATAACACACATACATATTGTGATTTATAATATGAAATATATACTTGGTCTTTGTCCTGTTTCTAGCACAGAGCTCCTAAAACCCTTGGAATCTCAAAAGTGGTAAGAGCGATAAAGATGTCTTCATATTCATAAGAAACCCCTTACCACCAAAGATGAGTTTTGTTTTAATGATGTGACTTTTGGAAACGACCTAAGAATGGGGGCTGGTTACCAGGGGAACCAACTATGTAATTAAAGGGTTGGAATTTTCAGGTCCTTCCCCCACCCCACCCCCACCCACTCTCTCACAAGGAGGGGAGAGAGGCTGGAGATTGAGTTCAATCACCAGTGGCCAATGGTTTAATCAATCATTTGATGTAATGAAACTTTCATAAAAACCCCCAAAGAGAGCTTCCACGTTGCTGCATGTGTGTAGCTTGCGGGAGAGTGGCTTGCTCAGACAGCATGGAAATTCCACTCCCCTTCCCACATACCTTGGCCTGTGCATCTCTTCCATCTGGCCATTCCCGAATTATAGCCTTTTTATAATAAACTGGTAATCTTGTAAGTAAACTGTTTCTCTGAGTTCTATGAGTTGTTCTAGCAAATTAATCTAACCCAAGGAGGGGGTCCTGGGAACCTCTAATCTATAGCTGATGGGTCAGAAGCACCAATGACAACCTGGACTTGTGACTGGTGTCTGAGGGGGTGGGGGGAGTCTTATAGGACTGAGCTCTTAACCCGTGGACTCTAATGCTATCTTCAGGTAGATAGTGTCAGAATTGAGTTAATTGCTTGGTAGTGTTGGGGAAAACTCTCTCTCTCTCTCTCTCTCTCTCTCTCTCTCTCTCTCTCCATATTTTTCGACAGACATTTTCAATCTGAAAATCTAGGAGGCAATAATTGAACATAACGTGTTTATTTGGGGTCAAGGGAATTGCAATTCAGGAAGTACAGATGCAGGCAGAAGCCCAAAGAGTGTCCCCCACCCATTGCAGGAGGGCAGCTTAGGGTTTTTAATGGGAAAAGGGAGGAAGGTGAGCTAAATTATATTAAAAAAGAGTCCTTTGGTGCTAGATAAGGTCAGGTTTGTATTTCATAGATTGGCTTGAGATTTAGTAACCAGGGATAAGGCTAGATTTGTACTTCATTGATTAGGTTAGCGATTAGGTTCGTTATTGGCAAAATCCAATTTCATCAGTCCTTCCAAACAGGATATTCTCGTTCTTACTGACTTCTTGGAATGTTGGCAGTTTGGTCCAGTTGAGAAGATAAAGAAAAAAGATGTGTAGGGCAGTTCCTCTGAAATGGATACTCTAGCTCTATTTTAATATGGCTCCGCTCATGTTATCTTCCACATGCAAAAAACTGATATGATATACTCTATTTTTATTTTTCAATTACAGCTGACATTCAATATTAGTTACATTAGTTTCAGGTGTACAGCATAGTGGTTAGATACACTCTATTTTTTTTATTTTATTATACTATCCCATTGCATTCTTTTCATTTATTTATTTTTAAATGCTGGTTAACCCACCAAACTGAGTTTACTATCACCATTGTGACCTGAAATTTGAAAGCCTCTTAGAGAGTGAAAAGAACACAAACTTAGATGTGAGAGGCAGACCTGGGTGGGAATCCCTGGCTTCCTTTTTGTTTAAAAGTGGCCTTGGGAAGACTTCTCTGCACCTTAGTTTTGTATCTATAAAATAATGTACATCTGATTACATGTACATCAGAGGGTTGTTGTGTTGGTGAGAGATTATGTATTAAAATACTTAACACAAAGAAAAGACTCAATGGCATTTGTAGTTGGCTCTTTTAATATCTGCATTGTGGGGATTAAAATGGATATAATGTATGTAAAGTACCCAGCATGCTGACCTTCAGTAATTGCTGGGCAATTCCTCCCTGCTCACATATAACATAGACCCCATATTTCTCACTAGCTGGGAAATGTTGCCCAAGTTGCTTAATCTCCCTGGGCGTCCATTTACGTCTGTGTAAAATGAGGGAGATGTGTGATTTGGCTGTGAAACATTACTCTGCTTCTAATACAAAATAACAACATAGTGTTACTGCTTCCGATTTTGAGATGAAAAGCTAAACTGTAGCCAGAGTACTTTTGGGAAAAATTCAAATAAAGCTTCCTGAAAGCTCTAGGAGGAAGACAGCATATTCAAATAAATGCTTGCTTTTTTCAAATATTGGTTCTTTTATTCAAATAATGGACCAAGAAAATTGACCACAGACCAACCCACCAATTGCTGCTGTGTTTCTTTGTTAGGGATTCCTTATGAGCCTCACTGAATTATAAAGTGATGCTCTTACAAGGCAGAGCAGCAAGGTCCTTGTGAAATCATATCCTGTTTCCCTTCAGTGACCCTGACTTGGAGCTGCCCCTAGGGTATCCTGAAGGGTGGATTTTCTCAGCCAACTGGTGTTTTAAAATGGAGCCAACTCATGAACTACCCTATTGAGAGGCCAGTCAGGTAGAAAAGCCCCTTCCCCTTTATGTTCATCTCATTCTGAAGAAAAAGGGTGGAGTTGAAAGCAGTGGGCCCCTGTACCTCATCTCCGCCCCAACCCCTCTCGTTTCAAAGTGACACCAATCCACATACATGTTCTCTAGGAGTTCCTTTCACATGACTTCCTGTTTTTCCTGTTTTCTCAACAAGAATACAATCTGAAAGTTTTGCTCCCCCTGTATTTGGAAGAAAGACATGTTTCAAAATTGAGAGAACAGCCCAGCTTGAAGGAATTTTGTAAAAAAAAGTTATTTCAATTTCTCTGGGAATATATCTTTTTAAGAGTTATCAATCAAATTTTAAAAAGTCCTACATTCTTTAAAGTATCAATAGCTAATTTTCAATTGATTACTAATTTTTTTCTTCCTCAAATGACAGACAGCAACATTTTAACTGAATCAGATTAGTGTCCCCTGAAGTTAAATGATTTTATTTTATGATTTTAGGGACGCTTGGAAAGCAATTTCAGTTCCAACTCTTTTAAAGCAATGGTGTTTGATAATTTAAAGTGAAAGTATTATATGATCACATTTCTTAAAAGGAGACGCTATTAGACTTCAATCTGAGAAAAGGTTAAGGTAGACAAGGGGTTGAACCACTTAAAGTATGAAGAGCGATCATTACAAGAAGTGTTTAAGCATTTTCTGGTATTGTAAATTAAATATGAAAATCTGAGAAAATAAATGAAGAGGTATGACAAGTAAGAATCACTGAGAAAGTATAGAATGATAGGGCGTAGGGGAGGATAGTGGGAAAGAAAGGAAAGGCAACCTATTCGGAGGGCAGTACCCTCTGACTTCAGTCCACAGTGGTCTTAGAGATACAATCCCAGAGTGAAAAACACCAGCCTCGGGAAGGGCGGGCTCTGCTTCCCCCTCTCCATTGCTGGAACTCCTGCGGAAGAGGGGGAAACCCTCTCTTTTTCCTTTTCTTTCTTTCTTTCTTTCTTTTTTTTTTTTTTTTTTGAGATTTGGTTGGTTCTGATGCAGAGAATAGGACGAACTTTTGAAAAACAAGAACCACTGAGAGAATCTATCCTGAGAATGGATTCCTACTGGCTGGTGTGCCCTGTTTGCTCTCTCTCACTGGCCCTTTCCAGCACATCTCATCTTTTCCTACTCTTTCTTGACACTGCCTGAAGAAGCCATTGCCTAAAGATTTATTTGGCTAATAGGGCAGTCCTTTTTAAAACGGCAAGTATTTGGAGGGTTACGGGGATGTCAGCCACTCATCTTTCACATCTTGCTGTGAATCAGCTCCTTCAGATTTCCTGTTAGCTCTGGTCCAGGTCCCCTGCATTGGGAAGGGGTTTTCAAGGGGGAGGGGACAGGGCAGTTTTAGGACATTTTATGGACTGAAGTTCTTTGGGGAGGAGACAGCCCTGAGTGGTCCTGAGGCTTTATGGAAATGGGAAATAATTTCCATAGAGAAAGATAGATCCCACATGCAAACTTTGCCTATTTTACAATTTTTCAGTGTCTCTTTTATCTACAGTCTTGAATTTCCCAGCTAGCACTGTTAGTAATTAGTTCAATGTTTTTACTGGTTATTATACATTGGACTAATATTCTAAACACTATTTATAATATTTTGTGTAGGGAGAAATATCTTCTTTAAAAAACTGCAAGCACTGCAACATTGTTTTAACAATGTCTGTAGTTCTGAATCAATTATCAGAAAGTGAGAAACACATCACAAGATATCTTTCTTCTATTCCTAAACCAAGAAAATGTGATGAGAATAAATGTGTCAAGGACATTAAAAAGAAATTCCTCTTAAACTGTGAATTTTCTCAGGCTATTTGATTTCATGTGATTTTAACCTCAATGCATAAATGTCAATGTAACTTAATTTTTATATGCCTGTAAATCTTAACTCATAAATAAAATCACAACTTTGAAAAGTGCTTTACTAGACTTATCTTTCATCCCTAATGTAGTTCAAAAATGATTTCCACATAACCACAAAGCCAATCAGTTCACTCACTTTACAGCCTCTGGGCAGAATTAGCTCAGCTAACAGAAAAAGAGGGAATGGGCTGCTGTTAAGAGACTTATAAAATGCTACAAATGCTGAACTCAGTCTTCACAAGACCTCACTTTCTCCTGTTCTTCCTGAGTGTTCTATGTTGGCCAACAAATTCATCCAATGAGGAATCCAAGATGGAAACCTTAAAGGTATTTTCAGTATCTTCCCTCCTTATTAAGTCTCCCTCCTTCTCTTCTCTGCCTTGGTCTACTCCTTCATTCATCAAACTTTCTCTACAGGCTAGTGTATTCCAGGCATGAGGGAGAACATCTAGAGTGATAGGTATGAGCCCTGCCCATCTCCCTTTTGGCCACTGCTGTAGTAGGCTCTCAACACCGAACTCTCTCACCTAGACCATGATGATTGTGGGCAGCTGGGCAGCCTACCTGCCTTCGTCTAATCTACTCTTCATTGTAGTACCAGTTAGCTTTCTAAAATATGGGTGCCCTCCCTGGCAACAACCCTCAGCTAAAGTCTTCAGCAGCCTGTCTTTGTTCTACCTTCCTAGCTTTCTCAAACCATTCCCAGGGTACCCTCTGCCTCTTCAGACTTCCTACTGTTATTTTTTCTTTTTAGCTCCCTCAGTGAAAATACCTTCTCATAGATTAGTATAATCATGCCCTCACTCCCCTGAATTTTGGATTCCATGTTAGCCTAAGAGATCCATAATCGCTTTATAGAGTTCTCCTTTATCCCAAGTCCTCGTAGCCTAGGAATATAGCCTCTCGGCCAATGTGACTAAAACATGATCCTTGTACCTCCCTACCCCAGACTCCCTGAATCAGAATCTCTGAGGATGGAGCCTGAGAATATGCATTATTAATAAGCTTCTCAGGGCTGCAGCAATAAGAAGCCTTGAGAATCTCCATTCTAAAAATTCTTCAAAGAGCTCGGTTGGGGGCTACCCCAAGAATTTTGTGGGTTGTCTGAATCTCTTATGAGCTCTAAGAATGACTAGATTTCAAACATCATAGACAGTGATTACTGAAATGTACTTCATGTAGCTCATGCAGTTCTCTTGTGGAGAATCAGAAAGGTAAATGAAAACTTGTGGGATTCAAAGGAGGGAGAAAGCAAGGAACTGAATTTGGCCCTGATCTGTTATCACTTGGCAAAAATGTATATATTTGAGATAAGGAGAAACTATTCAGTTTAAGACCTGAATCTGACCTTCCTTCGGCTCCGTTTCATCTTTTACACAGAACATGCTATTTATAAACATAGGACTAAATGGGAAACTAAAATGTAAAAAACTAAAAATAAACTAAAATTACTAAGAATCTGCTCGATATCAGGCATCCTGCTAGGGGCTTTCCATGTATTTCTCATGTACTCAGCCACCTGTGAGGTTACTTTATCTGTCCCCATTTTGTAGAAGAGGAAATGTAGAGTATGAGAGATTAAAGAAACTGCTAGTTAGGGAGCTTCAATAAGGAGTCAGGTATATGGGTTAAGTTAGATAAGTAAACTGCTCTGAAGTAAATGGCTAGTTTCAAATTCCAGTTCCACCATGTACTATTAATAGTTGTATGCCCCTTGGGGAAACTCACTTAACTTCTCAGAGTGTCAACAGCATCAGGGATAAAACAAAGGACACACATCATCTTCCTCATGAGGTACTAAGGACTTGCGATGACATCAGGTCCTGACAGCACTTGGCACAATGTCTGGCCCTCAGTAAGTGTCAGCAACCCTTCCTTCACCTCTTGGTTCCCTTCCAGCCTTGGCTTTTGTTTGTTTGTCGGTTTGTTTCGGTAAATCTTTATAAAGGAGCCTGTTTGCTCAGAAGCCTAAAAGGCCTGTTACTTTAAAACACTTTAATAGGTGTCCAGAAACACTGTTCAGTGGCATTCACAGCCAGTAGCTGCTTCCTTCATCCTGAGGGTTCATTCAGGAAAAAGGAATTCTCATCAACCTCTGGCTTCTTTCCAGCTCCAAAGAGGCTGTGATGTGAGCAGCGGAGGGGTGGGGAAAGCAGCCCCCGTAAGACATGCTTTCAGCTTCCAGCTGGCAAGAGGGAAGGACAGGAAGGAAGTACCTACATCACTTTTGCCAGCAACTATAGCGAATCTCCACCTTTCCACCCCCAGGGCTTTCCCAGATCATGTCAGGGAACCCAGGGCATGGCCGCGTAGCTGCCACATGGTCTCGGCAGCCTTGCCACGATTCCTTTGCCAAGTTCCTGCAAACTGTAAGAAGAAGGATCACTCCGTCCGGAAGACAGAAATCCTTTTTGGAAAGGAGTTCTCTGATAGTGATAAAATCATACCATGATTTTGTTGCAGGTAGTGAGTATCAGTGACTCTAGTAGCAATCATGAATGATTTTGGTTTATAGCTTTTTTTTTTTTTTTTTTTCTGTGAGCATTTCCTCTTGAGGACATTTATCACAGTGCTGTGATTCGCTCTCCTAGACTGGCTGTAGTTTCATTTCATCTTTGAGTCTAGCCTGAAAGCCAAAAAGAGGTTGGAAGTGGTACCCAAGTCAGATGTGGGTTCTCCATCCTGGCTGTCTGTCTTGGGCAGTGGCCACGTAACACCAGCAGCAGTGAATGTTTTCGGTGTCGGTCAGCCTCCTTGTTCTCCTTTTAGTAACCATGCAGAAGTCAATCTAAACCTTTTTTCTATTTTTTTCTAACCCACCTTTTTCTTACTAGTTTTCCTATGTATTTTTAGAATGATGATTTCCTTCCCTGTGTACTGCCCACCTTGGGAAACACTAATTATTACATTTATTGATCCTAAATTAATTTCTGAGCCTCGGATTTGGGGATCAAGTGCATCTATCCCCTTTCTTCCTACTTAATGCTGTTCACGATATATGGGTTCTGCTCTCTCTGCTTCTCATAGCCTTGGTCTTTTTAGAAGCAGACGTCTGACCCGCTTCTGTTTGCCACAATGAGGAAGTCTGGCAGCCTCTGTCCCTACCCAGCTTTCTCTACCATCTTGAATATGAACATACATGTTGTTGTGGAGAGCCGTTCATTAAAGATACAAAGCAACAGTAAGGAAAACCACAGGAGCCCCGAAGGATGATTGCAACGGACTTGGGCCTACTTAACAGTACCTGCTGCCGGCCCCTCTCAACAAGGGATCTGGCATCTTAGCAGGACCGGCTTGGAGTCTGAATTAAATAACAGCAGAAGGAAGAAACCGAAAGTCTGGTTGTCAGAGCTTCATGGATTCCACTCAACATTTTCCATCCTCACCTTTGCTCCTGCATTGTCTATTTTTACCAATATGTAAATAGGCATAAATAATAAATGTAGTTTATGGAAACCTTTTGTCTTAAATACGTTAAGGTCTTCCCTGAGGAAAGGTGCTTTATGTTAATTAACTATATGTACTTTTTTTTACAACAAATAAAACAATAGCACTTATTTTTATTGTTCACAATTACTGAAATAATTCACTCTCATTTGAACTCTTATATATGAGAACCTCCACAGACTAACAACTCCCATGGCATTTTTATAAAGTGTGCAGGCCATCAATGTGTTATCTAAGATGGGCAAAGGAGGCCACAGATATACGAAGGGAGTTCAGATCACATCATGAGTCGACGGCTATGGCATGAGTTCCGGAGCTGGATCTGGACACAACCCTCACCTTCCAGGATGACATTCTCTGAAGCCCACGACGCAAACGAGTAGGGTGATGCTCATTTTAAAAACAATTTTTTTTTTAATGTCACTTAATGATTCCACCGACTTCATGGATGTCAAGTCAGGTGAAGTTTAATTACACTGATCATTTCCAAAAATTTCTATTTTTTTTAAATGGCTAATCAAGACTCATCAAATTGCAGATTGTTTCCTAACTCTGGAAGACGTGGTAGTGCAATTCCTCTGAAACAGCAATGATAATGTCCTAATCTGCCCAGAATACAGCAGGATGACTAAACAAATTATAAAAGCATGCAGCTTTCTCACTCTAGGAAATGTTTACTGGGTACTGTAATTCCCACAGTGTTTCTGCCTCCAGGAAGAAAAACCTAAGACTTGCTTTCTGCCTGACTCTTTAATGGTCAGTGGAGTCCCTGTGGGGACTATATTCGGACACATTAGGAATTAATTGATGATGGATCCAAACTGTTGGTGAAGTGCATTGGAGCCCATGGTCTGCTGGCCTCTGGTTTCAGAACTATTCCGTCAGCCAGATATTTAATTTTTGGTGAGGTAGGGGAAAGGGTACTCCTCTGGGTTTTTTACGAAGCAACATATATTCCCTACATATATTACGGGTTTTTAAATATGTTACTTTTCAATTATACAATGTTTGGCAATTTTGAAATTTTCATTTGATGCTCAAAATAGTTTCAGGAGGTAGCTGTTGTTATCCCCGTTTTTACAGGTGAAAAACTGAGGTTTAGAGAGGTGACGTTGCTTCAATCCAGGTCTGACTGATTCCAAGGCTTATGCTCCTTTTCTTTTTAAGTCTTCTTTTAATTATAGATTCACATGAGGTTGCAAAGAAGCACAGAGAAGTCCCATGTACCTTTCCCTCAGCATCCTCCGATGTTAATGTCTTGCACAGAGTATAATATTAAAACCAAGAAAATGACATTGGCACAATCCACAGGGTTTATTCAGAATTCAACAGTTATACATGCACTCTGTGTGTGTGTGTGTCTGTGTGTGTGTGTGTGTGTGTAGCTCTATGCAGTTTTGTCATGTGCTTTTTAAACATAAACTACATACTGTTCTACCAATTTTAAATATGAAGTCAGATTATAGGAATGAATAAAATGATTTCCTTCAATAAAACAATATCTACCAACAATTACGTACATGACGAACAGTTTTTCATATCTAGTTGCAATGAAGAGGAAAGAAAAGGAAGAAATCCCACAATCCTCTGCTCTTGGGAGCACTAGTCTGTGCTACGTGTCTTTATGGGCACGTCTTTGGAAGGTGATGATAGGTACGAAACAGGGAAACTTGATTTATTGATAATTATGGCAGCAATAATCTCTCATGTCAGAAACTTCTATCAGTAAAAGGAAGGTGATTTTACCTTGCCTTCACATTTAGTCTTGTCATCTTCCTTTTCAAAGGAGTTCACATCTGTCTCCACATAAAGTTCCTCAGATGTTTTCTGAAGAGGACCTAGAGGGAAAAAGAAAACCGGCCATCATTCATTTGATGATTCGGCTTATAAATAATTCAGAGAACTTTGCCTGATTTGGACAAGCAGCTGGATTGTGCTGAGCTGTTGATTAACAAAGCTAAATTGAGTTGCTGCGCTGATATCTGAGGTGGAAGATGTAATTGGAGGTGAAGGGGAGATGCAGAGATGAAAGAGTCCTTGACCCCAGGCACTTGACATTTGATCCGAAGAGACAAAAGTCATATCCAACACCACATGAAACATCAAAACACAACAAATCAGTAAATGTAATGTGATAAAAATGATAGCGTTTTCATCATTCCCATTTTTAAGGTCCAGCTAAAGGGTCACTGTCTCTGTGAAGTCTTCCTTATATTGCACTTGATGTTATTCTTGGATTAGAAGATCAGACTCAATTCTAGGTACCACATTCTACTGAGTATTTTCCCCCATTATACAGGTAATTAATTTGTGCTTTTTATAGGAAATTTGAAAAATACTAAAATCTTACTACTCAAATACAACCACTTGGTACATTTCCTTGCAGTCTTTGACATGTGCTCTCTCTCTCTCTCTCTCTCCACACACACATACACATGCACATACATATACTATGATTATATAAGGGGATATCCAGGTATGCCTTAGTCAGAAGGAATTGTTGATAATTTGAGGATCTAACAGTTGGATTCCAGAACTGATGGAACCACATTTATTAGTGGATGATATGACTGTGGGAAGAATCAGTTGGCTGAATCAGGGGGGAGTTGGGCATTCTTGCTCTTGTTCTCTTCTTTCCATCACTCTATCTCCCTGCTCCCCTGCCCACAGGATTCTCAGACACCTGGGGGATATCCTTTCTTCAGGCTCCATGGCCATTGGCAGTAAGATTGGGATTTGGGGAGGAGAAGCCCTGGTTAGGCCTGGAGTTTTTCTGACCCATAACGTAGCTTTCCCAGAGAGATACATTGGGGGTGATGGCTACAAGGCGAATAATTAAGTGGTACTTTGAGTTCTTATTTGTCACCATCACCACCCATGTATATACAGTTTCTTTGGGAAACTCACAATATACATGTGATCAACCTGAGACAGGATTTAGCATTTCTAGGTCCCATGGCCAAAATGCCATCCATCTAATGCCATCAATACATCATCTTGAGTCTTATCTGTGGTGGCCTTGGTGGAGGTTGACCATCTAACTTCCAGAAATCCCTCATAACCCTCAGATTCTGTGAGCCAACTGGAAGCATCTTGGGCTTTTCCATGGGTTTTTCATGGAGGTTATGATGAAATCTGTAGTGAACTACACTGTTTGGTGTCCAGGTTATATGACCACTAAAGCTACTTTACAACAATGGACAATCCTTTGAGCCCCTCACTTTCTGCAGGATCTCCGTGAGCTGAGGAATTCCAGGTATAATAACCGGATGCAAGAAATGCATACACTGTAACTGGTGATGCCCCTGACTAGAAGCACTTGCCTGTAACACCATTAAGTACAAGACAAAATTAAAGGCAGGGATGTGGAGCCATACTGCCAGCATTGCTCTTTCATGTATGAGACACACATTACAGACAAATCTCTGGGCCTTAGTGTCTTCATCTGGAAAGAGGGGAATAATGCGAAAGCCTATAGGCTTCATATGTATCAAGTGCTTAGATCATGGTAAGCACTCAGTACATTTTAGCTATTGTGATAGCCAGATGGCATTAAGAAGAATTTTTCACATTCCTTACAAACTTCAGAGAGGTTAAATGTTGTACTCAAGACACATAGCTAACAAGAATCAGAGCTGACATTCCAGCTCCCATCTGTAAGCTCCCTGCCCTTGTACCTTACAGTGTGAAATAGAAGTTTATCTTGGCATGGACTCAGTTACTAAGGAATCAGACAAATGTGTTTGAAAATCCTGTTAGTGACCTGCCTGAGTCCACACTCAGTTGTTAGGTTCCAAGACAAAAGTATGGGATTGTTGTGCAAAATGAGCTAGTTACTGGACCAAGGTCGATGATATCTGTTCAGACATGATGAAGATCTGTTTACCCTAGGAAGGTCATTACCTAGTATGAAATTGTGTGTTTGAAAAGCCAAGAAACAGTCCATCATTCCTGTTTTGTTTACTTGTAACAAACATATATCCCTTAAAAGAAAGGCAAAGTCATAGAATTGAACATTATTTAGTCTTGGGTAAGAGCCCTAGAGGAGAGGTCAGGAGAACCAAGTCTTGTTTCCAGCCACCCAAAAAGGATTTCTCTATGTGTGCAACTGTGTCTGTTGGAGTGTGCATGTATGTGTGTGTTGAGAGTATACATAGAAAAATTCAGGAAAGAAATGCACTAAACTGTTATCAAGGCTTACTTCTAAAAAGTGGAATATATGATAAGAGACGGGATTGTAAATGGTACTAAATGGAGAATTACCAAAAACCCCTTAATTTTCAGATGAATGACAACTGAAAGAATTTGTTGCACAGCAAGGAAATTTTTCAGCTTGAAGATGGTAATTCAGATCTACAATAAAGAACAAAAGAACACCGGAAACAGTGAATAGAAGGATAAATATAAAATAATGCATGTGTTTTCTATTCCTTTCTCTTAATTTCTTTAAAAGATGTGATTATTTAAAGCAAAAATTATAACACAGTACTGGATGATTTAACATATGTAGATGCAATATTTATGATAAGAATAGCACAGAGGATGGGTCAGGGGTGTGTAGAACCATACTGTTGCAAATTTCCTGTAGTTTACATGAAGTGCTACAATATTAACTCAAAGTAGATTGTGATAAATCAAGGTTGCATTATGATAATCCCTAGGAGAAACATCTGGGGGGAAAATGCAAAGAGGTATGTATATTAAAAAGATGACAGAGAAATTAAAACAGAACATGTAATCCATTTGCTAACCCAGAAGAAGGCAGGAAAGGAAAAACAGAAGAATAAAAATAAATGAGACAAATAGACAACAAATAACAAAATGGTAGCTCTAAATCTAACTCTGTCAATAATTACATCATCTGTAAATGAACTAAACACTCCGATTACAAGACAGAGGTTAACAGAATGTTTTAAAAAGGTAAGACCCAACTACATGGGGCCTACAAGAAATATACTTTGAAAACAAAAACAGAAATAGAAAAATGGAAAAAGTATATCATGCAAGCACTAAGCATAAGAAAGGTGGAATGGCTGTATTAATTTTAAGACAAAGAGTTTTACTAAAAATAAGGAGGGGAGAAGAGACATTTCATAATTATAGAAGGGCCAGTATTTCTGGAAGATAAAACAATTATGAATATGCATGTACTTAATAACGGAGTTTCAAAATACACAAAGCAACAAATAACACATATATCATGTCCAACAGCAGTTTATCCCAAGAATGTATGATTGTTTTAACATTTGACAGTAAATCGTTATAATCCACGATATTAATGAAAAAAGGAGAAAACCATATGATCTCCTCAATATACAGCACTAAAAAGAACATCTGAAAAATTCAACAATCGTTCATGTTGAAAACTCTCATCAGACTAGGAATAGAAGGGAATGTCCTCAATCTGATAAAAGCCATCTGTGAAAAAGTTACTAACATCATACTTCAAGGTGAACCGTGAACTCTTTCTTTTAACATTAGGACAAGACAGGGATGTTCTCTCTCACTACTTCATTCAACATGGTACTGGACATCTCAGCCATTAGAATAAGGCAAGGGAAATAAAAACATAAAGATTGAAATAGAACTAAAATTGTCCCTACTCACAAATGACATGATTGTATTTCTATACAAAAATATATTCTGATTGAGAGTTATATATGGTAATTCTGTTTACTGTAGGGTTAAAAAAAAAAGCAAACATAAAATCCCTAAGACCTTTACACTGAAAACTGGTATATTGCCAAGAGAAATTAAAGAGGACCGAACTAGATGGAGAGTCAATAATATTTATGAATTAGAAGACTTAATATTGGTACAATAACAGTTCTTCCAAATTGATCCATATATTCAGTGCAATCTCAATCATAATCCTAGCAGAAATCACAAGGTGATTCTAAAATTTATATAGAAATGAAAAGGATCTAAAACAGCCAAAACAATGTTGAAAAAGAACAAAGTTGGAAGACCTACACTAACTGATCTCAAGGCTTAGTAATAAACTATAGTAGTCAAGGCCATGTGGCATTTGTGTAAGGACTTATCTAGTTTTTAAATCTTTTCATTAATCTTTTCAAAGAATCACCTTTACCACTCCATTGCTTAGAATCTGGTGGGACTTTTTTTAAAGGTCCTTACTGGAGTCTATTTTATGCTAATGTTATTTGTGCATTTATATTATTCCTCTGCTAGACTGTGAGCTTCTCCTTGCATCTAGGCACTCAGTTTTACAGAGCTTTGTAAGTCTTCAATGCCTGTACTATTTCATATGTGTAGTTTGTTTTAAACAACGTCTGTCAAAACAACAATCATTATGCATTTTAAATAATGACAATCTCCAGCTTCATGGGTACTGATGAAACATAACGCCATAGGCTTCCTTCCTCAAATAACCTACCCAAGGCAGAGGGCTGGCTGGTTTTTGGTGACACCCATTTTGGGGAGGATTCAGGATGGGGGGCCACAGGTTGCACTGGACGAGTCTGTCTGGCTGCCAGTTTCATCAGACTCATTTGCCTCTTGTGAAATATTTCCTGTACATCACCCAGCTTGTGCAGGACTTTCTGAGCTTTGGCCTGTAGGAACAAAAGCAAATCATGAGCAGATCACTCGGCACTGAGCCTGAGGATATGACACATTCCCTTCCAAGCATCTTCTCCCTCCCTCCACCCCCAACCTCCCTCAGGTGAGCTTTCTCTCGGTACCCATATACAAGTCAGCACATGTCCCACGTTGCACCGGAATTGTGCTTCTAAGAGTCTGCATCTCTCTCTTGAGTGGCAATGGTTGTATCATTTTCACTAATGTATGCCCAGTGTTGGGGGCACTGCCTCACACAGCGTAGTGCTCGGTACATCTGTATGGAGTGGGTGCATGTTCACTAAGCCACGTCCATTAACTGCAGGAAAGGATGCCACTGGCCATGGATGAAAGGCCTTAGGCTAATGTATAAAACAGGAGAATTTAAAAATAAGAAATGTACCCTGAATAAAGGCTCTGATGGAGAAAAGAGTTTAAGTGTTCTGGGGGAAAGAGTTGGCTAAATTCTGAAGCAGAATCAAGGTAACCACAAGCACCGGTAATAAAAAGGATACACATTTATTCTGTGTGATTTCTTCTCTATATATAAGTAGGAAAGAAATAAACTGAAGAAATACCAGGGGAGAGATGAAACTCACAGATTTTCCCATAACTGACTATATGTTCTAAGGAAGAGGTTCCAGAGAATAAGAATCAAGACTAGATGTCTGAGTTTCACCAAGGCCTGAATTCAGTTGAATATGTTTCTTCTGCCCACGCTTCCAGCATGACATCCCTGTAGCTCTGGTGGGTCAAGGGAAGTAGGAAGCCTCTTCTTTGTCAGGCTTGACTCTGACATCCGTCTTATGCATGATGTGTTTTAAAATTAAAGTTTATTGGGGTGACAATTGTCAGTAAAGTTACATAGATTTCAGGTGTACAATTCTGTAATACATCATCTATATCTCACATTATGTATTCACCACCCAGAGTCAGTTCTCCTCCCATCACCGTATATTTGACCTTGTGCGTGATTTTAACCATCAAAGAAAGGACCCAGACTTAGGAGAGCCGAACCACCATAAGCCACGCAGGGTGTTCTGAGGACGCCTAATTTTGAAAGTACAGGCTCAGCACACACCCAGGGAAGGGGCCACATTTTGCAAATGGAAAAGTAAATTTATCTTTTCTTATGCGGGGCCATCTTCTGAGGGAAAGCCAATACCCTGAGGCAGACTGGAGTGTCAGCTATGGAAAACTGTTCCTCTACAGCCTGAGAGTCCCATCAAAGCTGCCGTCTGCTCCAAGATCTGAGGCTTTGGAGGGTCTGAGCGCAGACCTGCACTGTCCATACCGGAAGCACTAGCTACACGAGGCTATTGAGCACCTGAAACGTGGCTGGTCTGAACTGAACTGTGCTGTCAGGGTAAAACATACACTGGATGTTAAAGACGCAGCATGAAAAAAGAACATACAATATCTCATTAATCATCTTTTTTATATCAATTATATGTTGAAATGATATTTTGGACATAGGTTAAATAAAACATTAAAATTGATTTCACTTGTTTCACTTTTTAAAATGTGGCTGCTAGAAAATCTTACTAGCTTACCTATGCGACTTGCATTTTATTTCTAGTGGACAGTGTGGGTCTACACCAGGGGTTGGCAATCTTTTTCTGTAAGGACCAAACAATAAATCTTTCAGGATTTGCAGACCATCTGGTCTCTGCTATTGCAGCATAAAAGCAGTCGTAGATAATAAATTACACATGAATGAGTGCGACTATGTTTGGATAACACTTTAAGTACATAAGCAAGCAGTTTGGGCTCACAGGCTACAGGTTGCTGAGCCCCTAGTCTAGATCACATTTAGGGTCTGTGTTTAAAGGGTCTCCTTAGAGAATGTGCCTCTGGCCTCAGGAAGTTCAGTTATACAGTGCATCAGAGGTTCTGATAACACAGCTCTGAGTCCAAGTCCCCCCCAAAAAAACAAATTCCCTTACATCAGGGTGATGGCAATGCTAGCTTGTATTTCTCGGGGGATGGTTATAAGACTTGGTGACCAGCCACTACTACCCTGCCCTGTCTGGCCCAGTCATAAGCTTGAGGAAATTGAGATGTGGGTGTTTACTGTGGCACAAAGATAAGAAATATGACTGAATGAATGATTGTCAAATTAGTGACGTATAGTGTGTAGCCCCAGGGTGAGGTAAGTGCCACACGCTAGAGACCAACGGCTCATCATTTGGACTGGACAGGACTCAAATCACCTTTGCCCTATTGCTTCTAACCCAGAATCCTAGAGTTAACCCTGGAAATGGTGAGGCAGTCAGAAGAGACCCTGAATTCTTAAGCTCAGACCAGGGGGAGGTTGGTACAAGATGAAGAACCGCATTCCCCCTTTTCCTCTTTCCTCTTTTTACTTGCAAATCCATTCTTCATACCACAATCAGAATAATCTTTCTAAAATGTAAATCTGATCCTGGAACTTACCTGCTTAAAAGCCCTGCAGTGGCACCCCACTTCTTATTCTGCGTCACTGGTCTCTTCATACTTGACCCTGACTATTGCTTCCCCTGTGTCCCACCATCCCTCCATTTTATATGCTCTCCGACCAAGGAGCATCCCTGGGGACATGTTTGCCTCCCACTACTGCTAGCATCTTGATTGCAGGGACTGTGGTTTTCATTATTGTAACCACAGAATAAAGCACAAAGTGGCTACCCAATAAATATTTGAACAGTTGAATTTTGCTATTTGCTACTGAGATGGTTTCATTCTCTAGACTGGGTGGTGAAAGAGAATGAGGGAGAAAAATCAAAACAGCAGCCCTAAGGGTCAGCACAGTTGCCATGGATTAGGGAAAAGCCTTGACAAGCCTCAGAGACAGAGTGGCTGCTGCAGGGTCAACCGTTTAAGGGCTGATGTCGCTTTGATAATCATTATGTCTTAAATGTAACAGATTCAATCTTTTAGACAGAGTACCAGTTTTTTTCAGAAACAAATTTTATTTTTTAGAATAGTTTTAGATTTACAGAAAAATTGCAAAATAGTACAGAGCATTTTCATATATACCACACCCAGGTTTCCCTACTAACAGCTTACATTACTATGGTACATTTGTTATAATTAATGAATCAATATTGATACATTATTTTTATTATTAAAATAAATTATTATTACCATTAAATAAAGTACATACTTTACTTAGGTTTCCTTAGTTTTTACCCAGTGTGCCTTTCTTCCCCAGGGTTCCATCCAGGACACCATATTACATTTAGTTGTCGTCTTTAGCTCCTCTTAGCTGTGACAGTTTCTCAGCTTGTCCTGGTTTTTGATGACCTTGACTCTTTTCAGGATTATTTATTGGTCAGATATTTTGTAGAATGTCCCTCAGTTGATATTTACCTGATGTTTTTCTCATGATTAGACTGAAGTTACAGTTTTTTTGAGGGAAGACCACGGAAGTAAAGTGCTATTTTCATCACAGCGTATCAAGGGTATGTACTATCTGCATGACTTAATACTGTTGATGTTGACCTTGGTCACCTGGCTGAGGTAGTATGTGTTTCTTTTCTCTGTTGTAAAGTCATCCTTTTATTTCTCCCTTCTCGCTCGTACTCTTGGGAAGGAAGTCACTATGGGCAGCCCACTTACGGACGGGAAGTTTGGCTCCATCTCCCCGATGGCAAAACATCTACATAATTTGGAATTGTTTTGCATGTGAGATAAGTTTCCTCTCCCGCATTTATTTATTTATGTATTCCACCATTTATTTATATCAGTATAGATTCATGGATATCTATTTTATACTTTGAGTTGTAATCAATCCTCCGTTACTGATTTTGTTGCTCAAACTGTTCCAGCATTGGCCACAGGGAGCGCTATCATTTGCCTCCTGTGCCCCATCTTTGTGGTTTGTTTTGTTTCTAGCAGCTCCTTACTTCCTGGCACTGCAAGATGCTCTAGGATCATCTTGTATATTTCCTGCCCCAGTCCTAGAATCAGTCATTTTTCCAAGGAGCCTGGACTGATTGGAGAATGGTATTAGAAACCAAGATCTGGGTGTTAATTGTGCTCACTGATACTGGGGGTCTCATTGCCTCTAGGCTCTCTCTACCATCCGAGTGAGGAGGTACATGTGTCTATGCCAACCTGTATATATATATGTTTTGAAATCTGTATGTATGTATGATTGTATGTATGTATATATGTATCTATCCAGTACCAGTTTTAACAACAAAGTCATTAGCCCTCAGTGGACAAAACTTTCTCTGACACAACAGGATATTTAACTTTATAAGATAGAATTTTACCTCAAATCAAAAGAAGACTAGATGGGCTTTGGGGATATTTTGGTCTGTTTTACATATAGGATTTTTTTTTTTTTTTAATTAGTTTTGTTTTAATCCTTTCCTTCCCCCATGTTTCTACCTGTTTCTCAGAAGTGGCTTGTTAAGTGTTACTCATTTTCTGGTGGGTGGTGAGGAAGTTTTCTGAATTTGGCTGTAACTGCAGCTGCAGCCACCAGTCTCCCCAGCTGATACATTTACTTGAACAGCAAATGGAGCTGGAGCTGGGTGAGACTGTTCTGCTTTAGGCATTTGACCTGGGGCTCCTGATACTGGGCCCACAATGTAGTACCTACACTAGATGGGGCCTTCTCTTCGTCCCCTCTGCAGGGAAGTAGAAGGTCCTTGTGTTGGGGGAAGGTGGTCTGCCAAACCCACTCCCCACCCCTTTTCTAGATCGCACCTTCCCACCAAAACTCACTGGGAGGAGTCAGGGAAAGATCACTAAGGTAAATTGCACACTGCCCATGCTGCATTCAGCCCACTCTGCCACCTGTCTGCCCACTTGTTCAACAAGCATGGATTGGACACAAGGCACAGGCTAGGCACAGGGACACAGAGATGGACGAGGCTCCTCCCCTGTAGGCGCTCCCAGTGTAATAAGCAAGACTGACACTAAAAATCAATGACTGGAAAACAGTGTGGTATGTGTCATATTAGACAAAAGGCTCTTAGCCTGGGTCCATGGATAGAATTCAGGGTGTCCCCTAAAATCAATTATACAAATCTATATATGCTGAATATTCCATTGCCCGCCCCATGCCCCACTCACTACACCTTTTCTACTCTGTTCTGTGTCTTAGGAAGCTGACCTGTACAGACTTTGTCAGATGGGTTCTCATGCCTGTGGGCTTTTAATTGGCTTTGACCAATGGGAAGCACCATCAGGAAATCCGAGAGAAGGAAAGAGAAAAGTAGGGGTATATATTTCTGCACCAGTGGTTGCATTCCTTTTCCCAGAGCCACAGCCCTTACTCACAGGTGTAGCACTTCCTGGGTCCCTTTTGTCTTTCAGGATTAGAAGTGGTGACTGTTCCCTGTTTCTTGCTAGCCCCAAGGTGCTTCACCATCCCTGTTGGTTTCCCTCAAATCCTGCCCATATCTTTGTATAAAGTATCTTTCACCACTTTGAGTGTGTAGACCCTAAATGTAAGTGAATCAGATTCTCAAAAGCGTCCACGACTCAAAAGAGGTAACGAAGCTGCTACATCAGAGGCGCATACAAGGTGATGTAGCTTTCAGAGGAAGGTGTGCTATACGTATAACTCCACTGGCTTCACAGAAGCACGCTCCCCTCAAAATGCAAATCTAGTCAAGTTATTGCCTTGCTTCAGTTTTGCAGTGGCTTCTTCCTGCTCTTAAATAAAGGCCAAACTCCTTAATATGGCCCACAAAGCCCCAACGCTCTAATCTCACCCCAAAAACTCTTCACTTGCTCTCTACACTCCAGACACCCTGACCCTTGGGTTCTACATTTGTGTCAGGCTCACTCCAGCCTTCTGGCCTCTGCCCATGCTATTCCTTCTGTCTGGAAAGGATCCGCCATCTTATCTACTCATTCTCCACACCTTGGTTCAAATGGCCCCCAGCCCAGGTCAAATTTCTTTGTCACATGCTCAGTAGGATCCCGAATCCGAATTCCAGAGCACTTACCTCAGCTTGGGACACATTTTTGCACTTCATGTCTGACATTGATATCAGCCTCTCCCACTAAATTGTAAGTTCCATGAGGAATGGAACCACGTCTATTTCTGTTCATCGTTGTGACCTCAGCACAGTACATGACACACCAGAGATGCTCATAAAGATTTGTAGAGAAATGAACAACTGAAGGTGATATTTTAATCAGACCATGAAAGGTCAGTTTGCCAGGAGTTTGAGAGGCCACCTGAGGGTTCAAGAAGTGGTTAACCTGCTCAGTACATCCTATCTGGATTCTCTGAGGCAATAGGCAAAGCCCCCCCCCCACACACGTCCTTCTCAATCACAGGATCAAAATTACCCAATAACATTACCTTCACTTCGAGGGTGAGCATGAACTCAAACTGGTTGTGAAATTCCTCGGGGCTGGGCAACTGGTACTCCTTGGCTGTGTCCAGGAATGCCTCGATGTCATTCAAGGCAACATCAACCCCCTCTCGCGACTGGCAATTATCTACAGCTTGGGAAGCCAAGAGGTAGATTCCTGCTTCACACCACTGGCTGACCTTTGGAAAAGAAACACAGTGCCTATGCAGTTAGCCTGACCACAACTCAGCCACCTCAATCCTCAGGCAGTCTGAGCTCATCTGGATCTACAAGGATTCTGAGACAATGTGGTACAGCATCAAGTTAGAGGTCTAACCACTGCCAGTACAACTGTGAGGTGGACAAACCGAAACCAATTTTACATGTGTCTACTTCTCAGGGACGTCATCCAGTCAGTAAAATGAATCAGGTAAACATTCTTCTCTTTTCTGCTGACAGTAATTGCTACACCTCCAGGAGGAGAGAGTTAAGTATTTCTAAGTTTGGTCCAACTGTATAGAAATGTAACCAATGAGTTTTCAGGTGGACCTTCTAGGCCACTTGTCTTGCATCCTAATTGGTTACAAAAGCACAGGGTGATTGATGAGGCATTAGATCTGGCCCCTACACGCTTTCCTGGGGGAGAGACTGCCCTTTCAACAGAAACACCATTTTCCTCTGCCCATATTTCCATTTATTGTCATTTGTCTTTCCCGGGGAAGCATCTAAGAATGCAAAGCTCTGAAACGCAGAACAGCAACACTCAGACTTTCCAGAATGCTAGGATGAAATCAGATAGGTGATAAATTCTAATAGTTCAATTTTTAAAAGATGTAAATAGACATACAGAGGCCCTTGTGCTGCCTGAATATTTATCTGAAAAGCAGCTGCCAGTGCACATACGTCTGCATTTCCATTTACCGGGGGACCTGAAGAGCTATGTAAAATAAATATATAGGGGAGAAAAAGACCCTAAGGGAATGAGCGCCCCAAAGGAGTTATCGCTAAGTGGGAAATTATAGGCCACTTACATTTGTCTTCATTTCCCCCTAAATTACCTACACGGAATGTGTACTACTTTTGGAATAACAGAAAACAATAAAGACATTTAACAATCAATGATTGCCGCTGTGTGGGGACGAGGAGGGGAGCCCCGTGCAGGTGTCCATGAGTAACTTTTAAAACCCTCTTTTCTACATTTTTAGATTTTCAAAATAATATGAAAGCATGCTTCGACATATACTGTGAACACTTTCTCTTGAAACATCATGCCTAGATTAACAGCACACACTCTTCTACAGAATCACAGCAGCTAGTTGCTCTCCCAGACACACACACACACACACACACACACACACACACACACACACACACACACACACCCCATCTCAGTGTTAGGCTATTATCTCGGGAGCAGAAATGGAGTGAGGAAAACAGTCGTTGATCCTGCAAAGAGCTCACAGAGCAGGCTGCATGCCAGGTCCTTCTGCGGAACATGTGGAACAGCTGTATTTCATTGACATTAAAAGCCTTTTGGCAACGGGACGTGATAAAAAGCCTGGGCGGGTGCCCCCAGCCATCAGAGAGAAAGAGCTGTGAAGAATGGAGCAAGCTGACTCCTGGCCATGAGCCACATGCTGCCCGGGAGTAGCTGACAGGGAAGCCTCCAGAAGTCAGTGTCCCTGCTAACGGGGCACACTTGCCCTCGAGATCACTGCCGAGTGCTAGGGGCTGCACCCCCTCCTGTGAGCCCTCTTCACACAGTGTTACTGTCCCATCTAAGGAGCCGGGGGTTTGGAATTTGGCAGTCTTGACTTCAGGTCTGTGAGCCCCTATTTGCCCCACATGCTGTCTTGGGCAATCACTTATCCCAGGGTTTCTCAGCATTGTCCCTGTACACCTGCACCAACGTCACCTGGGCATTTGATGAAGATACTGATTCCTGGGCATCATCCCAGACTTACTGACTCTGAGTGCCCACAATGGTACATCAGGGAATCTGCAGTACAGCAAGCTCACCAGGCGGTTCCCATGCACTAAACGTTGCGACCCATTGACCTAACCCCGCTGAGTATCAGTTTCTGCCTCTGCAAAATGAGGTCGTTAATACCTTCCTCATAGCTTGTCTTGACGATTACCTAGATGACATAATTATGCTCCTTGTAGGAACATAGTAAGTGCTCAGTACATGGTAGGTGTGTATAATGGTCATTATTACTGAAGCTTCTCCAAAAGGATTCATAATCTGATGTACGTATGAAGAGAAGCACTTTGCAAATATAGTGCTTGGTTCTCTGTATGCCTGAAGAAGAATCAAGAACTGTCCCACAGGGCCAGGCCAAAACACACTCTTTACGTCAGGGTCCACATGGAGGGAAATGGGTTGTAGTTCATTCTAACAGGATATGGTAGGGTGGCTGAGGCACCTTAGACCTTCAATACCCTCTATGACCTAGAATCTGCACAGGTTTTAACACCTCTTGAGCATGGTTTCACATGAAGTTCGTTATCATCTCAGCATCTTTACCATGTGGGGGAGGGAAGGCAAGTATGATACTTGACAGAATTTTGCAAACGTCATGGTTGCAGCTTTGCTCTCCTCACCTTGTCCAGCTGTCTGTGCAACTCCAAAGATTTTCTTAAGATGTCATATTTTCTCTTGTTTTCATTGATGAAGTCATCGCAGAGGTGCCTGAGCTCCACACACTTGGGTCTGACGGAGGCCACTGCATAGTGGTGGCTTTGGGTGAGCCGGTCCCCTGTCATTGCAAGCAGCTGGGCTTTTGCCAAGGACTCCTGCAGAGTGAACATGCACAGCCACGCATCAGATGCCAGGTCACAAGAAGCTGATATTTGCCTGGCACTGTGTGCTCCAGTCCTAGAGGGAGGCTAAGGGACCTGATTCAGGTCTTAGGCTGAGAGTCTGGGGCTGGGCGCCCTGGGAAAGCTCTTCCTGTCCTAAGAAGTCTAGCCTCGCCCTGGGTCATCTGCACTCTGAAGAAGAGCGAGTCAGTCCCTCAGATGTTTGTTGAGCTCTGGGGTAAGCACTGAGGAGCTAGTGTTAACAAGCCAGGGAATTTTGAGTCTAATGGAGAACTCAGATACTGAATAAATTATACAAATAATGAAATTATTACAGCTGTGCTAAGTTCAAGGGCAGAAGAGCATAAAGTGTTACACTGCGTAGAATAAGAAACTCTGAACTTCCCTGTCCACTAATGAAAAGGAAGAAGGACAGACACGTGGCCCGGAGGAGAGTGGGGATGAGCTGAAGTCGAAAACTGATAAAGATGTGGTTTGCACGAGTTGTGAGACTTAAGAAATGTGTTTGTCTAAACCCCTTCCTGTGACCCACAAAGAATCCAATCTGCTTTGACCTCATCTGCTCAGCAAACGTATCTCCTCCCTCTCTTCATGGCTTGCTTTGTTCTAACTACATGGGCCATGTTTTCCTGTTTTCAGTTCCTTTATAACATAGTATTGCAGGTTGCCATGTATGCTCCAGGTGCTCAGGGTTTGGTGGTAAAAAAAAAAATAGCAGACAAAACTCCCTGCCTTCATGAAGCATACATTTTAACGGGAGACACAGGGAATAAACAATGAAACACGTAGATTATATAATATCTCAGACAGTGATGAGTGCCACGGAGAAAAATTAAATAGGGAAGAGAGCGCAGGGAGTGCTGGTGGAGCAGTTGTTATTTGAAATAGGACGGTGAGAGAATGGGCTCACTGAGAAGGTGCTGTCTGAGCTGTACAGAAGGGTTAACACTGCAGGCCTGAGACGACTGTCCCAAGAAAGACCTGCTTGTAAGGTCGGCCCTTGAGTGCCATTTAGGGCTGTCAGGAGGGCTCCTACCAGCCCCATGGAGAATGGCTTACAATATGCTTTATGCTAAAGACCTGCTTCCTTTCCAGGAGTCTGGAATTCTGGTATACGCCAGGCAGAGGCTACTTACGTGACCAGCTCCCAGTAAAAACTCTGAGCACTGAGCCCCTAATGAGCTTCCCGGTCAGCATGCTCTGCGGGAGGGATTAAGTGCATTGCAGGGAGTCCACAGGGAGAGGACGCTCGGAAGCTTGTGCCTGGTTTCCTCCAGGGTTCGCCCCATGAGCCTTTCTCTTTGCTGATTTTGCTTGGTATCCTTTTGCTATAATACAGCATAACCATGAGTATAATTATATGCTGAGTTCTATGAGTCCTCCTAGCAAATCTTCACACCTAGGTGTGTCCTGGGAACACTTGACACAGGAGCCAAGACCTGAAGTGAGAGACAAGCCAAGCAGTATTTGGCCGAGAGGTTGGGGGGCATGTTTGACATGGGGGCATGTGTTCAGGTAGCAGGAGGAAGCCACTGTGGCTGGAGCAGTGGAGTAAGCAGGACAGGAGTAGGATATGCAATCGGAGGGGAAAGAGAGGATGGGACCGGGTAGGGTCTTGCTGCCATTGTGATCACTTTGGCATTTGCTCTGTGACATGGGAAGCACTGGGGGGTTCTGAGGAGAGGATCTCATTCCTAAAACAACTGCTGCAGCTGTGGTGTTGAGAATGACAGAGAAGAGGCAGTGCAGGAGACCAGGTAAGGGGCAGTCGTCCAGGTGAAAGACGGGGCTTAAACAAGGCAGGCAACCCAACCAGTTCCTGTCTCATCACTTCCCCAGGATGCTCCTCCCAGGACTATTCAGGTCTAAGGTCTCATTCACCTCCCGGCAGGACCTGCTCAGACTGCTGTATCTAAAGCCTCTCCCCACAACCACCCACCCAGGCCTTCTCCCTCACTTTGCTTTCATTTTCTAGCAGCACTTATCCCCACCTGAAAGTATTGTTGTTTACTTTAACGTATGATTTTTCCTTCCTCTGCTCACTCCCACCAATATGTAAGATCCATGAGAGCGCTTAGTAAGCATCGCATAAATATTTGATCAACAAAATGGATGGATGGATGGATGGACCAATGCATCAGATGATGAGGTCATCTGGCTAGAATTGTGTGAAACCACATGGACCTGTGAGTCACGCAGATGACTGACACATTCCCCAAAGTCTCCAGGAGCAGGAAGTTCCCATGTACCTCTCTGACCACACTGAGCATCCAGCACCTCACACCTGCCCCGGCTTCACCTTTTTATAGCAAGACAAGGCGTCACGATGACTCGAGGTGATGACAACCTGCCCCTTGCTTAAGTTACAGTGGTTCGTGATTTCAGCCATCTCAAAACCCCTGCCCCGGCCCAGCCAGTCATTCACCAAGCCCTGCAGAGCCCGCCTCCTTCTTAATACCTTTTGAATTCCGAGCCCTTCCCCATCATTTCCTTGTCCCTGTCCCTTCAGGCCTTCATGCTTTCTGACTGGGACAGCTGGCCTCTTTGCGCTCCCTCAGGCCGTCCTCTAAATGACGCTCCACATTGCTGAGGAAGTAGCAATTTCATTACGAAGCGTATCATGCCCACATCTCTCCCAAGCTCCAAGTCCTTGCGTGTCTGCCTGCAGTCCTCAGGAGAAAGTTCCTCAGGCGAAAGTTCCTCAGGAGAAAGTTCCTCAGGAGAAAGTTCCTCAGGAGAAAGTTCCTCAGGAGAAAGTTCAAACTCCTGAGCAGTGCACAGAAAGCCTTTCCTTATCAGGCTCCTCTGCCTCCACTTCTCTCACCCCTCCTCTGCTGTAAACAGACGAGTGACCCATTTGTGGTCAGGCCTCCATGCCTTGTCTACTCGCTCTCTCTGTCGCAACAGCGCCCCATCCTTCCATCATCATCCTTGCCCCCACCTCTCCACCCCCACCTCCTGATGCACGCACTCCTCTGGAGCTAACTCTAAATCAGCCTTCAGAGCTCTTCTCCAGGACACTTTCTCTAACTCCATCATTCATTCTGATGCCCCTCCTCTGTGCTCCCCAAACACTTCACTGTATTGTGCTCACTTATCTACCACCCTCACTATGTCACTGACCCTTGCAGGCATACACTAGCTCTTATTCAACTTAAAGCAGTACATAGCACAAATTAGGTACTTAAGAACAAAGGATTGTTGTGCAAAACAAAAAGGAGTAATGATATGGGAATAAAGTGACACAAATCAAGCAGTGGCTGTTTAAAAGAACTCAGGGATAAAAACCCAGTGCGCTCGCTCTGAACAGCAAAGGCCCAGACGCACTGGTCACCGTTCCTGAAAGGAAGTTAGAATGCTAATTCCTCAGGCTGTGGTTTTTAACTGTGTTGCTCTTTGCTGTGTCCTCAGAACTTAGAACGGTGCTTGGCATGGTAGGAGATCAGTTAGTATTTGCAGAATGAATGCAGAATGAGTAAGACATTGACGAGAACAGCGCAGCCACTGCAGTTGAATCTCAGAGACGTGGTGCAGCACAGAATTGACCCCACTACCTCTGAGATGTTAATGACCACAGCGAACACCACGATGACCACAGCTAACACCACGAGAGCTTACTATACGCCAGGCCCTATTGTGAACGCTTACACCGATTGTTTCTTTTACTCTTCACAGCACACCCTTCAATAGCGGTGATGTTTTACAAAAGAGGAGTGAAGGCACAATGGCTCAAGGTAACCCCAGGTAGGGAAGAGAAGAACGAGGCTTCGATCTCAGGCCGTCTGGCTCTAGAACCTGACTCTGACCACCTCACACAGAGAGAAATGGCTGCATTTGTTCTGCCTAAGCTTAGAGACCTCCCTGGATTGGTCAAACCTATCTGACTTTAGTCAAATAAAGACTCATGAAAACTTGACAAGGAAGTATCTGTAGGCTATTTTTTTTCTTTTTTTCTTTTTTTTTGTAAGTCCAGCTGGCTGCTGAATTTATTAAGAATAGCACAGGTTTTCCAGGTCCAAGGAACTTGACCACAGGATATTTCCCAAGTGCTCTATGGCGATCACAGCTTGCCCTTCACTTGGCATGTGGCATCTCACCTTTTAAAACTTCCTAAAACATTTGAGATGTTAGAGGAAAGATGTAACAGATCCAAATGGATCTTGGGGAAAGATCCATAAATATAACTTGGGAGCCATGACTGGATGGCTGGAAGACCGCTCTACTGAAATGAAGGGATAATAATAGCTTCTGAGTTCTGACCATCTACTATGTTCCATACACTCACTAAGTCCTTACTGAACCTCTAACTGATTTCCTCTTCACAGGAACGCTGTGGGGTAGAAAGTATTATTACCCATTTTACCGATGAAGGGATAAGTTCAGAGACGCTAAGAAACTTGGCTAGCATCACACAGCTGGTAGTTGTTAGAGCCGAGATTTGAATCCAGTTATGTCTGACTCCAAAGCCTGCCTCTTGTCACCTTCCAGCCACTTGGCCTCCGCACATGTGCTATGAATGATGGTTGCACAACCACTTCTACCAAATCCTTCAAAGAACTTGACTATAAAATCTCCAAACCACAGCTTACTTTTCAGTCTATACAGTTTCTGCTCATGATAAATAATCAATAAAACCTATGTGAAAAAAATATAGTGAGAAAGAAATGGCTGAAATCTGGTGCTCTAATCACAAGCCTTTCAGATGCTAAAAATTCCAGAGGCTGGATAGTCAAATTACAACATAATTCAAAAATATTTATTGTAATAACAGCTTATTTTTTCCCAAGGACTCTACTGCTATGACAGATGAAAGATGAGTGTGTGTACTGTGGAAGAAAATGGTGAGAAACAGTGAGGCTGCTATATCAGGGAGTCCAGAATGGACCCACAGATAATGGCAAAGGATGGAATATACGTATGGGGAAGTGGGCCTGGTGAAACAAGAGAGGCAGGAAGTGAATGGCTATTGAAACTGAGCAACAGCTACATGGGAGTTCATTACCAGTCAATCTACTTCTGCGTGTGTTGGAAAATTTTCACTTAAAAAAAAATAAGTCATGCCACTCTAGTTAGATTATGGCCTTGGGAGGTTAATGACCTGGGTTCCATGCCTTTGGGACATAGTAGTCTAACTGCTGGCCCCTGGCCTTGAGGGAAGAGGTCAAGGCTCAAATCGGGTTGGTTCTCCCTGCCCTGTCCTGGTCTGTTCCTTGCTGACTCCTCACCGAAGGCCCTAGCATGCTTTACAGCCAAAAATCCTGCAGCAATTCTGCTTTTAGAAGTAAAAGTGGAGGCTGAAACCACTGTTTCCCAGAATTAGAAATGAGCACTCAGCAGATGCTAAACTCTCAAACTAGAACAAGATAAAAGAATAGGCTCAATTATCATTCAACAGAAATCTGGTTAGTGAAGTGGCTCAGGGTTTACCCACAACGATCATATCGCTGCACAGAATAAGGAAGTCAGCAACAAACCAGAAAGCAGTGTGTGGCTATGTCAGACACCTGAGTGCAGAGAGAAGGACAAACCCTAAGCAAGTTTTGGTGGATTCTAGCCAGACATCACCTTGTTCCTTTAGCACTTTACAGGACAAAGGGAAAGACTATCCAAGCCCTGATCATCGGAAGAAACAATGCCTCTTAGAAATATGAGCGAAGACAATGTTTAAAAGGTCCTAGTTATGATAGGATAGCTTTGCTCAGTTCAGCCAAAGGCAGAGGAATAGGTCTACTGTATCCTTTAGAAAATAAGTAAAAAACCAGGGTAAGCAAGGCACAGGATGGGTAGAAGGAACCTGCCTGGGCTCTGCGGGTCATCTGCAGTGGATTAGTCCCGCTGGTTCAGGAACTTTGCCCATGAAAGGTGGGCCGTGGGTTCACAGAGTATTCCTATGTCCCATGATCGCAGGTTGAGCCCCTAGCTTCAGTTAGCAATCTTTAAAGTATATGCCATGGGTCACAAACCCAGAGAGGCAAGCAGAAGAGAGAATGTGATGTGCAGTCAGGCAGATCCAGCCCCACTATTTAAAACACAGCTCAGAGCACGCTCCAATGGCTTCCCATCCACTGAGGATAAAATCCAGTCCTCACGGCCGCTGCTCCCACCTTGTTCCTACATGGCTCCCTGTGCTCCAGCTATAGTCCTTGAACTCATCAACCTCATTCCTGCCTCATGACCTGTCATTTGCAGCTTCTCTGCCTTGAGAGCTAGACCCCAAAGTTTTGTATGGCGATCCAGATCTCAGATCAAAAGTCAGCTTCCTAGAGAGGACTTTCCTGACTCTCCTGGCTGATGTAGCACTCCCCATCACTTTCTACGATACGCTGTCATTTTACTCATATCACTTGTCACTACCTGATATTAGTATTTATTTGGTTACTTTTTACTTATCTATCTCTCCCTAGTAGAATGTAAGCTCCACGAGAGCAGAGTCTTGACTGTCTGGTTTGCCACCATATCCATGAAACCAGGGCAAGGAATACCTGGTGATAAATGAATGCCTTCCTGGTAGGTCAGTAGGATATATATCTATATCTATATATATTGCCAAAAAGTGTGTACACATTTTAAGGAAAAACCTGTATTAAAATTGCAATACTCAATATATACTGATAACAAAACTAATGCAAATCATATTTGACTTCTGCAATTATAAGAGGTACTCAAAGTGGTTACCACCAGTGTAATTTTAATACAATTTCTTCCTTTCTTAAAGGAAAGTGTATTCTCTCTCTCTCTCTCTCTCTCTCTCTCTCTCTCTCTCTATATATATATATATATATATATACACACACACATATATACATATACATATGTGTGTATATGTGTGTGTGTGTGTGTATATATATATATATATATATATATATATATATATATGCCATGACCATATTTTTCAAACCAAAAATAAAGACACTGAGCTTGATGAGGCATTTTTTCTAATATATGAACACATGTAAGTAAAACTACATGGTATCTGCATTTAATAAGGAGTTCTTTTGAAAGAAACTAAAATTACATACAATTGGGACTACCTTGGAGAACGTAAGACATATCCGATACATTCCATTTCTTCATTATCTGACAAACATTTCTGATGACTTGTGCCTTCAGTACCAGAGTGTTTCACTGTCAGTGATCACTGATATCAGCAGCAATGCTCACTAGGTAAGGATGGGACTCCTGAGTGATTGGCCATGGACAGGTAGGGTCCTTGTGTTCACGCGTGTGCAGAAACACCTCCGGCTTAGAATGCACAGCTGACAGATGTTAGAGCCAGAATGGCCGTAGTTTACATTTGTTACTATTCTTTAGGGGAATATGTCTCTAACTATAATGTGCAAGTCAATCACCTGGGGATCTTATTAAAATATAGATTCTGATTCTGAGGTGGGGCCAGAAAGTTTGTATTTCTAACAAGTTCTCACTCAGATAACACCTATGTTACTAACCAGAGGATCACACATTGAAAAGCAAACCTCTAGTACTAAAAAAGTTACTATTTAGGAAACGTGCCTCTCTCTAGATTAGCTCAGAAGGAAAGGCTAACCGTAGAGTACTTGGTCCCCAAGAGACAAACACATAAAGAACCTAAAGAAAAGCACAAAGAAACTTCTCTGGAAAAAGATGACTGGGCTTTCTTAACTGGTAATAAAGCAACATTTATAAGGACTTAGAACAGAATCCATCCTAAGTGCTGACCTGTGTGCAGATCTGGAAAACTCTGTAATTCTGGCATGAGAATTGTGAAACATGCGTTCTTTGACAAATTTGATATTTACAACTCTTGGGGCATGAGAATGGCGAAAGCATTGCCAACTCTGTATTGCCAACAGAACTAATGAGGACCCGTTTCCCCCTTTTGACCATCATGCTTGTTATAAAACTGGTTTTTTGGTGTGTGTGTTTTTTCTGGTTTCCTGTCCTTAACCAACCTCCATCCCCTGACTCCACATCCAGCCTAGGGGGTAATGTGGCCATTGTGGTCTTCCCCCCTGCTGCTCCTCCACTGGGCTGCCACCCCGACAGGGGGCAGGGCCACCCAGGCCTCTCATCTCACCTGAACCTCCAGCCTCAACCAGGTGCTCTGGAAGCCTTCACAGAACTCTGCACTGCAGGCATTCTTCCTCATCATTCGTAATGTGCACATCACCTTAAGGACCTGGGGTGACTGAAAGGGCAGGGTTTGGGCATTCCTATGTCCTTTGGCAACCTTCCGACAATGAATGGCCATGATCTGTCACTGTCCACAGCAACGACCTTCCCAGTCCACAAAAACACCAAAAAAACAAAAAAACAAACAAACAACAAACCTGGCCTTTTTCTTCCAGTTTTTTGTGTTCCTTAAGAAGTTGTTCCACACACATCACACTGTCTCCAATGTCTGTAAACTCTGCTTGCTCTGCCAACAAGTTGTCCAGGGCAAGCTTAACCTATAAGACACATTAGAATAGTCCAGAAATAAGCCAATGAACACCCATCTGGAGGTAGAGGTTTGCTATACTTGAAAACCCAAAAACGATTCAGGACAAATGTATATATATTACAGCTCATTGGCTTTTAGAGTCAGTTGGGGGAGGGTGGGTGCTGAGACACTTGTAGATGGAATATTAAACCTATATCCAACAGATTATCAATCAAGAAGGAAGAGAAACCATTATCCAAATACCACATATGCCAACAGGAAAATGGGATTCTAGAACATTGCTACCCCACTGAAAAAAGTGACAAGAGAATGTCTGTGAGGAAGAAGGATTTAAGGACAGGGCTGGATTAGGAAGAGGAGGGACGCCCAGAGTTCAAGGTGGAAAAGAGACCTGTAACTCACTGAACCATAAAAGGAAGTTCTATTAAACAAGAAAATAACACCTCACAAAAGTTGTACTCAAAGTGCTGTAGTTGTAGGCATTGGTTAAGCTTCAGGTGATGCTTGGACCAAAACTGACTAAAGGCTTTTTCGGTTTCATCCAATTGACCTAGTAACCTGTCAAGAAAGAATGAGAAAGTGACATTGTTGTTAATATTCGTTTCCACAGGAGTCTGTATAGGCTTATGGAGATAACATCTATGTAACATCTGTGTTTTGAGTCACTGTTATAAATTGTGGCAATGGCTTTATTGTGAAAGTCTTTGTTACCTAGGACTTTCTCACGGTTCAGCTGGTTCTCATATTTTCTGTTTTCAATCAGGACACCCTCAGTGCTAGGCAGAAACTTCACTTCAGCTGCCGCTGCTGTGCTTTAAAACATACCCCTGGTAACCTTACCTTCGTTTCTTTTCTTTGACAAGTGTGCAAAGCACAGCACCCAGCCAAACTGTTATTTGGAAATGAAACTCAACCAATACTTCCATCTCCCTTGAAATCCTGGGATGACACCATCTCAAAAGAGAAGGGAATGGCTTTCTCATAAAAACATCTCTGTAGCTGAATGCCAGATGAGTATCATCTACTTTCCTTTGTTGTTTCTAATATTATTCTTTCTTGACCCTACCAAGACCCAATAGCTGCTGTTCTATTCTATCCTTGGTTGTTTCAGATCATCTAGTGCTGTTCTCTCCTAAAAAAAAAAAAAAAAAGCATATTCCACCTTCACTCACCTTTCCATGGTAGCTACATTCTCAAGTTCATTGGGATTGAGTTTACTGGTGGAATTTTTGGTTGCTGGTTCTTGAATGCATGACAACAATGTGGCCCCTTGCTTTTCAAGTAATTTCAGCTCTTCCTAGAGAAAGGAAAATACAGTCTCTCTTATAAGGAATTAATGAAAGAAAATTCTTGGTAGATTTGGGGTAAGGGGAATGGTAGATATCTTTCATTTAGGAATTTAAATGCTATAAAAAGTCAAGCTGCAGCTTTATAAAATTAGTTAACTTTTGTATCTCACATGATACAAAATTCAAAATATACAAAAGGGCATATATTGGAATAAGAAAGTCTTTTGTCCCCAGCCCATCTACTTTCCCTCTCAAAAGCAACAACTGTTAAATTTTGTGTGTATCTTAAGCTGCTGTTGTAAATTAAAAGCAAAATTAGTTAACAAAAGCTGGTCCTAATCCAAGATAGTGACCAGAAATAAGAAAATGACAGATATTGGGGTTTCTGGTCAAGATGGTGGAGTAAATTACCTCCTCTCACAACAATATCAAAATTACAACTAAACTACAGAACCATCATTCAGAATCACCAGAAGTCTAGCTGAACCAAAGCCCTACAACTAAGGACATACAGAAGAGGCCACTTCGATACTGGTAGGAGGGGCAGAGATGCAAAATGAGCTGGTCCCACACAAACATGTGACCATTAAAAATTGGAAGGGACATCTCGGCTGCAGAGGACCCCCTAGAGGAGCAAAGGGTCCCAGCCCCACATCAGGCTTCCCAGCCCAGGGTTCTGGTGCTGGGAGAGAAGTCCCCATCTGGCTGTGAAAACCAGCACAGATTGTGGCTGAGTGAGAGGGAAGATGGCTACATCCCAGATGATCCTCTTAAAGGGTCTGCACATGAACATACTCGCTGATGGACTCACTTGCTCTAAGCCCCAGCACTGGGGCAGCAGCTCATAAGATGCCAGAGACATATGGGTAGGAACTGAGTTGTCCAGCTTCAGAGTGAGGTCTGGAGGGGAAGCTTTCTCCTGGATGGAGGAGCTGGAAGAAGATATTGTTCCTTTGTTGAGCCTGCCCTCTCCCAGCATGCAGACACAGGTGGCTGCCATATACAATATGTGAATCTCCATCAACCTGTCTAAGACCATTCATTCACCCTGCCCTGGTGATTCCGAGACCCTGCCCCACCCAACTTTTGGGCACCAGAGGCCCTTTCCAGTAGCTTATCCATACAAATGACCTTCCTTGGCTCATGCTGCAGACTTTCCTAAAATCTCTCAAAGGTTCACAATACCCAAACAAGGAGCACCTCGCTTTGGTGTGTCTTGTACATCTTGCCGAGCAGCGCCAAGCCTGGCACTAGACACAGCTGGCCTCAGTTTGTGGTTTGGCCTCTCAAGGCACCTTCAAGACCAGCTCAGGTGGTGGCCATCTGTGGATTGCTTTATGGCTCATGCCAGGTGTCCTTGGGCAGGGCACAGACTATGGCTGAACTTGTCCTGTGGCAGGGCCTCTCCAAGGAGACCCCCAGGCGGGCATGCCCAGTGGTCAGCTTCAGACCGAGCCAGAGTATTACCCAGCAACCTCCAAGGACAGCACAGCCAAAGGGCAGGCTGGGCAGGCACCAGAGCCCTGCTAAAGTGAATTCTGTTGTATAGGGTCAGCCCCTGCACCACAGCTCCTCCACTGTCGTCATGGCCAGTCCCCACAACCAATCAGCCCAAGGGTCAATCCCTCCAAATGATGTGCAAACAGAAACCAAGGCTCAACTGCAATAGGAGGGCACACACAACCTACCTGGAGCACCCAACTCTGATGACCAGGGAGACTGTGCCACTGGGCCTCACAGGACACCTACTACATAAAGCCACTCTACTAAGACTGGTAGCAGTTCTACGTAATATACAGAAACAAACACAGAGAGGCAGCCAAAATTGGGAGATAAAGAAGCATGTCCCAAATGAAAGAACAGAACAAAACTCCAGCAAAAGAACTAAACAAAATGGAGACAAGCAACCTACCAGGTGCAGAGTTTAAAACTCAGATTATAAGGACGCTCAATGATCTCAGGCAGAAGAAAGAGGAAGGAAACATAAAAATAGAGATAGAAAACATAAAAAAGAACCAGTCGGAAATAAAGAATACCATAACTGAAATGAAGAACACAGAGGAAATCAACAGTAGATTAGATGAAGCAGAGGATTGAATAAGCAATTTAGAAGATAAGGTAGTAGAAAATACCCAAACAGAACCAAAAGAAAGATAAAAAGAAGAGAAAACAATGAGGATAGTTTAAGGGGCCTCTGGGAATACAGCAAGCATACTAACATTTGCATCATATGGGCACCAGAAGGAGAAGAGAGAAAGCAATTAATTGAAAACCTATTTGAAGAAATAATGAAGGAAGATTTCCCTAACCCAACAAGGGAAATAAATATACAAGCCCAGGAAGTGTAGAGTCCCAAAGAGGATGAACCCAAACAGGCCCACACCAAGACACATCATAATTAAAATGCCAAAGGTTAAAGACAAAGAAAGAATCTTATAAGCAGCAAGAGAAAAGTAGTTAGTTACCAACAAGAGAACTCCCATAAGACTGTCAGCTAATTTCTCAACAGAAACTTTGCAGGCCAGAAGGGAGTGACAAGATATTCAGTGATGAAAAGCAAGGACATACTACCAAGATTACTCTACCCAGCAAAGCTATCACTTAGAATCAAGGACAGATAGAGATTCCCAGATGAGAAAAAGCTAAAGGAGCTCATCACCAACAAACCAATATTACAAGGAATGTTAGAGGGACTTCTTTAAGATAAAATAAAATAAAATAAAAAATATGAATAATAAAATGGCATTAACTACACATCTACCAACAATTACTTTCAATGTAAATGGATTACATGCTACAATCAAAACAGAGTGGCTGAATGAATAAGAAAACAAGACCTTTACATATGCTGCTTATCAGACTCACTTCGATTGAAAGACACACATTTGAATTTAAAGGGGTGGATAAAGATATTTCATGAAAATGGAAATGAAAAAAAAGCTGGGGTAACAATACTTATACTAGAGAAAGAGACTTTAAAACAAAGGCTATAACAAGAAACAAAGAAGAACCCAGTAATCCCACTTCTGGGGGCAGGGGGTGGTATTTATCTGAAGAAACCCAAAACACTACTTTGAGGGGACGTGTGCGTCCATATGTTCATTGCAGCATTGTTTACAATGGCCAAGATGTGGAGGCAGCCTGGGTGTCCGTTGATGGATGAATGGATAAAGAGGAGATGTTACATTTATACAGAGGGATATTACTCGGCCATGGAAGGGAATGGGTTTTGTCATCTGTGGCGGCATGGATGGACCTGGAGGAAATTGTGCTGAGTGGACTATGTCAGAGAGAGCAAGATAGGTGCAATGTGATTTTGCTTATATGTGGAATCTAAAAAACAAAACAAACAAAATGGAAACAAACTCATAGATACAGAGAACATTTTGATGGTTGCCAGATGGGAGGGGTAGTGTGGGGGTGGGTGAAAAAGGGGAAGGGATTAAGAAGTACAAATTGGTTGTTACACAGTAGTCATAAGGATGTAGGGTACAGCATAAGGGATATAGTCAATAATATTGTAATAACTATATATGATGTCAGATGAGTACTAGATTTATTGGGGTGATAGATGGGTAGGGAGTTGGGGGACAGAGTGAAAAAGATGAAGGGATTAAGAAGTACAAATTGGTAGTTACAAAGAGCCATGGGGACGTAAAGTAAAGCATAGGGAATATAGTCAATAAAACAGTAATAACTATGTATAGTGACAGGTGGGAACTAGACTAGTCAGGAAGACCACTTCTTAAATTATATAAATGTCTAACCACTATGCTGTATACCTGAAATTAATATAAAATAATATGGAATGTCAACTGTAATGGAAAACTTTTTTTTAAGGGGCAGAAGGTGAAGGGGAATAAGAGGTTCAAATTTCCAGGTATAAAACAAATAAATCATGGGAATAGAACATATAGCATAGGGGATATAGTCAATAATACTGTGATAGCGTGGATAGCACGGTGTCAGATGGTTAATGGACTTATACTGGTGATCACTTCTTTAGGTATATAAATGTTGAATAACTGTGGCATACCCCTGAAACTAATATAATATTGTATGCTATCTATATTTTAATCAAAATCTTAAAAAAGAAAAGACAGATTGAATGTTACATGCTAGAAACTGCCATGCAATAATAATGTAATAATTGCTAGCTGACCATGAAAACAACTTCATCTGATCTTGTCAAAAAACCTGCCTCTCCTTCCACCTACTCCCAAAGTGTGGCCTTATTCAATTATTGAAGTTTGGCTGAGATGGGCAACAGTTTCAGTTTGACATGGAAAGATTCCTACTTCCAAAGCAATTCTATTCTGCTGTTTTTACATAGAGACTGACTTAGAGCTTTTCAATTGGGGAAGATGTCAGGCTACCTCCTTCCAAATCCAGTAGCTCTAGTCCTCTACTCACACAGTGCAGGGTTAACATCTTATGTTAACCATAAGGCAAGGCAAAAGAAGCAGAGCCTGACCTAGAATTTTGCTGCCGGGAGTTCTGGGTTTGGTTCCTGGATAACACAGAATGATGGCTGGGTATGCCCTGGGAGTTAGAAGAGTCCCATAGTTACCAAACAACCCCCTCCACGCACATGAACACTGAATCTCCTTTACCTACCCCGGCCACCTCCAGTCTTCACAGAGCCTCCAGCTCACTCCCCGCGGAATTTTATACTCTCCACTCTGTTCATACTGAAATCTGTCCCTCTCAACCTCATGCCTTTGCTCTTTGGATCCCACCCCACGCCAGTATTCACCCCCTTGAAAGCTTCCATTATCCATATCCAGCCTCGTGATAGATTTGACTTCTCCGATTTAGCCCCTCAAAATCTTTGGATACCCCCTGTGGCTCTGTTCACTCCAGGTAACGCCACATGTCAGCCACTTGGCTGGTATTCCTGCCTGGGAACTGGACATATCCCTTCTTTTCCATTCTAGGTATCGGCCACATTTCTTCTTACCTCATCAATGTTCATTAAATATTTGTAAGTTGGATGAATTAATAATGGCTTGAAAGTAATCAGGTTACAGAAAGTATAGGATAAAGACAAAAAAGATATGACAGGGGCGGGAAAGCACTCATTAGTAAATGCTCTTAGCTTTTCCTTCTTCTTCTTACTCACTAGAAAGGGTCCTGGCTTTTGTCACTCAGTTTCTTAACTGCCCCTGAGCTTCCAGCATTACAGCAGTATTCTGGCATTAGCCATTATAATAAAAAAATATTATATATATATATATATATATATATATATATATATATATATATATATATATATATATAGTGTGTGTGTGTGTGTGTGTGTGTGTGTGTGTGTGTGTGTGTGTGATGCAGAGTTGGGAGGAAAGATGGAGGGGCCAAAAAGAAGCATATTGCTAGGGAAGCTTGAAAGAGAAACACACACAAAAGGCTGCAGAGTGTGAGGAAAAGTGTGTGAGAGAGGGAATGTGAATCTTAGTAAGTGATGTCATACATTGTGTATCCCCTTCACGTGGTTAAAAAAAATACAAAGGAAAATCGCGACTTGATTACTGCTTTGGGACTACACCACATGGTCAACTTCAGCAGGGTCACCAAAATGTGCCATAAACACAGGGAAAGTTTGAGCAACTATAATACTTGAAAAATACAAAGGTAAGTTGCTCAGCCCCAAAATGGAATTTGCCCTTGTCCACAGTAGTAACAGCTCAAAATATTGAACACCTGTACAGAGCAGGCACTGGCCAGTCAGCACAGATGGCAGATGCAATGCTGAAGCAATCATGACACCAACTGTGGTCCAGGTGCTAACCCTTTAGTTGCACCTGGGTTAGACTACTGACGAGATCTTGTGGGTCCCAGGAAAATGGGCCAGGGAAATGGAGTGGGGCACTCAAGGGATGTAAATATTTAACTCTTTTAACAATGGATATGGCTGTCCCAGTGTGTACTCATCATTATGGTTCTATCATTATGGGAAAAAGCAATTGGTTCAGAAGAAGACCCACTGAACAGGGCAAGGGGGACTATGTCAGGCTCAAAAGAATTTAAATTTTCTGGAAGAATTCTTTCCCAAGGCAAAGGTAAGAATGAATTTGGACATTCATTCAAAATGTATTTATAAAGACCTATTATTATATGCCAAGCATTGTGCTCGCCTGTGTCATGCCCTGGGGGTGGAGGTGGGGTAGGAAGGAAAGGGATGAATCAGAGCCTAAAGAATACATGAATGATTAATGCTTTATATTCCTTATTTCACTTCTATTACTTACCCCATTTCTGCCACTAAATGTTAGCTCTACTGTTCTACTTTGTTTATCATGCTAACTAATGAATTCCAGAATCTGGCCTTTAAAATGCAAGGCTTCATAAGTTAGAAAACAAGAAGTCCCTGAAAAACATGAGATGTCCCCTGTCCTCAGAAACTACGGAGAGAGAGCTTCCTGTGGCACAAAACTAGTTCAAAACACTGATTTGTTAAGGTATTAACATTGAAAATATTCGTAAGAATACCAATTTTATCTTCCTGTGCAAGAGTGATACCTGTGTCCCAATTCACTTCTAACTTACGTTCTCTGAAAAGCAGAGTTTGAACAAAGGGGTCTTAAAAAATTTCTAAGACTATAAAATTATTTCTAGGGCCTACGAAAATAACTTTTAATTCTGATTATTTTCTCGATTGTTTGTTGCCCTGGTAATATTGATGGAATTGTAATCTCTGAATACAAAATGGAATGAATACTGAATAGAACAAATACTGAATACTAAGCAGTATTCCTATTTGTGGAGATTACTCTATCACATGATTTAAGGACCACTGGCACTTTCCTCTCTCCCCTTGCATGATGAGAAAAGGCGCACAGCTCTGTTAAACTTCGTATTTTAACAACAACAACAACAACAACAACAAAACTGAGAGTCTTACTCCCTTTAAATGAACGTATGGTACAGTTGACTAGACTATCTACGAGCAGAAGGCCAACACTGTTTCTTGCCTAAAGAAGACCAGACAAAAGGTGAGAATCACCCCCTTTGAGGATTAGGAGGGAGACTGTCTGCTTCTGTGAACTGCTTCTAAAACCAGCAGGAAATAAAACAATGGGACGAGCTTTTTGCTAGGAAAGAAAGTCTGCAGGGCCTTTATAAATAGGATAAGAAAAGAACATAACATGCATAGTTATTTTATTGTACTCTTAGAGTCTGAGGGGCTTGTCTTGTTTTCAACTGAGATATAACTTATATACCTTAAAATTTACCCTTTTAAAGTATATCATTCCATGTTTTTCTTCCAAAACATTTTCGTTTCCCCCCAAAAGAAACCCATACCTATTAGCAGTCCTCCATTTCACCCTCTTCCCAGCCTCTGGCAACCTCTCCTCTACCTGCTTTCTCAATGGATTTGCCTGTTCTCAACATTTCCTATAAATTGAGTCATACAATACGTAGCTTTTTGTGTCTGCTTCTTTCACTTCACGTTGTAGCATGTTTCAGTACTTCATTCCTTTCTGTAGCTGAGTAAGATTCCTTTGTATGGATACACAACATTTTGTTTATCCATTCATAAGTTGGACATGTAGATTGTTTCCGCTTTTGGAGTGTGATGAAAAAGGCTCCTGTATGTTTTTGTGTGAAGTATATGTTTCAATTCTCTTGTGTATATATCTAGAAGCAGAAATGCTGGTCATACGGTAACTATATTTAACTTTTTGAGGACTTACCAGACAGTTTACATTCCTATCTGCAGTGTATGCGGATTCATATTTCGTCACATCCTTACCAACACTTGCGATTACCCATCTTCTTTATGATCGCCACTCTAGTGGATATATCACTGTAGTTTTGATTTGCATTTCTCTAATGACTAATGATATTGCACATATTCTCATGTGCTTAATTGCCATTTGTATATCTTCTTCAGAGATAGGTCTATTCAAATACTTTGCCCATTTTTTAACTGGGTTTCTTGTCTTTTTATATTGAGTTGTAAGAGTCATTTTTACTCGTATGTTCTGGGTACTAGACTCTTATCAGATATATGATTGGCAAGTATTTTCTCTCATTCTGTGGGTTGTCTTTTCACCTTCTTGATAGTGCCCTTTGAAACACAGCGGTTCTTAATTTTGATAATGTTTGATTTATTTGTTTTTTCTTCGGTTGCTTATACTTTTGGTGTCGTATCTAAGAAACCATTGCCTAATCTAAGGTTATGAAGATTACATCTATATTTTCACCTAAGAGTTTCATAGTTTTAGAATTTACATTTAGTTCTTTGATTAATTTTGAGTTAATTTTTATATATGGTGTGAAGTAAGCATCCAATTTCCTTCTTTTCCATGTGGATATCCAGTTGTCCCATGGCCAAAGGATCTTAAGCAGCTTCAGTTCCCATGAAGAGAAAACATCCTTAATCATTTTGGGCATTTAATTTTTGTACTGCCAGCACTCATGGAATAGCTTAGGGACCTTCTTCTGGGAACATCTGTACAAAGTCACAGGAGTTTTGGTAGGTTTCTTCTCTTTATACAGACAGGCAGAAGATGAGTGCTACCATACTGCTTGTAAACTGAGAGATGGCCTATCATGTGTCAAGTTACCTTTCCTCAGGAAATGGGAGCTCTCCTTGGAGAAGGATCCCATAGGCTGAAGAATTTGGGACACCTGTATGAACATGCTCTGAATATGTGCTCTAACTCTCCATCTGTGTGTGAAAAGTATATGCAGAGATGGGATAAGTGTGCTGAGTTGTATGTGCTTGTCTGGACTCACAGGATGTTGGCTTCTCCCAGAGCAGGCCAAAGCTGCGTGTGTATACAAGTCTCTCTCTCTTCCTTTCTGTCCCTCAGATGGTATAGCGAAATCAAGAGAAAATAAGGTTTCAAATCTTAGCATGAAGCCCAAGTGCTTACAATCTGATTGAACAGAAAATGACATATACTGAAACTGGGAGTACTCTATGACTATAAACATGGGTTAAGAGCCAACTTATCATTCAGCCTTAGGAAAAGGAATTTATGCTTCTAGAGAGGAGCCTTCTTTAAAGTCATAAATTGGCTTGAAAGTTTGAATCAAACTTTCTGTGAATGTTTATGAAATTTTTTGCTGTGAATGTGCTGAAATTTTTTTATTCATAAACAGATTGGTTTGATACACCAGTGTGGCCAAAAGAGAAGAGATTCTTTTGGAAGATAATTTTGAAGAAGTCAGAATAAATAAATTAGAATTATTCTAATTCCATAAAGCATTAGCAAATGAGACAGGGCTGTAAAAGTTCTCAAATTCGATGACTCTCCTACTCTGATTGGTTGATTGTAGAGGCAACTGGGTGCTTATGTGGATCTAAAATAAGGGGTCTCAAAGATCCCCAGGAGAAAGGAAATCAAGATATTAAGCCAAATTTCTTAATGCTGTGCTATTTAGACAAAAACTTTCCAGGGTGGGAGAAAGCCATAAATCATACCCTGTAACTTCTATAGATATTTAAATAAATTTAAAAATTCACTGATCTGAGGAATTAATCTTACATTGGTTGTTCAGTTGGAAAAGGTTTTTTTCCAAATGGAAAAAAAATTTAATTAGTTATAGAAATTTTGGTTAAAAGGTAAGTAATATACTCTAACAAGAATAAAATAAAATGTGTATAAATAACCACAAAAGTTACTAAGTTTTTAATAAAAGTTTAAATGTATTTCTTTTAAAAATATAAACCCTTTCTCTCTTTAAAGCATTTTTGGATGGAAAAAAAAATGTAACTCTAAATGATTTTGGTGTTTTTGCTTCTAATATATAAGGGACAAAGAAATCAAATTTGTGTTAGGCCAATAATTAGTAATAACAAAAGGCTTTAACACCCTGTCTTGTCTTTAAAAGGATGTTAATATTACTTGGCAAAATAAAGACAAAATTATATTTTAATCCAGGTAAAACTTAATCAAGGTAGACACTTGGACAAATTAAACTCTTTGAGAATTTTATCTTAAAATAGTTATACTCATAGGTCTTCTCCATGATTTTGGAGATGTGTGGAATATAAATGCAAGTATAACAGTTTTGTTTATGCAAGAGTTTGCATTTATTTTCTTACTAAATGGCTACTTAAATGAAATCTCCTAAATTCCTTTCACTTGTCTTACTGGCTAGATATGGGTGTTGAACCAAATTGAGATAAGATAATTAGAGTATGAAGTTATTTCTTATAGATGTCAGACAATACCGCAAATTATTCTACAAAGTTACTCCACTACATAATCTGAGCGAACTTTTAGCCTTCTTTGTGCAGCGTTGTATGTTTTCATACCAATAACAGCTTGTCACCATGCCCAAGAAAATGACCTTGTTCCATCTTGGAGAGTGGCCCTTTCCCTCCGTGGAACCCTTTGCTTGTGTAGAAGTGACAGAACACCCACTCATCCGCCCTTCCTGGGAACCCTCACTGCACCGTGCAGCAGGACCTCACTAGCTGGTTTCATCTCTCAGATACGTGTCCTCATCTAACATCCAAAATATTTTGCCTTTTCCCCAGAGACCTCCCTGATTGACCACGTTGTCGTCTCAGTGCTTCTGCTCTGTTCCTCTCCAAACCCTCCTTGGAACGAGGCAGGGAGCACGCTGACACGCCTAGGCCAGGAGCTCCGTGCACAGAGCTCTCCTGTTATGTTTGGCGTGCTCAGTGCCGCTCCCACGGACTAACGGACCACTTTGCAGGCTCCTGTGGTCTGTGACCTGTGGGCCTGGACCGCCAGCCCTTTTCTGGCAAACTTCTCAGAGGCACCCTACACCTGGTCTTCTGCAACCCATGCCATCTCTTCCGAGAATCATGGGAGGTGAACTTGGGCCATATATTTAGCAAAGAAAAGGATCAAACTTCTGAGAGACATTTCTAGGGAAAATTTCCAGGATGCTTTCAGGTTTTCACAGCTCCAATCCAGATCTTTTGGTAACTCAGAGTCACTTTAGGAATATATTTTGAACTCTTTTTCAATATCAAGCTCCTTAAAGAAAGAATTAAACAGAGCTCCCTGACACATGGAAGAATTAATTTTCCTCAACTACTAGACTCTGAGATTCCCCTAAATAAACTATGTGTTCCTTGAGTTTGCATTTTTTGTTTGTTTCCCAGGTATGTGGGTAGTCAATACATGTTGAATAAATGAACAAATCAAATGCCTAGCAAGCATTTTTTCAAATTTTGGGTCACAGATAAGAGTGCAGCTCTTCTCAAACTCCTTGCAGCAAGAATACATATAATGCTAAGATGTATCAACCTTCGAAGCCTCAGTTTGCAGCCCTCTTCAGTTCTTGTCTTTTGTGAAAAAATGGATTCCATCTGTTTGTGTTTCTGGAGGCAGAAGGGGACTGACACCCCATCCAGTCAGCCCCAGGGAGACTTCCTTTTATTGCGTGACCTAAAGAACCTGCCAAGCTCCCTTCTCAGCAACTCATAAAAGCAGTTTCGACGTGCTTTTATGAGTCATTTAATAGGTGCTTCTACTTAAACCCAGTTCAAAGCACCTTTCATAGTCTTCTTTCTCAGATTAGTCCCCAAATAAAAAGACACGTCCCTGAGAAAGTGAAGCAATATGTCAGCTTATTAGTCTGCCCCCAATTTTACAACAGCCACAGAAAAGCTTATGCTTCAAAAGCCAACTGACTTTCTGCTCTCCCTACAATTTCAGCCATTGTATCTTGTTCTGTCCTTAGCGGATCCTAGGCATGCTGCCCTTGAAGGGATGCTCCCACAGCTCATTTTGCCAGCACACAAGGCCAGAATGAGTTTCCCTTTGCTGGCATGCTTCTCACAGGTCTTCATTGCAATTCTTTTACATGTACCTCCCAGACTCAAGAGATTTTTCTCTTCATGTACTGTCTGTCTGGAAGGTTGAAGACGATCAGCGGCTGCCAAGTCACGGGAGAAGAGGGAAGAAAAGGACTGAATACTTCTCCCGGCTCTCGCCAGGAGGCTGACCATCTGCTGGCACAGAGGCTGGACTGTGAGAGGCCACTGACCACTCACCTGCAGCTTGTCCCACTGCCTTGTGTGGGACACGAGAAGCTCTTCAGTGGACGGCACGCCTCTGGGCAACTCCGTCGTGGCCAGGCAGGCCCCAAACGTCTGAAGCATCCGGGCAGTGGTTTTCAATGTCAAGGCAAAGTTTTCGATGGCCTGGAAGGTCAGACAATCATAGTAATGTGGAGGGATCAACATTTGCCAACATGCTTTCTCAGTGGAAGGACAGTAGAACTAGCTACTGAGCACCTGCAAGGGGCCATGCATCATACTTGGTGCTATACGTTTGCCTATCATCTCAACGATCCAGAGTGGGAGGTATTTTATCTCCATTTTATAGAAACAGGAACTCCAAAAGGTCAAATGACTTGCCCAAGATCATGTTACTTGGGCAGTGAGGCAGGAAGGCAGATAGGATTCAAACAGGGTCAGCTCTTTCCATTTCAAAGCATTGTTCGTGATCCTAAGGAGACCTAACATTAAATCTGACCCAGGATTAACACGGTAAAATGCTAAACAGGGCAGCGCCACCTACCCCTCTCTAATAAACCTTTCTTTCTCTCCTACACTGTACTCTACCCTCCCCGTCCGTGCACACGCACAGCCAGGCTTCCTGGCATCTCTAAGAAGCTTGTCAAATGTGGCTGAGAGGATATGACACTGAGGAAAAAGATGAAAGCAGTGATTAAGTCAGTAGTGACCTTTAAGAGTCATTTCTGTCACACGTGGGGAAAGGTCGGGGACCTCTTTCTCTCTTCTCCTTTACAAAAATTGACCTTGTTCTGCGTTCCCTTCCACTTAAGGACCCTACTCTGCCAATGGGTTAGTGACTTTGCAGCTAATATCCTTGTGAGATACCTGCATTTCAGCAGGGTGCTTTAGGAAACATGTGGCCTTGCCTAGAAAAAGTGACAGTGACCATCAGAAGGTGAATGGCTTTTCAGAGTCCCCAAATCATTCCACTCTGCTTTTGAGTGGAATGGCACAGCCTCACCCACTTCCTTCTGCTTCTGAGACAATTTTAGCCCTGGAGGGCCAGCACAATATTACCTTCATCTCTGTTCCCCCAGGGCACGGAACTACACGTGGCACAGAGGTAGGTGGCCCATAAACGCTGAATGGATGAATAGTAGGAGCAAAGAGGCCAAACCTAATTTTCATTTGGGACAGTTACGTCTGTTCCTGCATCATCGGAGAACATTTCTAAAAATCTAAACACACATCATAAAGAACGTGCCAGATCCGTGGTGGCCTTTCTTTATGCCAGAGGCCAGAGCTCAGGTGGGCATAATAAGGCTTCCAGAGCACGGCACACTTCCCCTTACTGTCTAAACCCGGTTTTCTCTACACCATTTTCATACTTGAAACATTGCTGTGGATGGAGTCTCCCCTACTAGCACAAGTACTGATAAAGCCACAATCTTTTATTTTTTTAAGTTTTTTATTTTTCAATTATAGTTTACATATAATATTATATTAGTTTCAGGTGTACCACACAGTGATTAGACATTTACATACCTTAGGAAGTGATCATGATAAGTCTAGTACCCATCTAACACCACACATAATTATTACAATATTATTTATTGACTATATTTCTTAGGCTGTACTTTACATCCCTGTGACTATTTTTATAACTGCCAATTTGTACTCCTTAATCCCTTCCCCATTTCACCCTTCCCCTCAAACCTCCTCTCATCTTGCAACTATCAATTTGTTCTCTGTATCTGTGAGTTTGTTTTGACATAGCAACAATCTTTAGGCCTGGAAAGTCAAACACTAACTTTTATAAAAATCGTTCTTTCAAGTTTATCAGTATTATTAGTTTCACATAATCTAACATCCATATAAGATACTTTCAACTGCATTCACTAATAGCCTATGATAAATAACATATAAAAATCCAATTTATCAGGGAATTATAAGAAAATATGAGGTTATTCAGTATTTAGCTTCACATGTACTATCTCTTATGATGCGTCTCAATTAGGTGTTATTCTTATCACTACCTCACATTCTGTAGATGAGGAAACTGATGCACATTGAGGTTAAGTAACTTCCTCAAAATCACACCAAAAATAAGTGGCAGAACTGGAATTGCACCTGGGTGATCTGGCTCAGGGCTGGCTCTCTGAAGCACTATGCTACATCATCTCTTGGCAGCAAAACTAGACTTAATAAAACTAGATTTAAATCTAGATCAATGAAAGATCTTGGCTTTGAGAGCTGAAGACTTAAATTAGAGTCCCGATTCTAATCGTTTCTACTGTGGGATCTTGGGTAAGGTATATAATGCCTCTGAGTCCCAGTGTTCTCATTTGAAATATAGGGATAATGCTTGCTCTGTTTTTGCAGGGTTTTTCTGAGGGCCAAAAGTAATAGCAAATGTGAAAGGATCTTGGACACAGTAAAGTACCACACATGTGTAATAACAAGAATAGTAATATCTCGGTGAGTCAAGTGTGAGTCCTGCAAATATTACCCTGGAAGTAGAGGAAAGCCAGAGACTTTCTATGGAGGGGCCTATTAACAAATTAACTTGATTCCATGTGTGTGAGTAGTGAATAATCACCTTGGAAGTGGCACAGAGGACCTTATCCTGATGGGGTGATGAAAAAGAGCTTGGCCTTAGTCTTGGCTCTGCCCCTACTTGACTATATGGCCGTGGATAAGTCACCTCTGCACTTTGAAAGTCAGTTTCCTTATCTATAATAAGGTGATTGAAATAAATGATCTTTAAGGTTCTTTTCAGTTCTAACTTTGTATGAGTCTCAAAGATCTGACACCCAGAAAGCACACTACTACCAAAAAAAAAAAGTTCTATACATTCACAACATGTAAGAGTATGTATATGTGTGAATATGTATTTCTAATTATATGTGCATATACAAAATATATACATAAAACATGCAAAAGATACACAAAGAGTATCTCTGATGTTTCAACACTACTTGTGTTTTTTAAAGTTTACAATAATATGTATAGCACATGCACAAACACAAACCATGGATACAAACTAGGCCTGGGGGAAGAGGGGATGTGTGTACATGTCTGCTCATGTCAAGTCTTTAAATAATCAATTTCATGACCGCAATCTTCTTAACTTCTCTAAGTTCTTAAAGAACTATTTTTGTCTTTGGGGTCAAAGTGCATTAGTTTTCTTCTTTATTTGTTGCAAATGTGTGTTATTTCAAAAAATAAAAAAGATCTGAGGCAACTTGAAAAACATGAACAACATAATAAAAGAAAGGACTGGAAGAGAAATCAGAGCAAAAGGGAGAGTTGGCTAGCCCACTATGGCTGGTGGGATAGTAAATTCTTTTGATTTTTTAAAGCAATGTATTAAAAGTCTTGCAAGCAAAGAAAGAAAGCCTAGAAGTACTCCAGGTTCCATGTTTTATACTCGTATGATTTAAAGAAATTGCATCCCGGAACGACCCTCATCACACTCAGGTATGGTGTTCTGCATTAGCTTTCCTCTGTAACTTTCAGGTTTAAGCTAATTTAGAATTATATGTTTGTGAAGAATTTCACATTCCATTTTTTGTTGTTGTTGTTGTTTGTGTTTGTAGCAAAATTTTCTTGGAATCACCATTATTATGGTAAAACTGATGAGAAGTTTAAAGGGTTCTTGCCCCATTCATGGGCCTTCCTCTAGGTTTTGGGAACGGACATGCCTTCTTTGAAATTACATGGCATACAAAGAAGTGAGGGATTAGAATCTGTTGCTTTGAAATTGTGTTACTAGAAATCTACTTTTGTTTAACTCTTAAATTTCCTTTTTTTTAAAAAAGAAAAGTCAGAAAACAATATGCTCTAAAACAAAGTGTATTCTCCTACCTAATTAAATGTAGTTCAGGTATTGGGCAACATGTCTCCAAAGTGACCAGATACAGAGAGAGGTCTGCTGACACCACAAGTTGTCATCAGAATGGTGAAGGGAGCTTCTGATTTTGCTTAGAAAAACCTCGTTTTTTCAAGGGTATCGGGATTAGGAGAGCAGGGAAAGGGGAGTGACAACTTTACATAGCAACACTTACTATCTGCTGAGTTTCTACTTCACTTTTTCCTCAACATTACTGACACTTCCAGTTTAGCATCTTAACCACCAATCTGAGTAAGTGGGAAAAGTAAAATATTATGTGTCAGGTGCTTTCACAGCTTTCAATCTGTCTATATACATTAGAATCATCTGGGGAGTTTTGTGGAAAACTAATGACTGAGACCCATCCCAACTCAAGTAAATTAATTTCTCTGAGGTATAGTAGGGTATTAGTATTTTGAAAATTCCCCAGATGCACTCTAAGTGAAATTCCCAAACCCCCGTGCCAGAAGATGAGGTAAGGTGAAGACAGTCAGCAGGAAAACCTCCAGCCTCTTCCCTTCGCTCTATTTCTCCCCCAGCCTGTGGCTTGGAAAACCCAACCTTCCCGATGTTAGCTGGTCATGGGCAAAGACCTCCCAACAGTTGATCTTAAACTCCCCTGTCTTGTGCTAAACAAGGAGAGACGATGAAAAGGGCACACACGTTGGTACTCACAGTTCGATGATTTATCCACTGGCTGTGGCGATATTCCAAAGTTCCCCCTAAGTCCTCTGTCAGTTGGCTTTTGTCAATGTAGCCGTGAAGGTCGGAGATAGAATTTAACACAACAATCTATAAGGGGAAACAAATGAGTATATTCTTCACAGGTAATTAAATAATAGTTCATCTAGAGTCTACTGTTATTGATGTAGTACTTCAACTTGGCCTTCTCTGGCATTTGTCTTTAAAATGATTACTACAGCCAGCAGAGGAACATTTTAACGTCCCTTTCCGTTTCCCCGCTTTGAGAGAATACCGAAGTGTGGAATATCTGTGACAAAATGGTAACTTAGAGCAGGAAGATCAGACCTAAGCTACCGAAAAGTCAGGTCTTGCTTGAGATGAATTTCTGTTCAAAGTTCCCAGGCTAAGGTATCATCTTCAGCCGACAAAATCAAGTGCTGTACTGAGACCTTGTACAAATGTCTGAGATGAGACGCTCAATAAAGGATGGACTGGTGAATGTAAAAATAAAATTAGAATACCGGGACCTACTGAGGGGTATGTATGAAAAACATCACTACCTTGATGCAACTCCCTCCCCCCATGAAGAATGTTGATGTACCCCGAATTTATCTTTGAAGGTAATAGGGATGGGTTTTCATAAATTAGCAATTCTGCTGTTGAACACAGCCATGCTGGTCAATGAATGCCCACACATCTAGAGGAAGACGACACATTCCAAGTTGCACTTTTCTACTCAGCTGCAGTGGCCCTCACGAGGGCAGGATCCTGGCTCTCTGTCCCAGACACTATATCACACCCCCTACTCAATCCCTAACTGGGAGCAAGGACTGTCACTCCTATCTCTGAAGGACCTCCCCCTAAAGCCTTTAACTGATGATTTTATATTCATTCACACCTTGTTGATTATTTCAAAAGTTGATTTTTGGTCAGAGAACATAAGAATACAGGCTTTCTTCTATTGTTATACAGAATTAGTCAAGTGATAAATCTACTTTGGAGTAAAAAGAATATAAGTTAGGGCCCAGCATCTACAGGTGGAAACCAAACTGATTTATGCATGCAATAAATACGTATTGAACTTCTAACAAATGCCAGGCTCTGAGGGGTAAAGTAGTAAGCATGACAGGCCCTGCCTTCAAGGAACTGAGGTTTTAATGGGATTTGATTATCACAAATCACTATGTTCAGGCCCTATGCCTTTCTCCTTCATTTCTGAAAAAGAGTTTGGAAATTTATAAAATTATTGTTATGAGAAAAAGAAAAAAAACAACCCTGAATCTATCTATGCCTTTCTCTCCTAATAATTTCAAACCACTTTGGGGAATTTCAAAAAGATTTTTAGTCTTTCTAAAATTAGAAATTATAGGACACGTAACAAGAAATTATCAAGTGAAAAACGGATTTTCTTCTGGAAATATTAGTTGCTATGGTAACACTCGGAATTTTTTTTAAATACCATTATGCAACATCATATTGGGCTGAAGCAACTCTGCCCCACAGCCTGGAGTTTCAGAAACCTATCCTGCCAGCTGTACATCTTCTGTTCCACTTAACTGAACGAGAGAGGGAGGCGTGCTTTCCACACTTGCCAGGACTCTGCTTTCTCATCTTTTCCGCGGAAACCCCAATAAAGGTCAAGGCTTTTCCCTTCATCTCGCTTCTGCCTCCTGGCCAAAACCTGGTGCTTCCTCTATGGGCCTGCATGGCATGAGGTGACTGCCCTCGCTGGGACCTGTGAGTATGATAAACTTTGCCCTTCGAACCTCATTCTCATTTCCTCCTGTGGCAGCACCAGCTTTATCGTACCACATCCAACATGTACATTCTTAGAACAGCTGTTATAGATTAGGAATATCTTACTTTTTTCCTTTTCAGTATATGTTTATGTTATCTATAACTGCTTAAAGCTGTCCTTTCAAGGAGATATGCAATGTTTTAATTATGAGTTTCCTGTATTCTGTCACAAACTCCATTTTAAGAAACCAGTTTGCACGTCCATAGCCTCTGTAGGGATTTTTACCAGATTTTCTTAGCCACTTCACATAACAATTTGGACAGGCTGCTATGAGTACAGCTGCTCCAGAATAGATTAAGTGCCAGCAATAAGCACTCCGGAATGCTTTGCTATTTCAAAGCCCCCTCTCCTTGGGTAAAGGTGCAGCGAGGCTATGACTTAACTACAATTACATCCTGGTCTACCTGATTCTTCTAAGAGTCGTGCAAAATGAACTCCTTTCCCTTCAACCTGTGACAATGTAACTATTATCTAACTAGCAATGAGCAGGGAGATGTTATAACAAGAGAGGACAGGCAGCTACAAAGTAAAGTGCTAATATCCCAACTATGTTTTTAAAACAAAGTAAGGAAGACAAACCAACAGTTTGAACTGTCATTTAAAAGGCAAAATATATTTTGAAGTTTGATTACATCAAGCTTGGTTACCTAGGACTCTGCATTCTGTGACACATCTGTGCTATGAGGGGAGTGCAACCTTCCCTGTAAGGTAGTTCGTAGAATAAACTTTTTGCATTAAAAAATGCTCTGCTAAATGTGCCAATAGTTTGGGTGACAGAGTTTTCTAAAACGTTGATTTTAGTTTAAAATTAAAAGTATAATGGAAGACTTGAAACCATAAAACTCCTAGAAGAAAATATAGGAAGTAAACTCTCAGACATTACCCTTAATAACATTTTTACCAATATATCTCTTTGGGCAAGGGAAACAAAAGTAAAAATAAACAAATGGGTCTGCATCTAACTAAAAAGGTTTTTCACAGCAAAAGATAACATCAACAAAACAAAAAGACATCCTACTGAATGGGAGAAGATATTTGCCAATGAAACATCCGCTAAGGGGTTAATATCTAAAATTTATATATATATATATATATATATATATATATATATATATATATATATATATATATAAAAAACTCACACAACTCAACACCAAAAATCCAAATAATCCAATTAAAAAATGCACAGAGGACATGAAGAGATATTTCTCCAAAGAGGACATACAGATGGCCAACAGACACATGAAAATATGCTCAACATCACTAATCATCAGAGAAATACAAATAAAAGCCACAGTGAGATACCGCCTCACTCCAGTCAGAATGGCTACTATCAATAAATCAACAAACAACAAGTGTTGGCGAGGATGTGGAGAAAAGGGAACCCTTGTGCACTGTTGGTGGGGTTGCAAATTGATGCAGCCACTATAAAAAACAGTATGGAGTTTCCTCAAAAAATTGAAACTGAACTACCTTATGACCCAGCAACTCCACTCCTGGGTATTTATCCAAAGAAATCCAAACCACTAATTCAAAAAATATATATGCACCCCTATATTTACTGCAGCACTATTCATAATAGCCAAGATATGGAGACAACTGAAATGCCCATCAATAGACGACTGGATAAGAGACTGTGGTATATTTATACAATGGAGTATTACTCTGCCATAAAAAAAAGAATGAAATCTTATGATTTGCAACAACATGGATGGACCTAGAGGATATTATGCTAAGTGAAATAAGTCAGATTGAGAAAGACAAATACCATATAGTCTCAGTTATATATGGAATCTAAAGAACAGAATAAACGAACAAGCAAAACAGAAATAGACTCATAGTTACAGAGAATAAACTGATGGTTGCTAGATGGCAAGGGGTTTGGGTGATGGGTAAGAAAGTTAAAGGATTAGAAAATACAAATTGGTAGTCACAAAATAGTCATGGGGATGTGAAATACAGTATGGGGAATATAATCAATAATGTTGTAAGGACTATGTGGGATGTCAGATGGGTACTGGACTTATCGGGGGGATCCCTTCATAGATTATATATTATAAATGCCTAACCACTGTGCTACATACCTTGAAGCTAATATACAATAAAGTTGAATGTCAACTATAATTAAATACGTGTATAATGTTCACAGTATGTAAAGTCCAGCATAGGGAACATAGCCAATGGTATTGTAATCGCTATGTACAGTATCAAGGGGTAATAGACTTGGTGGGGTTATCGCTTTGTGAGGAGTGTAAATGTCTAATCATTATGTTGTTTTTGTACACCTGAAACTAATAACAAATGTATTTTTAAAAAGTACAATGGGTAGGGAATCACCATATTACCATGAATAGAAGTAGCTAAAGGTATAGTATCAAGATAAAGTAGACGTCCATTCTCTCAGAATAGATGCATCACATGAGAAACAGGGTGCGAATCACATATGTATCTACATGGATAACAGCACTTGGAAAGGTGTGTTTTATACACAACCAGGGAAACACATACGGCATTTAGTCAAATGTTCAGTTCAAACTCCAAAGCCCTTTCAGTGACAAAAAGCAACTGACTAGTCTTCATTTCTGAAGGGGAAGAAGCTTGTGAGTATTATGACAAATTCATTAACTTCTCGTAAGTCATCATCTCTCCCCCATAAGAATTGCTACTCAACTCAGGAAAACAATAAGAAACTCACGGCTTACATTTCCCTTAAACTCTCAAATATTTTAAAATAAGTATTTAAAGTAGAGTGAGAAATCCATTTTGAGTTTGGTTAATACCCAAAGTAGAGGGAAAGTATTTCAATAATTTGATTAGTAATATAAAATGGAACCAAAAGAGGGAAAATAAGAATAAAAAGGAAAGAGAAAAATATGAGACAAATCCCTTGTCCAAGATGGTCAGTTATCACTGACATGGGTTAAATATTTTCCCAGAGCAGTTTCAATTAAAGTGGGGTTTTTCTGTTTGCTTTGAACAGATAATATGTGTAGGTGGTACCAAATCCAAACAGAAAAAGAATCTATCTAAATAGAAAACTAGTCTTCTTCTTGTAAAGAATATCATTGTATATATAGCTTTGTGCACACATGGGAGAGAATCCGTAGAGTAACTTGTATAGGTAGGTCAAAGAGTGTACATTTTTATTTTTGATAAGCACTGCCAACTAGTCCTTCATACAGGTCATTATCAACTTCATCCCATTGGCAAAGTACGAAGGCGCCTGTTTCCCCCACATCTCTGCCAAAGTTATAGGTAAAATTTTTAATCTTGTCATTTTAATTTGTTTTCCTTTTATGAGTATTGCAATATTGGTTTTTATTTTTACTCAACAGTTGCCTATATTTATGTCACCCCTAAATTTTATTTTTTATTTTTTTTAAGGAGGGCGCAGCTCACAGTGGGCCATGCAGGGATCGAACCAGCAATCTTGGTGTTATTAGTACCATGCTCTAACCAACTGAGCTAACCGGCCTCCCCATCACCCCCACGTTTTAGATTCTTATTTTCTTTCACCCGTACTACTACAATTTCTATTCTTCCTTCAATCTCTTTCTACAGTCTTGAACAACACCTTCAGGTTTGTATAACTTCAGTATCACTTACCCAAGTCACTCCCTGACTCAAAAACCTTCACTGGATCCCCATTGTCTACTGAATAAAATTCAGACACTTTATCCTTATATTTAAGACCTGTTCCACGTTTCCTACTTTTTCTTCCAAAAGATAATCCTATATGTATTCCAACAAAGAGCTTCCCCCATGGACCTCACGTAAAGTGTGTACTTCCTGCCTCCAGGTCCTTACACATGCTGCTCTCTCTGCCCAGATGTCTTCCTCTCCCTCCCTGCCTGTGGAGTCCTGCCTTCTTAGCAACCCAGCTCCATGCCATCTTATCCACATGCCCTAACCAAATGGAGATAAGATGAAAGGTCATGCTTACCGGCACTTTCATTTTAAATTCCTCTCGATAGTATTTAATGCCAATGTCAGTGATTGTCCGCTGGATAAAGCGAGATGGACGAAGGATGAATATGAGCTGCAAGTTTCCTGGAAATGCTACCTGGAAGGATCAAGAAAAGTGTCAAGGCAAATACCACATCCATTGGTCTCCGCTTGTCCAAGACCACAGCTGACAAAGTTAAAGTAGACACCATGAATGCCAAAGAATTGGAATGTATTTCACAGGATTTCAGAGCTGAAAGAGATCTTGGAGATCAGATAATCCAAACCCCTTCTTAAAAACCAAACCAAATAAAAACAGACACCAAAAAAAAGTTTCTGATTATAAAAATAATTCATACTCCTTTTTTAAAAAAATTGGGAAATTAATAAAAGTATACATAGAAAAAGAAAACTACTCATGATCTCAACCATTTTGAATATTTTAATCTAATTGCCTATAGGCTATTTTCTCTGCTTAAGTATTTTTATCATGGTTGAACTCATATTGTAGAAAAGTTTTGTAACATGCCATTTCACTTAATATTAATACCATGAGCTTTCATTCTTGTTATTAAAAATTCTTTGTAAATATTATTTTTCATGGGTGCACAATTTATTTAACTATACTTTATTGCTACTGATTTAGGTTTTTCCACATTTTTGCTACTATAAATAACATTGAAATGAACATCTTTATCCACATTTGGGAACATTTTCTCTGGCACAGCTTCCTAGAAGAATTACTGAGCCAAAGACCTGGTATTTTAGGGGTTATTGATGCATATTATTCCTAAGCTGCTTTCAGAAAGTTGCTCTCATCTTGAGGTGAGATCCTAAGAAATGAGATAACTCAGATTTATATAACGACTTAGTGACAAAGTTGGAAATCCATATCCATTGCACATGGTTTTCCAATCTTCCAGTGGTTCCCAAAAGCAACCTCTTGAGGTGCTTGTTAGAAAAAAAATCTGGTCTTTGCCCTGAAATGTTTTGATTCATTAGGACTGGGATGAAATCCAGGTATCTGTATTTTCAACAAGCACATGAAGAGATTCTGATTGGTAGCCCAGTTTTGGGATCCTGCACAAGAGTATCTTTTAGGCACAAAGTGACCAGTGCAATTCTTGAACAAATTAGGCTCAAGTATTAGATGAGTCAAGTATTGTCTATGGACCTGGGACATCAGAACCCTCTTGAGGCCAGACCTCTGGATAAGTAATGGGCATTGTCAAGTGTCCAGATCCTTAGGGCATCAACCATCATTGTAGTTATCCCCAAAATAAATCCTGTAACCAAAACCAAACCAAAGGGACAAAACAATCCATGCACAAAGGAAGGGAGACTTATCTTCTCCCCTCTTCGAAATGCAAGGTCCCAAACAGAAGAACCTTCTATTTTGTTATGTCATGACAGGACAAGTGAGACATTATTTGTGTATCTGGCTGAGGCTCTAAAGCAATCTGAGAGAGACTTTGTCTACGTGCATGTCTGTGGGTGTGACTGCCTCTGTAAGCAGGCATAGGTGAGACTTCAAATGTCCCTCTCCTGTCCCAAGCTCTCCACACACATTACCTGCCTACCATGTCCCATTTTCTTCAGCCAGTCCCAACTGCCTCAGGGAGCCTGTGCTTTGGTGGAAATCCTGGTGTAGCTTGCCCTGAGGTGTCTCTGCCTGCTAAGTCCCTGATCTGAGGTCCCCACAGAGAAGGACACATATACTTGCTGAAAGGTAACAAATAGGGATCAAAATCAGACTAGTGAGATAGAAAGGGAAACCCCACAAAGGTTTAATACCAAAAAGAAGTTAATGCCAAAAGCAAGCACACCTCCAATAAAGCTACTTAAATACCAATTTGTCTGGTTTATCCAAGTGTCTTTGTAATAGGTGAAAAAATAATTTGAATACTAAAATGAAAACTCTCTTAAACTGAGTGATCCCAAAGCAAACTCTATGACAAGGATTCAGGTATAAAGTATTTATTGAGGAGGTGATCCCAGGAAACACAGTGAGGATTTGGGACAGGGAGGGTGATAGTGAGACAGTGACGGCTGGAGAACTAATGTATTAATGAGGGGGTACTGCTGCTGGCAAGAAGGGCTGGGACTCTCTGAGATATTGGGAACATACCTCACAATTGTCCCACTGGAGCTGGGGTATTTACCTACCAACTCCCATGACTCCATAGCTGCAGGTCACATCTGCAACATTAACTTCCCAGCATTCTCTACCTGCACCTTTTCAGTGACCAGAGAAATCAATAAAGTAGAGAGACTCAGGAAGCCTTTGACATGCTCAGGAATTCTCTGCAGTGACCTTCAGGTGGTAGAGGGGATACAGACGTGACACAACAGCCTCTGCTACAAAGACTTCCCCAAAATTTAACATAAAATAATCGCCTTTTCCTTGTGACTTTGATATAAAATAACTGAATAAAAATTTGAATTCCTTGTATAGAAAAGCACAAAAATAAATATTTACAGCTATCCGTGTCAAGGATGCTTTTATGGAGCTCCACTTGTCCCTCCGTCTGTCGATTACAATGATGAATCCAATGCTAGCAGCCTCCACACTGCAAAACAAAAGAAACAAAAAAAAGGAAAAAAAATGTGGTCAGTATCAGAGACCAGGTGAGACCCACGGGTCCTTGGTGGCTTCCTCAGAGAACACATTCGACAGCCTCCGTGGCACTCCAGGCTCATATGTAAACACCTTGCACTGCAAAAGGGAATAACTGAGTCTGACTCCCCCGACAGAGGAACCCGCTTCTTTGCCTCATCTCACTCTGGAAGCCTTAATAACAGCAATATTTAGTGTCTCAAATCCTCTCAAGGCCTCCGTTTCTGGCTGGCAAATGCATGAGATAGTCAAGAGCACACATGCTCATCCCAGAGGAAGATATGCATGTTAGTTGGGCACCACATGTCCCAGTGCAGGCAGAGGACCTCAGGGCTGAGCTCTGCCATCTTTCCCCTCCCAAGACTGACATTCATGAAAATATCAATATCCTTCCCCAGGAGTCATTCTGAGGTGCTCAGAATTAACACATGTCAGTGGGAAAAATACTCCCTTCCAGTGCCTGGCCATAAATGCCCAGCAAACCATGTGCATGAGAAGATATCATTAATCTTCATTAAGACCAAAAGGAAGCTGTCTGATCGCCTCTTAAATCCTCACAAAATTCTCATAAAATCCTTTCAAACTAAAGTCCTAAAAGGGAAAACTTTTGTTTTTCTCTTTCTTTGGGAAGAAGTATGGTATAAAAAAAAAAGAGCAAGGGCTTTGGAGCCTGGTTCAAATCCTAGTTCTGCCATTATCAGTGCTAACAATGGAGAGATCACCTAACCACTCTAAAGTTCAGTTTTCTTATCTGTAAAATGAGAACAATACCACCAACAGGGAAGCCCGAAAAGCACATTTTCTGAAGCCAGACTGCCAAGGTTTGAAATATAAATTCTACCATTTATAGATTGTGCATTTTCGAGGGAACAGGGTATTAGTCTCTATAGTTTCTCAGACTACTCATTTGTAAAGCAGAAACAATAATAGTACCTACCAACAGGGTTGAAGTGAGGATTAAATGGGTATGTAAAATATTACATGAGATGTACGAAATGCTCAGAACAATGCCTGGCACTTGGTAACACTGTGTAAGTACTATTATTTCTTATGTGCTTTTTATGGAGATTACAAGAGATCAAGTGTACAAAAAGTATATGGCCTGCAATAAACCTTCAATAACTCTCTGATATTGGTGAAAAGGGATCTTGACTCTAAACATGATATGTATGTGAATAAGGCAGAAGATCTAAGCAAAATCTGCAAGAAAACGTAAGTAGCTGATCTGAAATAAGCCTTACTGGGCCAACCCATTCATTATCACAGCCCCATATCCATCCAGGTTCTCTCACTAGGAACATTTTCCAGGCAATGGTGCAAGGAGAGGGGGGTCTCACTAGGTGGAAGAGGCAGAGATTGGAGATTATGAACGGAAAAGTGGCCAGGATTTGAGGGGGGTGACTGTCAAGAAGGGAAGGCTCAGAGAGGGAACCCCAGAAGTCTTCAATGGAAATTCCACTTTTATGCTTGGTCAATTCTTGGGCCCCACATGTTTAGGTGAGAATCTAGGAGGCTGGCAGAGAATAGCAACTGCACGTGTGAGAACTGATGAGAATTATAAAACTTCCATAGTTCTGGAGAGAGACAAGTGGTGTTTAGGCCCAGCCAGAAGTGACAGACTTTGATGAACCCCTTGGACATTCAGGTGAAACTCTATAAAGGCCACATTCCAGGGTAAGTGAAATACCATAGGAGTTGACAAAGGATTAAGGTTACACTCTAAGAACAAAATAGAAATGGAGTTGCCCTAAGAAAATGTAAGTCCAGTCCTCAGAAAGATCAAGGTGATCCACCCGTAATTTAATTGTAGGGCAGATCAAAAACTCAATACTGTTTGTAAATAAATAGGCCTCTACAACATATTATCCACTATATCCAGCATAAAATTAAAAATGAATAGAAATGCAAAAAAAGCAGGAAAAGTAAATAATAAACAAGAGATAAAATAGTCAACAAAGATGTCCCTGTTGTTGGCAGATAAAAATTTCAAAATAATGCTAAAGGAAACAGAGGAAAAGTAAACAAAATGGATTAAAAGAAGCATTATTTTAACAGAGAACTAGAATTGATAATAAAGAAACAAACGGACCTTCTGGAATTACAAAATATCAATATCTGAAATTAAGAACTCATTGGATTTGTTTCATAGCACACTGAATATAGCAGAAGACAGGATAGGTGAAACTGAAAACAGATCAATTAAAAATATTCAAAATGAAACACAAACAGAGAGAAAATGGAAAGAACAGAATGTGAAAGAAATGTGGAACATGAACAGAAGTCCTGAAAAGAGGGGAGAGAATATATTACAGAAATAATATTTTTTAAAATAATGGTAAGTAATTTTCCATATCTGATCAAAGACATGAATCACAGATTCAAGCAGCTCCTCCAATTCCAAGCAGAATAAATACAAAGAAAACTTCACTTAGGCCTATCAGAGCCAAAGGGATGAAAATTAAAGATAAGAAGAAAATCTTAAAAGCAACCAGTGAAAAAAGATGCATTACCTTCAAAAAAATTACAAAAATAATGACTTTTCGACAGAAACTATGGAAGCTACAACTGAATGGAATGATATTTTTGGAGTACTGACCTGAAAAACTACCCATTTAGAATTCTGTACCCATTGAAAATTCAGCTTAAGAAATTAAGGTGAAATAAGGACATTTCCAGACATACAGAGCTGAGAGAATTTATTGCCAGTAAACATACACTTCAAGAAATATCAAAGGATATTCTCCAGGCTGAATGAAGCTAGAAGCACAAAGGTGCAAGAAAAATAAACACCCTGAAAAGGATAAATATATGGGTAATGAAGTTGAGCTGCTGATTAGGAAGACTTTCATTCCTATCAAAAACAAAACAAAACAAAACAACCCTGGTTAACTTAAAAACTCATATTTGTCCTTAAAGACATTAGAGAACTCTGAAGACAAAGAAATCTAAATGAACAAATTCTAGAGAGAGTTAAGACCTTCCACAGTGAGCAAATACTAGAGGAAACTTTCATATGAAGTGGTGGTTGCCTTTTCTGGTATTGTTCCTGAAAGGCAATAATCCCACACAGCAACCTGAATGTCCAAGGAGTGAAGAACACTGTAAACATTAAATATGTGGATAAATATTATCAGCTATGTTTTTTATTTCACTAAAAGACTATCAATAATTCAAAGCAAAATAATAAAGTATTATTAAGTATATTACATATGTAAAAGTAAAATACATCACAACAATAGCATTAAAAATGGTATGCAGTAAATGAAATTATACTATTTATATTGTATATAAAGTGGTATGAAATTAATTCAAGATAGTGCTAACTTTAGAATACATACTGTAACACTAGAGAAACGATTGCTAAATATCCAATAGAGGAGATAGAATGAAATACTCAAACTATTTAAATAATTCAAAAGAGAGCAAGTGCTATCAACTAAATTGTATCCCTCCACCCCCAAATTCATATGTTGAACCTCTAACTCCCAATGTGACCATAATTAGAGATAGGGCATGTGGGGAGGTGATAAAGTTTAAATAGGGTCATTAAGAGTGAAGCCCTAATTCCAAAGGACCAGTGCCCTTATAAAAGGAAGAAACACCAGAGCACTCTCTTTGCCATGTGAGAACTCAGCAAGGAGGCAATCGTCTACAGCCAAAAAGAGAACCTTCACCAGAAATGGAATTGGCCAGAATCTTGATCTTGGACTCCCAGCGTCCAGAACTGGAAAGAAATAAATTTCTGTTGTTTAAGCCACCAAGTCTATGGTATTTTGTTATGGCAGCCCAAGCAGACAAATACAGCAGGAGATGAGAAATAAAGGAACAAGTCACAGATGGTACAAATAGCAAGATGGTAGATTTAAACCAACCAATCTCAATAATCACATGGAGCGGAAATGGTCTATACTACTCCATTTAAAAGGTAAATATTGTCAGAGTGAAAATACTGATTACAATATATATATATATATATATATATATATATATATATATATATATATATATATATATATATATACTTTAAACTTACAGAGCTAGATTGGAAGAAAAATGATGGTAAAAGATATACTATGCAATAACTAATCAGAAGAAAGCCTTATTAATAAAGAAGGCTTTATTAATATTAGAAAATAACAGTATTCAAGACAAGGAGTATTGGCAGAGATAAATGATTCATAAAGATAAAAGGGTCAGTTTTTCAGGAAGACATAACAATCCTAAATGCCTATGTATGAAATAACATTGCTTCAAAATAATCCACAAATGATAGAACTAAAAGAAAAATAAGTAAATACACAATTAGGATTAGAGAATTTTAACACTTCTCTCTTAGTAATTGATAGAACAAGCAACCAAAAAATCAGTAAGGATATAGACCTGACTTTCAAGAACTTGACCTCCAACAACTGTAGATATCCAACAACATTCTTTTCAAATGCACATTTGTCAAGTCTATTATTTGTCAAACTAGTTCATTATCCTAGGCCATAAAGCAAATCTCAGCAAATTTTAAAGGATTGCAAAGGGTGTATTTCTGATCACGGTGGCATTAAACTGGAATTCTATTATTCTTCTGTTTTCCGACATATTTTTCTTTCTTTACAATTTCCTTCCTTCTCCTTTTTTAGGGATTTAATTGCCATTCTCTTTTTTGAATTTCTTAAGGTAAAAGATTAAATGATTGATTTTAAACTTTCCATCTTTTCTAATATAAGTATTCAAAGCTACAATTTCCTCCTAAGTACTGCTTAGCTACATCACATAATGTTTATTGTTTTATTATTCAGTTAAAAATTTTTTTAATTTCCTTTGTGATTTCTTCTTTAGACTATGGATTATTTAGAGGCAGTTGCTTAACTTCCAAGTATTTTGCGATTTTTCCTTGGGGGAGGGAAGTAAAGTAGTGAGGGGGTAAAGTGTGCAGATATTGATGGAAAAGAAGCAGGAGGGAATCATCACAGAAATATTCTATACCTGATCTAGATAGCTGTTACATGGTACATAAACAGGTAAATATTCATTGAGTTATACAGTGAAGATCTGTATACTTTACTATATGTAAATTATAACGCAGTTTAAAAACTGAAAGAATCAAATGAATTTGACTTGTGAAAAAAGAAAAATATTATAAAACTTAAAAACAAAGATCCATACTTATCAAGTGCTCAATATGTGTCAGACGGATCAAAGAGGATACAAGATTGAACAAAACAGCTCTGTAGTACAGCAAAAACAAACTGACTTTAATAATAAATAAGTTTAGATAATAGCTACTATATATTCAGCGCCTATCATTTGTCAGGCACATTTATTTTTTAATCTCAATCTTACAAAATAGATATTTTACCTAAGATATCTATTTAAAATATATACTGTTATCTATAAAACAGATATTGCTATCTCCATTTTGCAGATGAGGAAACAAACAACAGAAATAAAACTTGGGTGGTCAGATGGCTCAGTTGGTTGGAGCGCAAGCTCTGGGGCAGCAGAGTTGCCGGTTCGATTCCCACAAGGACCAGTGAGCAGCGCCCTCCACACCTAGATTGAAGACAATGAGCTGCCACTGAGCTGCCGGAGAGGTGGCCGGATGGCTCAGTTGGTTGGGGTATGAGCTAAGATTGAAAACGGCAACTGGACTTGGAGCTGAGCTGCACCCTCCACAACTAGATTGAAGGACAACGACTTGGAGCTGATGGGCCCTGGAGAGGCACACTGTTCCCCAATATTCTCCAATAAAAAAATTTTTTTTTAAATAAAAAAATTGAAAAAAATAAAACTTGCCTGCTATCACATTAGCAAACTGAATTTCAAGCTTGGAACTCTCTGATACCAATACACATGCTCTGAACCTGTTCCCAGTGTTTTTCTTTTGTTTTCTTCTTTAAATCAAATAATCATTAGTGAATGTTGTAAAGGAGCATCCTGGACTTTTAAGCAAGGTGGAGCTGAGAGAGGCTCGGAAAATATTGTATAGTACATACACACACTTTGATCTATGAAATAAGCAGCTGTCAGCGTATGTGATCTCCCCAGCCAGACTGAGGGCAAATGTCCTTCACAACAAGACTCTTGTTGGCTCCACACAGGCCGAGTCCCAAGACCAGAGCATCTGGATAAACAGTGTAGGATCTACTTGGAAAATACCTGTGTACATAAAGGGCTGTGTCTCCTGACACATTGTATTCAGGCCACAGTTCAGAAAGAAGAGATAATAAATCACAATGATTTTGAAGATAGTCCTCCCATTAGGTATACATTCTAAACAACATACAGTAATATCAACTGCTGTGGTTTTTGGTTTTTTTCCCACCCTATCAGGTTCAACAAAATCGCCAAAACCTCAACTAAACCAAATGCACAGGAAGTGGAGTTTCTGAGCAATGTATTTCTTTAGGTAACAGTTGGCTGTTTTAACATCTACTGTTCTTTTTAACACTAAGGCCCTATGATGTGCTAGACACCTGCATAAATGTCATGTAATGTAATCGTCACAACCAGGTTGGTGATAATATTAATATTTCCACTTATACATGAGGAAAGTAATACTCAGAGACATGTGAAAACTAACAACTTGCCCAGAGTCACACACTATGTGCAAAGTTAAGATTCCATTGAAGCCTTCAGACTCTGAGGCCAATGCTCAGGCCACAAAATTCGTAATCTCTGGGCATGAGAAATATTTTAACACATATTCCTTCATTTTCCAATCTTAGTCACTCCTCTGTAACAAATATAATTAAAAGTTTGATGCATCAAACCTGACATTTTGAATATAACTAAATATAAATATATAAGTGTAAGAGGTTGAGGTAAATGTGTTCTGACCCCAAAATATCAGAAAATTTTTGTGGTTGATGTGGTATTTGTTTTCTTAATTAAGCTTTGATATTGATATATTTGCCTATGATTTGCCTTTTTGAGTAAGCTAGGTCAAATAGGAAATATTTCGGTTAACTGAAATTTTACTGCATTACCATAAGAACTGAATCAACTGTAGGGTTACCAACCATCCCGGTGTTTCCAGGATTGAGGAGTTCCCGGAGACACAGGACTTTCAGTGCTTACACAGTCAGGAAAACCAGGGTAATTGGTAACCCTAATTCAAACGCCTAATTCCAGGCACGACTATGACAGCCACAGGCATACTGCCTGTGGAGCTTTTTACTGAAGGAAGTCAAACTATTATTTAGAGTCATTTATGTTTGTTGACAGGTACTCTGTGATCGTAAATAGTCTTAGGAATTCCCATTTGAATGGCAGTGCTCAAGGTCATTGTGGGGATAGGAGTTAAAATGATTGACCTGTGGTTTGTGGTTTGTTGTTAATATTATTCTACTTCAGAAGCAAAGAACTCATAACGTTTTCCAGTCTTAACGTCCCTCTTGGCATCTTCCTCTGCAAAATGGTGGGCCGGCACAAGCTTCTCTCAAACACTCCTTTAACATTCTGTGACTCTTTAATTCTATATAGTGACTCAAGTCCCTAGGGACTACAGATATACTTATGCAAATTCCGTTTTGATAATTTTTATAGAGTATGAAAGAGACCATGAGAAAATCTCACATTAAGAATGGAACACATAGGGGACAATTAGTTTAATCTCCTGAATATCTCAGAATCTTCACTGCATCTTCCCTCTCTCCCCAAACCTGAAACCTCACCTAACCTTATCTTTTGCTCTACAGCCACACATCCCTTGACAACAGGGAGACATTCTGAGAAATGCATTGTTAGGCGATTTTCTCATTGTACAAGCACAAACCTGGATGATACTTACACAAACCTAGATGGCATAGCCTACGGCACACCTAGGCTGTATGGCACTGCCTATTGCTCCTAGGCTACAAACCTATACAGATTGTTATTGTACTGAAGACTGTAGGCAATGGCATTTATGTAACTAAACATATCTAAACAGAAAAAGTACAGTAAAAACATGGTATCAAAGATAAAAAATAGTACATCTATAAAGGGCACATACCATGAATGGAGCTGGCAGGATCGGAAGTCGCCCTGGGTGAGTCAGTGAATGAGTGGGGAGTGAATGTGAAGGCCTAGGACATCACTGTCCACTGCTGTGGCTTTACAAACACTGTGCGCTTAGGCTGCACTGAATTTATTTTTTTAAATTTTCTTTCTTCAATAATAAATTAACCTTAGCTTACTGTAACATTTTTACTTTATAAACTTTGTCTTTAACTTTTTGACCTGTAATAACCACTTGAAACACAACCACATTGTATAGTTGTACAAAAATATTTTCTTTCTTTATCTCCTTATTCTACAAACCTTCTATTTTTTTTTTTTTTTTTTTTTTTTTTTTTTGACTTTTAAACTTAAAATCTAAGACACACACACCTTAGCCTAGGCCTACACAGGGTCAGGACCATCAATATCACTGTCTCCTCCTCCTCGTCTTGTCCCACGGGAAGGTCTTCAATGACAATAACATGCGTGGAGCTGTCATCTCCTATGGTAACACTGCCTTCTTCTGGAATAGCTCCTGAAGGGCCTGCCTGAGGCTCTCTGAAGAGGTGTCACTCTTTTCAGAAATATGTTCATGGTGGTTTGCTTCTTTTTTTCATTACAGATTTCCTTGTAAGCAGATAAGGCACCATAAACATTCCTCACTATTAATGAAAACCTTTTAGTGTTGGGGTCCATGTTTTCAAAGTTTTTAAGGAGCTTGTTAGAGTCTGAAAAAGCTTCTGCTAACCCCATTCAGTGTGAGTTTTCTAGGAGCAATAGTTTCCTTTTCCCTGCAGTTTCCTTTTCTCATGCCTCTTCTTCTTCTATGAGTTTCAGTTCCAACACCTCAATGGGGTATTATCCATGACTTCTTATTGTTCCTATAGTACAAAGGCAGTGTGTGCTTATTGCTATGTTTGAAGGTCCTGGGGTCTTCTCTGTGCCAGACACAAAGAGTTTCAATTTGTGGCCTACAACATTGCCTCCAAACAAGACTGTTATCCTGTCCTTAAAAGCCTTGAAACCTGGCACTGACTTGGCCTCCTTATAGATGAAAGTCCTTTCAGGCATATGTTTTCAGAACAAGGAGATTTCATTCATATTGAATATTTGCCTGACAAGTAATTTTCCTCCACAATCAGCTTATCTAGAGCTTCCAAAAACTCTTCAGTTGCCTTCACATAGGCACTTGCAGACTCTCCACTCACTTTCATGTTATATAACGAATAACAATTCTTGACTCGTTCAAATCACCCAGAGTTAGCAGTAAATTCAACATTCCAGTCAGCTTTAGCCTTTCCTTTTAACATCACAAACAAACTTCTAGCTTTGGCTGTGATCATCATGGTGCTAGGAGGGATATGTTTCTGTGTCTGGTCTTCAATCCAGGTCATTAGTAGTTTCCCCATGTCTGATATAAGCACTTTTCAAATTTTTGTTGGTCTTGTTGCCTTCAGTGAAGCAGATCCTTTAACAGCTTTCATCACTTTGCTCTTATTCTTCAAGATCATAGCTATCATGGAATGGGGACATGCCTGACTAGCGAGCAAAAACCATCACTGATTTTCCACCTTTGTAGTCCTTGATCACTCTTAATTTTGCTTCTAGGTCTATCATTCAATGTGGCCTCTTACTAGCAACATTGGCAGTGGATTTTGTACACGTAGGGGCCATGATGAGATTAAATCAAGCACATGAGAAAATGATGTAATCAACAGACAAGGTAAACATGAGATATGTGAGGCTGCTGCCAGCAAAACAGGGCATACTGTTTCACAGCAAACTTTTTTTAAGTAGGAAGAGTACACTCTAAAATAATAAAAAGTTAAGCATAGTAAATATAAGGCAAGAGATGTCTCATCTCAAGCAGAGAGAGAATTCACCCTTCTTACACGATTTTGTTCTATTGGGGGCACTCAAGAGATTGGATGATACCCATCCACCTTTAGAAGGGTAATTGGCTTTTCTCAGTTGATCAATTCAAATGTTAATCTCTTCCACAAACACCCTCATAGGCACACCTAGAAATAACATTTTACCAACTATCTGGGCGTTCCTTAGCCCAGTCAAGTCAAGTTGATCATAAAATTATCACATATCTCCCACTGATTTTATTTCTCTGAAGAACCCTGACTAATGTAGAGATAGTGTCAAGAGAAGAAGAGATTGAGATATAACCACTGCCAGAAGAAAGAAAGAAAAAAGTCCACCCTAAGTGCAAAGATAACTGAAAAAAAGTCCTGGTAAATTAGGGTACTGAGTAGAGAAGGCTTCAAAGAGGCAGTCTTGAAAAGGCAGTGTCTAGGAGAGAAAAGAAAATGAAAGGAAAAGTAGTGCCTGTGTGATTAAAGGCAAAATTTTACCCTCCTATAAGACAAAAAAAAAAAAAAAAATCAAATGAAGGATACAAACCCGTTCCCTTAATTTCTCCCCCAAAATATCTAAGGTCATTGATAAAAGAAATTATTTAGATATACTAACAAAAGATGGTCTTCTTGAACTAGAAATCTTGTAAACCACCCCAAACTACCAATCCTGTCCACTAAATGCAGAGATGTAAGCAGTATCCGTGTATACAAAGTTACTATGCAAAGTTACTATAAAGAGGGCAAAAAATGAGAATCAAAACTTTGTAGATTAAAGAGAATGAGATCACAAGCCACAAATTGGATGAAACATTTGAAAAAGACATATATGATTAAAAAATTAAAAAACTGTACACAAAAAACTCTTAAAACTCAGCATTAAATAACAAACAACCTAATTTAAAAATGGGCAGAAAACCAAAACAAACACCTCACCAAAGAAGATATACAGATGACAAATAAGCATATTAAAGATGTTTAACAACATATGTCACTAAGAAATTGCAAATTAAAACAACAATGAGATACCACTACACACCTATTAAAATGATCAAAATTCAAAACACTGACAACACCAAATATTAACAAGGATGTGGAGCAACAGGAACTCTCGCTCATTGCTGGTGGGAATTCTAAACAGTACAGCCACTTTGGAAGACGGTTTGGCAGTTTCTTACAAAATTAAACATACTTGTACCACATGCTCCTTGGTATTTACCTAAATGAACTGAAAATTGATGCCCACAAAGAAACTCACACATAAATGTTTACAGCAGCTTTATTCATAATTGCTAAAATTTGGAAGTAACCAAGATGTCCTTCAGTAGGTGAGTGAATAAACTGTGTTTCATCCAGATAATGGAACATTATTCAGTACTAAAAAGAAACGAACTATCAAGTCATGAAAAGACATGGAGCAAACTTAAATGTATATTACTAAGTGAAAGAGTGTGGAAGAGAGACTGTTCCATGATGTGATTACTGCCAGACCCACGAGCTAGATCTGCGCCAGAACAGAGATTACATCCTACAAATCCCCTCAAAGACTATCTGGTTGACCTCTCCCCTATGCCCCAGATGTGCTGGTTCCTAGAACAGGCTGTTGCCCTGCCCTAGGGCAAGCATGTAAGGCATGTTCCCTTATCTGAGATGTGTCACATACCAGTGTCCCATCCATCTTGCCTTGTTCTATATAATTCTTTAGTGCCTGACAAGCAGTATGGAGGAGATCCGTTTTGTTTTGCTGATGCCCAAGATACGTCTCATATGTAAGTTTCCCTTAATAAACTCTGATAATTGCCAGGCTGGAGTAGACTACCTCTTTCTTTAGTCTTTCTCTACCCTCCACATATGGAGGGGATTTTCAGTCTCAGGTATTTTCCCTGGGTCTATGTGTACAAACAAGAAGCTAATCTGAAAAGGCTATAGATACTGTAGGATTTCAACTATATAACATTCTGGAAACAGCAAAACTATGGAGGCAGCAAAAGGATCAGTGGTTGCCAAGGGTTGGGGGTTGGGAGCATGGGCGGGATAAATAGGCAGAGCACAGAGGGTGTTTAGGGCAGTGAAGCAATTCTGTGTAATGGTGGATATATGTCATTATACATTTGTCCAAATCCATAGTATGTACAACACCAAGAGTGAACCTTAATATAAAGTATGGACTTTGGGGGACAATGTAGGTTCATCAATTGTACCACTCTGGTGTGGGAGGTTGTGCCTTGGAAGGGGGGCAGGGAGTAGATAGGAAATTTCTGAATTTTCCACTCAATTTTGCTGTGAACTTAAAACTGCTCTAAAAAAATAAAGTCCATTTTATATTTTAAAAAAAAATTCCTCCAAAAAGTTAGTCATTAAGCAGGAAAATATAACATAGCTCTCCAAACTGAATTAGATATCTACAAACAAGCACTCGAGGGTATGGGGAGAGAACACCTTAAATAAGAAACTCAAAAACCAAGGACAGAAATGAATCTTTTAATACATAAAGAAAATAAGAAATAAAACAAGAGTTTATTAAAGTCAGAAAAATAAAAGGAAAAGACAGAATTATATGAGAAATGCAGTCTAAATTATAAGATACACAAGGGATAATATATTTGAACAAAAATTGAATAAGGGGCAATGAATGACAAAAAGAAAACAAACAAGTGAACAAAAACAGGGGGAAAAAAAGGAAACAGTAAAAAAGCTGAGAAAGTGGTTGAAATTGAAGTCAGACAAAAAAGAACCAACATACTTATAATGAAGTCCTTAAAGACTAAAAGCAAAACAAAGAAACAGAAATAATATTTACAAGTATAATCCCAGAAAACTTCCCCAAAACAAAACAAAACAAAACAAAAAAGACCTGAATCTACAAGTACCTGAAGGAGTCTAGCAGGCATCTGGGAAAATTGATCTGAAATTATCAACTCTGAGACTCTAGTAAACTCTAGTAAAACTGTTAGATTTTAAAAATAAACTGTTAGATTTTAAAAATAAAGCAAAACTTCTAAGCACTTCCAGGCAAAAAGGTAAAATAATTTATTAGGACAAGAGAAATATACAGGCATCATACTTCACAAAAGCAACATACAAATCATGGCAAGAATGAAACAGCATTCTGTAACAATTCATGACCAAAAAGTGTGAACCAAGAATTTTATATCCTAGACAGAGAGATAGAGAAGGAGGAGGAGGAGGAGGAGGAGGAGGAGGAGGAGGAGGAGGAGAAAGAGAGACAGAGAGAGAGAGAGAGAGAGAGAGAGAGAGAGAGAGAGAGAACATAAATGGAGAGGAAACAAATACATAAGGGAGTAACCTATGGAAACCAAAAGAGGCAGAAAATAGGCATTAACACTTAATTCAATAGAGATCCAAGATGGCAAAGTAGGTAAATGCCGTGTCTACCTCCTTCCGTAAACACATTACAATTACAACTAAATTATAGAACAATCAACCTGGAGAACCATCTGACGTCTAATGGTTTTACAACCAAGGATATAAAAAAGAAACCACGTCAAGACTGGTAGGAGAGGTGGAGACCTGTCCCACACCTGTGGTTGGTGGTTGAGAATCAGGAGGGATATCTTAACCACAGAGGTTCTCCCTGGAGGAGTGAGGGACCCCAGTCTCACATCAGGATGCCCAGCCTGAAGTATTGGTGCCAGGAAGAGGAGCCCCAACAACATCTGGCTATAAAAAACAGTGGAGATTCTAATCATCTGGGTGGGACAGAAGGCTGTGGGAAACCCAGACATCCTCTTAAAGGGCCTGTACAACAGACTTACTCACTCACAGGCACTCACCCTGGCCTCCCGCAGAGGGAGAGTGACTCAAGGGGCGTGGAGACATAAGGTGAGAGACTGAAGTGTGGCTTCAAGGCAAGGACTGGAGAGACTGTCACCATTTTCCCTGTGTGGTCCTTCTCCTGTGCAGCCAGCAGGTGGACCCTACCTGTGTTGAGCCCTCCCCCACACTGTCAAATCTGAATCTGAATTGGTCCGATGAGCACTGCTACTCCACCCTGCTGACTCCCTGGGACCCCACCATACCCAACTCCCCCAACACTGGAAGCTCTCCTTAGGCCAACAGTCACCCACATCCATACTGCACTCTTAGAAAACTATAGGGGTCCACAGGCTCCAAGGGGGAGGTGACTAACTCAGTGTGCTCTGAGACTTGTTAAGTAGCTCCAAGCTTAGCACTGGCACCAAAGCAGAATCTACACTAACCTAGTGAACACAACTCTTCCCACACTAGTGATTCCCTGAGACCCTGACTCATCCAACTTGCACACCACATGAGGCTTTATCAGCGGCTGAGCCTCACAAGAGCTGACAGGCAGCAGCAGGCTTCAGGGTGTCCTCACTTTTTGCAGAACGCCCCCCCCCCCCAGGCCCATTACTGGTGGCAGCCATCCTTGGTTCACAGTGTGGCCTCTCTCATGCACATCCAAGCACAGGCAGCAAACAACCAGGGATCACTTTGTAGCTTCTACAAGGTAGTTCCTGGCTGGTCACAGGCAGTGGGCGACCTGGGCCTACATTGGAGCCCTTCCCAAGAGGCCCCAGAACCAAAATATTTGAAGGTTGACTTCAGACCACAGCAGAGCACCACTCAATTAGTCCAACAAGCAGCACATCCAAAGGGCAGTCTCAACAGCCACCAGAGCCCAGTGGAGTGAATACCACTCAGTGGGGTAAGCGTCCCTCATAGCAGCCCATAAGCTGTGGATGTGGCCAAACGCCACAGCCAGTCAGCCTGAGCATCAGTCCCATCCACTGATATGTCGATAGCAATCAAGGCTCAACTATAACAGGAGGGCACAGACAACTCACACAAGAGACACTCCTGAAGCACTCAGGGGAGGAGATTGGGCCAGGTCCCCACAGGGAACCTATTACATAGGCCACTGGGCCAGGACTGGGAGACATAGCAGATCTACCTAATACATAGCAATAAATAGAAAGGCAGCCAAAATGAGGAAAGAAAGAAATATATCCCAAATGAAAGAACAGGAGAAAATTCTAGAAATAGAACTAAATGAAATGGAAGCAAACAACTTACTAGATACAGAGTTCAAACCAATGGTTGCAAGGATGCTCAAGGAACTTAGTGAGAACTTCAACAAAGAGAGAGAGCAAGCATAAAAGAGGACATGGAAATCATAAAAAAGAACCAGTCAGAAGTGAATAATACAATAACTGAAATGAAGAATACACTAGAAGGAATCACCAGCAGACTACATGAAGCAGAGGATCAAATCAGAGATTTGGAAGACAAGGTAGCAGAAAACCCAATCAGAACAGCAAAAAGTAAAAAGAATCCAAAAAAATGAGGATACTATAAGGGGCTTCTGGGACAACATCAAGTGTAACAACATTCACATCATAGGGGCACCAAAAAGAGAAGTGAGAAAGAAAGGGGTTGAGAATGTATTTGAAGAAATAATGACTGAAAACGTTCCTACTTTGGTGAAGGAAATAGACATACAAGCCCAGGAAGTGCAGAGTACCAAATAAGATGAACAAAAACAGGCCCACATGAAGACATATTATAATTAAAACAGCAAAGGTTAAAGACAAAGAGAGAACCTAAAAGCAGCAAGAAAAAGGCAACTAGTAACTTATAAGGAAGCTCCCATAAGATTGTCAGTTGACTTCTCAACAGAAATTTTGCAGGCCAGAGGGATTGGCACAAAATATTCAACGTGACAAAAAACAAGAATTTATAACCAAGAGTACTCTAATCATCAAAGCTATCATTTAAAATCAAATGACAGATAAAGAGTTTCCCAGACTAAAAAAAAGAGCTAAAGGAGTTCAGCACCACCAAACCAGTATTACAAGAAATCCTAGAGGGACTTCTTTAAGACAAAAAAAGAAAGAAAAGAAAGAAAGATAAAGATAAAAAATATTAATAATTAAATGGCAATAGCTACATATCTATCAACAATTACTTTCAATGTAAATGGATAAATGCTCCCATCAAAAGACATAGGAGGGCTGAATGGATAAGAAAACAAGACCCTTACATATGCTGCCTAAAGAGACCCACTTCAGATTGAAGGAGACACACAGACTGAAAGTAAAGCGATGGAAAAAGATATTTCATGAAAATGGAGAGGGGGAGGGAGGTTGGATATTAATACTTATACCAGACAAAGCAGACTTTAAAACAAAGAGTCAAAGAAAGACCCAGTAATCCCACTTCAGGGTATTTGTCCAAAGAAACCCCAAACACTATTTTGAGGGAATGTGTGCTCCCATATATATGTTCATTGCAGCATTATTTATTATACAATGGCCAAGATGTGGAGGCAGCCTAATACCCATTTATGGATGAATGGATAAAGAGAAAGTGGTACATATCTGAGGTGTGATCATAAAATATGGCAAATGCTGCTGCCGTACAATGGAAAGGCAGAGATCTTCAATACTGGAAGCGGTGCGACGAACCTTAGTAAGTGTTTGACAAGTTTAAAGTTGTTGTTCAGTGCTGTCAGTCAGGTGTGAGCTAGGGTTGAGAGAAGGTGTGTTTTAAAGTGTGCCGTAAATCATCCTCCCTTCATGACAACGCTTCGTGTCACACATCGTTTCTGGTATACAATTTCTGTCAAATAAAAATATTATAGTGTGTCCTCATCCACCTTATTCACCAGATCTGGTACCGTGAGACTTCTGGCTCTTCTCCAAAGTCAAAATGACCATGAAAGGTAAAAGTTTTTAATCAGTTCAGGTCATCAAGGCAGCTACGACAGCGCAACGAAAGACATAAAAGAGGACTCCCAGAACTGCTTCAGAAAATGGCAAGAACGATGGGACAAGTATGTTCCAAGTGAGGGGAAGTATTTTGAGGGGGATTAATGGCAGTGTGTCTTTTACTGTAATTTTTTTAAAATTTAAACATCACTGTAGATTTTGATCACATCTCATATATAATGGAATATTGCTCAGCCAGGGAAAGGAATGGGTTCTTGCCATCTACAGAGGCATGAATGGACTTGGAGGAAATTGTGCTGAGTGGACTATGTCAAAGAGAGCAAGACAGATGCAATGTGATTTCACTTATATGTGGAATCTAAAGAACGAAATAAACAAAACAGAGATACAGAGAACATTTTGATGGATGCCAGATGGGAGGGGTATTAGAGGTGTGGGTGAAAAAGGGGAAGGGATTAAGAAGTACCAATTGGTTGTTACACAGTAGTCATGGGGATGTAGAGTATAGCATAAGGAATATTGTCAATAATATTATAATAACTATGTATGGTGTCAGATGGGTACTAGATTTATCAGGGTGATAGATGGGAGGGGGTTAGGGGGTAGATGAAAAAGTGAAGGCATTGAGAAGTACAAATTGGTAATTACAAAATAGTCACGGAGATGTGAAGTAAAGCATAGGGAATATAGTCAATAATATGGTAATAACTATGTATAGTATCAGGTGGGTACTAGACTAGTCAGGGGGATCACTTCTTAAATTATATAAATATCTAACCACTATGCTGTACCCCGAAATAAATATAAAGTAATAGGTAATGTCAACTGTAATTTAAAAATTAGAAAGGTGGGCAAAAGGTGAAGGGGAATAAGAGGTTAATATTTCTAGGCATAAAACAAATAAGTTAAGGGGATGTAATATACAGTATGGGGAATATAGTCAATACTATCGTGATAGCGTGGTACAACATCAGATGGTTGCTGGACGTATCATGGTGATCACCTTTTTAGGTATATAAATATTGAATAACTATGGTGTACAACTGAAATTAATATAATATGGCATGTTAGCTGTATTTTTAATAAAAATCTTAAAAAAAGAATTTATATCCTGATAAGGTGGCTTTCAAGTATTAAAGCAATATAAAAAGCTATAAACATGTAAAAGCTCAGGAAATTCTGTACCTATGAGCCCTTTTTGAAGAATCTAGTAAAGCTTCAATCAAAAGATAACTTGGCGAAACTTCCGCAAAGGGATTAATTTAATATATATAATGGAAAGTCTAATACTACATAGGATGGAAGAATAATATATAGAAATAGTGCAAGTTAAAAGATGGAAGAAGAGAGGACAGGAGAGGAAAAATGAGATGGTCATTGACTGTTGTAGAGGCAATAGGTGGGAATTAAAGGTTAGTATTGAAAACTGACAAACCAGATAATAAAAGGTTACACTTAAAAACAAGGACTAATAGCACTAAAATGGGTATAAATACAAGGACAAAAATCACAAATTTTCTTAAATACCAAGTTAAAAATAAAAAACAGCAAAGAAAATGTATAATGTAGAAAAATATAGTAAATATAATACATCTGGTAGTTACAACAAAATGATGACAAAATTGAAACTGAATGTATCAGTCATATCAATAAATAGTATCAATTCATCTAATATAAGAAAAAGGTTTTCAATTTTACTCACAAAGAACCAACTATATACTATATACCAGAGAAAAATCTAGAACAAAATGATTCAGAACGGCTAAAACTAAAGGAAGGGGAAAAGTATACCAAGCAAATGGAAACAATAGCAAGGGGTTTCAGTCTTGATATCAGACACGGTATAATTCAAGCCATAAAGCATTAAACATAAAAAGGAACACTTTTTAATACTAAAAGTCACATTTCACAATGAAGATATGATAGTTATAAATAAATGCTCCAAGTACTATAATAACCAACTTTTTAAGGCAGACGCTAAAGGAGATATGAGGAGACAGAAATACACTTTACATAGGATATTTTAATACACCACTTTCAGTGTAAGACAGAGCAAACAGACAACACATCCATAAAGTTATACAAGACCTAAACAACATAATAAGGAAGATCTAATGCGTATGTGTAGAAATATACATCCTGATACTTGAGGATTCATCTTTTCTTCAAGCACACATGGAACATCTACAAAAATTGATCCTGCTATAAGGCCACAAAGAAAATACCTGAAAATTTAAAAACCTTCTATTAAACAACTCTTCAGTAAGAGGAAAAATATAAAATAGAATACAGAATTTCTAAAATACAGTGATAAAAATACTACAGAATTTTTGGGATACAGAATTTATGGGATACATTTAAAGCAGGGATCAGAGAAAATTCGTAACTTTAAACATTTATATCAATAAAATGAAAATAAATATAATTTTCAACTCAACAAAATGACAAAAATTAAGCAAACCAAAAAAAACACAAGGAAGAAGATGTTAAAGATAAAGGCAGAAATGAATAAGGTAGAGATGAGGAAAGCAACAGATCTAATTAACATATGAGCATCCTTTCCCTTTCCCCGTCCTGCGTATCCTGTCATTCTCTTCTACTGCGTCAGTTCTTCCTGTTTCTATGTCATGAGCCCTCTGCCAACTGCCTATAAAACATTTTGCAAACTGGGAAGGGCTCTGGTGCCTGGAAACCACTGGTAACATTTAGGAAAATGCAAATTTTGATGAATAGGAATCATAAAAGGAACGAAGGTGGCTTCATTCTTTGGAATCTGAACCAGGAAACTGGATGATAAGGTTCAGGTCAATTCCCCTTTCAAGCCTCTTACCCTGGTTGTCTCTGTTTTATGCTGAAACCAAGGGGTGGGGCAGCAAACACCAGAAAGAGGAAGGGGAATAACTGGTCAGACAGCTACTTTCTCAAGAGACAAACGGCACTTGAGGAAAGGAAAATACTCCCTAGTTTACCAACAATTATATAAGGAACATAGAACAGAAAAAAGAAATCAAGCCCAAAGAGGAACCCCTTGTTTTGTCTTAGCTTCTGCTTCTGTGACATAGGGGTCTCTACCCTTCAGTGCTTCTCTCTACCCTGTTTGAGATGGCACTTAATGTACAGTCCTCAGTGCGACTCAGAAAAGGCTGCAAGGACAAGATGAAAGTCACCTGTTTCATTTAGTGTATGACTACTTCCAGGGATTCAGTAAAATGAGATAGTGAGATTAAAACAAATATAATGGCTGGGGGACACACCCACCTGTTGCCTACCTCCCTGCTCACTCTCTTCCTTGCTGCTCCCCATAGAAGGAGAAGATGCTAAAATGATGGGTTATTGTTTTGGAATGTAATTGAGCCAAAGATGGAGACCAAGTTCAACTCCCTACAACCCAGGGAAGTCGAGGCACAAATGAGGAACAGGGTTTGACTCTCTCTGTCAGTGTCCCTCTTCTCACCCTATGAAAATACTTTTTGACTGAAATGAATCATACCAGAACTGGAAATTCTACCAACATTATTTCTTGAGAATCTACTGTGTGCTGGGCACTGTGCTAGGGCTACAGATTTAAAAAAAAAAAAAGACATTGGTCCCTCATCTTGAGTAGTTCACAGTATAGTGGAAGAGGCAGAAGTCATTTCCATCCACCGTGGTGTTACATAAGGGTTCTGTGAAAATGAAGTCTGTGAGAGAAGAAATGGGGTCAAGAAAGGTTTCCCTGAAGAAATGGGATCAAACTGAGGATTGATAAATGTGGACAAGTTAGCCAGGTCTAGAAGGGTGGGAAAGGTAGTTCCTGCAGAGAGAACAGAATGAGCAAAGCCCAGAGACCACAGTATCTTTCCCTCAAATCAACAAAGCCCCAAATGCTCATGTTTGCATGTGCATACCATATGTGGGGAGGGGAGGAAGAGAGGGATGGAATTGGTGAAATAGAATTTAAGTACTGAACTTAGAAGAAGTACATTAAAAAGAAATACATAGCCTTCTCTCAAAAAGTAAGAAGGATAAAAACAAAAACAAAAAAGTCCTTTAGAGAGGGTAGGGTTGAAGCAAACAAACCAACTTCCTAATCTCTACAGGTGGGATCACACTCCAGGTGGCCTTTCCATCGCAAAGTTGGCATTTACCTCTAAATCATATGAGGCAGATGGAAAGCAAGCACAACAGCACACGCGTGCGCGCCGCTGTTGTGTAAATTCCAAACCACACAGCAGTTAGTAAGAGATGATACCAAAGCAATACAAACCCATGGAGGGTGGGGCCAGTCTGCTCTGCTGGACAGTGGATACAGTGCTACCCAAGAATCGGGTTTGGACCCCACTCCCAGCTCCATCTCTGTCTGTGAAATGATTGTTACCAATATGAACTCTGTCCCACACTCCATCCCTTGGAGATCAGGGTATTTATTAACTTAAATGGTGTAAAGATGTGAGACTAGGGCTGGAGAGGGTGGAAGTAGCAGATGCCCGAAAACATCTCTGCCATGGCCTTCACTATAAGCACAGTTTTTACTCTCAGCCTTTCAGCTTCCTTACTGTGTGCTTTAGTTTCTCCATCTGACAATGACAGTTATAAAATCTGTCCCTGAATTTCTTATTTAGGGGAGATGAATGAAATAACTCCTAACATGGTTTGAGCTCCTTGAGCAATGGCTGTGTGTCAGACAACAGGCCCCAGGAAGCCAGAATGACCTTCATCTAAAATAATGAAACTGACGGAACAAAGACAGCTTCAGTTGTTCAATAAATTTTTCATTCACTCCACATTTATTAAATACCTCCTATGTGGACAGTTTAGACAGAACTGATGCTTGTTTATCATTGTTTTCTAGTCTCATTCCACATCCCTTGTCTATGACTGATGGATAAGAGAAAGTCATCGAGTGACATACTAGTGAGCTGTGCTCATAGAAGATTCCATCTTAACTCAGCCCTGCCACACGGGAAATGTGGAATAAAGCCAGCGACGAGGAAGGTAGCAGAATGCTGTGTTCACCTTACCTGGGGATGCTAGTCAGGTAGGTCATGACATTCAGGAAGTCCTCGTCGGGGATGTGTTTGAACCCCACAATCTCTGGAAAAGTAATGATGGGGGCATCGTCTTTCCCTCGGCCTCCTGCAACAAAAATGGGTAGTCAAGATGTTAGTGAACTGTTTTCACATGATGCCTCTGCAGATAAAGGACTTTCACTAATACCAAGTCGGAAGATGTGTATTGGCCTCCCCATTTTCTACCTATATTATTTCAGAGTAGAATGTGGGAAGGTTGACATTGAACTATTTTGAGCAAGTCTCTCTACTCCTTCATGCTTGCTCAGTGGTGTTGTGAGAATTTGATTTTTGAATCCTTTGAAGATAGTTCCCATGTTTCCCTGAAAATAAGACCTAGCCAGACCACCAGCTCTAATGCGTCTTTTGGAGCAAAACTTAATATAAGACCTCGCATTATATTATATTATATTATATTATATTATATTATATTATATTATACCCAGTTTTATATTATATTGAAATAAGATTGGGTATATTAATTTTTGCTCCAAAAGACACATTAGATGGTCTGGCTAGGTTTTATTTTTGGGAAACATGGTACTACCATATAAAAAGTAATATTGATTTAATTATTTTGGCATAGGTAGGATAGTAAACAATGCCAACACAAATACATAATATTTCTCTTCATTGTTTTATTTTTTAAAGACTTTTATTAAAGTATAGCTAACACACAATATTATATTAGTTTCAGATGTACACAATAATTATTCAACATGAATATACCTAGAAGTGATCACCATAAGTCCAGCAACCATCTAACACTGTACCTTGCTATCACAATATTATTGACTATATTTCCTATGCTGTACATTACATCCCCATGATTTACTTATTTTATACCTGGAAATTTGGACCACTTATACCCCTTCACCCTTTTTCTCCCCTTTTAAAATTTTTCAACTACAGTTGACATTCCATATTATTTTATATTAATTCCAGGTGTACAGCATAGTGATTAGACACTATATAACTTAAAAAGTTATCCCCTGACTAATCTAGTACCCATCTGGCACTATACATAGTTATTACAATATTATTGATTATATTCTCTATGCTTTGCTTTACATCCCCGTGACTATTTTGTAACTATCAATTGATGTAAATGTTGGTATACTTGATGTTGTCCCAGAGACCCCTTAAACTATTCTCATTTTTTTGAATTCTTTTTTCTTTTTCCTGTCCTGTTTGGGTGTTTTCTGCTACCTTATCTTCTAAATCGCTGATTTGCTCCTCTGCTTCATCTAATCAGTGTTGATTCCTTCCAATGTATTCTTCATTTCAGTTATTGTATTCTTTATTTCTGACTGGTTCTTTTTTTATGTTTTCAATCTCTATTTTTATGTTTCCTATCTCTTTGTTTAAGTTCTCCCTGAGATCATTGAGCATTCTTATAACCGGTGTTTTGAGCTCTGCATCTGGTAGATTGCTTGTCTCCACTCTGTTTAGTTCTTTTTCTGGAGCTTTGCCCTATTCTTTCATTTGGGATGTGTTTCTTTGTCTCCCCATTTTGGCTGCCTACCTGTGTTTGTTTCTATGTATTAAGTAGGGCTTCTATGTCTCCTGGTCTTAGTAGAGTGGCCTTATATAGTAGGTGTCCTGTGGGGTCCAGTGGCACAATCTTCCCATCACCAGAGCCAGATAATCCAGCTGTGTCCCTTGTGTGGGTTGTGTGTACCCTCCTATTGTAGTTGAGCCTCGGATGCTGTTTGCATATCACTGGGAAGGAGTCACCCTCAGACTGATTACTTGTGAATACTGGCCATGACTATAGTGGAGGAACTATTGTGCAGGAGCTGACCCTACAGAGCCTGCCCAGTCTGCCTTTTGGGTGTGTCGTCCCCAGAGGTGGCTGGATGATGCTTTAGCTCAGTCCAAAGCTGGCCTCCAGGTGTGCCAGTTCCCAGGGCCTCCTGGGAGTGGCCTTTCCTCAGGCCAAGTTCAGCCACAGCTTATGCCCTGCCCAAGGCTACCTGGCACGAGCCACAAAGCCATTCACAGATGACTGCCACCCACACTGGGCTTGGAGGTGCCTTGTGAGGCCAAGCCACAAACCGAGGCTGGCTGTGGCTAGTGCCAGGTTTAGGGCTGCTCAGCAAGTGGTATGGGACACACTGATGCCAGATGCTGCTTGTCTGGATTTTGAGAGATTTTAGGAAAGTCTGAGCCAAGACAGGCTGTTTGTACTGAAAAGCCACTAGAGGCAGCAGCTTGGGTGTGCCTGAAAGTTGAATGGGGCTGGGTCTCAGGGAATCACTAGGGGCAGGGAGAAAGAAGAGTGTTAGTCAGGTTGATAGAGACTCAGATACGGCAGCTGCCTGTGTCTATAGGCCAGGAGGTCGGAGGGCTCAACAAAGAAACAATGGCTTCTGCCAACTCTTCTGTCCAAGAGAAAGATGCCCTTTCAGCCCTTGCCCTGAAGCTAGACAACTCAAGTTCCTCCCTGTATGTCCCTGGTGCCTTATGAGCTGCTTCTCCAGCACTAGGGCTCAGAGCGAGTGAGTCCGTCAGCGAGTAAGTCCATGTGCAGGCTCTTTTGGAGGAGCTCCTAGGACTACAGCCTCCCTCGTCTCAGCCACAATTTCTTCTGGTTTTCACAGCCAGAAAGTATGGGGTCTTCTCTTCCCAGCACTGGAACCCTGGGCTAGGGAGCCTGTTATAGGGCTGGGACCCCTCGCTCCTCCCACGGGGAGACATCCACAGCTGAGATACACCTTCTGATTTTTAATGGTCACATGAGGGTATGGGACCAGCCCATTCCACTTCTCTGCCTCTCCTACCGGTATTGAGTATCTTCTGTATGTCCTTAGTTGTAGCCCTACAGTCAGCTCAGCTAGACATCAGGCAATGCTCAGTGATGGTGGTTCTGTAGTTTAGTTGTAATTTTGATGCGGTCATGAGAGGAAGCAAGCACAGTGTTTACCTACTCCACCATCTTGACCAGAAATCCTATTTCTCCTCATTGTTGTAGTCAGTAAGTATCAAAGCTAAAATACATGGTGGTTAAGAGAGTTAGCTCTAAAATCAGACAATTTTGTTCAAATCCTGCTTTGCCACTTAATTTCCATGTGAGTTTAGGTAAGATACTTAACCTAAATAGGAATTTCCGCGTGTGTGTGTGTCTATACCACTCACACACACACACACACACACATATATATATACACACATATGATATATATGATATATAATATTATATATGGTATATTATATATCATATATATATATAGTACAAGATATATATATATATATATATATATATATATATATATATATATATATATATATATCTTACACCTACCTCAAAAAGTATTGTGAGGATTAAGTGAAAACATAGATAAAAAGCACCTTAGTAGAGTGCTTATTACATATAAGTGCTCAATAAATGGTGACCATTATTATGGTTATTATTATTACAAAGAGGCATAATCAGCTGCACTTCAATAACTTATACAAAGACATAAGACATCGCTGTGAGAATAAAAATGTAAAATTAATATTGAAATATTTAATTCATTGGAACAGAGGCCACCAGATTAAATTAAATAGACTGTATTTCCCAACCTCCTTGCAGCTAGAGGTAGCCACATGACTAAGTTCTAGCCCCACAGTTCCCAAACTGTATGCCAGGTACCCAGGAAACCAGAGTGAACTCACAGAAGCCCCATGAACGTTTTACATTTTTTGAGAGAAACAGCAATAGTTGGCATCTGTCAGATGGCATGTATGCTACTAACTTGAGGTGGTTCACAAATTCAACATTAAATTGCACTATATTCTTCTGAATGACATTGCATCTTTGTGAAGGTGGGTTTTGGTGGCTGCTGGAATAAAAGCAAGGGCAGAATGAAAATCAATGTACAACAGGAAATGAGGGTGGTGACATCTAGTCTGATTCCAAGGTTTGAGATAATTGTAGTTGTCTAAGAATGAAACTTGAATATTACTTTTTCTTTCAATTTGTGTGTGTTTATTTTTTCAAACAGCTACTAAGTTGTTAGGACTTATAGACTTATTAAGATATTTTAACTGTTAGCCAAGAAAGGCTGTGAAAAAAGTTACTGCGATACTAAGGCATCAAGAACTGAGACAATTGGGGACCCTATGCCCTAGCCAATGGGATATGAGCTGAAGTGCTGCGACTACCTTCCAGGTTATGTCCATGGAGGGGAACTACGTTAAGAGGAATAATGGCTCCCAAGTGAGGCCAACAACTACAAATGTCTGCATGTATTTCACATACCTAACGAAAGTTATCGGTGTAGGGTGTGGTTAGTGAAGACTGTGTGATTAATGTGGGTGTGGGATTTTTGAGGAAATTACAGAACAGAAACTCTGAGAAGCAAAGGTGTGCAGTCTATCTGATGACATCACCATTAAGATCATCCAACCCATTCTGCTGTTCTGAGTCTACACTCTAACTTTCCATGTAAATTTGTTTCAAGGGAGAAAACGTGCTATTGAGCAAACATGACTATTTGTATCATGTAAAGTCAACATCGTGGTTTTACTATACAAGTCTCTTCTGAGCATTGTTAATATGAGTCTTAGGTTCTCAGAGACCAATCACTAAGAAACAAAATGTGAGATTTGTTGAATGAGTAGTCATTCTTCTCCAGAAAGTTCCTCTTTATTAATCTTGCATGCTGATTTGCAAGTTAAAAAAATACACCGAGCTTTGACAAGCAGTGATTGAGCTATGTCTTTATATTGACTGAAAACAATTTAGATCAGGATTCTACCGTGTTTCCCTGAAAATAAGACCTAACTGGACAATCAGCTCTAATGCGTCTTTTGGAGCAAAAATTAATATAAGACCCAGTATTTATATTATATTATATTATATTATATTATATTATATTATATTATATTATATTATATTATATTATATTATATTATATTAATGATATTATTATATTATATAAGACCCGGTCTTATTTTACTATTAATTTTTGCTCCAAAAGATGCCATGGAGCCGATGGTCCAGTTAGGTCTTATTTTCAGGGAAACACAGTACCAGCTATCACCCAAGCTTCTTCTTTTTTGCAGTTTCACAGCCATAGGAAGTTCCAGAGAAACCTAAATTAAGAGAATTTGCATGTCTAGTAAGGCTAACTTTAGAGGTGCTGTAACAACTGTATTAATTGTATAACAATATTTGCCAACAGAATAGCTAAAACACTTCAACGAACCAAACAACACACCCTAAAATATTAGGATATGATTCCACCATTTAATGATCTTATCTTTTGTCATTAATTATAAATTAAAGGTAGTCACACCTAAATGGAGAAAGGTAGGTGGAGTTTTCTTGTATCTTACTTATACAAATATTGACCACCAAAGAAGCCCTCCCCACCACCCAGGTTAACCGGGGGACACCACCTGCTGTTGAATATCAGTCTTAAGAGGAAGAAGCACCAAAGAAACAAAGCTAAGCCTGCCCATAGCCTTGACAACCACGACAATGCATTCACTGCCACCTTGTGAGGAAATATGGAAAGGCAAAAGGAAGAAAGTGCAAAAGAAGTCTCTTTCAAGAAAGATAAAGAAAACCAAACTACTTGGAACTAAGTTAAATGATTATTTAAATAAAATAAATGTCACTCCTCCCAGTATAATTTTTACCTGTTCATTAAATGGCAGTGAGACTTCGTTATATAGAGGAGATTTTGAAACACTGGGAAATCCTACAGGAACAGAGTGAAGATCAACAATGGGAGAGAGAGTGAAGCCGTTACTGTTATTTGTTTCCCAGTATCTATTTTCCCTTTCTCCTCTCCAAAAGAACTGATTTTATCTGGAAAAAAGGCAGCCCCACTCCTTGGCAGGCATTTTGGAAATCTCAGGGCCTGGGATAATAAATAATGTGTCCTACATAATAAACAATTGTCCTACATCCTGTATGATTACCTAATGTCTTACCAGAAACTCAATATAAGTGAAAAATCCATTTCTAGTGATCTGATCCTAGACTCTAACTCTATTTTACATATAATCACAAAGTTTTAAAATACTTTTTCCAGTTTTATTGAGATATAATTGTCATATAACGTTGTATTAGTTTAAGATGTACAACGTAATAATTTGATATATGTATATATACTGTGAAATGATCACCACAATTAAGTTTAGTTAACATTCACTACCTCACATAGTTACATTTTTTCCTGTAGTGAGAACTTCTAAAATCTACTCTCTTATCAATTTGCAAATATACAATACAGTATTGTTAACTATAATCGTCGTTCTGCACATTACAACTCCAGAACTCATTTATGTTATACTGGAGTTTTGTACCTTTTGACCACCTTCACCCATTTCCCCACCCACGACACACCCCCACCTCTGGTAACCATCAAATCTGTTGCTTCTAGGAGCTTGATTTTTCTTAGATTTTATATATAAGAGAGATCATAAGGTATTTGTCTTTCTGTGTGGGACTTATTTCACTTAGCACAATGCTCCCAAGGTCTATCTATACTGTCACAAATCATAAAGTATTTTTAAACAGTTTTAATATATACTGAATTTTCCAGGATTGTAACGACCCTATAAATGGAGAGAAGATAATACTTTACTTCCTTCAGAACTTTATCAACAATTGTTTACTATTTCAGAAAACCTCTATGATAAGGCCACTCAGGAGTGTCTGGTCACCCATACCTCAACTCAGTATTTGGACCTGTCACATTCATGATGAATACAGGGGCAAGCACATGACTATTTCATTATTTTTTCTAGTGTAGCTAGAAATACATATTGAAATACATTTATTTTACTATGCTTACTTTTATTTCTTTCACATTACTGTTCTTTACATTTCATTTTTTAACATTTTAAAAAGATTTTTATTAAACTATAGTTAACATACAATATTATATTAGTTTCAGGTGTACACAAGTTATTCGACATTTATATACCTGAAGACCTGATCACCATAAGTCAAGTAACCATCTGACACCGTACCACACTATCACAATATTATTGACTGTCTTCCCTATGCTGTACATTACATCCCCATGACTTGATTTATACATGAAATTTTTAACTTCTTATTCCGCTTCACATTTTTCCACCTTTTAAAATTTTTCAATTACAGTTGACATTCCATATTCTATTATATTAATCTCAGTGTACAGCATAGTGGTTAGACATTTCTATAATTTAAGAAACAGTCTCCCTGATTAGACTAGTACCCTCCTTGCACTATACATAGCTATTACCATGTCATTGACTATATTCTCTATGTTGTACTTTACATCCCCATGACTGCCGTAACTACCAATTTGTACTTCTTAATCCCTTCACCTTTTTCACCTTACCCCCCAACACCCTCCCATCTATCACCCTGATAAATCTAGTACCCATCTGACACCATACGTAGTTATTATAATATTACTGACTGTATTCCTTATGCTATATCCTACATCCCCATGACTGCTTTGTAACAACCAATTTGTACTTATTCACTTTCCCTTTTCCACCCACCCCATATGGCAACCATTAAAATGTTCTATGTATCTATGAGTTTGTTTCTGTTTTGTTTGTTCGTTTTGTTCTTTAGATTCCACATATAAGTGAAATCCCATTGCATCTGTCTTTCTCTGTCTGACCTACTCCATTCAGCACAATACCCTCCAGATCCATCCATGCCACTGCAGATGGCAAGAACTCATTCCCTTTCCTGGTCAAGCAATATCCCTTTGGATATATGTACTATCTCCTCTTTATCCATTCATTCATCCAGACACCAGGGCTGCCACATCTTGGCCATTGAAAACAATGCTACAATGAATATATGGATGCACATGTCCCCTTGAAGTAGCGTTTGTGTTTCTTCAGATAAATACCCTGAAGTGGGATTACTAGGTCCTTCTTTGTTGCAGGCTCTGTTTTAAAGTCTATTTTGTCTGGTATAAGTATTGCTACCTCAGCTTTTTTTTTTTTTTTTCCATTTTCATGAAATACTGTTTTCCATTTCTTTACTTTCAGTCTGTGTGTGTGGTCTTTCAATCTGAAGGGTGTCTCTTGTAGGCAGCATATGTAAGGGTCTTGTTTTCTTATCCATTCAGCCACCCTATCTTTTGATGGGCGCATTTAATCCATTTGCATTTAAAGTAATTATTGATAAATATGTAGTTACTGCCACTTTATTATCCATACGAGTATTTTTTATCTCCCCCCCCCCCATCTTAAAGAAATCCCTCTAACATTCCTTGTAATACTTGTTTGGTACTGAACTCCTTTAGCTTTTCCTTGTCCAGCCAGTCCTTTACCTATTCTTCGATTTTAAGTGATAGCCTTGCTGGGTAGAGTAGTCCTGGTTGTAAACACTTACTTTTCATCACTTTGAAAATTTCATGCCAATCCCTTCTGGCCTGCAAAGTTTCTGTTGAGAAATCAGATAACAATCTTATGGGAGCTCCCTTATTCGTCACTAGTTGCCTTTCTCTTGCTGCTTTTAGGATTCTCTCTTTGTCTTTAACCTTTGGCATTTTAATTATGATTTATCTTGGTGTGGGCCTGTTTGGCTTCATCTTGTTTGGGATTCTCTGTGCTTCCTGAGCTTGTATATTTATTTCCTTCACCAGATTATGGAAGTTTTCCGTTATTATTTCTTCAAATAGGTTTTCAATTCCTTGCCCTCTCTCTTCTCCTTCTGGTACCCCTACGATGTGAATGTTGTTACACTTGATGTTGTCCCAGAGATCTCTTAAACTATCCTCATTTTTTTTTTGGGGGGGGGATTTTTTTTCTTTTTGCTGTTCTGATTGTGTATTTTCTGCTCTTTATCTTCTATATTGCTGATTTGATCATCTGCTTCATCTAATCTATTGTTGATTCCTTCTAATATATTCTTCATTTTAGTTATTGTATTCTTTATTTCTGACTGGTTCTTTTCTATGTTTACTATCTCCATTTTTATGTTTCCTATCTCTTTGTTTAAGTTCTCCCTGAGATCATTGAACGTCCTTATAACCAGTGTTTTGAGCTCTGCATCTGGTAGATTGCTCGTCTCCATTTTGTGTAGTTCTTTCTGGAGCTTTGTCCTATTCTTTCATTTGGGATGTGTTTCTTTGTCTCCCCATTTTGGCTGTGTTTGTTTCTATGTATTAGGTAGGGCTTCTACATCTCCCAGTCTTACTAGAGTGGCCTTACTTAGGTAGTAGGTGCCCTGGGTGGCTCAGTGGAGCATTTCCTGGTCACTTAAGCTGGGTACTCCAGGCTTTGAGGGTTGTGTCTGTCCTCCTGTTGTAGTTGAGCCTTTGTTGCTATTTGCATGTCAATGGAAGGGATTGACCCTCAGGCTGATTAGCTGTGAGGACTAGCCATGACTATAGTAGAGGAGTTGTTGGGCAGGGGTTGAAACTCCAGTGCAGGATTAGCTTTAGCAAGGCTCCGGTGCCTGTCCAGTGTGCACTTTGGGTGTATTGTCCCTGGGGATGGCCAGGTGATATTCTGGCCGAATCTGAAGCTGGACACCTGGTGTGTCAGCAATGGTGCCTCCTAGGAGGGGACCCACCACAGACCAAATTCAGCCCAGGTTCAGCCACAATCTGTGTTATGCCCAGGGCCACCTGGCATGAGTCACAAAGCAATCCACAGATGGCAGCCACCCACACTGGGCTTGGAGGTTCTTTGAGAGGCCAAGCCACAAACTGAGGCCAGCTGTGGCTAGTGCCAGGCTTGGGGCTGCTCAGCAAGAGGTATGGGACATGCCAAAGCCAGATGTTGCTTGTTTGGGTTTTGTGAGCCTTTGAGAGATTTTAGGAAAGCCTGCAACATGAACCAAGAAAGGCCATTTGTACGGGAAAGCCACTGGAAGCAGCTTGGGTGGCATAGGGTCTCAGGGAATCAGGGCAAACAAATGGTGTTAGCCAAGTTGATGGAGACTCAGATATGGTGGCCGTCTGCATCTATACACCGGGAAGGGGGAGGGCTCAACAAAGAAACAATGGCTTCTGCCAGCCTCTCCGTTAGGAGAAGGCTGCCCCTCTAGCCCTTGTCCTGAAGCCAGATAGTTCAGTTCCTCCTCGTAGGTCCCTGGTGACTTTTGAGCTGCTGCCCTAGCACTGGAGCTCGGAGTGAGTGAGTCTGTCAGCGAGTCTGTGTGGGGGCCCTTTAAGAGGATCGCCTGGGACTCTAGCCATCCTGTTTCTCTTAGCCACAATCTCTGCTGGTTTTCAGAGCCAGAAATTATGGAGACTTCTCATCCTGGCACTGAAACCCTGGACTGGAGAACCAGGTGTGGATCTGGGACCCCTCACTCCTCTGGGGATACCTCTGCAGCCAAGATATCCCTCCTGATTTTTAATGGTCACATACAGGTGTGGGACCAGCCCATTCCCCATCTCCACCCCACCTACCAAGCTTGAGGTGGCTTCTTCTGTGTGTCCTTAGTTGTAGGGCTTTGGTTCAGGTAGATTTCAGGTGATTCTCAATGATGGTTGTTCTGTACTTTAGTTGTAATTTTGATGTGGTCATGAGAGGAGGTAAGCACAGCATTTACCTACTCTGCCATCTTGATCAGATCTAATTTTTTAATATTTTTAAGTATATGAATAAGTAATGGGGTAGCTGTTCATGCTCTGTGGGTGCACAGCTAACTACATTTCCCAGGTTACCTTGCTATTAAGTGCATCCGTATTACTAAGCCAGGTTCCAGTCAATGAAATGTGGTGTGTGCTGTTGCTGAACTGAGGCTTTTAAGAAGCAGTATGCTCTCTTTCCCGGCTGCTTTCTGGACGCAGACAATAAGAAGGCCACAAAATGGATAACGCAGATAATAATAAGAACCACAAAGGGAAAGGAACCTCCATTAGTGAGCCTTCACTTGAAGAAAAGTCACCTGCTGACCAGAACCATACATGCTGGACGGTTCCAAGAGTAAGAACTAAGTTTCTATTGTGTTTGTCTCAGCTACTATACACTTTGAAGTATATTTGTTATAGGTTATGATATCTATAAATTTCACTTCGAGATAGTGAAGAGCAATACAAATCATTTGATATGAAAAAAAAGGCATTTGGTCCAACATGATTGAGAACCATTTCTGTAGCCTGCACTGCCCAACGCAATGGCCACGAGACACATGCGGTTGTTGAGCATTTGAAACGTGACCAGTCCAAATTGAGATGTGCTGTAAGTACAAAATACAAACTAAATTTCCAACACTTAATACAAAAAAAGTAAAGTATCTCATTAATAATTTTGCATGTTGATGACATGCTGAATAATATTTTAGATTATTGGGTTAAATAAAATATATCAAAATTAATTTCACATGTTCCTTTGCTTTTTTAATCTGGTTACTATAAAATTTAAAAGAACATATGTGGGTCACTTTATATTTCTATTACATAGCACTGCTCTATACCTTCTTGAATTGGTTCTTATTTCCCAGGTGCCAAGTTACTATTTCCATCTCTTATTTTGATATGAGTTTTGACTCTGCTCACTTCCTTGGTGAGAACTCCCCACTTGTCTCTGGGAATATGACCTCTACCTACCCTGGGCTCCACTGGTTGGAGTATGGGGAAAATTAATCAGTCACTCAACTCCTTCCCCAGTTCAGCCACTGTGTAATTATATACTCATTATATACTCACTGCATAATTATATACTCATATACTGAGTTTTGGTATAAAGCTGCAGGAATCCACCTTGCCCCACCACATCATCTATTCCAGACCTTGATGCACATTGGCCTTGGGGACTTCTGTGGTGTAGGACCACAGCAGCGGTTGCCAGAAACCCAGAGACAGTCCCCATCCTGCCTTTTGTTTTGTACAGTCCTAGGCTCGATGTGGGAAGCTATGAGACGGCACCTTCAAGAGGTTGATTAGGACTCTTGCCAGGGCCGACACCAGGGATGCAGGGAGCAGGGAGTATTCTGGTCACAGCACAGACCAGGAGGACTTGGACAGTTTTGAACTGAGCACCTGCTATGTTTCAGTCTCTGTTCTAAGCACTGGCAATACAGGCAGAAATAAGAAAAATGAGGGCTTTCTACTTACGGAGCTTTCGGTGACTATATGAGCAGCGACTAATGTGGAGGAAAGGCCAGAGAATTCCCCAGACATTCTGGATTGTGTAAGATGTCACCACTTAGGGTATAACTTTGGGATGGGAAGAAGTATCCAAATAACAGAGATTGAATTTTCCTTAAACTTAGTAGACGAAGGAGTTTGGAGCAGATAAAATATGATTTAGAGAAAGGAAAGAAATGTGATTTTTTTTTTTACATCTCATGTTGTAGAATAAAATAATCCATACCAACTGTATATTCTTTCTGTTATGTAACTAAGATGGCTTTGTTGCTTTTTTCAGAAGAGATATAAAAGATGAGAAGAGTGACTTGTCACCTATTCCTCTGTGATATGTACTAAGAACATTCATTTAATCTCACTATCCCATGCTCCCAAGTTTGGTCTAACTATAATTTAGGGCTTGGTATGTACTTCCAGTTTCAGTAATTAAAGTCATGTCACCCTTCGTTAAGTGAATAAAAAAGAATAGTATTTTAGTAATGACCACTTTTCAGGGCTGTGCTCACGCTCAAAATTTCTAGCATTTTATTAATGTTAGCCTTTCTTTATGCTGCATCAAATGCTTAATGGAAAACAATGTATTAAAATTAGGTCCTTAAGAGCTAAGAGTAAAAGACAAATATATTTGTTCTGTCTTAGAGAACAAACGACCTCAGCAATGTTCATGAACCCTTAAAACCAAGTCTCTCTGAAGGTTGGACGCTGGAAGAACATCGTCAAGAACATTGGAAGAACATCATGGTGGCGGCTGATATCACTAGTTATTTCCTTTTTCTTCCTCAAAATCTTTTCAGCTCTGTTTTTTTACAACCTCAAAGAAATGCACTCCTTTGAAAAACATCAAATTGCACCCAACAGCGAACAGAATGACATCTATGAGATCCCACCGTCCTCTAGCTGGATGGTCCTCATTTCTTTCTAGTCCTGGGTGAGACTTTAAGGGGTGACTGAGACTTGAGTATAATGTTCACCAAGATTCAAGAAATTCGGCCCTCCCCAGCAGGACCCCACCACCACCACCAACAACAACGAAATCTAGAAATGCAAATGAATTTGCCCCTTACCTGAAAGAATGGCAAATTGTCTGTGAAGTTGTTCAATTATATCCACTGCCAACAAGGGCCTGATTTCCTGCTGCATAATTTCATCTGCACAAATGAAATAAAATTAGGTTAAATCCTTGCAAATTCAAAGAGAAATTAAAAGGAAGAAAGGCAAGCTCCACTACTAGAGAAATGTGAGACTTATAAAGATATGGTTACAGATGCATTATTCTCTTGAGAACTCTATTCTTGACATGGATGCATGGATCTGGGTTTTGAGCAGTTTGAAGCTAACACACATGAGGACAGGAACACATTCCTAGAGCTTCTCCCAAGCTTTTGGAAGAGATCAGTACAAGGAAGGGGCCCTGAGGTTTAAGCTTCAGTAGCTTCACAGTGAACCTTCTGGGATCATTTCATTACCAAGGCAGGTATTTAGGTATCTGCTTACGCCTCTGGGTCTGCAGGACATTTTAAACATAAACAACCTAAGTTACCAGAGTTTGTCGCAAGCTGGGTCATAAAATCAATCTGGATTTATGAAGGTTCTTTGATTTTTGTTTCCCTCCCTCCCTCCCTTCTTTCCTTTTTGTCTCCTTCCTTATTCACCTCCATGTTTGTCCTGCCAGAGGTCTCTTCCCACTATCAAGCATGTTTCGGGAGGCACTTCTTCATTTTGCTGTTTAAAGATGCCCCTTACTAAATAGAAGGTTACATAGGTTTCCAAGGAAAAAAATCAGATCTTTCAAGCACAAATCTATGAATGTCCTCTAAGTCTAACAGGTGATATACAAGCCCTATGATTTGTGTTCTATCGATTTGGGGAAAGGGGATTAGAGAGAGGGGAAGACTAAGTGGAATCCCTTAGCCTGGCCTGGGAAGAGGAAGACATTTTCACGCTCTCTCTGTCTGATACACTATTATCCCCATTTAACTATTTCCCAGGGAATCTCAAAGAATGAATTGGTTATTGTTTCTAAAGAGGTTAAACATCTGGTTAGAATAAGGCACAAATTCACTAGCCTGTACACTAACGCTGACGAGGAATCGCCTATTGATTCAGCACGGAGTCAGGGTAATGTCGTGGTACTCATGTTGACCATTCAGGTTATATTTGGGAAGCTCCTCCCAGAGCCTTGGTTTCTACTTCTGGGCTCTGGAGTGTGAAGGTTCAAGGAGTTGATGCATATGGAGATGTACATAGTAGGTACTCAATAAATGCTGGTTATATTCATTGCTCTGTACAGGTCTTTCCCATATTTGCTTTCTGAAAGTTGTATAAGGGGTTGGGCAAGTGCCAGCTTAAACCTCAAGACCCTTCTCAATGAATTGCACCATTTTTTTTAGAGGAAAAGGTGTAAACTCAGGCCAGAACTCCTTCATTCCCATACTCTTTCCGCTCTGAATTCACTAAAAATTCAAAGGACTCCTGCATTGCTATTAATTGTGTGAGTGCAATAATGGCATTGTTGTTATATTCTATAAAAAGGGACAGTCTTCTCTGTTAGAAACATGAAGTTAAAGTATTTAACAGTAAAATTATATGAAGTCTGAGATCTGCTTAAAAATACTCCAGCATTCCTCTCTGCCAAAAATGTACAGGGAGGAGTGGAGATGAAACCAGATTGACAAAATGTGGATAATTGTTGAAGCTGGTTGATGGGCTATGGGGGTTCATTATACAATTCTTTCACATGTTTCAAATGTTCCATAATAAAATGTAAATTACAACTGGACAATAATATAAAGAATTTAAGCAGAAACAGTTGTTACTCATTTGTAACTGAAGAGTTTTTCAGAATACAATTTCACAGTGTTATAGAAAAGTGGCACACTAAAAAATAGAGCTGAAATATTATTTTTTCATACTGAGGGAGCATATTTAAGAGGCAATGACCCTAGAGAAAAATGAAGATCATAAGATGCAATTTATTGTTATTGTACCTCAGTATTTGAGGTTTGATTTAAACATTTTAAAGAGTTAAGATGTCAAAGAAACAACAAAAGTGAGTAAACCAGCCATCCTTTGCCCCATCTCATTTTTATTTTAACATTTTTATTAAAATATAGTTAATATACAATATTTTATTAGTTTCAGGTATACAACATACCATATTATGCAGTGTATAATGTGCACTTTTATGCCCAAATTTGTGAGGGGAAAATAAAGATGCGCATTATACAAGGGTAGTACTAATTCTGTATCTATATAAATGTTTTTAATTCTTTTATTTATTCTTATGAGTTAAAAGTGTAACTTCAGAAATCAATAATGACATCCATATGCAAAATAATGCCCTAGAATATGAAAGTTTTGTTGAATTACGACGAACTTGCAACCACAAAGAGTTCTTGGCCTTCTATGGTGAGTTGATATCGTAAATTTGTTACCGGTATATAAACTTTCTTGTACCTTGTATTTGTTCTTGTGTTTTGCAATTATTTGTTACATAAAATTTCTTGTACCATAATATGTTAAAAAATAAATGCCAAAATTCCTTTGTAGTACAAAAAACAAGTACCTAAATGTAAACAAATAAAAATTTGAATTAAAAAATTATAATGAAAGATTTTTTCCCCTGAAATTTTGGGCCAAAAACGTAAGTGTGCATCATACACAGCAAAATACGGTAGTTATTCAACATTAATATACCTAACAAAGGGATCATCAAGCTAAGTCTAGTATTCACCTGTCATTGTACAAGGTTATTGCAATATTATTAACTATATTCCCTATGTTGTACATACTCATCTCATTTTTTTCCATGCCCTCTGCTTTGGCAATCATCAGTTTGTTCTCTATATCTATGAGTCTGTTTCTGTTTTGTTTTGTTTATTCATTTATTTTTATTTTTTTTAGATTCCACATAGGTGAGTTCATGTAATTTGTCTTTCTCTGTACGACTTACTTCACTTCACATAATACCCTCTATATAATACAATCCACATTGTCGCAAATGGCAAGATTTCATGTTTTTTATTACTGAATAATATGCCATTGTATATGTATATACCACATCTTCTTTATCTATTCTTCTGTTGACATCTAGGTTGTTTCCATATCTTGGCTATTACTAGTAATGCTACAATGAACACAGGGGTGCATATACAAGCATCTTTTGGAATTAGTGTTTTTGTTTTCTTAGGATGAATACCCAGAAGTAGGATTGCTGGATCATATGGCAGCTTTATTTTTAATTTTTTTTTTTTGAGGAACCTCCATACTGTTTTCCAATTTCATTTTTTTGCATGTATCCATCAAGTTTTGCTAACACCACTTATTGAAGAGACTGTCTTTACCCCACTGTATAGTCTACTTTGTCATACATTAAGTGACCATATAAAAGATGATTTATTTCTAGGCTCTTTGTTCTATTCCATTGATCTATATATCTGTTTTTATACCAGTATCATATTGTTCTGCTTATTGCAGGTTTATCGTAGCGTTTGAAACCTGGGCACGTGCTACCTCCCACTTTGCTCTTTCTCAAGATTTCCTTGGCTATTGAGGGTGTTTTGTGGTTCCATATAAATTTTAGGATTAGTTGCTCTAATCCTGACAAGAGTGCCATTGGTATTTTAATAGGGATTGCATTGAATCTGCATATTACTTTAGGTAGTAAGGACATTTTAACAACATTAATCCTTCCAATCCATGAGCAAGGTATATCCTTCCATTTATTTGTGTCTTATTCAATTTCTTTCTTCAGTATCTCATAGTTTTCAGAGTACAGGTCTGTTGCGTCTTTGGTTAAATTTATTTCTAGGTACTTTATACTTTTTGATGCATTGTAAATGTGATTGTTATTTTGATTTCTTCTGATCTTGCATTTCTGGTGTATAGAAATGCAACAGATTTCTGTTTATTGATTCTGTGTCCTGCAACATTACTGAATTCATTCATTAGTTCTAATAGTTTTTTTTGTGGCGTCTTCAGGGTTTTCTACATATAGCATCATGTAATCTGCAAATAATCAGAGTTTAACTTCTTCCTTTCCAATTGGGATGCCTTCTATTTCTTTATCTTGTCTGATTTCCGTGGCTAGGACTTCCAGTACTATGCTGAATTGCAGTGGTGAGAGTGGGCGTGCTTGTCTTGTTCTTTATCTTAGAGGAAAGGCTCTCAGCTTTTCACCACTGGGTAGGATATTAGCTGTGGGTTTGTCATTTATGGCCTTTATTATGTTGAGATATGTTTCTTCTATATTCATTCTGTTGAGAGTTTTTATCATAAAAGGATACTGAATTTTGTCAAGTGCTTTTTCTGCATCTATTGAGATGATCATATGGTTTCAATCCTTTATTTTGTTAATGTGATGTAGAGCACTGATTGATTATGCATGTTGAACCATCCTAGGATGAATCCCCCTTGGACATGGTGTATAATCAATCCTTTTAATACATTGTTGAATTCAGTTTGCTAATATTTTGTTGAGAACTTTTGCATCTGTGTTCATCAAGCATATTGGCCTGTCATTTTCTCTTTTTGTAATGTCTTCATCTGGTTTTGGTATTAGGGTAATGTTAGCTTCACAAAATGACTATCTTAAAGTCAAAAAATAATTCATTAAGTCAAACGATCATTAGTCAAGGACCATCTGTATAATTATTAAGACTATGTCCACAGAGAAAGATTTAAGATAGAATATCAAGGACATAAAAATTGCATGTAGGGTGGGATTGCAGCCAGGTTTTTAAAAAACAAAAGCATGTAAGTGATGTGTTTGTGCACATGCAGGCAGGCATATGAAAAAAGAACACATGAAAGAGTTGTGCTAGAGTGATGAAATCATACTGTAGTTACCCCCCTTTAATTTACATAAAAAGGTATTCTTTGGTAGCCATCATTTTTTTATGCTAACAGGGCTTTATTGAAGTATAATTTACATGCAGTACAATGCACAAATCTTAAGTGTACAGTTCGATGAATTTTGACAAATATACACACTGATTTAACCATCAAACAGATCAAGATATGGAACATTTCCATTACCCCAGACAGTTTTCTTGTGACCCCCGGGCCCCACATTTTCGAGAGCTCAACATATCACAACCCCCCCGTCCCATAAATATCTGAGTTAAACACCACGTGGGTGCCTCTGTCACTCATGATCCAGACCTCAGTGCTGGCCGGGCGCCACAGCTCTAAATATCTACTCTTTTAACCCCACTGGGGCCCCAGGTAAGTACTTCTCCACATCTCCTGGTCTAGATCCTCAAAAGAAAAGGTGCCGACATCCAAATGCTACGACGGATTATGGGCTATGCCACTGCTGACATCAGGGACAGACATTGCTTCTGAGTGCTGGGAGGATTTGAGCCGTGAGGATTTGAGCAGCGGAATTGCTTAGGTAAGAGAAAAGACAAATTAATGAACTTGGCGAATCCTTCCTCTCACATGACATAAACGCTGCAGATTCTTATATAATGAAATATCATGTCCAGTACTACCAAGTATCAACGTTCTTACTTTTATCCTTCCAATTCATTATGCAAACCTTCAAATTTTGAACTCCTTAAATACAATTACATTTTACTCAGATCACATTTACTTCAGATCATTGCTCTCAACAGAGCTCAAATTATGGAAAATCTCAATTATAACAATATACCGTGTTTCTCCAAAAATAAGACCTAGCTGGACAATCAACTCTAATGCATCTTTTGGAGCAAAAATTAATATAAGACCCGGTCTTATATTACATAAGACCCGGTATTATATTATAGTAAAATAAGACCAGGTATATTATATTATTATTATATTATATTATATTATACCTGGTCTTATAGTAAAATAAGGGGTCTTATGTTAATTTTTGCTCCAAAAGACACATTAGAGCTGATTGTCTGGCTAGGTCTTATTTTCAGGGAAACACAGTAGTGCTTTTGCTGAGATGAAGGCAAGAAAAAATATTTTATGGATTAATTAATGCTTTGTATATAATGGATATGTTTATTACTCATCCAAATTTCACTAGCTAATCAACACAGCACTCAGACACAAGCAATAATTCAATTTAGTCATCTTTGCTATTTTCTGATTTTTAGTCATATAAAAACCACAGCTTCACATATTTTAATTTTGTTCTTATGAGCGTATGTCTGTCAAGGTAAGAAGATAGAACATGTTTTATTTAACCGTGGCATGTCACCCTCCATTTGTACTCTTGCCCCAGGCTCTGCAAATGCCTCCTTAAAATTGCTTTGAGAACTGATAAAATATTACTAGGCATACACATTCCTGTTTTTGAATACTTATCCAATCCCTTTTCTCTTTTTTTTTTTTTCATTACATATACATTTTTTTAAAGCTTCTTAATTTCTGCTGACATTTCCCATTGTACCCTTGTGTGAGATAAGCCCTGCAGAGGTGGAAGTTTGTAAGGAACGAGTTTCCTTAGCAACAAAGCTGGAGATGAAGTTCTCCGGTAGCACTTCGGAACTCCAGGAGAGATGAAACCAGCTCTGCCACCTGGGGTATTTTGAATAAAAAGCAATCAAGGCCTTGGAGGAAATTAAGAAAATCTCTGAAAATACCTAATCCCTCCTTTCTGCTATGCTCTCAAGTTTTAGCACTAGATTTCAAAGTGCGCCCCCACCAGCGTTTTAATCAACACTCCCCCAGAGCTGTGCTCAAGTTATAATGGATATTTAAATCAACTGGGTTTTAAAATGTAGATTCTGATTCTGTAGACTTGGGGTAGGGCATTTCTAACAAGCACTCCTGACAGTTGCTGATGCAACAGAGAAGCAAGCACACATTGATTCCAAGGCCTTAGACTATTCTTGGTCCTTTCCTGTTGCTTATGAAAGTGCAACTCAGCAAAAGAAAAAGGGTTTATTTGGGTTGTCCACTAGTCTGCTTCTCTTATTCTATAAAAATAATCATCTATGTGTATTCAATCTATGTGTATTCAAAGTATTCTTGAAACTGAGGCCTGCATGGTACAACTTTTGGCCTAACATCTTCTTCTGTGCTGTTTTTGGAGTCAGCACCCTGGGAAACAAGCCACCCCTGGCTTGAGCTCCTGCTTACCTCTCCTTCCAGCACACTTCCCGCCCTACCCCACTACGCAGTGTGGGCCCCTTAATGCCTATGCTCTCCCATTCTTAGCCCACTCCCAACCCTGGATTCAGTCAAGTCTCTCATCTGGAAGCAGTGTCTTGGGCACGACAATAATTATGGTATTAACACAAGGAGGTGAGAAGACTTGCTATGAGTCATGATCATTGAATGTGGCCTTCTTCCAAGAGTTTCTGTACTGTCATTTCTTTCTAAAGCTCCTTAGAGAAAAAAAAATCTTGACACAAAGGAATCAACATGCTAGGATGTTAGACATTTGAGCAATACAATAGAAAAATGATTTTATTTTTGTTTAAGTAAAAGCTCTGGAGGCGGTGGCCCAACATTCCTTCCTTCCTCTCTCAATTAATTAATTCACCCAGATACCAGGGAAGCAGAATGAAAAGAACTGGACTTGCATTCCCAACTCTGCCACTGAGCAGCCCCTCCATCTTCAGGTTCCTCCTCTATGAAATGGGAATCGATAATAATAATATCTCTTTAGAGGGCTGTTCTGAGGATTAACACTACCATTTATTAAGCACTTAGTACATACCAGGCGCTGTGCTATATGCTTTACGTACATTAGCTAATTTAATTAACTTAAAATAACATGTGGAAGCAGTTTGAATATAATAGATTCGATTTAAATAGAAGCCAATGAAATTTATCATTCAGGCCTTTCAGCCATGATCCCAAAGAGACCACGACAGATTTTTCTCAAACACCCATGCTATTGCCATGTATTGGTGGTTTGCTTTGAAATTCTGCTCATAAAGTCCCCACTGATGTCATATTACCTCTTTCTCTTTCACTACAGAGTAAGTATGATAGAACTTGTTATGAGTTTGAAAGAACTCAGGAGCATAACTGAGATTAGAATTAGACCAAAATATAAATTGGGATGTAGTACATGATAAAAGTGGCGTTTCAAATGGGGCCAGGGGGAGATTACTCAAGAAACAGTGTTGGGTCAATCTGCTGGTCATAACAGGACATAAAGTGTAGTGATTAAGAGCATGACCTCTGGTGCCACAACGCCTGGGTTCAAATCCTGGCTCTGCCACGTACAGCAAAGCACCCTCAAGCAAACTGCTTAATCTCCCTGTGCCTTAATTTCCTGACCTGAAAATGGGGGAAATTACGATATATCCACGTGGTATGGTTGTTATAAGAACTGAGTGATAGAGCTAGAGAACTTAAAATTCCTGGTATATGGTAGGTGCTATGTAAGGGTATTTTATTATTTTCAAAATGTTTAAGTTGTGTCCATATTTCACTTCTTGCATTGAAATAAATTCCAGTGAGATTAAATAATGAAAACACAAAAGCGCTAGAAGAAAATATGGGAGAACAATTTTTATAATACTATAATTGGAACAGCCTTTCAAAGTATGATAGAAATCCCAATAAGAAAAGACTGATAAAGATAACTAATTTAAAAACTACTTTGGCAGGGCAAACACGCCTTGAACAAACTCAAAAGACAACTGGAAAATTTACAGCACATATGGTTGATAAAAGGTTTATTTTCCTAGAAGGTAAACAGCCTTTACAAATTAATAAGAAATCAGTATAGTGGGCTGAATGGTGCGTCCCCCCCACACACACCCACACCCCTCAAAAAAGAAGATATGGCCATGTCCTAATCCCAATACCTGTGAACATGTGAACATTACCTTATTTGGAAAAAGGGTCTTTACAGATGTGATTAAGTTAAGCATCTTGAAAAGAAGAGCCTATGCTGAATTATCCCCATGGGCCCTAAATGCAATCACAGTATTCTTTTATGAGAGAGAGAGAGAGAGAGAGAGAGAGAGAGAGAGAGAGAGAGAGAGAGAGAGAGAGAGAGAGAGAGAGAGAATGTGAAGATGGAGACAGACTGGAATGATGCAGCCATCAACCAAGAAATGCCTGTAGCCACCAGAGGCTGGAAGAGACAAGAAACCTTGATTCTGAACTTCTGGCCTTTGGAACTGTGAGAAAATTAATTTCTGTTGTTTAAAGCCATTACATTTGTGGTCATTTCTGACAGCAGCCCTAGGAAACTTATACAATAGACACAGGCTAAGAACAGACAATTCACAGAATAAATACAGTCAATAACACATATATGTATATACGTTGAACCTCACAAATAAATGTAAATTAAAACAGAATGAGGTCTTTTCTGCCTGATGGATTGGCAATTATTTTAAAGATAAATAACATAGAGTGGGCAAGAGTACAGGCAGATTCTCTATAGGTAAAAGTATAAATAGGTACTTTTTAAAAAAGTTGATCAATTTGATTAATTTAGAAATATCTGTCAAAATGTTAAATACATCATCTTTAGCCAAGAAATGTCACATTAGGAATTTAACATAAGGGAATATTAACGCAAGTGCAAGATAAGTGGGTACTAAGACGCTTATTACAGTATTGTTCTTTTACTGCAAATGTCCATTAATGGGCGTTAGTTAAATAAATTATGATACAGCCATACAATGGAATACTATGGAGCCATCAAATATAATCAGATAGATCTAATATATACTAACAGGAAATGAAGTTCAAAATATATTGTTTTATTTTTAAAAATGGAAGCAAGATATAAAAAAGAATGTTGTCACTTACGTGAAATTTACATATATGTACGTATAGAGGAACTTATATTATTTGAATGTTTTTGCAGTGACAATTGAGGCAGAGATGGCTAGCTGCCAACCATTCACAGTTCCTCTTCAATACAGTAGCATTATCACTGCAAGGTGACTCCTTGATCAGGGACTCAATCTCCCAGTCACCCCACCCCCATCAACAGTTATGGCCTTGTGAATAGTAAACGCCAATGGCAGATGAGCAAAAATGTGTTACTTCTGAGCTGGGGTATGTAAGAAATAGGTGTACCTTCACCACTGTCTTTTTGCCCTCCTGCAGGATGCAAGGTAACAACTCTGAGGCCAGTAGATGGCAGACTTAAAAGACAGCAGCAGGCAGGGTCCCCAAAATACTGAGGAAAATGGTCCTTTGACCAGGACAGAGTATTGGAGTGTATTAATCCAATGAAATTTGGGGTTGTTGCAGCAGTTGGGGTTACCCTAACTTACAGGCATGCATTCATTTTATATTTTAAATACATTTTGCTCTTTTAAAATTTTATTTATTTTTAAATTAAATTTACTGGGCTGACATTGATTAATAAGATTATATAAGTTTTGAGTGTACGATTCCATAAGACGTCACCTGTATGTTGCATTGTGTGCTCACCTACTCATAGTCTAGTCTCCCCCCATCACCATATATTTGATCCCCTTTACCCTCTTCATCCTCCCCTTATCCCTCTCCCCCTCTGGTAACCTTCATATTATTGTCTGCGTCTATGAGTTTGTTTGTTGGTTTTGTTTTTTAAAAAGAAAAAAACGGGGACAGTCAGTGGAAAAACAAATCTTCAACTGATGACTATTCCTGACCCTCAACAATGAAATAAAATATGGGTCTTGGTTAACACATATTTCAATCAGTATGTCATCTCCTGAGTTTCATTCCTCTAATCCCAATAAATTAATATTATGCCAAGAAGTCTACTGACAGCATCCCATAAATCAAAGATTGCAGTAATATCAAAAAAGCCATTTAGACATTCATAAAACATTCATTATTGTCTCGAGTCACAGATAGAATAAAATTATTGACAGCTAAAGCAGGTAGGTGAACCTTTCATAATCTTTGATAGTGGGGGGAAGAAAGCAACAATACTGTATATTATGCTGTCAGTTTAGGATTCAGAGATTCTTCATATTCTTCTTTCAAATTACTTCCTCTCTTCACTATTAACAAAACTGTAAAGCTCTTATGATTTAGCTTTAGGAAAATTAGGGCAATAATTTACAACTGAATTCAAGTCCTGTAAGGCTTTATGTGCACGCACAGGTGAGCACCTATGTTTTAAGTATGAAAAGCAAAATCTGACTATCAAGTCATTCTTTCTTAGGTAGCAAATACATAGTAGTCCTTGCCTTTGAGAATACAGTGTGTCTTTATTATATACTGTAAAAGGTATAGAATAAAGTAAAAGCATGGATCATGTCTCAACCAGAAAGTATATTGCAACAATGATGAGTTTATTTGAAAAGCACATTTCTCTAGTCAACAATTCTCCTCTCTTGCAAAATAGGTTCCAAGTATAAATAAAGAGTAATGAGACAGACAAAGGCATTTCTTTTAATCACCTTTCCTAGCCTGTGATCCAAGGGGAATAAATGTATTATAAACATTTTCAAGGCAAAACAATAAATTAAAAATGTGGGACTATATTAATAAGCCCATCCATAAAAGAAGTAGTTTTAGAAACAAGTAGTTGCTTCAGCTCCTAGAGCGTTGGCTTCCAAATACATGTAAGACAGACTTAAGATATCCCTGTTCCTTCTCACTCAGCCCACTGAAGGGAAGTGTTTCTCTTTTTTCTATTCTTAAACCACCAGTCTGTTATCAGCTCAGTTGTCTAACATGAAGCCTTAGCCTTTCAGATTTAACATTTCTCTTCAGACTTAACATTTTTCTTGGGTACGTGAATTTCACAATCTGGATTCTCATGTTCATTTTACAAAAGCAATATATGTTAGTTGCTTTTTAAAAATAAAAATACAACAGAAAATAAGTAAAACTCCTTATCATTCCTTCATCCCAAATCAAATAGTTATCTTATTGGCATATAAAAGTCAGTACATATATATGTATACATAGACATATATGCTTTTAAAATGGATTCATACTTATACATTCTATCTTATAGCCTGATTTTTTTCAGAATATTTGATCATCTCTTTTTATTATGAATTTTTAAATAAATGACCATCTACAATATAGTTAATAACTGATTAATGTTTTTTTAAAGTCCTTTTTAAACTCCTTAGCAACCGTGCGTTCGCGTTGCAAAGTAAAATTTTTTAATGTAAAATTTGTTAGTTAAACCATTATTCCACTGAGAAGGAGGATGAATAACAAAACGTACGTAAAAGAAAGGCATCATTGCTCTCACAGTACCTTTTTTTGCCATATATTCTAGCCTGATGCAACTTCCTAGGAAATGGTGGTAAGCCCTCATCTCTGCCTCTGTTATCCGCACCGAGGTGTAAGGTAAGTATCTGGGGTCTTGCTGCCCACACTTCTTACACCAGGAGGCCATTGGATTCCAGGAGACAGTGCCAGCGTCACTCGCCCTCTACTCCTCTCTGAGCATGGCACTCACAGAGATGTGTTTAATTCTTTCTCCTGGCTAATCTCTCTGTTCACTCAAGGTCATTTCGTTGCTGAGAGCTGCTCAGAGGATTACAGGCCCAACAGATTACCAGATTTTCTCATTTGGAAATAAAAGGAAATCTGGGGGATGAGGACGTCGATGGAGCTAGAGAGGGAAATCCTAGAGTCTGTGAGAATCAGAATGATTTTTGGTTTCTTTTTTTAGAGGAATCATACCATGAGACATACAAGTATATCAGGCCATTGGATATTTAAAATAAAATAGACAGGGATAAATCTTTTATAGGATGCTCTGAATAAAATTTATTCCAGGCCACAATTCTCTCCTCTTTCTCTTCCAACCTCTCCAGACTGCCAAGGAAACCAATCCAGAGAATTAACAATGCAACCAATAGAAGTTGCTATCTAGGCAACATAGACACATTGCACTATCTATGCAATATGGTTTGGCACAACAATGGTAAAGCTTCGAATTCTAAAATGGGATGTAGCATCTACTTCTAAAGATCACATGCAAGTATAACATTATAACTGTAAAGAAGGAAGTTCTTTGATCTAAGATTCCACTTACTACCTCTCGGGGGAAAAATGAGTTCACCTTTCAGAACTGTGTGGTATACTCAGAGAGGTCAAATTTTCATAATGCCTTTTATTTTGGTTCTATACGCTTCACGTTTTTGCTTATTATTAATGTTGTGTTCCAAGATTTAAAGAAAGGGTACAATGTGAAATATCTGATCAGTAATAAGTTTGTATGCGAACTTCTAATTTTTATTGTATAATTCAAGCTAAAATTTCAGAGTAAGGCTTGCAATTGGCCAAGGAGAAACCAGAAGACCTTTTGTATTAAAAAAGAAAATTTTAGGGACAGGGTAAACTTTACGTATGCTGAAATACTCAAATCTGAAGTGAAATTTATTTTAATGAATTTTGACAAATGGACACATCCATGTAACCTTCGCCCCTTTCAAGATACAGGACATTTCCATCTATGGAGGGTACCTTCACATGGCCCTTTCCAGCCCACCCTAGCTCCTAGTCCCCAAGCGACTGACCACTGTTGTGATTTTTTTCCCCAAGAAACTAGTTTTGCCTACTAGCAAGACTTCATATAATGTAATCTTACAGTATGTTTTCTTTTGTGTCTAGCTTCTATCTCTCAGGATACTGCTTTTGAAATTCATCCATGTTGTATTTATCACTAGTTCATTCATTTTTATTTGCTGAGTTGTAGCCATCATATGGATGGCCACAATTCGTCCATTCTCTAGTTCATAGACATTCAGGGTTTTTTGTTTTGTTTTTCCCAGTTTGGGCTATTATGAATACAGTTGTTGTGAATGTTCGTGTAAAGGTCTATGTTTGCATTTCTCTTGGATAAATAACGAAGAGTGGTATTGCTGAGTCAAAGGGGAGGTATATGTTTAACTTGTAAGAAACTACCAAATCTTTACCCAAATTGGTTACACTAGAAGGCCTCTTACGATTACAGTCTGCTTTGTCTAGTAATCCTCAGAGCCAGTTCTTTGTTGGTATTAACTGCATGGGAAGTACTTTAAGAAAATACCTAAATTAAGACAAAGAAATTGAATATAATTTGAGACTCTAAAACTTATGAAAGCTCATTTTTTTTCTCTACCATTAAATATTGTGAATATGCTAACTCTGACTAAATGCAAAATCTGAATATCTTCTAATACAGGGAGGCAAACAGAGCAGTCTTCAAACAACGGTCAGTCAGGTATTGCCAAATTTCCCTCCCAAATACCCCACCAGTTGGCATTCTCACCAGCAACATAGAAAGTGCCTGATTCCCCACATGGAGGCTTTTTGTTTGTTTGTTTTTACTAAACATTGACTTCTTTACCCTTCCACTCAGATGTGAAGAGCCATGAATGCTTGGCTGGCATCACAGCTCCTCTGAACAGAAGAGCTAACTTTGCTGACCACATAAACCCACAATGGTGCGTGCGTGCAACTACACACATCCAGAGACAACATAATTTTATGTTTTTGCCGTTTACAGGAGGCAGATTGTAAAATCTTGGAAACTCAATTACATTTGAATCTCTATTATATGCACAAACTGTACAACTCTTATAAACCCTATATTCCATGCATTGACCTTCATCATTTGACTAACATCAGCTATCCAATAAAGGACCGCATTTTCTTTATGTTTAACAATGGATTCTGAAATAAAGTAGGTACTAGGTAATTCTCCTTAGAAATGAACTGCTTGTTTCAGTAGTAATGGCAACGGGAGGTGAATGTTTCCTCCACTTCCCCCCCACCCCCAACCCAAGAAACTATTGTTATAGGTATAAAAGAAAGAAAGTTTTAGCACTTCTATATTTGCCCCTATTATTTAAAAAGTTGTGTGTGTTTGTATCTGTGTAGCAGAATGAACTAAAGCCATTTACCTATCAGGTCAAAATGGAGAATGAGAACTAATCTGCAAGCTCAAAAAAGACTGGAATTATCCATAGCACAAGAGTCTCAGGATTATAATTTTACCAGAAGTACGACCAAAGTCATATTAGAGGGAGGAATAGTTTTTTCTTATACAGTCTAGACTTTGTTTTCTTTGGAGAAATATAAAGATTGGAATGGCCAGGTGTATTTTCTGGTGATGCTGAACTGAATTTCCCTCGGAGTTGAGCTGGGGGTGAAGGGAGTAACAGGACTCTCTTGGCAGTGGGGCTGAGAGGACATTCCCACCAGTTGACTACTGGGCTGCAAGGACTACAGACCCACTCATCTCCTGATCTTCCCCCTCTACAGGGGGGCAGGGACGCTTCCCTGGCTTTGGATCAGGTAGGAGGGGCTTGCCACATCCAATTACATACACGCCAAGGAACCCGTAGAAGAAGTGTGTTAAATGGATATGGGGAGTGGGACTAGAGTTCATGGGGCATAGGGCCCTTCTGTACTATTTGTAATTTATACAAACATCATGGATTACTTTCATTAGAAAACTAAAAATGTACTAATAAAGAGTTTTGAAAATTATTTTATTTGGGTTACTGGCTCCAACATGCTGCATCCTCACTAATATTTTGAGAATATTGCCTGTCCTTTACAAATGTTATTGACCACTATGGCAAAGTGTTGATGGTTGTTGAAGCTGAGTACTGAGTAACTCAAATCACTGCTGATATGAGCATATTTTCATGTGCTTATTTTTCATCTGTATATCTTCTTTGGTAAAGTATCCAGTCAATATTTTGCCCATTGTAAAATTGGGTTTGTATTTATTGTTAAGAGCTCTTTATTAATTCTGGATATAAGTCCTTTGTCAGATAAGTGATTCCCAATTTTTTTTCCCAGTTGGTGGGTTGTCTTTTCATTGTCTTAACAGTGCCTATGTGGGCAAAAATTTTTAATTTTGATGAAGTCCAATTTATCAAATTATTCTTTCAGGAATCACACTTTTGTTGTCGGCCTAAGAACTCTTTGTCCAACCAAAGTCACAAAGATATTTTCCTATGTTTTCTAAAAGAGTTCTAATTCAGTTTTGCATTTAGGTCCATGATCCACTTTTAGTTAATTTTTGTATATGGGGTGAGACATAGGTGAAAGTCATTTTTTTGTACATGGATGTCTAATTTTTGAAGAACCTTTTGTTGAAATTGCCTTTACATTTTTTTCTATTGAATTTCCTTCACACCTTTGTCAAAAACAATTAACCATATTTTGTGGGACTATGTCTGGATTCTTTATTCTGTTCCACTGAGCTACGTCCTTTTGCTAATACCACACTGTCTTGATTATTTTGCTTTACAATAAGTCTTGAAATTAGGTAGTGTGAGCCCTCCAATTTTGTTCTTTTTCAAAAAAAAATTGGTTGTTATAGTTCTTTTTGCCTATTATAGTAGTTTTTAGCTATTCTAAATCTTGAATCAACTGTAATTGAAAAAAATTTTAAAGGGGAAAGGGAATAAGAGGCTCAGATTTCCAGGTATAAAACAAGTAAGTCATGGGGATGTGATGTACAGCATGGGGAATATAGTCAATAATATTGTGATAGCGTGGTACAGTGTCAGATGGTTGCTGGACTTATGGACTTCTTTAGCTACATAAATGTTGAATAACTATGGTGTACCCATGAAACTAGTATAATATTGTATGTTAGCTATATTTTAAATAAAAATCTTTAAAAAAATAAATCTTAAAATCAGCTGGTTGATTACTACAAAAAAATCTTGATAAGACTTTTGACTGGAGTTGTGTTTAATTTATAGATCAATTTGGGGAGAATTGACATTTTAATATCGATTCTTCCAAACCTCAAACACAGATCATGTATTATTTTTATAAGGAGAGTTTTTAAAGCCCTTATGAAAAACCACATAATGCTCATTCCACTCTCATTTCTTCTGTGTCTTTTTCATATTGTACCACAAATCCATAGAAAATGATGAACATAATCATTCTCTTTAAATCTGGGTTAGTTTACCCAAGGGACTGAGGGAGAAAATGCTCACGCCACCCCTGAAGGGCAAATCAGATTTGAGTAGTGGAATTTTCCTTCCTGTCTCTCTGCACCATATGTCAAGGGCTAAAATCCCACTTCACAGCCTGAGAGATTTTTCCACCTTTGTAAGCAAAGCTTCTTTTGGTTGCCAGAGGGATAAATACTGCAATAGAAACAAAATGAAATGAAAAGTAGAGGGAGAGTTCTCCACCCGGGAGAGTTCAGGAGGCCCATCTTTCTAGTCTAGGTCCTGCACCAGATCTTCCTCACCCGTCAGGAAGAAAAGAAGAGGAAAGGGAAGAGAAGGGAGCCACAGGGGAGCAAGGGAGCCACAGGGGAGCGAAGGAGCCAGTGAAATGGTGAAGGGAAGGGCCTGTGAAACCCCCAGGAGCTGGCGTGGTCGAGGACATTTTAAAAACAGTGATGCCTTCAGCTCCATTCCAAAGGGTCTGCATTGCTAGACCATAAATATCCACTCTCCCATCTTCAGAAAATTCCTCTGCACCCTAGCACCCAATCTTCTGTATACATGAGTTCTGAGTAAGATACTGGGGAAAGAGTTGAATTTCACAACTGAATCACCCCAGTACCAATCGAGGCAGCACACGCAGAAGCCAGAGAAGCAGAGAGGCCCGATGAAATGGAGGAGGAACTGGGGACTGATGAGCTAATGGCTGACTCTGCCTAAAATTTTCTTATCTTTGCTTAATATCAACCTCCCCCACAGGACTGTGAGCTCTAGGAGGACACTCATTTATTCCTCCACGCCCTCAGTACACACAGGAACAGCACAGAGCTCGAGGGCTGCAGCTGTGGGGGAGGCTGCCTGGCTCTGGCCCTCACAGGGGCAGGCGCCATGGCTGCTCCCTCCCCAGCACCTGACCAGATCCAGACCAGAAGGCCCCCAGTAATGTGGTTAGTCTTAAATTGGGGGCGTAAATAAGGAGAAGCAGGCAGAAGAACCTCTTTCCCCTCAGTAATTGAATTAATTATAGCTTCCTTGGGCACAGAAAGAAGAGTTAAAATGAATTTAAACTGATTTGATAATGGGTTAAAAAAAAATTAAAAAACAGACACACAAACTAAAATCTGGGCTGGACAAGATCTGGGATCAGATAACTGGACAAAGAAATCCAGAAGTAAGTCTTCTAAGCTGGACAAGACCAGCATACTAAAACATTTTGGGCACATGTAGTGTATCCACCTATATACGTCTTGTACTTGAATCTACCTCATAGTAAAGTTCTCTAAATACAGAGACTCTTCTATACTAAATAAAAGTGCATCCTGGTGCTGTTACCTTGCTGTTATAACTGGGCATTAAAACTTTATTACACTTTTTCCCCCCAATACTCCGGTGCTTAGCACAGGAAGTACAGCTGGCAGCATTCCTAAAAATTTCTTCCTTAACAAAGTCTTATTCCTAGCTAAGTGTTACACGTTTATTATCTCTGCATGTTTAAAGATTATAAAGCAAATTCTTAAGTTTTAAATGATAGTTTTCCTTTGGAAGAAAGTGACAATAAATGAATGTTTCAAATGGCTTGTAAAATACTTACACTCAGAGGACTAATGCTTTTCACTTCCATTAGTGTTTTCAAAATATTTTTTGTTTTTTACTTTTTTTTAATTTTATTGGGGAATATTGGGGAACAGTGTTTCTCCAGGGCCCATTGGCTCCGAGTCGTTGTCCTTTAATTTAGTTGTGGAGGGCGCAGCTCAACTCCAAGTCTAGTCGCCATTTTTAATCTTAGTTGCAGGGGGCACAGCCCACCATCCCATGTGGGAATTGAACCGGCAACCTTGTTGTTGAGAGCTCGTGCTCTAACCAATTGAGCCATCCAGCTGCCCCTCAAAAGATTTTTTTAATTCACTAATAAAGCATCTATGATTTACTGGTTTATATTCCATTCTGTAATGGGAAATTAAACCAAGTATGACTATCGGCCTTAAGGCCAGCCATACCTGACTTTTAATTCTGACCTTTCACTTGGCATGACATTGGCAAACTTCCTAACCTGTTTCAGCCTCAAATTTATCCTCCATAAAAATGGACTATACCTCAGAATAAATGTACTTAAATCACAATATCTATAAAGCACAATATGTAACACTAAATAGGCAGGAAATAAATATCTATAATCACATCATTTTTTATATTATTCATATAACCTCTAGCCTCTCCAACCTCTTTCTCCCCAGAAAAGGATCTATATGAACAAGGAAAAGAAGTGAGACACCATAGATCTGCCTTTCAGCTTGAGGTCATGTTTTCCTTCAAGGCAAAGCTCACAGCTTCTCAACTGTCCAGGCGAAGTTCCCTGACCAGGGAAGTCTGAGCAAAGAATGGAATAAATGGGACAACCAGTACAGGAAGACTAACACAGTTACTAAGTGGCCATTCCCCTTATTCCACCCACCCCAGTGAGAAAGCTTTCCCCTCTCTACCTTCCTAAATCGTCTCCTTCCCTCAAGGTCCAGTTCAAGTCACACATCTACTAGCATGAAGATTTCTGGAATCACTGGAGCTCAAAACCACTTCAGCCTCCAAATGTTTATAGTACTGTCTGGATTGGCAACTAACTTGTGACTTGTCTGCCCTGTCTCCTGCTATAACTATCAGATTGGGCCTTGGACTCTCCTCCAGTCCAGTGGCTCACAGCCCCCCTCCCCGAGCCCCTCAGTCTTTGTTAGCTGTTGCAGCGGGGCTGGTTGGTTACTCAGCTGGTGTTAGACCTCAGGGCCTCAGGTTCCCCATCTAACGATCTCTCTACAACACTCATGGTCTGTAGGCCTGGCACAATGCCTTGCTCATGGTGGGCACTCTAAAAATCTGTTCAGTGACCAACTGGTATCTTAAGGTACCTGTGGCGCCTGAGCACTAGGTAGCCACGTAAGAGCAGTGGACCTTGGAGTGTACGCCAAAGAAAGGAGAAGCACACTGAACATAGGGCAAGGTTTCTATTTTGCCCGGAGTCAGCCCTTAACACTGCTCAAGTATTTCATACTCCTACTGATTTAAAGATCGAAAGCATCAAATCAGTGTTTTCCAAGTCATTACATTGTTTTGAGGTGACTACACAGCCTAAAGCCCTCTTCTCTGAAGACTTTTCCCCAATCCCTAGACCAAGCCAGTTTCTGAACCCACAGCTGATAGGACACCTCTGGTGTCTGTACCATTCTTCTGCTTGTCTCTGCAGACCAGCTCTCTATTCATTTATCAGTGGGTTTGGGCCCCAGATGGCTGCTCCCAGCCTCTGTTCCCTTCAAGCGCCAGAGACAAACACTAACTGACTCTCAGTCTCAGGGTTTCTCTGTACAGATTCTCTTTCTGGAGAATCTGATTGGACTCGCTTGAAGGAAACTTAGGCATTTCTGGTCATATCAGGTGTGTTTCTCCCCTCCAACAGGTACTAAGCACTCACAAGGCACAATTTAGATATTCATCTTCCATCAATCCTGTGGAGTGGGTATTATTACCCTCATTTTACAGATGAGGGAACTAAGACTCAGAGGCAAAGTGATGTGCTAAAGGCTACACAGCTGTTTGCTGGTAAAGCCTGGGTGCAGCCTTATTTCATGTCTGGAAAGGCAGGACTTGCCATTGATATTCTCCACAGCAGAGAAAATGATCACCTCTAGAATAAATATTATTTAGACTGATTCTAAGGAATCCTGATTTAATAAATAACCATTCTCTATAACATGGATAGTTGTTACGACAAAATTTTGATCAATATTTGCTTGGTACCCTTCAGCAAAAGCTGACATTTCACATCATAAATACAGCACCACATTATATCTGAGTAAATCCAATGCCTGACTCAGGTTACCACTAAACTGAAATTCTATTCCTCCTCCTCCTTCACAATCCAAATATGAACAGTTCAAAGGCATAAGTCACAGTATACATCACCAATGCTCAATGGAACAATGAGGTAGCTAGTCTCCTAAGTGGCAACTGTGGTGGGCAGACAAAAGCCTTCCCCCACCCCCCAAGATATCTGCACCCAGAAACTGTAGGTTAGGCTACATGGCAAGGGAAATTAAGGTTACAGGTGGAATTAGAGCTGCTAATGAGCTGATCTCAAAATAAGGAGGACCCAATATAATCAGTAGGGTCCTTAAAAGGGAAAGAGGGCAACAAGAGAGAAAACCATAAAGATTGCAACACAAGGAACACTGGCCAGATGTCACTGCCTTTGAAGATGGAGGAAAGGCATCCAGAATGCAAGCCCAAGAATGCAGGGCGCTTCTGAAAAGCTGTAAAAGGCAAGGAAAAGGATTTTCCCACAGCACCTCCAGAAAGAAATGTCACCATGCTGATGCCTTGATTTTAGCCCAGCGAGACCTGTGTCAATGTCTGAGCTACAGAACTGTAAGAAAATGAATTTGTGCTGTTTTAAGCCACTCAGTTTGCGGTATTTGTTACAGCAGCCATAGAAAATGAATACAGCAACCAACAATTCCACCCCTCTCTGGATGGGCATGCCCATCTTCCCATTAAGAAGTGGGACTTATGCTCCCCTCCCCCTTGAATCTGGGCTGGGCCTAGAACTGCTTTGACTAATAGACTTCAGAAGAAGTGACTAAATGGGACTTCAAGCCTAATTATCAAGAAGTCCTAGCAGCTTCTGCTTCATCCCTATTGGAAACCTGAGTTTCCAGGTAAAAAGTCCAAACTACTCTGCTGGAGAAAGGGCCACAAAGAGAGGCCCTGAAAGATGAGATACCACCATGAAGAGAGAGACCATATGAGGGAACACCAAGGTGACAGCCATACAGCCCCAACTACAGCCCCAGTTGCTGTCTGATTACAACCACTTAAGGGAATCATGAGACATTATTAAATTGTGGTTGTTTTAATGCACTAAATTTTGGAGTAGTTTATTACCCAACAACAGATAAACAAAACACTATCCAACAACACAAACAACAAAAGCTCATGACTTATTATGAATGTTGTAACCCAAAAATAAATCCAGTTTAAATAAGCCTCCAATAAGGAAAAGTAATTTTCACTTAAGAAACTAGGATATGCTTTTCACTCTGAAGTCTTTGTTGAATAAGTCAGGGAATATTACCATCTTAACAAATTAAGTCTTCTAATCTGCGAACATGAGATGCCTTTCAACTTACTTAGGGCTTCTTTAATTTTTTCAATGATGATTTATAGTTCTTATAGTACATGTTTTGCACCTCTTTTATTAAAATTATTCCTGAGTACCTTGTTCTTTCTGATGACATTGTAAATTTAAATGTTTCTTAATTTCATTTTCAGATTGTTCATTGCTAATGTTCAGAATTTTTTTTTGTATACTGACCTTGTATATTGAAATACTGAACTCATGTATTAATTCTAATAGTGTTTTTGTGCATTACTTAGGATTTTCTACATACAAGATGTCATCTGCAAATACAGATAGTTGTACCTCTTCCTTTACTATCTGGAGGTCTTTTATTTCATTTTCTTGCCTAATTGCCCTAGCTAGAATCTCTAGTACAATGCTGAATAGAAGTGGTGAGGATAGACATCCTCATCTTGTTCCCAATCTTAAGGAGAAAGCATTCAATATTAACTATGATGTTAGCTATGGGTTTTTAAAAAATAGCCTTTGTGAAGTTGAGGAAACTCCCTTCTAGTCCTAGTTTGTTGAGTGTTTTGTTTTGTTTTGTTTATAACAAAAAGGTATGAAATTTTGTCAAATGCTTTTTCTGCCTTTACAGAGATGATTATGCGGTTTTTGTCCTTTATTGTTATGGTGTATTACATCAATTGATTTTCAGATGTTAAACCAACCTTGCATTACTGGGATAAACCCCACTTGACATGGTGTATAATCCTTTTACATATGATGCTGGATTTGGTGCTAGTATTTTGTTGAGGCTTTTTGTGTCTATATGCTTAAGAGATAATGGCCTGTAGTTTTCTTTTCTTGTCTTTGTCTGGTTTTGGTGTTAGGGTAATACTGGCCTTATAAAGTGATTTGAGAATATTCTCTCCTTTTCTATTTTTTTGGAAGATCTTCTGAAAAATTGGTATTAATTCTTCTTTAAATGTTTGGTAGAATTCACCAGTGAAGCCATCTGCTGCTGAACTTTTCTCTGTGGGAAGTTTTTTTTAATTTCTAATTCAGTCTTTTGTTATAGGTCTACTCAGATTTTCTATTTCTTCCTGAGTCAGCTTTGGTAGTTTGTGTATTTCTAGGAATTTGTCCATTTCATCTAGATTATCTAATTTGTGGCATACAGTTCTTCATAGTATTCCCTTACAATCCTTTTATTTTTGTAAGTTGGTAGTAATGTTCCACCTTTCATTCCTGATTTTAGTCATGTGAGTTCTTTTTTTTCCATTTTGTTCATTCTAGCAAAAGGTTTGTCAATTTTAATTTTTTAAATTAACCAACATCTGGTTATGTTAATTTTCTATATTGTTTTTCTATTCTCTATTCCATTAATTTCCTCTAATTTTTATTATTTCCCTTCCTCTGCTTTAGATTTAGGTTGCTCTTCTTTTTCCAGTATCTTAATGTGAAAGGTTGGGCTACTCATTTGATATCTTTCATTCTTATTTTGTAATGTGGGCACGTGCAACAATAGTTGACCCTTGAACAATGTGGGAGTTATAAGCTCTGACCTCCCACACAGTTGAAAATCTATATATAACTTTTGGCTTCCCCCAAACTTAACTATAGTTGTCCCTCAGTATCTGCGGGGATTTGGTCCCAGGGAACCCCACGGATACCAAAATCTGTGGATGCTCAAGTCCTTTATATAAAATGGCAGAGATCAATGCATACAGTCAGCCCTCTGCATCCACAGATTCCCAACCTACAGATCAAAAATACTTTTCAATCTGCATTTTTTGGATATCATGTTTTGTATTTTCACATCCCATCATGTCTATAAAACCTCCATCTGTGTCTCCTAGTGAGAGAAGAAGAAGGCAACAATTCTTGAGATGAAACTCAAGATAATTGTCCAACTGTAGGCTAATGTAAGTGTTCTGAGTGCATTTAAGGTAAGCAATGCTGTGGTGTTCAGTATGTTAGGTGTATTAAATGCATTTTTGACTTATGATATTTTCAACTTACAATAGGTTTATCAAGACATAACCCCATCATAAGTCGAGGAGCATTTGTAGTGGAATTCCAACTATACATTGTTATTTTATGCAATGAAATATTATTTTATTGTGGGCAAGAGAGCTTTTGTAGATATTTAATCATTTCTTAAATTTTATTTGTACTTTGCGATTTAGTTGTCAATCAATTTCTTTTAGTTTTCAAACATTTTTAACAGACCTTGAAGAATTCATAAGCCCTAGGCACAGCGTCTAGAGAGCCTAATAGAAAAGTGGCTCAGATGAAGTTAATTCACTTTGGGGGTAGATGAAGTCACTATTCTAGGTTGCCTAGTTGTCCCCATTGGGTTCATTCCCACCTGAGCAGCAAATACTCTAATTAGATCCTCCCTTTCGCACCAATAGCTGAGGCATGCATCCTAAGCATTTTAGCCACTACTACACCATAGAATAATAAGTCATGGCTGAATTTCTCAGTCTGGCTTTCTTCTGGTTGCATGTTACCAATGCCGATAGCATCCTAAAAGTAGTGACCTGGGTTACAAGTCAAAATCCTACAGCTTTTATCACCAAAACAGCCACCAATCCAATCTCCAATTATTTAAGAAATGTCTCAAAGGATATTCTCTTCTGCTTTACAGTTTAATTGGGCATAAGCAAACATATGAAACTATTTTAGAACAATGATAGAGTAAGATCAAAATCATTACTTCTAATACCGTGTTTCCCAGAAAATAAGACCTAGCCAGACAATCAGCTTTAATACGTCTTTTGGAGCAAAAATTAATATAAGACCCAGTATTATATGACCCAGTCATATATTATAGTAAAATAAGACCCGGTCTTATATTAATTTTTGCTCCAAAAGACGCATTAGAGCTGATTGTCTGGTTAGGTCTTATTTTCGGGGAAACACGGTATGAGATGACAAGGTGGGACATGAGCTGGAGGGGAAATGTGAAGCCTTCGTGAGAGATTACTGACACATAATCCCAGCTGGATGACTAAAGTTTTCCACTGACTGGAAGCCCCATGTGAGCCATATGTGCACTGTCTATCAAAATCCTAGAGGAATCTGAGGTACATTAGCAGAAAATCCATGTGTACTTAGGCAGCACCTCTGCATATAAATAGCTGTGCAGCAATAGTTGCAGAGAGGATTAAAGAAATGAAAGGGATGCAGTGGAGAAAATCAAACAACTCTTTTCTGATTCTGAAATTCTGTAATTGAAACAATGTGGTTCTATAGTCCAGAATAAAGGGGAGAAGATAGTCCTAGTTGTCCTGCATGGGTAAAAACACATCTGGACAGTATTCACATGTGAGCTGCATATTTTAGGAGGGTTCCTAACAAACTAACAAAATCCAAAGAAGGAAGTCTCCCCAGTGAACCTCATCATATGGAGAACACTTGAAGGGCTTAATGTTAACTTGAAAATGGGGTTTAGGAGGCAAAAGAAATATCCACAAATATTTCGGAGCTGTCCTTAAAAGTGTAAAACTTGCCTGGCATTACTCAATACTCAAGGTCCATTCCAAGGCACAACAAGTCATTAATTTACTCAGGAATTTATTTTTCATCTTTTTCTAGGAAGGCCCTGTGCTAGGACACACAGGGGAACTACTTGGGAAATCAAAAACAGGAGTCATTATGCCCCACTCATAGGATCAGAGAAAGTACCTGGAGAGAAGGACTGAATTGGGCTTGAAAGGTGTATACTATTTCTGTGAGAAGAAATATATTAAGGGATCATTCCAGATGGAGGGAAAGCAAAAGTTTACAGGTGGGAACCGAGTTGGACAAGACAGTGGAACAAAGCTGAAGAGCTGAATGGCCCAAGTTGACTAACGATAAGTATAGAAATACCAGTATTGGGAGATAAGACAAGAAGAGTGCCAAATAGTAAAGAGCTTGCACTTCAGACGACAGAGAATGACTACGTAAGGGTATCACTAAAGGTTTTGGAATACACAAGTGCTGTGTTCTTAGTGGGTTCTTTTATTCCTGGTATAGGTTAGAGGCAAACACAGGAGAGGAAAAAGGCTTGTACAATAGTTAGTCAGGAGGTAAAGAAGTCCTGAAGCCCATCAGAGGCAGGTAGCAGTGGGAATAAACATGAGGAAGGAGACTCATGAGATATTTCAGAAACTGAATCAACAGGACCCAGACCTGAGCTGTCAAATTTCAGTGACTGTGGAAAGAGCAGAGACCCAGGCTGGAGGAGGAACTGGCTAAGGGACAGAGATGGCAGAGTGAATATGGATGTGCAGTGTTGTTACCCAGATGAGTGCCTAGCATAGGACCAAGGGAATGTTCTAAGCTAAGCCTTGTTCCAAGCACTTCTCAACCATTCCCCAACTCATGATCACACCTTTCAGAAGCTGCTCCCCAAGGAAACTCCTGAAAAGAGCAGTCAAATGCAGAGCCAACCCACTCTACCAGAAGCTCCACTGGCTACTCAATGCAACCCACATGAAGGCAGGGCTGTTGCAGGGCTAGAGACCCCCTCAATGAGATTCCCCAAACAGAGCCTCTGAAGAGCTGCCGTCTGGTCCCAAGCCTACCACTTACCCCTGAAACCTTAAAAGATGAATGAACCTCCTAAATCTCAATTCCTTCGCTTGTAAGATGGGGATAATAATGTCTGCCCCACCAATTTCACAGGTTTGTCAAATCAGATTTCACAGGAAACAGAATGCTGCAAAGGGGTCAGTAGAAGTTCTTTGAGGGCAAAAACTACACAAGTTCATGTTTGCATCCTGCGTGGAGCTGACTCTGAAAGAAGGGTGGGAACAAGGTGGGCAGAAAATACCATAGCTTGGGCCCCATAGGCAGCCTGGTGTTAGCCAAGGAATGTTGCCTACCAAATCTTTGAGAAGATCTCCATCCAGAAAAATAGGAGGGAACTTAATAATCATCCAGGTCTACTTCCTTATTTAACAGATGAAAGAGGCCCAGTCACCTGCCCAAGATCTTTAGTGACACAGGGCCCAGAGAGATGGCCAATAACACATTCACAGAGTACACAGTGTTTTTACCCACATCGTATTTCAAAGAACTGGGTAAGCAATAATTATTCAAATCCCCATTTTTCAGCCTGAGGTTAAATGACTTATCCAGGGAAGGATTTAAATGCAGCTGGTCATACCCCCAGTCCACTGATCTTTCTCTTGCACCACAATTTCATGCACAGGCTGGTATTTAGCACAATCATTTTTGCATTCAATATATTTCAAACTCCAAATTCTGTTTTATTAGAAAATATTTTTCTTCTTATTTCATCCTGTTTTCAGCAATATTTCACATTCACCATCCCCTGGTAGGACTCTACTGACCTTTGCTCTTACAGAAAATCCAGTTCAGTGGCCACATTTGGCACCAGAAACATTTTTTGAAGACGCAATCACCAAAACTGGGCCTTGCCATATGAGTCACCTTCACAAAATATATCCTCACATGTGTCTCATTCAAGATGCACATCGTTATAGTACCAAACACACCGGACTAGATGCTCAAAGAGCAATGATGGCTCACTGACTGAATCAAGATTTAACAAATACATACCAAGAAGGCAGTTTTAACAAATGGATGGAACACTGAGTTAAAAACGTACTGACTTTATCAATGAAAACTGATTCGCGTTCATGGTAGGGTCTCAAAGTGAAGTGAGCAACAGAGAAAATCAGTAATTCTAGTCATTTCCATCCAAAGGCTTTCAACCTGAAGTGTCTTTATTTGGGGAGGTCCAGAGAAAGGCTGAGGGAATAACATGCATTTCACTTCGGTCTCTTGTGAACAAGCCTCCAGTGGTTTGGCAGTACTTTCTTCTGGAAAGCACCGGCCTTCGTCCCTCCGGTTCCCTCTCCTTTCCCATTACTATAGAAACTACGACACAACTCCCCACACCCCGGCCCGCGGTCAGAAGCGAGTAACGGATGGCAACAGTCCAGTTGCTCTCGATTTAGGGCTCAACAGACTTGGCAACCAGCTGGTGAAGGCACCTGCCTCACGGCCAGGCCGGGCCCCCAGGGATGCCAGTTACTGTAGACGTGAGGACCCCGGGGCCGCGAGCGCCGCGCCCCCAGGGATGCCTGTTACTTATCGCCCCAAGCAGCAGTGGAGGCACGCGCCCCATGGTCTTCGCAGGGAGGGCGCTCCCCCTGGGCTGCGAGTGAGGACATGGGGAGACCAGGCTCCAGACTGCACCCCCACCCTCCATCAATAAAACGCAAGGGAAAATAAGCTTCATTTACCGACATGAGTGATCACTGTGGCCAGTCGCCGGGTGAGTTCCTGGGGGGCCATTTCTTCTTTTAACCAAAATAGCATTTCACCGAAAAAATCCAGTCAGTATAAGCAAAACAAAGCAACACGAAACTCTTTCTACTGCTGCTCTGGATGATTTCCAAAACGATGCTCTGCCCTCACACTCTTCCTCGCTCTCTCCAGGCACAAAACGACAGTCACTCCCAGCCAAGGCCAACTCTCCTGGGTCGCTCAGCCAGACGACGCCCGCTACGCCCTGCACGGGATTATATTAAAGATTAAGTCGAGCGGCTTTCCCAACATAACGTCTGGCTTTGAGAAGGAAAAAGCAGCTCTGAAAGTGAGAAAAGCAAGTTGCCCCAATCTTGCTGTAATTGCGCATCGGGCTTCCGGGCCGAGGAAGCACGTAGGTCTCTGGATTTGTGGTCCTGGGCTGTCGGGGTTTTTTTGCCTCCCAGGAGGGTCTAGATGGAGGATGCTCGGCCAGCGGGTGGTGGGGTGCGCTGAGCCTGCCAGCGCGGAGGGCTGAGGATCAGAGGCGGCCGGGCTGCTCCGCGCCGCCCACTCCACGCCTGGCGGCTGGCGCCGCGCTACCCGCCTCAGCGCCCACCTCTTCCCTCCTGCTAGAGGCTCCAGGGGCTCCCGGGGAGGCGCGCAGGCGCCGGAGCGCCGCCCGTTTTCGCGTGCCTAAGCTGCGCCGCTTCCCCTGCTGGAAGCCTGCGCTCCGGCCCGGGGAGTGATGGGGAGTCACCGTGTGTGCTTATCACTGTGCGGGAGAGGAGACAGAGACTTAGGTGCTCCTGCCAGCACTGGGGTTCTGAAAGCACACCTTGCGCCTTCCTGCCTCGCCCCTCCTCCTTCCCCGCCAGGTTTCTGCCGAGAAGCAGAGGCAAGAGGGGCCTGAGTGAGAGGGGCAACCGTCCCGCCAGAGCTAGGAAAGCAGGGATGGGTGAGGTTCTGCTGCCCTCCCCCTTCTCCTGACTAGGCTGGGAGGCCGTGGGGGCGGGGTGGGGGCGGATAGAGACCCACCCCTCCCACTTAGGGGTTGTCTCATGCCGTCATCAGTGTCCACTGGACACTCCCTCACTTGCAGCCGCGAGTGCGGGCTGTGCACGGACTGGGCTGGGTACACATGTGCATACATATATCTCCACCGTGTGGGCCTTTTCCTTTGTGCTGCTACCGCCGTGCGCTACTGCTCTGTCTGCCAACTGTGAGGCGCGCCAGGGCTCTATCGAGAAAAGGCTCTGGCACAGCACCCGTTTTGGCCCTCCTCCCCATCAGTCCCAGGAGCGTCTTTGAGCAGCTATCAGGTGGGAGACGCCGTCCCATGGCTTCCTTAGGTGGCTGCAGATACCACCTGACAGGCAGCAAAAGATTAACCCCTTAGTACAGCAGAGCTCCACGGGAAAAGCCTAAGCAAACACGAATCTGATCAGATGGTCCCTCAATCCTCTACAACGGGGACCCTGAATATCCGGTCACCAGAGTACCAGGACTAACTACCCACATGTTCTGAGCCAATGCCGGGATTTCAGCTTTCCTCTTCACACGCAAAACAAAACAAAACAAAACAAAAACAAAATGCCAAACCCCAAACACCCTGGATCCAATTTCTAGTAGTAGCCACTCATCCCAGGATTTGGGGACATTTTTAAATGCTTTCTGTAACAATTTGGGCTGTGCTTAAGAGATGTTAGTGCACGTGCGACGTGAGATTTGTGCAGAGGTTCCTCCCTTCTCTTTGCACTCTGCCTGCACAGGTAAAGCAACCATTTTTATAGCAACCTCTTGCAAGAAATTCAGAAAGGGTTAAAGACTCAAAGGAGTAAGACAGACTCGGATTGTGTTTCCACGGTGGTTTCTGGCTATTCAAAGGTCATAAGTATTTTTGAGGATCCAAATGAGGTGCTTCCTATTGGTAGTAAAGAACCCTGGTGCCCAGTCATAGCCAATTGTGAATTTGGGCCACTAGAAACCAACACATTGCTAAGGAGACTGATCGTGTGGAACATCCTGGACTTTGCAGATCTACAGCATTATTTGTGACAACATGGATGGATCTTGAGAGTGTAATGCTGAGCGAAATAAGTCAGACAGAAAAAGCAGAGAACCATGTGATTTCACTGATGTGTGGTATATAAAGCAAAAACAACAAAAGAACAAGACAAACAAATGAGAAACAGAAACTCATAGACACAGACAATAGTTTAGTGGTTACCAGAGGGTAAGGGGGGTGGGGGGTGGGCGGTGGGAGATGAGGGTAAAGGGGGATCGAATATATGGTGATGGAAGGAGAACTGACTGGGTGGTGAACACACAATGGGATTTATAGATGATATAATACAGAATTGTACACCTGAAATCTACGTAATTTTACTAACAATTGTCACCCCAATAAATTTTTTTTAAAAATTCTGTAATTTTGATTTTGAGATGATTAAGAGGATTTTTTAAATACGTTTTTCACATTCTTGAAAACATTATAAAATGTTGTATTCTTCTTACCACACACCTTTTTATGCCCTACAACAGCTACTCTCTGCCCTTCGAGGCTTTAAAGATTAAAGGTCATGACGTGTTTCTCGCCCTGGAGCCCACCAGAGAGAAACAACCCACAGACCACTAGACACACGGATGCAGCGCTCTGAGCGCCTAAGGAGGATGAGTGCACTGCACACCCCTTGGGAGCTGGAGCCCAGCCCAAGGGGTGGAGGAAGCAGCGGCCACACCCCAGCGGGCACGCAGCCCGATTGGCCAATCGCCACTGAAACCCTGCGCTTGTCTTCGATTGGTTTCAGCGGTGACGCGCCCTCCCGAATCCTCGCTGGGATTGGCCTATTTCTTGGTTCTGACCTGGACGGTGGCCAGAGGAGGACAAGAGACTTCTGTACAGGATGGAGGGACGATTTGGGTGACATCTGAGACATAGACGCTCGTCAACAAGCGACCGGGCTCCAGGGACATGGCGGCGGCCTCTGCAGTGTCGGTGCTGCTGGTGGCAACTGAGAGGAACCCGTGGCAGAGTGTCCCCAGCCTGCTGCTATAGCTGCTGGGCGGCGTAGGTAACTGGGCTGGGGGGCGGGGGCGGTTGCCTCCCCGCCCAGGGGCGGGGCGGGGGCTGTTGGGCCCTCCTGGGCAGTGAGAGATGCAGGGCGGCGGTACCCGGGGGTCGAAGGGGAGGAGGAGAACAAGAAGGTAGAATCTACTTGTCAGGGGATCCTGTTTTCTATTCCACCTGTGAGAGGGAGTCCTACACCCAACCCTTCTCTTTCTTACCCCTCCCTGGGGTCATCCTTCAGCCCGCCGTTTGCCTCAGTTTCTCTATTTATGAGGTGGGGGGGAAAGGCTCTGGGCCTGCCATCCTTTATGCGCCCCTCGCCATGCAGGCAAGAGTAGGGTCTCCAGATTTAGCATTAAAAATACAGGACGCTAATTAAATTTACATTTCAGCTCAACAAACAATTTTCTAGTGTAAATATATCCCCAATTTAAACAACAAATAATTTTAGTATATGTTCCCAATATAAAATAAAATATAAAACATTATTTGTTATTTTTCTGAAATTTAACTGAGCGTCCTGTTTTTTATCTGGCAACCCTAGGCAAGAATAACACTTGTGTACACCTCCTAACCATTTACAGTACTTTTATAGCACTGGCTGTGTGGGGAGCATTGTGATAATCTATGTTTTGATGAAACCCAAAGGGACTTGCCCAAGGTTACAAAACTAGTAAATAATGGGGCCAGGACACCTTAAAAGTCCATTTCAGTTCTGCTATCCTTCATCAGGTGTGCAATTCAAAGAGAGACTCTGGGGAATTCTTTCTCATTGTTAGAATGAAACTAGTTACTTTATCTTTCAGAGAGGATGGAGAGGTTTTTTTATAGTTAACATACAGTTTCAGGTGTACACAATAGTTCATTAACATTTATATACTAGCTTCAGGTGTACACAATAGTTTCAGATGTACACAATAGTTATTCAACATTTATATACCTAAAGAAGTGATCACCGTAAATCCAACAACCACCTGACACTGTATCACGCTATCACAATATTATTGACTATTTTCCCTATGCTGTACATTACATCACCATGATTTACTTGTTTTATACCTGGAAATTTGGACCTCTTATTCCCTTCACCTTTTCCCCCCATTTTTAAAATTTTCAATTACAGTTGACATTCAATATTAATTTTATATTAATTTTAGGTTTACATAGTGGTTAGATATTTCTATAATTTAGGAAGTAATCCCCCTGACTAGTTTGTACCCTCCTTGCACTATACATAGTTATTACCATATTATTGACTATATTCCCTATGCTTTACTTTACATCCCCATGACTATGTTATAACTACCAATTTGTACTTCTTAATGCCATCACATTTTTCACCCTGCTCCTTAGCCCCCCTTCTATTACCCCGATAAATCTAGGATGCATCTAACACCATACATAATTATATTACTGACTATATTCCTTATGCTATACCCTACATCCCCCTGACTACTTTGTAACAGCCAGCTTGTACTTCTTAATCCCTTCTCCTTTTTTTACCCACCACCCCAAACCACCCTCCCATCTGGCAACTATCAAAATGTTCTATGTATCTATGAGTTTGTTTCTGGTTTGTTTGTTTGTTTGTTTATTTGAAACCCTGGGGCTGGGATCCCCTCATTCCTTGGGGGCAAGGGACCGTCACTACTGAGATATCCCTCGTGACTTTTAATGGTCACACGCAGGTGTGGAACCAGCCTGATCCACATCTCCACCTCTCCTACCAGTCTCAAGGTGTCTGCTTCTCTCTGTCCTTAGTTGTAGGGCTTCAGTTCAGATAGACTGCAGGTGATTCTCAATGATGGTTGTTCTGTTGATTAGTTGTAATTTTAACATGGTCATGACTGGAGGTAAGCACAACATTTACCTATTCTGCCATCTTGACCGAATCTCAATGGGGAGTTGTTTTATATTCAAGTTCTGCACTGTGGTATTTGCCTGATATTTTGGGGGGAAATAACTGCATTAAACTGTCGAGGAACATTTAATTTCTATATGATGTTGAAAGTATATTTAGTATGTTAAATCACAGTGGCATATCATTTGGCTTTGATGTCCATGAGAAGGTTATATTCATAAGTATTGCAAAAGATCCATACATCCCTGTGAAGGTAGCAACTAAAGAAGTATGGTGTACAGAAGCTAAGAGCTCAAATTCTAGAATGAGACACACCTGGGTTCAAAGCCTAGTTCTACCATTTGATGACAGTAGATAAGTTACATAATCTCTCTGGGCCTCAGTTTCTTCTTCTTTAAAGTAGAGATGATAATAATTGTACCCATTTCATAGGATTGTTCTTTGCCAAGGAACAGTTAAATCCTTGTCAAGTGCCTGGGACATTGAAAGTAGTTATTTAATTTTAGCTATTATTAGCTATTATAATTTGACCTTTAGTAACTGTGAATCTTTGGACTAAAACATTAAATAATTAATTTTAAAAATTTTAATTTTATCATAAAATTTTAATCTTACATTGAAAAAAGCCAAGCGATTAAGAATAGTACGAATATGTTGAATTTCAGTGAAAAGAAACATACTGTTCAATAATTGTTAAAGCAGATATTTTTAGGCCATAATATACTGATTTTACCAATCAAATATCTGTAGCTGGGCTAATGTAATCATATATGTGTGTACCCATTTCATTCATTCCTCCCATATATAATTTTATGTGATTTTTCATTTTCACTGTGTTACCAATAGGAAGAATCGTTAGCAAGCACCAAGGGAGAGAAAATGACTCCAGGGTGATGGTTAAAGCCAGCAAATGGGTTTACAGTCAGTGGCTGTTTCTAGTGAGGTAGACTGAGTATTTTTTTTAAACTAAAGGTCAAACTTTGAGGAAGTTTTATATTTCTTTGTATATCATTTTATTTCCTTAGTGTTTACAATGTTAAAATAGTTTACTTACAAACTATTCCCTAAAATTCCTCTTGGGAACTTTTCCATTTTTATCTCCAAAATACTATGAAAGAAACCTTTTTTACCACTAAGAAAGGAATATGGGATTTTGAATATTCAAGTCCTAATCTTATCAACTACTATTTATTACCCAAGTGATTGTAAACAAGTCATTTAACATATCTAAGCCTTGGTTTATTTGTAATATCATAACTAACGAAAACCTACTTCCCGCACCCAAGGTTTATACATAATATTATTACTATATATTATTATTATCCACCAGGGAAAACTTCAACCAGAGATGAATCCAACTGTCTGTCTTTGTGCCTGCAGCAAGCCTCCCACCATGTTTCCCCAAAAATAAGACCTAGCCAGACCATCAGCTCTAATGCATCTTTTGGAGCAAAAATTAATGTAAGACCCGGTCTTATTTTAATATAAGATATATTTATTTTAACATAATATATAATATAATAAATATATTATATATAATAAATACATTATATATTATATAATATAATAAATATGTTATATATTATATAATAAATATATAATATATAATATAATATAAGACGCATTAGAGCTAATGGTCTGGCTAGGTCTTATTTTCAGGGAAACATGGTAGAAGAGCTGGAGAACTTGAACACTGGGAAAGACTTCGTACTAAAATTAATTCATGGTAGTCAACTTCCCTGGGCTTTCAGCACTGCACTGCAAATCCATTGTTTCTCCAGCCACCTCATTCTTTCATTTTATGTAATTGCTGTTTCAAATCCTCTTCACTCTTTTCAAACCTCTGATATCTCTTACAAGCCATTCTCAAGTGATCTGCATTATTGAGAAAATACAGTACCTGAGCTTCTGAGCCTCCTGCCAGCAAATCTGCTCACACCCTCGCCTGCATCCATCCAACTTTCATCAGTCTAGCTCCTTTGTCCATGCTCTGGATCCTTCCCCTCTCACCATCTCAGGGGTCTGTACCATTGGGTACCCCTTCGGTCAGCTGCATGGTTAACCAATCCCTCTTTACTAAATCCTTCCCATCAGCACTGAAATGTTTTGCAGTCTCTGCCTTCTTCAGGGAACAATTTTAAGTCCCCACCCTACCCCACACCTAACACTCTTTCTTCTCCCACTTACAATTTTTATGAATTGTCTGCCCTGCTATTTCTATTTCTTTGCTTCCCATTCTGTTCTCAACTCACTCCTTTTCTGGTTCTTTCCGCACCCCTCTTCTAAAACTATTCCTGCTAAGGTCACCAATAACTTCCTTGTCCCTAAATCCATTGGACTTTTGACCTCTTAGCAACATTTAACACTCTAGAAGTATTCCAGCAAACGACAGCATGTGGACCAAATCCAGCTTCTGCATGTTTTTATATGGACTGTGAGCTAAGAATGGGTTTTTACATTTTTAAGGAATTGTAAAAGAAAAACAAAGACCATATGGGACAGAGATTCTACAGCCTGCAAAATCTAAAATATTTATTTTCGGGCCCTTGACAGAAAAAGGTTGCCAACTCCTTTTAGAGATCCCTCCCTCCTTTTAGCAATCAATTCTTCTCTTGGCTCTTACAGAGTTTAGTTTTCCTTTCACTCATTCCTCCCCTCCTTCTGAGTCTCTTGCTGGATTACCAGACCCATAGATGTTAGAATTCCTCAACACTTCATGTTGTAAGTGAGGCCTCACTGTACACTCTGGATCTCAACTCATAGCTTTGTTGACAACCCCCAAATTTCTATTTCTAACTCAAGTTTTCTTCTGAGCATTATACACGTGTATTCAACTGCCTACTCAGCATCTTCACTTGGTGTGCTACAGGTGCCCTGAGCTCAATATATTTGAAGTTAAGCTCACAGTCCTGTACTAATCCTGCTTTTCCTGCAGACTCTCATAAGATTATACATAGCATCACGCTCATAAAGTTAATGCCAGAAATTTGGCATATTTCTCCCTCTCCCTTCCCCATTCTTGTTCCACCCACATCTAAGCAATCACCAAGTGCTATTAAATACATTGTCTACATACAGAAGGTGCCCAAAGAAATGTATATACATTTTAAGAAAGGAAAAAAACTATTAAAATTGTAATACTCAATATATACCGATAACAAAAGATGAATACAAGTCATGTGTATATATATTTTTTGGCACCCCTGGGCTTTTTAAATCTCATTACTTCGTTGTGCTCAACACCACTGTACCCATAAGTGAAAACCACCATCTCTTTCCTGGTCAAATGCTTTAACCTCCTATGTGGTCTTCCTATTTCTCTCTTCTCTTTTCAAAAACATTTTTTATAATTCACATACCATAAAAGTTACCCCAAGATGTATAATTTAATGATTTTCAGTATATTCACAAGGTTCAAACATCATCACTATCTCATTCTAGAATATTTTCATCACCACAAGAAGAAATGTCATACCCATTAGCAGTCACTTCCCATTCTCCCCTTCCCTCAGCCTCTGGTAACCACTAATCTACTTTCTGTCTATGGATTTGCCTTTTCTGGGCACTTTGTATAAGTGGAATCACACAATATGTGCTCCTTTTGCCTGGCTTCTTTCACTTAGCATAATGTTTTCAAGGTTTATCCACATTGTAGCATGTATGAATATTTCATTCCTTTTATGGCTAAATACTACTATATATATCATCGTAGAGATATACTACATTTTGTTTATCCATTTTTCAGTTGATGGACATTTGATTTGTGTTTTCATTTTTGGCCACATGAATAATGCTTCTATGAACACTTATTTACAAATTTTTGTGTGGACATATGGTTTCACATTTTTTAGATGCATACGTAGGAATGGGATTGCTGGTCATTCTATTTAATCTTTTGAAAAACTGCCAAACTGTTTTCCAAAGTGGCTGTAACTTTGACATTCCCATCAGCAATTTATGAGGATTATAGTTTCTCCATATTTTCACATTTTGCCAACCCTTGTAGAGAGATATTGGTCTTTAATTTTCTTTTCTTCTTCTTCCTTTTTTTTTAATTTTTTTTTTACTATCTGTCTATATTTGGTGCCAGGGTAATACTGGCCTCATAAAATTAGTTGGAAAGTGTTTCCTCTTCTTCTGTTTTCTGGAAAAGATTGTATAAAATCGATGTTAATTCTTTGAGTGGTAGGATTCTTCAGTAAAAGCATCTGGGCCTGAAGATTTCTCTTTTGGAAGCTTTTTAATTACAAATGTGTATTTTAATGGTTATAGGATTATTCAGATTATCTATTTCATATTAGTTTATTTTTGGTAGTTGGTGGTTTTCAAGGATCTGATTTCTTTTAAGTTGTTGAATGTATGTGCTTCAACTTATGAGTAATCATTGAAAGTTTTCATATTAGCATATTTCTAAAATGGGCCCATGGTCATACAATTAATTACATAAGTATAGTTGACAAAGATACATAATTATGCTGAGTAAGATCTAGAATTTATAGAAATTATGCAGAACCATTAATCTGTGACATAGAAACATTTTCTGAGATGAACATTTCTTCATAAAATGTATAACATGGGCTTTTCCCTTTATCTTCTTACATTTGATATGTAAAAATATAATACTGAGTTTATTGGAAATTTCTACTAAAGGTGTTTTAAAGTGAGATTTATTTAAATTAACCATTATTCTTTTTTTTTCCCCCACATCCAGGAATTGAACCTAAAGTAGCGCTTCCTCCCTCACTTTACTGAGGTCTCTGCTCCGTTGTCACCAATTCGGCGGGTCCTTCCCTGGTTCTCCTGTACATTTTTCATTCCTCATATCAGGGGATAAAATTCAAATCCTAAATTTGAAAAGAAGCTCCTTTGAAGTCATCTAGTCTAATCCCCTCCCAGGTTAGCAATCCTGCCTGCTGTGGACAGTCTTTCTATTTTGTGGGAACATTCTGAGTGACAAGTGACAAGGCTTATTACTGAGTTCTTAGTGCTCTCCCAACATGAGCCAATCAGATGTTTGCACCCCACTGCTCTGTGACCTCTTTGTCATACCATAACTCTGTTTTGACTCCTGCAAGTCCACAGCAGTTTAGTAGAACACGTGCCCTATAAGCATTTTTCATGAAAATGGTGTTTTCGCATTTGTTAGGGACTAATTTGTGGTTTTCTTTTCCAAGATTGTCAGACTGCACACCACACTGACGTCTCACTCCGCCTGTCAGACCACCCAGAGTTTGAGGCTGGAAATGCGCACACAAGAATTGTTCAGTCACGATGATCAAAGGCCCCTCAAAGGGCCTCAGCCAGAGAAATTTTCTGCCAGGCATCTCTGGTCTCATTCTCAAGGAGGAAGCTGGGACCGATGCTTTCAAAGTTCAGACATGACACAAGGTAGAGAATGCTTTGTTGTTTCCTGATTATCAAGTTTTGTCAAGTTGATTATCAACATTTTTTGAAGCCTCATTGAAATCTGCTTCTATTTCTTTGACACCATTTTCTGCTGATATGTTTTATTTAGAGTAGAACTTTTCACACGTCGTGGATGTACCCATAACGGCTAAATATAACTGAATCATTCCGCTAACGTCGCAATGGGTCTCTTTCATCCACACACTAGGTCTTCCCACACCCCGAAGAAAATGTTGGAAATGTTTGTTTTGGTTCTTTAATTCTCTAGCTGGTATCTTTAGGAAAGTGAGGATCCCAAGTTTGAAAAGGCATGAAAAAGTAATTAAAAATGAAACACCTAAAGGGATTTTATCATGCAGCAGTTTGACGAGTTGTAATCGTGGAAGTGATTCTGTGTTGTGCTGTACAAAAGTTGATTGCAGACCAGAATTTTAAACTAAGTATGAACAGTTCAGCATTTAACCATGTGCTTCCGAAGTCATTTGATGGAGCCTTTATTTCTACAACATAATAATTTAAGCTTTTGACTTTTAGACCCAAAAGGTAATCCTGGCACTTGAATATTATCTGGAAGCAACTTGTCATGCCTGCATTGTGGAATCTGTGTTCAAAATGAAATGCAAGAAATGCAGGCTGTCACAGCACGTACTCAGTATTGGTACTCCAGAGAGAACATGATATGTTACATAGAAGATATCTTCGTAAATATCGCCATACTTTTTCTAAGGTATTTTTTAACCAGTGATATTTGGGGTATGGGAAAGAAAAATAATTAACATAATTCTTTAAGCCATTTGCCAGCATGAATACCTAGAGGTGATACTAAGACTTTTCTTTAATAGATATTATGTTTTAGAACGGCTTTAGGCTTATAGAAAAATTAAGAAGATAGCACATAGAGTTCCCATATACCTTGTGTTGTATCCAGTTTCCCATACTATTAACATCTTACATTAGTATGGTACATTTGTTAAAATTAATGAACCAACATTGATACATTATTATGAACTAAAGTCCAAGGTTTATTCAGATTTCATTAGTTTTTACCTAATATCTTTTTCTGTTCCAGGATCCCACCCAGTATACCACATTACATTTAATTGTTATGTCTCCTCTTAGCTATGACAGTTTCTCAAATTTGCCTTGTTTTTTTTTTTTTCTGATTTGGACAATTTTGAGGAGTGTTGGTCCAATAGTTAATAGAATGCCCTTGCATTGAAATTTGATGTTTTTCTTAAGGTTAGACTTAAGGGTTATGGATTTGGGGGAGGAAGACCACAGGTGAAGTGCCATTTTCATCTCATGAGTTCAAGGGTTATGACTGTGGATGTTGCCCGCGAGCATCTGGCTGAGGTAGTGTTTGTGAGGTTTCTCCGCTGTAAAGTTCCTCTTCCACCTCCCCTTCCATACCATAGTCTTTGGAAGAAAGTCTCTAAGTGCAACCCACACTTATTTATTTATTTATTTATTTTACTTTCCAAAATGGATCAAGATGCTTGCTTTTGGATGAAGCAGATAAATAGGTTGAGCCAAGGGACGAAGGATCAAATCCATGAGATTTACCAGAAAGGAAATGCAAGTATTCAGGCATGCACATGATTTTTCTGTAGCTGGCAGGTTGGGTTAATTGTTACAATATAGCTGTGCAGTGCTATATTGTCCTTTCCCCTGCTAAAAGCAATTGTTTCCTACAATCTCTGTCTGGCTCATTTCTATAGTAAGACAGGGACGCTTGGTCTCAAACATGGTTTCTCCAAGTATTATTATGAAAACTGTTATATCTGCTTAATGATGTGTCAACATATGGTCTCTTTTTTAAGGCTGTGTTGCTTTCTGCCTCAATGCCAATGGATCTGTCGCAAGTCATCAAAAAGTTCATGAGAGATCCATTTCAAATTCTGGTGAAGAAGGAGGAATTGACCCTCGAAAAGGTCAACATTTTATAATAATTTTGAAAGAGGGTAATGTTTTTCTAATTGATCTACCTAAAAATTACAGCCAGATTTTTTTTTTTAACCTTCTTATTTAAGCTCTGTGCTAAAGTAGTGGAAACTAGTATCATGTCTAAGTATTTGTAATAAAGCTAGCGGAGTAAACACAAGGAAAAAACAACTGTACCAGATAGTAGAAAAACTAAGATGAACCTCTTTAATAAGTCCAGTGCACTTTGTTCTGAGATTTGGTACAATAATATCTGTTTAGACAGAATTAATAGAATGAAGTTCTAACTTGTCTCTTCCAAAGGTAGGGATGGTTTTTTATCACAACTCTGATATGGTCTAACATTTTCCTCTCTGAAATACTGTAGGGAAGGAAATTGTACATATGTTCTTTGTGACGTATGAGAGACAGACTGGTGCATAGTCTGTTCTTTTTCAGAGCACAAGGCAATGAGTAGACTGGCCTGAGCAAAATACGTGTCAGGGATTTCAATTTCTGATGTCATAAGAGCAGCTCTTCCCCAGTATTGCTAGTTAAGACACTATTCATATCTAATTATTTCATTGATAAACTGACAGCAGGATCTAGTTACAATGTAGCTGTGAAGTGCTACATTGTCTTTGCCCCCTGCACAAAATAAAACTGTTTCCTTTCTAGCCCTGTCGCCCATGGTACCATAGCCATCGGGGATGCATGGTCTCACACATGTTTACCAATTTAAATGCTGACTTGATGGATGACTCATGAGCATTAAGTCTTGTTAATATTTCACAGGTAAATGGTGACAGAGACACTTTCAAGAGGGAACTCAGATAAGGGACAAGCCGCATTTTGATTACTACTGACTTATTGGGAGTTCAATTCCTTATTTAATTACAATATTTATCTCCCAAAACTTGGTTTTGAGGGGAAGAATTTTAGTCGTCTTGGTCAACTCACGCAATGTGGGGGGCTAAAGACCACCTTCTGCAGTGATCTACATGCTGTCTACGCAGTTCATTACTATTTTGTGGCCTAGCAGACTGTACAGCAGTTGCTTTTGAATCAAAATGGGAACATGCTTTCGTACGTCAGGCTCATGATTTTTCCCACTAGTACTTATGGTTATAAACTATGATGAAAGCTATATTCTTGTGAAAACTATATTCTTTGTTGAGTGTTTGTCCTCTTCATTGAATTACTTGCTTTTATTCTTGTGAGTTAAAGTCACGTATTGCTTTTCAAGTGTGATTTTGTCAGCCAACCTTGAAAATCAAATAAATGAATCAGGAGTAATCTTATCATCTAGTAATGTGACAAGATGTATTTAAATTATAGTTTGGGAAGATTCATGCTTATCAGAACACAATGTAAAAGCAAATGTAAAATTAAAAGTCTACATTTTGGACTTTATACAGTTGATATTCAAAAGAAAATCAATAATACTGTTATATCTGGTTGTCTTAGCTTACATGTGAATCTTTTTTTAGCCATGTTGCCCATATCTTGTGCTGTCTTGGTGATTCCTCTATAATTAGGATTTTCTCAGCATTTTCTGATAGCAATTTGTGTTGACCCTGGAGTAGGTATAGTGGCTTTATCACTACCATGTTTCCCTGAAAATAAGACCTATCCGGACAATCAGCTCTAATGCAGTTTTTGGAGCAAAAATGAATATAAGACCTGGTATTATATTATATTACACCCATTCTTATAATAAAATAAGACCAAGTCTTATATTGATTTTTGCTCCAAAAGACACATTAGAGCTGATTGTCCGGCTAGATCTTATTTTGGGGGAAACACAGTAAATAAATTGAATTATGTCATGCTACTCATGTAAAAATAACTTTAAAAAAATATAGTAATTGATAAAAATAGGTGATGAGGTGGTGCTCAAAAACTACATTGGCCTGATTTAGGACATATAGTCATAAGTGAAACAAGTTTGGATAAAGAGCGAGGCAGTATTTCCATATTTGTTTTTTTCTTGTCCTGGTTATTTGATATTTTAAGTTGCTCCTGCCAAGGCATTTTTGATTGGTTGTATTATGTGTTTTGGTGGAGAGCTGTGGTGGTAAACATATCTCAGTCATTGGTATTACGGTGTATGAGATGATCAGAAAGCAGTGATAAATACAGGTTGCCATTACAAATTTTTGAAGGTCCTCCACACACTGGAAAAAGTTTTAAGCTGGAACTTAAAACTTTCTGTCCAATAGAAATTTCTGCAGTGGTGGAAATGTTCTATATCTGCGCTGCCCAGCACAGTCATGACAGGCCACATGCAGCTGCTGAAATGTGCGTAATGCAACTGAGGAACTGAATTTTCTATTTTATTAAATTTTAATTAATTTAAAGTTAAATAGCCACACGTGGCTAATGGTTATTGTATCGGACAGCATAGTCCTAAATAATAGATAACATTCCAGAGTTTCTGTTTGCAGTTTATAGTTCCAAAAGTGTGTCAAACTAGATTACATAACTGTTCTTTGTGTTGTGTCCTTGGTGTTTACATCTGTCCCAGGCTGACACCTGATCTTCGCCCACTTTGGTATGGGATTTAATTTCACTGCCCCAAGCACAATACTGTCATCTGCTTTAAAATAATAATGCTCAAGATGCTTAATAGGCTCTGATCTTGCAGCCAGATGCATTCTTCTGCACTGACTACAAAAGAAATCTTTTCCTTTTCCCTAGATATTGTGATTAGCATCTAGTGCTCCAGTTGCAAGTACTCTATGTACAATCTTGGCCAATGATGGGTCAACAAGTAGCTCAATTGTTAGTAGCTCCTGTAATATTTGGTAATATTCTGATTAATAATTTTTCTTTTGTTCAGAATTGGCAGTGGGAAGAGAACTGGGGTAGAAACCTATGGCCATTGCATTGAATGGGACAAGAGGATTCTTCATGACACTGGGACTTCCTGCCACCCTGCAGTGGAGGAAATTTCAATGAATGTGGCTGACCTGATTCCTGGGATGCAACAATTTTGAATGCAGTGTTCACTGTTGCTGAGCAGGAAACCACCACATGTACTGAGCTTCTTTCTTTGGGAATTTGAATCTTGTCTCAATGCTCATAACGGATCAGAAATAGTGATGTTTGATAGCAAAGCGACATTAGTCGTGAGTCTTGTGAGGAAAGTCATTGGCTTTATCCTCTTTCGAGTTAGACTGTTGGGGTTGGGTGTAAAAGATGAGGTTATAGAATCTTTCTTCGATATTTATTTTATAGTTCTGTAAAAATTATTATATTGAGTGTTTACTATCATGTAATAATATACTTGTGGACTGAAAGATAAGTGCTGTATAAAAACAGCCAATTATATCCAGCTAGTAAATCTGACTTTATTGTGTTAGTCATTAGACTGAATAGAATAAACTTTAGAATGATTTTTTAAAGAAAATATTTTAATTCATTTTAATAATGCTGTATTTTTATTCAGTTAAGCATTCTATTAGTGGTAAATGTGAACTGGAGCCTTTTGCTAAGCGCCAATCATATCCTAGGATTAAACCCCAGAAAAAATGCCATACTGTATATTGAATGTTCAACAAATTGTAATAAAACATATTTTCTCTAAAGCTGTTTGGTCCTTATTCCTTAATTATTAGTATTTGTACTTTTTGCCACAACTCCGTATTTTCAAAGAAAGAAGATAAAACAGCACTCTACAGTAAATATTTTGTTCCAGTTACAAAATTACACACAAAGGATATAATAAAGATAGCTTTTCATAAAAAGGTTTACTAGTTCCAAGTTAGCTGCTACTTGTCAGTAGCACAAAAATGATCAATTGCAGGTATTTATCAGCACCATTTGCTAAACATCATCTGCTTCTTTAAGAAAAAAGAAGCAATAAAATGTAAGATTTCTCCTCCTTCTAGCATGGCAAACATTTCCTGATACATACAAAATAGCTACTTAACAGCAAGATGTTTTGTTTTGTTTTTTCTGTTAATAAACCAATTAATCAGTAAAATTCTTTTCCATAACAATAGCATGGAGTTGCTGTAATAGGTCCTATTACCAAAGGATTGACATTATGATCCTTGTTTTTTCCTACTCACAAAATACTTATTTAACAATCTTTGTCTTGACCACAGTTTACAATTTGTCAAAAGAAACACACAGGCAGTGAACATTACACCAGTTGTTTCGATTTGTATCACCTAGAAAACAATATACTAATGATTTTCTGGGTGGCAGCCCCCTCTGTCCTTTCTCGGTCCTTGTACCAATCCTTGCCACTTTCTTTATCATAAAACTACTGTAACAAAACTAATGCCAGAATCCTTGGAAGTGTCAGATCAGTGAAAAGTCATCACTGTCTCCAGTATGTGTGCAAAAGGAGACCCTAAAGAATGATATGTAGGGGACGGCACCCACCCTGGTGTCCATTCCCTACCAAGATTGGAAGGCAGGTGGAGAGAACTACATCAAAACGAGAAAAAAACAAGCAAAATTTCTGTTGTATTAGGAAAAGGTATAACTACAAAATTTTCAGGAAGGTCTTCACAGCCTTGTTTAATGATGTGGATTTTATTTAGGATTAATGTCATCCATTATCACCATCCAGGGACACCTTTGATTACTTTTTTGACAGTCTCATGAGGCACTACTTCCCCCACCACACTTCCCCCCTCCCAGGGCTCCACTCCTGATTTCTTCCTCCTCTGTATGTGGCCAACTGCTCCCTGGATGTTTTCACTCTGAAGACTCACTGGCACTTCAATATATTCAAAACCAAATTTACCATCTTGCTCCAGTGATACCTACCTCATTACCCTGAACCTTCTCTTAGCTAGACTTTGGCAATGGTCTCCAAAGTTGTTTCCCTGCCCTTATTCTTGCTTTATCCAATCCTTTACCAGTCAGTTCCTGGGTGATCTCATAAACATACCAATTACTCAATGGCTTTTCTTTCTTCCTCAGAATTAAGTCCACAGTTTTTAGTTTTTATATCTGAAAAGTTACCACTAAGTCCAAGGTTATTGAGATTTTCTCCTATGTTATCTTCTAGGGGTTTTACAGTTGTGTGTTTTACATTTAGGTATGTGATCTATTTTGAGTTCATCTTTATAAAGGATATAAAGTCTGTGTCTAGATTAATTTTTTTGCATGTGATGGCCAATTGCAGCAGCATTTGTTGAAAAGACTGTCTTTTCTCCATTGTATTGTCTTTGCTCCCTTGTTGATGTAAGAAACACCCAAACCTCTAGAGAATTTTAATGAGTGTATTTGAGCCAAACTGATTAAAATTGCCAAGAAGCAAAATCTCAGCAGATTGAGAAAATGCTCCAGAGAATGACAGTTTTGCAGCTTATTTTATACATTAGAATCAAAGAAGAAGATGTAAGCAGAGTTACATGAAATCCATTGGTAGTACATTAAGGGGGCAGGAGAATCTCTGGAATTGGATATAACGTAAAACAGAGAGACACATACTTCTTTTACATTGGTGGGCACAGGGTGGTTAATAATTAACATTTACAGCACATAGAAATGATATGCAGGGAACAAGATAATAATGAGGAGTTCTGTGGTCTCCAGCTCTGGTGCAGTGGGTGTATGCTGAGGGGTCTGGAAAAGGGGATTACTCTGACATTCCAAGGGTATGGTATCTTAGATGCAAAAAGACAATGGACAGGCTTACTTAGGGGAAAGACTGGCCTTTGTCAAGGAAGCTTCAGGCCCAGGATGTGACTACCTGCCATGACCCACTTTTAGTTAGGAATTTTTATGTTCAAACCATCCTGTGTGGTTACTTTTGGTCTCTGAGCTTGTAAAGCCCACCATACTGGCCTCCCTGAGAGTGGTAGGTTTAGTATGTGGCCTTTTTTTTGTCCATGCCTTTGTCAAAGATTAGATCAATATAGTTAACTGTATTTATGTGGATCTATTTCTGGACTCTTGTAAGGGAATTTCTATTTGTCTCCCTTACTCCCAAAATTCTACTCACAGAATACTTCACTTTTGGCATTCTGGTCATCAAGTGTTGGGTTTTTTTTGTTTTTTGTGTTTTTTTTTACGTGAAACAACTCTGATACCAGCTAGGTGTCTTACAATTTAATTCATTTCTGACACTATCTCACCTGGAGGTAGCATCAGATCCCACAGGTTAAGGGCTCAGTCCCACAAGACTGCCCTTTCCCACACACAGATGCTAAATGCAAGTCCACATTGTTACTTATGCTTCTGAACGACTGGCTATAAATTGGACATTCCCATGACCCTCTCCTCAGCTTCTATTAACTTGCTAGAGTAACTCACAGAACTCAGGAGAACATTTTACTTACCAGATTAGCAGTCTATTATAGAAGGATGTATCTCAGGAACAGCCAGATGGAAAAGATGCATATGACAATGTATGGGAGGAAGGGACATAGAGCATCCCTGACCCTTTGGTTGTACCACTCACCTAGCACATCCACGTGCTCACCAATCCAGAAACTCTTCAAACCCTGTCCTTTTGGATTTTTATGAAGGCTTCTTTATGTAGACATGGTTGATTACATCACTGGTCATGGGTGATAAATTCAACCTCTGGCCTCTCTCCCATGCCCAAAGGTCAGGGGGTAGGTCTACACATTCCAACCCTCTAATCACATGGTTGGTTCCCCTGACAACCAGCCTCCATCCTTAGGGGCTATCCAAAAGTCATCTCATTACCATAAACTCAGGTATGATTGAAAGGAGCTTGTTATGAATAACGAAAGACGCTCTTTTTATCTTTATCCTCTGTAGCTATTTCAGGAACTGAGAACAAAACTAAATATCATAACAAAAAATGTTCCCTTGGCTGTTATATTGGAAATTACATGGATTTTAGGAGCTATGTGCCAAGAGCAGTGGACAAAGACAAATATATATTTCTTATAAATCACAATATCACAGCTCTCTTTTCTGTTCCATTAATCTTCCATCTATTCTTTCACCAATATGACACTGTCTTGATTATGGAAGCTTTACAGTATATCTTCGATTTGGGTAACATCAGTCCTCCAAGTTTGTTTTTCTTCAATATTGTGTTGGTTATTCTGGGTCTTTTGCTACTCCATATGAACTTTAGAGTCAGTTTTTCGATATCCACAAGATAACCTGCTAGGCAGCTACCTTGAATCTATAGATCAAGTTGGGAAGAACTAATATCTTTACAATATGGAGTCTTCCTATCCATGAACATAGAATATCTCTCTGTTCATGTAGTTCTTTGATTTCTTTGATCAGTTTTGTAGTTTTCTTCATATAGATCATGTACATAGTCTGTTAAATTTATACCTAAGTAGTTCATTTTGGGGGGTGCTAAGTGGTATTGTATTTTAAATTTCAAATTCCAGTTGTTCATTGCTGGTATATAGGAAAGCAATTGACTTTTGTGTATTAGTCTTGTATCCTGCAACCCTGCTATAATGACTTATTATTTCTTGGAGAGTTTTTGTTGTTGTTAATTCTTTTGGATTTTACATCATGATCATGTCATCTGCAAACAAAGACAGTTTTATATTTCCTTTCCAATCTGGATACCTTTTATTTCCCTTTTTTGTCTTATTGCATTAGCTAGGACTTTTAGTACAATGTTGAAAAGCAGTGGTGAGATCTTTTACAAAGTGTTCTGTTGTCTTATGAGTAGGTGTCAGTCTTTTAGTGAGCCTGTGCCCTTCAGCTGTGAACTTCATGTATGTTTCTCCTTTCTTCCATTCACTCCCAATCCTGACCTTCGATGGGACAGTATGACTAGATAATCTATGACATATGCATTCAATACTAAAAGCAATATTGCTTTCAGGCTAATTTGGGAGGGCTGCCATATGGATTTATAATTTTTCCCCAACCTTCAGCACTCATTGCCTAAAACTGAGATTTTTCTGTACTGGGGAAGGGGTTTCTTGGGAGGCAGGACTTGCAGTGCTAACTGAATAGTCCCGGGAAAATAGGAACACTTGGTCACCCTCCTCAGTTTGGTGTAGACAGGAAGTTTTAAAGTCAAAACCTCCCATTCAGAGCAGCTTGAATCATTTAGTCACTGTTCACATTAATCATAACTACACTTCACTGGTAGTATTGATCTGTTGAGGGGAAGATTTAGAAACAGTAAACTTCTCTTTTATAGTACCCAGCTTCTCTTTTATAACAAACAAAAACAAAAAACAAAAAAACAACACCTGAACTCC